>NC_135381.1:22608162-23224071 GCF_049243985.1 Paroedura picta | reverse complement strand
AATTAACTAATCCTAATTTCAAACTGAGTTGGGGGCAAGAAATCAAAGAGCTAACAAAAGAGCCGAATGGCCTGTCATTTTCTAAGGCAGTCTACATAAAGTTCAGAATGATAGCCTCTGGGTTCTAGCTCTTTTTGGACATCACGTTTCACCATGTATAACAATTAGATGTACCACAGATGATTATTGAGAAGATAAAACAGGAGGAGAAAGCCATGTAGGATGCTCTGAACTCTTTGAAGAAAAGTGGAGGATGCCCAGGACCACATCTGTGAATGCTAGAAGCTTTTGGTGGCAGAGCTAAGGAGATCAGGTTGGCTGCTATGGTAAGCAACTTCTCTCTTCCAGCCCTTGAGGCTGCTCATCGCAGCAGTCAAGCAAAACTGGAGAAAAAAACTGGAGTTGCACGATGCCAGTTATTTCTCTGCTATGGGGAACATGGGAGTTGTAGTCCATGGGCATTTGGAAACCCTGGACTACACTCTCCAGAAATGCACATGATAGTTCAAAGAATGGTAACCCTGGCAATACATTGCATTTGTCCTTGCTGTTCCTTATGTTGGGTCCTCAGAAGCAAGGTGATTACTTCCAGTCTCAAAAGATTCGATTTGTTCATTATGCAAATGAAGCATCAGTCTGAAAGCTAATCCTGACACATCCTATTATGCAATACAATCAAAAAGGAGGTGCAGGATGAGATGACTTACAAATTAGTGTTACAGTAATGTGACCCTTCTTGATCCATGTAACTAACAAAGAAGCATTAGCTGGATATTGCCAGAGCAGTATGATGAATCCACACGGAAATGTATAGTTAGGAATCTTTTACTAAACGTGCATTTCATTCTCATCTCGTTAAACCAGATCATTCGAGATGGGGTTAGGCTTTATAAAAAGTGGGCTTAGTTGTGTTCTCCCCAGCACACAGCACTGATGGGAAGGGTGTGTGAGACAGGGCAGCCTGGCAATGTTTAATTGAAATTTTATTAATATTTTAATGCACCATCGTTGGATTCAGTTTATAGGCAGATAACATTTAATGTGTTCTGAATTTTTTTTAATTAATAATCTTCAATCTGCCACACTCGCTGGCTCTTTATCAACTGTTTTGCCTTCAGGGATGGAGAGGCAGAAGAGAAGCTAGCAATCACCCAATCATCCCTCTCCCGAGATTTTTATCTGGTCTACTTATGAGGTACCCCCCTCCCCCATTCTGCCAACTGTATAATGCTTATCTTGTCTCAGAGCATAGTCCATATCATCACAGGATCTTTTTGAACTTGTTTCTCCTAAGGGAAAAAAACCCACAATTGCATCTTCTTTATTAGCCTGGAAACGGGCAGCCTTTTTCTGCTGTGCTTGAACTCACTGTAAATACTTCCATCCCTGGGGTGTTAGCTCTGTAGGTGCACATATGCACGTATTTTAATTTCTTGACCAGACCTTACAGTTTAGCCCAGTCTAATTGTTGTGTATGCAGGCATGCGGGTGATCCTACAGAGGTCCAAGCACACGGTCCATGGTTGGAGCAGGTAGACCTGGGCTCTGTCGCGGTGACAGCAACAGCCAATCATTTTAAATTAATCAAGCGGTCTGAGCCAATGGCTCACCACCGTGGCCAGCCCCATTGTTCTCTGTAAGTATATATGTTGGGGTCTTAGGGGAGTTTTGCAGAGTGAAGTTGTGGTGCTATTTGTATCGTGTAAAGGTAAAATCACTTCAGACAGTATGTCTGTCTATCACTCAGCTTCATCTCTTCCTTACTAGACTCATAGGTGTGGAGTCCTTGGTGAGAGTTCCTAAGTGTATCATAAGACCACCCCAATTGTGAGGATGAGGGCATGGTGGTGGTGGAGTCATCCCCATCCATGGGAGTGGGACCTAGCTGCTCTGACTGCTACTGCATTCTGGGCCCTCCTTACTGGCCATGGTGGAGAGGCCTGTAGCAACATCCCCAACCTGCCTGTGGAGTGGAGGGACAAATTATCTTAAGTTCTGTGAATTAGAAGTTTTTACTCCTCATGACTATGAGCCTCTTGTGGCGCAGAGTGGTAAGGCAGCAGAAATACAGTCTGAAGCTCTGCCCATGAGGCTGGGAGTTCAATCCCAGCAGCCGGCTCAAGGTTGACTCAGCCTTCCATCCTTCCGAGGTCAGTAAAATGAGTACCCAGCTTGCTGGGGGATAAATGGTAATGACTGGGGAAGGTACTGGCAAACCACCCCGTATTGAGTCTGCCATGAAAACGCTAGAGGGCATAACCCCAAGGGTCAGACATGACTTGGTGCTTGCACAGGGGATACCTTTACCTTTACTTTTTACTCCTCATGACTACAATTGCACAGTTGCAAGGAAGTTTTTGTTGCGGAGAGGTGTATTATATTCAAAGACTGAATACATTAGCTCCACATGATTTAAATTTAAATTTAGATTAGTCTTGGGTTTTTATAATGAAAACACAGAGTCATAACTGTGAATGAATGGTTTTTGCCTGCTGAACTGCTGCAATTTCAGGTTATTTGGAATATTTTCCGTTGAATGGTTTTACCTGTTGAACTCTATTACATTCACCTGTCAAATTGTTGCACTGTTATAATGCCCGTGTGTAGTTTCTTATAATCTGAAGTGACATTTGAAATTTATTTGATATAAATATGTATATGGAATCTATATGTTGACTAGTTTAAAGGAGCCCATAAGAGTATGGATGCCTTTAAAAAGTTGTTGTTGTGGAAATGGTTGCTACAACCAATTTAGCAACATTATACAAATTAGGTTTGTTTTATCAGAAGATCTGGATGCTTTAGAGCTTTCAGCCTCATAAGTTGTGGGAAAGAGAAAACATTTACGTAGTAGGATGTATAGAATGGACTTCAGGAAAGCCAATTTTAACATAGTTTATCTGGATTTCAGTAAAGCTTTTGATAAGGTTCCACATGATATTCTTGTTCACAAGTTGGTAAAATGCGGTATGGATCCTAATTCTGTCAGATGGATCAATAACTGGTAGACAAATCGTACCCAGAGGGTACTTGTTAATGGTTCAGCATCTTCTTGGAAAAGAGTGACAAGTGGAGTACCTCAAGGATCTTTCCTGGGGCCTGTGTTGTTCAACATATTTATAAATGATTTGGATGAGGGATTAGAGGGGATACTTATTAAATTTGCATCCTAGTTGAAGAGGGATGCAGGCAAATGGGAGTGTGTCCAGAGGAGGGCAACAAAGATGGTGAGGGGTTTGGAGACCAAGACGTATGAAGAAAGGTTGGGGGAGCTTAGTCTGTTTAGCCTGGAGAGGAGATGACTGAGAGGGGATTTGATAACCATCTTCAAGTATTTTAATGGGTGCCATAAAGAGGATGGAGCACATTTGTTCTCTCTTGCCCCGGAGGGACGGACTAGAACCAATGGGATGAAATTAATTCAAAAGTAATTCCGTCTAAACATCAGGAAGAAGTTCCTGACTAACTGTGGTTTCTCAGTGGAACAGGCTTCCTCGGGAGGTGGTGGATTCTCTATCTTTGTAAATTTTTAAACAGAGGCTGGATAGCCATCTGACGGAGAAGCTGATTCTGTGAAAGATTAAGGGGGTGGCAAGTTACAGCAGATGAACGATTGGGATGTGAGTGGCCTGCATAGTTTAGGAGGTTGGACTAGATGACCCATTAGTGCCCTTCCAACCCTATTATTCTATGATTCTATGATGCTACTGGCAAAAGGCAACCAATTTCCCATTCCTACTGTCTAGCTGTTGGCATCACAATCAGGACAGTGAAACCTAAACCCGACATGTTCCAAACTCTACTGTGTAGTTTTATGCTGCGGAGCTGTAGACAAGTAGCTGTCTTTTAGCTGCAGTCCCACATCTGCAATATGGGAATAATAGCAATGGTCTCCCTTACAGAGTTTTAGGAATAATTAAAGTTTGAAAAGAGCACAGAAGTTTGAAAGCAGTGTAAGTTTGAAAGGGTACACAAATAGCATTCAGCATTATTTCAGTGACAAGAGATGCTTGCCTTTCTTCTCTCCCCCTTTCACACAGTCCATCTCTAAGGCCAGTACCCAGAAAAGGACTTATGAGGATTATTCACTTTGCAACCCATCATGGCTGATTCAGTCCATTGTGCACCCCTCTCTTGTCCGTTCAAAAGCTTATGGAGAGAAGAATCTTTATTTCATAGCTCATTGAATCAATGGATGGAGCTGTTCCAGTCTGTGGAGTTAATGTGAGTGTCTCCAATATATGGTAAACCCATTCACAGCATTTTTTAAAATCATATAACTCTGTGGTGGGAGAACAAAGTGTAGAGCAAGCACAGCCGTCTGCTGAGCTAAGAAGTTCTTGGAGTATGAGTAAATTTCAAAATGTTCAGTTATAATTGCAGGCTAATTAATTGCACTGTCTGTTTTCTTTCTTTCTTCTCAACAAGCCATTTTACATGGGTCGCAGAGGTCTTAAACAACAAAATTAATATACTGGAGTAGAGGAATGCAGAAAGAGTGGAGTCAATGTCTGGGATGCTAAGGCTCTATGTGGCTCAACACAGGATTGACATGGTGTCAGCAATAAAATGATTTATTCTGTAGTCCTTTAATTAGACTAACAATAGTTTGTTTTTTGCAGAAGAGCAGGAACACTCAAGAGGATCAGGAGATTGCAGATTTAAACAGTTGCCCTGTTTAATAATTACCTTTCTTCGCTGTAAAGAGTTACAGCCAGAACTAACCTAACTTGCATCTAACATTTATTTCTGTCATTATAAAGGTAAAGGTAAAGGTATCCCCTGTCCAAGCACAGAATCATGTCTGACCCTTGGTGTGACGCCCTCCAGCATTTTCATGGCAGACTCAATACAGGGTGGATTGCCAGTGCCTTCGCCAGTCAAGGATGGAAGGCTGAGTCAACATTGAGCCGCCTGCTGGGATCAAACTCCCAACCTTATGGACATCGCTTCAGACAGCTTCAGACAGCATTTCTGCTGCTTACCACTCTGCTCCACAACACGCTTCCTGTCATTCTAGTCTACTATAAATCCTGGAATGGACTAACATGGATAACCCAAGCCCTTGGATCAAGGAATGTGTTTTCCCATTATCAGGCATGCTGCAAACTGTGACATGGCTATGACTTCCAGGCAAAGTTACCTTTATCAAGGGACCAAGCCCTATGAAGATAGGTTGAGGGACTTGGGAATGTTCAGCCTGGAGAAAAGGAGGTTGAGAGGGGACATGATAGCCCTCTTTAAGTATTTGAAAGGTTGTCACTTGGAGGAGGGCAGGATGCTGTTTCCGTTGGCTGCAGAGGAAAGGATGCGCAGTAATGGGTTTAAACTACAAGTACAATATAAGCTAGAATGAGGGGAAAAAATTTCACAGTCAGAGTTCAGCAGTGGAATAGGCTGCCTAAGGAGGTGGTGAGCTCCCCCTCACTAGCAGTCTTCAAGCAATGGTTGGATACACACTTTTCTTGGATGCTTTAGGATACTTTGGGCTGATCCTGCATTGAGCAGGGGGTTGGACTAGATGGCCTGTATGGCACTCCCCCACATACAACCAGCTGGGTGACTCTATGATTCTATGACTCTATCTAAGTACCCAAGCGATATAGGAAGCAAGGTCCGATCACAGATCCAATCACCTTGTTTTTAACTCACTGGCCAGGTTTCTCCTCAAGCATAGACCTGAGATGGACAGTTCATTGCCTACACAGTAGCTGTCTGTGTCTATGAGATCAGGAGTTTGCAGCTTGTGGGTGCTTTTGCCCATTTGGAGCATTTAGAAAGGGTACACATTCCCTCAAGATCAGAATTGGGGCCATCAAACCCTACATTGCTAAGAACAAGGGTGGAAGTATAAGCAGGCAGCTACCACAGCCAGTGTTCCCTCTAGGCCAGGGGTAGTCAAACTGCGGCCCTCCAGATGTCCATGGACTACAATTCCCAGGAGCCCCCTGCCAGCGTTCGCTGGCAGGGGGCTCCTGGGAATTGTAGTCCATGGACATCTGGAGGGCCGCAGTTTGACTACCCCTGCTCTAGGCTATGCAAGCTCATTAACATAGGAAGTCTCATAAGCAGCAATCTGGAACCACGCAGGATCTTGTTTCACTGCCCATTTTAAGACTACAGTAGTTATATTCTGCTCAGAATGTGAACTCCTCCACTCAGTGAGGGGGGAAGGATTAGAGGGAACACTATCCACACCCAAAAAGGAGAAGCAGGCCATGGGTATACCCTCATCTCCATTCTCATAGGATGGGCAGCTTGAAGTGCTTGGTTCAGACAGCTCTGCCTGAACAGGCCCCTATGTGCCCTTACTTGGGCATGTACATATAGGAATGACAGTCACAGGTGGGGCTTGAGGATCCCCTGGAATTATAGTTATCTCCAGATTAAAGTGATCAGTTCCCCGGGAAAAAATGGCTGCTTTGGAGGGTGGACTTCATAGCATTATACTCCACTGAGATATCTTCCTGCCCCAAATCTGGCTCCATACCCAAAGTCTCCAGATATTTCCCAACCCACAGCTGCCGACTCTATAATGCACAACAGGGCTCCCATTGCATTATTATGGGTGGAAATGAACTCAGAGAATTTTTCTTTCCTGTTGAGGTAGCATTATGAGACCCCACCTGAAACTGCATAGAGAGTTGTGGGGCTTTTGAGGAAACGTCTTAAAACTTGCCCAACAGAGGAGTCATGTGTTATTCCCCTATCTGCACACACTTCCCAATCAGATGTGCTCACTTGTTTGGGCAAGAAGTACAAGCCTTGGGAATGCTCACTGCATTCCAGATTTTGATCTGAGCTGAAAACAAGTGAAGAAAGGCCAAACCAGGTCAAGTGAATTAACCCTCGGTTTATCTATCAGTTGTCTGGCAGCTGGATTTCCACTAGCATATATCAACTGCTCTAAGAGTCCATATTGCAGGGAATTATGGGCATAGTGTTATGGCCAGTTTAATTACAATTCACAATCCTTTGGATTTAGTGATATTGGATGGCTAGCTATAATAACACTGCCACATCCAAATATATATATTTAAAACCAACAGCTATCTTTAGAAATATGACTAGACATTTTTTTTCCATCTACACTCTGTGCTACCTTATTTTTATTATCAGGATAATAAAATCGGAGTCCAGTAGCACCTTTAAGACCAACAAAGATTTATTCAGGGCGTGAGCTTTCGAGTGCAAGCACCCTTTGTCGGACTATGATCTTCTTACATGACAGGGAATATATAGCAAAAATCAATTCTGTTACATCAGTAGACTGAGTCACAACCAAATACAGCCAATGATAATCCTTTGTCAAAACAGCCAATCAATCCCCTAGAATTGAGTGCACATTACAAAAACACAGGGAGAAACCAAACTGCACTGAATAAATCTTTGTTGGCCTTAAAGGTGCTACTGGACTCTGATTTTATTGTGCTACTTCAGACCAACATGGCTACCCATTTGAATCTATCTTTATCATCAAGAATATGTTTCAATTTTCCATAATTCCTTTACATCTTGTTTTGCAGCTTCAAAGAGTGACTGTAATGATCTCTTGATGGTTTGTTCATTCTCTTAGGCAAAAAAAAAAAAATTGATTTAATGCCAGTATCCGTTCTTCTTGCATTAAGTGTAAACTCACCAGGTGGGATGTGGGTTGCTGTTCCCTAAAGGAAAGCTGTAGAATGTTTTAATTTTAGGTCTTGTTTACACTTGTAGAAGGATATCTTTGGAAGGCAGCAAAGATGAGCAATGGCTGGTTGGCAAAGATTCAAGCACTTCTGTCATCTTCCATTTGCAGGGTGCACCTAAGTTGTGTGAAAGCATTCTTTAAAAGACAGCCAGCTTGCTGTAGTGGTTAAGAGTGCCAACTTCTTATCTGATGAGCCAGGTTTGATTCTGCACTCCCCCACATGTAACCAGCTGGGTGACCTTGGGCTCGCTACAGCACTGATAAAGCTGTTCTGACCAAACAGTATTATCAGGGCTTTCTCAGCCTCACCTACCTCACAGGGTGTTTGTTGTGGGGAGAGGAAAGGGAAGGAGACTGTAAGCCATTTTGAGACTCTTTCGGATAGAGAAAAGTGGCATATAAGAACCAACTCTTCGTCTTCTTCTTCTAAAAGCCAGTTCACAGGCTCAGGTTTCTGGAACAAAGTTTGAGACCAGTGGAACCTTTAAGACTCACGAAATTTTATTCAAGGTCTGAGCTTTCATGTGTTCTCTTAGGGAGGTTTAACCGCATGCATTTAGCGGAGAGACTATGTTTTCATGGTTGTATGGTTCCCAATCTTCTTCCTCATATTATTTTGTTTTGCCCCAAGTTTTCTTTATACCGCTATGTGATATCTGACATTCTACCCTCCCTTCAATTCCACTGTGACAGAACTGTAATAGTTAATAAATTACTTGATAGCAAGGATCCTGCCCAAACCACCTGTACTGCAGCATTTTTAGGTAAGATTTTTAGAATTAATTCCTTATTTTTAACAAAACTGAGTAACTCTGCTTGATTTTTTTTAATTACTTTGTATCTTCCTTCTTGTATTGTTCATTATGCCAATAAAGGCTTCTGTATCTGTATCTTTCATGTGTATGCCCACTTCTTCAGATACAAAAGCTTACACCATGTGTAAAAGTTCATTGGTCTTAAAGATGCCACTGGACTCAAATTTTGTTTGGCTGTTTCAGACCAGCACAGCTACTCAGCTGAATCTATCTTCAAGTTTCTAGAAATCAGGTTTAGGAAAAACATGTGTCAATAGCCCTACCTTCTAGTCACCTACAGACATGATAATAATTCATAGTGTGAATGCACATCTGAGTCCCACGGCATACAGAGTGACTGCCCCACTCTTACCCCCTTTACCAAGATCCATCTGTCTCCAACCCAAAATCAATGAGCTTAGCAGTTAGAGGCAAGGGAAAGTCCATCTTTCGATTTCAAACTGGAGTTTCTTGATCAAGGTATATTTGGGTGCATAGCCACATTGGTCTGAAGCAGCAGAACAAGATGTGAGTCCAAAGGTACCTTTAAGACTCACATTCTGTTGATCAAGGTATATAAAGGACATACCCTTTGTTTCCATTAGAACTCTGGAGTACCTTACCCAGGCCATAAATATTCAGTCTTGTGCACAAGATCTTTCAAATCAATTCATATCCATCATAATGAAAGGGTGATCAAGGCATTTATTTGGGCTAGATGGCACATCTCCTGGCCAATTTGGCTAGATATCACTGAGGCTAACACCTATTCAAGGCTCTTCTCACACAAACGGGAAAAAAATTCAAACACTCCCACTATAGTGAAAGTGAGAGACCTCCCAACATCCTCCCCAGTTCTCTTTCATTGCTTCACAGACCAGCAAGGGGAAATGGGAGGTCATCAGTGTCACCCAGATGTTATGGCATTGCTTCCTGTTTTGCCCCAGAAGTAATGTTATGAAGGGCCAGTTTATCTATGTAGCACATATAACACATGCTACAGACCCCACATTTTCAGGGGTCTCACACAGTGCCTTCCCCTGGGGATCAAGGTTGTAGCTTTTCTCCTTCCTTCTTTTAAGACACTTGGAGTGACGCCCCTCTCTACTGGGGGGGGGCTCTGCCCCCAGTCTGGTTGCTCCCACCACAATTGTTCTCTGCTAGAACCCACAAATCCTTAAACTGGCTCTAATGCTATGGGCCCCACAAATCTTTAAACCACTGCTGATGTGATGCTTTGTGTGATGCTAATGTCCCCAACCCGCAATTTATCTTAGTAAAATGCTGGCAAACCTAGGAATTTCTGTATCTCAGTCCTTTCTCTTTAATCTTCTATATAGAATCTAACCAAAAGGGGTGGGGGATCACTTTCAATCTATTTTTCAGCACAAGTGTCTTTTCACGCATCTCCTCTTCTGTCTGCCTCTCCTTATTGACAGTACAAATATCTATACTTCTATGATCTGCTTGCTTTTTCAGTTGTTTGCCATATGCTTCCTTTTATATTCCAGATGATGTTCTTTTAGCACTGGTTTTGTTATTATCAATATTTAAATATTCCCCACATGTTGAACCACTCTCCATATATTTTGCTATAACTGTCAGGGGCCTCCATTACAAGAGAATTTAACAAGAAAAGTAGCTCAGTTCTCAGATCCAAGTATGGTGTAACCTGTGAACCTTTGCCTACCCTAGAGGAAACATTGTCACATATTTATGATATGTGGGGTTAATCTACCAAGGACATCCCTGCCTCAAGAAGAAAAGACACTGCCAGCACAACTGGCTTTTAAAATTGATTAGATTATAATATTAATGTAATGTTGGTTGCTACTTGTTAGGATTAGTAATGCTTTTATTTTTGCAAATAATGTATTCAAATACCAAACATAACCTGCTCACAGTGTCAATTTCCCCCTTCTAGTTGATCACCATATACAGTTGCATGGAAGATTTGTTTGCAGTTCAAAATAAGCAATATTTTGAGTGGCTTTTCTGTTTACAGTGATTGTGGGAGTTGGCCAGATAGTTGCTTTTGGGCAGGGGTAGTCAACCTGTGGTCCTCCAGATGTTCATGGACTACAATTCCCATGAGCCCCTGCCAGAATTTGCTGGCAGGGGCTCATGGGAATTATAGTCCATGAACATCTGGAGGACCACAGGTTGACTACCCCTGCTTTTTGGGACTCGTAAATGACAGACTTCTGTCTGCCTTCAGAGTATTGTTGTGGTTCAATAGCAGAGCATCTGCTGTACATGTAGAGCAGTTTCTCAGTGGAACAGGCTTCCTTGGGAGGTGGTGGGTTCTCCATCTTTGGAAATTTTTAAACAGAGGCTGGATAGCCATCTGACAGAGAGGCTGATTCTGTGAAGGCTCAAGGGGGTGGCAGGTTACAGTGGATGAGCGATAGGGTTGTGAGTGTCCTGCATAGTGCAGGGGATTGGACTAGATGACCCATGAGGTCCCTTCCAACTCTATGATTCTATGATTGCAATCCAATTTAGTAAATACTGACTTGGTCAGTTTAGCAAGTCAGGAAGGGAAACTGGGGGTGGCTGGAACATGGGAGAGACAAGCTCGGCAGCTTTACAGTTCAATCCTTCTACTGTAGCTGGACTGGGGGGAAAATTAATGAAAGATCATTTTTATGCTATTTTTTCTGTTGTGTAGTTTGGCTAAGTGGATGATAGAGCAGGAGTCAGAGGCAATGTGAGAATGTACATAAACACAACATTTGAAAGACAACTTAGAACCATTCTGAGTGTCCCATTAAAAAAGCCCTCAGTATGGATCAGGATTAGCTGTACAGGTTCTGGCACCAAACAGCTTTCTGCATGCAAGCATTCAGAGCAGATGTGGGGAGGAAGGTCAGAGTTCCAAACAATTATTTGAGTCCACAGAGATAGAAGCAGAAGCCTAGTTAAGCTAGGCAGGAGTCAAGTCCAACTTGCATGCAGAACCCAGAGAAGAAGCCAAGTAGATACCATCCTGTCCCAAGGTATAGGCTAGCTGGAGTAAGGATTATATTTCAAGCTTAGTTGTGTAAGGCCCATTGACTGAGGTTGGTCTTGACTAAACTTGGATCCAGCAGCCAAGAGGGTGTCCTTGAAGATCAGTTCTCACTCTAACTAGCTGGAAATGGATACAGAGCAATGGTAGGACAAAAGTATGATGCTGCACCCTGGGTTCAAAACCCATCCGCAAGCTGCTGGACAGTCTCCTGCATTAGGTTAGTGGAGAACAACTTTGGCCATCATATCTGTTTCCATGCATCCAAGGCTTACAGCTGTCTCCTGACTCTTTCTGCCAACAGCAAAAAGGGGTCTGCGCCAGATGGTTCCTATGCTTTGACTCAAGTGGATCCTGGTGTGCCCAGGAGCCTATCATTGTCAGCTCCTTGCCCCAGGCCTCCATATGCATTTTGCAATGTGTTATATTATCACCTCTCGTGGATGTGTCTTCTTAAGAGAGATATGGTCAGCATTCCTGAGAAGCAGCAATTGAGAGTCTCTGCTCTTCATTGACCTTTGCCTTTTTCCTCAGAACTGTAGAACATCTTTTCATTTTTGCCCCTGACAGGTTCAGATGCTTTGTGAGACAAATCTCCCCTTTGAAATGTTGCTAATGCATCTCATCTTCTACCCAGTGATACTTCTGAACTTTCAGTTTATTTCTGTCACTGCCTCAGGAAGGTGAGTAAAAAAAAAAAATCACAGTGTAAATTAAACAAAAAAAATATCATCTGGTTCAGAAGGGAAGACACCAGGAAGTCTTTATCTCCCAATCTCTGCTAGACAGCAGGAGAATAAGGTAATTTTCCCCCTCCTAATCCACTTATAGATACTGAAGTTCTTAGCAATTCTTGTTCCTCCAAGATAACAGGAAGAGAGATCTTCATTAGCTGATCTGGCTCCAAGATGCTTGGAAGAAGGCAGAATACATGATCTATGCCAATTGTATTTGCTATGCAGGCTGCAGGTCTGCATGAAAAGCAATTGCTGGATGCGTAATGAATACAGCGGATCTGGACCATGCCTATTTCAAGCATGAAAATGAAATGTTATTTGCTATGTCTCTGCTGCATAATGTCAATTTTTTTGGGTTGGTAAGAGGTTTTGGTTTTCAATGTGGTGGTTGCTCGCCTAAGCACTTTGACAAAAGTCTCTCTGGCTGCATTATTATTCAGAAGTACTCTGTGGTTCCCCAGAAGGACTGCCAAGCTCCCAGCATTATGCATTTTATATTGGCCCTTCAATGAAAATGCCAAATGTTATGGCAATAGCTCTAGAGCTGTAACGTGAAGGTTTGATTTTTATTTCTCCCTTTCTCAAAAAGATTCAGTGTGGATTACAGTGACAACAGAACACATGCATTCTAAAATTATACAAAGATATAATTTAAAATTAATTAAATAAAGTTCTCTTTTTTACCTCTTTTAAAAGATGAATGGCTAGATAAAAGAGTGAATTTTGAAAAAAGAATTCTCCTCCATATAATGACACTATGCAGAGTAAATGAACCCTGCATCCTCTCATAGCACAGCTAAATCAGTGTTCCTGTAGCTGCTCTTTAGTAATAAAAATACAGTGTAGAATCTCAACAGATTATAGGAGTTGTTTCCTCAATCTTTTCCCCTCTTAGAGTTAGCAGGCTCTACTGGTCCTGGGAGCTGCATGTGGGTGGAACCTGGGGGTTTGGGAACAGATCTGGGTTGTGTAGACACATGGATTATATAAACTGGCAACTTCCTTACAGAATGGCTGATGTTGAAATGACACAGTTTGTGCAATCACACTGGTTAGCAGGGTGGCATTCCTGCCAATGAATAGGCAACTCATGTTGGCATGAATACGGCCACAACCATTTATTATACCACCCCCAGAAGGGGTGGCCCAGCACAGTAGGAAAGCCTGACCCCTCGGAAAAAGGATTGTGTGATAGATAAATTATGAACTTTGTTCAAGTAAGAATGATGCTTCTGTTGTATTTTGAGCAGAGAAAAGTCAATCAATCAATCAAACTTTATTACAGTTGTTCAGACCAAGTTATATGAAGTCAATATATAAAAGAACAAAAGAATATGGTAATTTAGTGTAATACAATTTATTATACATGTCTGACCCTTGGGGTGATGCCCTCTAGTGTTTTCTTGGCAGATTCAATACAGGGTGGTTTTCCATTCCCTTCCCCAATCATTACTGTTTTACCCTCCCCCCCCCCGGGTAATTTTACCATCCTCGGAAGGATGGAAGGCTGAGTCAACCTTGAGCCGGCTGCTGGGATTGAACTCATGGGCAGAGTTTTCAGACTGCATGTCTGCTGCCTTACCACTCTGCGCCACAAGAGGCTCTTAAAATATAGACAACAGCAAAACAGGTAAAACAGTAATACACTAAAGAACTTATTTCTGGCTATAAGTACTTCAACTAGGCATGTGCAAAAAAATTGGACCATTACAGATTTGGGCCATATCGATTCAGTACAAACCCAAAGCACTCTTCCCTTGCTCAGAATCAAATGAATCAATTTGGCCAAATCCAATGATAGCCAGTAAATGGAAAGTTTTCCTTTTCTGTCTATTCATTGGTCTAGGGTGAAGGGGGGTTCCTGAGACCTCAGAGGTACCAAATTTGCAAGCCTCTCCTCAAAATACTTCCCAAGTTTCAAAAAGATTGGACTAGAGGGTTCAGTTCTATGGGCACCCAAAGAGGGTACCCCCATTCAACCTCCATAGTTTCCTATGGTGGGCAGGGGGGGGGGAGAAGAATAGGACATTTAGTGACCATGGCCATAATCTCAGGGAAATCACCATTTAATAAATATTGGAATGCATTTTTTTTATTACAAAACTTTTGGAATGCAATAAAGGGGAAAAGAGTTCTTTATAGGGAACCTCATGAAGCTGGCAATCTAGAATGATGTGTTGAGTTTTATCCAGTGACTTTGCAGAACAGAAACATAACCTAAGATAGAAGTCTTCATGTGGCAGGCCAGCAGTACCCAGTAACAGTGAGAGGCAGCTTCATAATCTGCAGAATAAGCAGTAGGATCAACATGTAAGCAGGACAAATGAAAGCATTCTTTTGTGCTCATACAGTACGACAGGACAAGAGATCAGTTCTACATAAATCTCACATTGCAGGTTCTCTGGTATATCTCACTACAACGTGGCATGCTGATATTACTATTGGTCAAAGCAGTGATTGACAAATGTTTGCCTTGAGGCATGAGCACACATGAATTTTGGGAATGGTGAATTGCAAGCACATTAATTCTATTGAAAGTTGTTCCCCATATACACCTAAACTGATTTACAATCTTTTTTCCTTATAATATTACAACCCATGTGCTGCCAGCAGGAAAAAAAAAATAACCTAATCAATTTAGTAAAAATTCTGCCATCTGACCAAGGAAAACTCTTTTCTTGGGTAAAGCAGATTCTTCTCCTCACTGAAATATATTTAATGAAATTATTCATTTGGGTGAATTACGCAGGTAGAATATGCAGTGTGAGCATAATGTTTTGCAACTCTGTTTTAGATTATTTCTTCTTCAAACTGGCCTTTCTTCTGACAGACACTTTTTGCACTCACTCATTGCCATTTTCAAAAATTCCCAAGTCTTGAACCTGGATTCTCACGCAATATTCACCTATGGAAATTGAAACATCATTCAATGCCCCTCAATGCTCACATTTCTACTAATGGTAATGGAAATTTGCTGTCAAGTCACAGCCAACTCATGGCAACATCGTAGGGTTTTCAAGACAAGAGACATTCAGAGGTGGTTTGCCATTGCCTGCCTCTGGCTGGGGAGTCCCCCCCACCCCAACCTTGGTGGGAGAGCAGCATGCCGTTCCCTGCCATCGTCTGGTGGGGGCCCCATGCCCCTGGCTCCCCCCCCCCTGCCCGCTGCTGCCATCTCCAGGCAGCATGCTGGGCTTTCCAGCCCTGACGTTTTGCACACATGCATGCTCTAGACCAGAGCAGATTGCATACGCCGGCGTGGCTCCTGGCATGCATAATGGGTCTTGGAAAAACAATGAGATGTCATTGCTACCTTTACATGAGAAAGTGTTGAGATCTTTTTATAAAGACTCACTCAGAAAGCCGTCAGATAGTTTACTGTCCAACCAGCAACTCCCAGAACCTTTGAAAGTTATGCAGCAAAATCACTATTTCTTGATTTCCAAACTATCCATCAGCTCTAATTATAAGTGCACTGAGTAAATGACATTCTTCAGAGGAAAGTGTTGCCCCTCCCCAAAGTGCTTAGATTGTTTGGATGCCATTAGAGGTATACTAAGTAGCCAAGCAATTTAATTTCTTCAAGACTGGTTCATGTTTTCTAAACAGGATCCATAGATCATCTACATTTGCTGTATCTGAAGTATTGATTGCACTGCATTTCCTCTGTCTCAAACAAGATATTCCTGTCCTTCATTAGCAGCTCCATACTGCAAAAGTGTGTGGAGGGGGGGGGGAGGAATCTATGGTGCCAGGCAGCAACTCATGAGAATTTGCTGATGGAAGTTAACTTTTTCTATTGATTCCTTCCAATCATAAAAACATTGTCAAAATGTTGCAATAACCCGAGAGTTGTTCTTCCCCCCTTCTCTCTAGATTGGAGAATGATGGAGATGCTCATAATTCTCATTGGTTTCCCTGTGGAAGAACAGGGAGGGAAAGGAGAGTAAGTTCCCCACACAACAAAGTCAATCTTACATATTTGCACCTGTTAGGACAATTGAGGATGTGATCCCCACACAGAGTTTACTGCAGCAACAAAAGGTGCAAAAAGCGCCACCTATCTGTGGGCATTCCAACAGCACTGGCCCCCGTATGGGACATAAAAACTAGCAGGCAGGAGAGAAGCACAACAAAAAACTGTAGGAAAACAAGAGAAGCATTTCAATAATACTGTAAACTGCTCCCCCTAGAGTTAAAATTGACTAAACTCAACTTGTGTAACATGGCCTAGCCAACACATCCAGGGAGCTCAGGAAGCATGTACACCTTTCCCATATCCTGTTTATTCCCACAGCAACGTCTAGATCACTGAACCTGAAAGAGACTGACAGTTAGCTTTATGACCAAATATTATTCATTATTTATTTATTTATGGATTTGCACCCAGATTTCCCCAGTTCCCAATCAACATTCTTTCTCCTGTGCTACACTGGCCATATATCCAGTTCTAGCTGAAGCCTGGTAACCTTCTTTGTTCCACTAAGTCTTCCAAGGAGACCTTTCCTGAATCTCATCACCTTTTACGGCTACATAAACCTTCCTAAATGGTACCGTATTTGCCGGCATATAAGACGACTGGGCATATAAGACGACCCCCCAACATTTCCACTCAAAATATAGAGTTTGTTATATACCCGCCCCAGCCCTGCATCTCCCTGTGACTGGCACTAGTGCGCAAGTGCGCATGTGCGATCTCTGCGTAGACAAGGGGCGGGCTGGAGTGCCGCTGCTTCTCACTGAGCAGAACGGGCTGGTCATGCCGAAAAGGCTGGCACCCCTGTCTCGCTGCTGATGCTCGCCACAGCCATGCTGATGACCTGCCACGGCTGCGCTGGATACCGCATGATACTGGATGGTATGTAGAATGAGGTGGGTGGACATCGGGAGCCCACTATGGGCACCGGGCGAGCATTGGGAGGCCACTATGGGCAGCTATGTCTATCCCAACTGAAGTGCACCCGGCGTATAGAATGACCCCCCCACTTGGAAGCATGTTTTTCAGGGGGGGGGGAAGTAGTTTTATATGCCAGCAAATACAGTAATTCAAATATTGTTTCTTTCAGTCGCCAAAGGAAAGAAAAAGGTGCACTTTTTCTTATTGCTCTTTTCTTCATATCTGTAAGAGAAAGTTGCAAGCTTTGCCTAACATGGCATATATCAAAACACCTACCCTGCCATCACATTTGGTGCTGTGTGTTGCCCTTATTACTCAATTTGCATTGATTAGGACATGGGCAACTCAACATTCAAACAGCAATGCTGGATCATTGCTAAGGAAAACATTCCCACAAATCATGCTGGCAAAGTAAACAACTTGAACGCGATTAAATAATTCATATGTGCAACTCCTTGACACTGGGAAGGAGGCTCTCCATCAGCCACACAGCTGAGCCTGGCGGTCTGATTAATCTGCCAAAATATATTAAGACAGAATAAAGCACGATGACACTCCAGGGAAGAACAAAGAGAGATTTTTTTAAATGCAAAACCCTGCTTGTACAGCAAAAGTAGCAAACAGTATATGCAAAGCTCCATGGAGGGCTCATTTATTGCTGCCTTCCATACTGTCCAACACACCAGTTAAGATTTTCCTAGCAAGCCTTGCTCTCCATGCCTCTGCCTTCAGATGTGACACAGGAGACAACCAGGCATCAACTGTATTGGCTGTGGCATCTCATCTGGGTTTGCTCTTCCCCTTCCATCTCAACTCAGCTCTCTTTTGGGCACCAGGGCATTTCTATTTATCCAGGCTTTTGATTAAGGGGGTTTATCTTTGAACAGAATTTTAGTAGCTTGTCTGAAGGCTGTTTTATGCTTATTATTTTAAGCTGCTAACACTTTGGAGCTCTTTTGGGGTTCTGGTCACTCCCGATGGTTTGGGTGAGGTTGGGCTCACCTTCCGGATCCCAGGACGTGGGCTCACCAGTCTTTCCAATCTGTTCTTTATATGTAGTTTCCTTGCGTTTGGTTTCCTTGTGTTTTTCTTCCGTTTGAATTCTGCTTGTTTGTTAGTGATTGGTGGTATCCGTTTCTTTCTGTGACCAGGGCTGTTTAATTTGTTTTCTAGTTATTATTATTATTAGCTTGAGTTCCTTCTTTTTTTTCGGGGTGGGGGAGGGTCTTGTCCGAATTAGTTGCTTGTTTGGGTGGGTTATTTATGGCGGCCTAGTTGTTTCCTGGGAGTAGTCTGATTATGCGACTGTCCTGGCCACCATCTAGAGGGAATCTTGACACCCATATCTCCACACCCACGCCCTCATTTGTCTCCACACCACCACAACCTCCCACACAACACCCACATTCAACCCCATGCCCTTACAGACTGGACAACTCCTCCCCTTCCTCTTCCCACTGCCAAGCTCTATTGTCCGTTGTATTCCTGGATACAACGGGCTTTGCCTCTAGTGATCTCATAAAATTTGAGTCCTTTGTCACACTATGCCAAAATATCTCCTATAACACAGAGCAAGTGTAGAAGGGGGTACCAGTGGCACTTTTTCTTAAGTAATCATCAATTTGGCTGTACATGACACAAATGCAGAAACTTGCACAGAAGCTCCCATGTGGGAAGCCCATGCACAAGATCAAAGAATAGCTTGAAGATGCATTTTGCAATTCTGCTGCTGAAGAGAAGACAGTCTGACTCTGTATGAGAGCACCCGAAAAATGTGTTATAAAACCTTCAAAGGTAATAAGTAAATTGAAGCATCTGTTACAACAATTAAATTGGCTTCAACCAGATGTTGGTTAAAAAAACAGAACAGTCTACAGTGGGGCTCATGAGACCAGCATGTATAAAAGCCATGTGGGATGAGGTCTGTATCAGAGATGGGAACTGAAAGAGAGAAAATGCTGGCTGAATCCATCCTAGCTGGTGATTAGCCTGTTGCTTTGCCAGTGGTCTTCAATATGATGACCCCAATAATTAACATTTGAACAAGCTTGAATATTCTTTAACAATATTTTCTCAAGTTACATAAGCTCTCCCTTATCCATGTGCTCATGGAAAAATTGTTCTGATACTTTATATTTTGAATTTCATCCAGAGGTGGTGGTTGTTTTTTTTTTACAACCAACAAAGAATATAAATTCATGGCCAAGGATCAAAAACCAAACACCTAAGCAGAAGGGAAGTTAACTTCAAATATCATTTCCATGCTCCTGTGAGTGAAGACAGGTTTGAACTTTCCATTTGCTGTAATTGAATTTTCTTATTATTCTCGATTAAATTCACACGCTCTAATAATTAAATGCAGCATACATTTCAGAAATTATGTGCCTCAATTATTCCAATCTCAAAAAAGTTGTCCCTTAAGGTGCATTTGGTTTTGTTATCCAAGCAGTAAGGTACAGCCACATTCAGACCATGGTAAATTAGCCCTAATAACTGAAAATTAGTGGAACAGAATACATAATCTGAATCACCCCACTATTCTAATCTGTTTAAATGATAACAAAGCTTCACATTTCCTCACATTAGTTCAGCCTGCATTTGGTAAAGAAATTGACTAACTAATTTAATAGTTAATCATCTCCTTTTCAGATTAGATTTACTATTTGCTTGCCAGCACTAGATCAGTGGTTCTCAACCTTCCTTATCCCACGACCCTTTAATACAGTTCTTCATGTTGTGATGACCCCCAACCATAAAATTATGCAGAAATTAAACCGAAACTGACCAATGGCGTGAAGATCCATTGTTCATGATTGTAGATAAATTGGTTTTTTCCCCGGGGTTTTCTCAGTTCAGTTCTACCTCTTGCCTTGCCATGTTGCGCCACCACCTGGATTGCCAGGCGGGAGACTTCGCTGCATTGGAGGCACTTCTGGAGCAGCTGGCAGCCGAGTGCAGGCACCTGCAGGAGCAGCAGCAACAGTGGCAGCTCCCCCTGGGCCAAGCTGCTCGCCCTGCCGCGACCCCTGTGAAAGGGCCGTTCAACCCCCCAAAGGGCTCCCAACCCCCAGGTTGAGAACCACGGCACTAGATAAATACCCACCTTTGTCCCTAATCCCTCAGCTGTAAAGGGGGAGGGGAAAAGACCAGAAAATAGCCTCCATGGGATGCTTAAGGAATTCCCCCCTTAGAGGAAATTCCTAGATCAGAGCCATAACTAGCTAATGTTGCACTTGAGGCAAGGATGTAAAATTGTGCCCCCATACTTTCATAGCTGCTATTTTTGTAGAAAGGTAAATAAAAAGATAACAAGAGTGATAATAACACAACCTTTGTTCTAGTTGTGCTATATTTCTTTCTGTGCCCCTCAATTACATGCACCTGAGAGATAAGCCTCATTTGTCACAGCTTTGTCCTAGAGTGTTTCCTGGAAGTGACACCACATCCTCCCCAGACTCCACCCTTCCCAGGCACGGCCCACAAAATCTCCTGGCATTTGTCAGAGTGGTACTGGGGATTCATTCTTCTGAAGGTGATGGCAGCTTTGCATATTGGTCTCTGCAGTTTGCTACAGTCTATGGGAATGTATGTCCCAGAGTAACATTGAATCACCACTAATATCCTTCCCCTCCCCAAAATCTGCCCTTCCCATGACCACCATCACATCTCCAGGAATTTCCAAACTAGAGTTTCAGATTTCTAAAATTCTAATGCATTGGTTACTGAATGGTCCATCTTGTTGATTGTATAGATTCACTCTGTGTAATCTACCCTGAGTCTCAGTGAGAATTCAAATTGAAATAAATAACTATAAACTAAGCCACCATCCTGTTAATAATAAATAAATAGTTTCCAGAAACATAAAGTCTGACCTTCTCTGGTATCAGGAACAAGGGAATGTGGAACTCCATGGCTGGTGGAAGAGAATTATTCATCTTCCTACTCAGTTTAAGCAGATTGACTATATACCATCACCTCTTCAACGTCTATTTCAATCCAGCTAAATCAGCAGATGGACATTTTGTGCAATGCTTTTTGTAGGGCACCTCTTTTGTTCATTTTTGTTGTTGTGTTGCAGGTGGGGCAAAGGGAGAAACACAAAGAGGGTAAGCTGGTGTTCCCATTGTTAATTACCTGAATACATATTTCAGAAATGTTCATTTACAATTATGAATGCAGAATGACTTATTGATGAGGCAATGCACTGCACAATATATAACAGTTAATTAAACCCAGCTTGTGAGTCATATTCATTAAATTTGAATGATTTCTTAATAACTATCATCACTGTATATGTAATTTTTGTCAGACTCAGGAGAACGTTGACTATAAAACACAGTAAAGTTTTTTTGGGGAATCTGATGGTTGCTGAGATCAAAGTTATCCCAACTTTTTATTATCCCATTAAGAAGCAAATGTATTATAAATTATACATTTTTAACCCAGAATTTAATTTAACAACTAAATTAATTTCATTTTTTAAAGGGAACTATTAATGATCAGCTATATCATTAAAAAAACTTTAGCAGGTAGAAATTGTGGGAATGGCTGCATGTTATGTTATCTGTATTGACACAATGATTACGATGATTATAAAATACCATCTCCTGTGACTCCTTTAAAATACACCATGAAATAACCAGCAAGACTCACAGTGCAATCCTCAACAGAATTCACCCTTAGGTCCTTTGAAACTCATATACTGGCTCCAGACAGCCCTTCCACTGATGAAAAGTGTGCACAGCATCACAAGGGGGAGGCAGAACCGCAGAGCCCGTAAAGGTGCCACTTGCGCGGGTCCCAGCATCTTCCCCAAGATGCCAGGAGCAGCTTCCCTTCCCCCCACCCTACGTTTGAGGTGGATGCTTCTCAGTTAATATTTCATCACAGTTGCGGGTTTACATGGGATGAAACCTGTTAGCAGGGAGTCCGGTATACAATTGGATTCCCTGGGGTTCAGGACCTCCCTAAGTGGGGTGTATATACAAGCGTGGTTTACCTAGCTGGGAGGCCAGGGGCTCATTGGTCAGGTAGCCTGGGTGCAGTCAAATCAGGTTAGTACTTGTTGGCTCCCCTGCATAGGTCGCTTCCCATAGTGACAGACTCCAGTAGGCAAGGAGATCTGCTCTCTCAGCTGGGAATGGTGTAGGTCCCCAGGGCGCCTCTGGACTCCGTGGGCTGTTGGTGCAGTCTGCTGACTACTAGGTTAGGCATCTTCTCCCATGCAACCTCCATCCTCTTCCATGCTACCTCCGTGGGGAGGTAATAAAGCTGTGGCCATGTTCATACCCAACAAGTCTTATTCCAGCCCAAAATGCCTTCCTGCGAGTCAATTGATTTACTGCAAATGACAGCTGCATATTTTTGATACACACATAACACCTTTATTCGCACACACAATCCATATTTTTTGATGTATCTGCATGCTGATCTTCTATTGTAATCAAGCAATTGATTGATTGACTGTTTTACTAACTTTGCAGTATTGTGAAGCAACAAGAGGCTTTCAGTTGGAGCCAGCTTGCTGTATTCACTTAAAGGGCACGGGAGGAGCTATGCCCAAAGAAGAGTTGATGGGAATAGATACGGTTTTATTTGCACTGTCTGTGTTTTATAAATAAATATTCCTAGTTAAGTGCAGAAGTATCTTGCACTATTCTTTTCTCCTTCTGCAGTAGATTCAGTGGATATGACATGTACATGCTGGTCATATAAAGAGCAGCCTAGGTGCTGGTTAGTCACACAATGATAATTTAATAAAAACTGCACTCATGAATGCTGGAAGCTTTTTGGGTAGGGGAAATTCAATTTCTTAAGCTCCAATTGTTATACGACTCCTCTACTTTTTTGCTCCAGTCTATGCACAGCCCTACTGTTTAAGCATTAGTCTTTCTCCTCTCTCTGGCCTTCTCCATTCCCATTCTGCTGGATCATTACCACTTCCAGTCTCTATATCACCCTTCTATTGCTTCCCTTGGCTTCCCACTTTCTCAGGCTCCTGCTTACTGATTTCCAAGACTCAGGCAACTACTGCTACTTTCCTCCTGAGTCCTTCACCTGTCCACTTGATCCCAAAAAGCTCAACAGACATGATGTCAATCTGATGCAAAATCAGCTGATCTATTCAGCTGATCTATTCAGTTTAGGACAAACAGGTATGAACACCTGCTGAGCTGGTTTGAATTAGGTTTGTGCAACACTGTACATGTGCAAAGATACTGCTGATTCAAACGGATTGGTGGCTAAGGGCTCAGATGAACACCAAAGGGTAGGATTTTACTGAAACACAATGGAGTGGTTTATACGATTTCTGCGTGATCCAATTGTCTATCTAAACAACTGCATGCTGAGCAGAATTGTAATGCAGCTAGGATGAGGGATGGTAGTATTTGATGAGGCTGTTTGAGAAGCTGCATGTACAAAAAAAAATCAATTGCACTGACTTCTGTGGACTTAAAAGGGAATACATTTTTAGGATTGAACTGGAGGTCTCTGAGATAATGCCAAAGTATTCACACCCCTTATTTTATTTGCAGATTGCATGTACAATGTTACTCAAAAATTTAATTTACCTTGCTTGCAATGCCAGTTTCTTTTTCTTAAGGAAAGTATCTCTACCATCATTGATTATGAGAAGGGCAGTACACATCAATCATTCAGCTGGACTTCCTTCTGAATTAATACTCCTAGGATCCAACTGCATAGCTATGGATCTGAATACGCCAAAATGTACAGAAATTAATGGGCAGATTCAAATGGGTAGCCGTGTTGGTCTGAAGTTGCACAATAAAATCAGAATCCAGCTATATATTCCCATTGTCCTGTAGGGAGTTCTTAGTCTGTGGAAGAGTGCTTGCACTCGAAAGCTCACGCCTTGAATAAATCTTTGTTGGTCTTAAAGGTGCTACTGGACTCTGATTTTATTGAGAAATTAATGGGGTTTGCTTACAATTAAACAGCATTAGAGTTCTTGTTTAGGAGCGCCAACTTTTCAACCATCCATTGTCACTTAATACAGGCAAATTGCCATGTACCATGTGCTTATTTCTATGAAGCTGTGTTTAAAATGAGTAGGTTTTGAGGTTTTTTGTTCATTTTGCATCTGTGCAGTACGTGACTACGTGAGAGCCAGTTTGGTGTCGTGGTTAGGAGTGCGGACTTCTAATCTGGCGAGCCGGGTTTGATTCTGCGCTCCCCCACATGCATCCAGCTGGGTGACCTTGGGCTCGCCACGGCACTGATAAAACTGTTCAGACCGGGCAGTGATATCAGGGCTCTCTCAGCCTCACCTACCTTACAGGGTGTCTGTTGTGGGGAGAGGAATGTGAAGGCGACTGTAAGCCACTTTGAGCCTCCTTCGGGTAGGGAAAAGCGGCATATAAGAACCAACTCTTCTTCTTCTTCTTCTTCTACCTGCATAGCTACCCTGGGTGCATATTTATTGGCTTGCTGAGATCCAGTGGTTTTCCCAGGTCACCATGAACAGGTGAGCCATCATTTAAAATCAGTTTTCGTGGCGTTTTTTTGCAACTGCATAGGTGGCCGTATTCATCTTATTGGCACTTGTTTGAAACTTACCAGTTTAAATGACAATACCAGGCTGCAGTGCAAAATTGTAAGTGATCTATTTAGAACATCCAAGCGAATACACTAATTTATCTCTGTTACTATGTCTGACCACTCTTATGGGGAGATGACTGTGGCTCATTGGTAGAGTGTCTGTGTGGTATGCAGGAAGTCCCAGGTTCAATCCCTGGCATCTCCAGCTAAAAGGAACAGCTGACAGGTGATGTCCACATGTGTTGGTGGATGGGAGAGGAGGACAGCCAAGCAGAGGACATGGGAGAACATTCACGTGTGAAGCATTTGTGGTGTGCTTTACAGCAATGTTGAGTGCTCTATAAAAAGCTAGTATTTTTTTCAAGCATCCAAGGTTGCTGCTCACAATCTGAGGTATGTGAGCAGTGGTGTGATCACAAGCCACTAATTAAGAGACAATTGCCAGAGTAGGGAAAGTAGCATTTCCAGTGTTCAGAGAACTGTGAACCTGGCATTTATTGTGAATTACTATGTCTATGACTGATCACTTTAAAAAATTCTGTGCTAACTTTATAACAATAACTGTCTTGATAAATTACTCTGAGCATTATTCAGGTTCACACAGTCCCATTTGTTTTCATGTTCTAGCAGAATTAAGACAACAGAAA
The DNA here is from genome assembly GCF_049243985.1 of Paroedura picta. NCBI lineage: Eukaryota > Metazoa > Chordata > Lepidosauria > Squamata > Gekkonidae > Paroedura > Paroedura picta. The sequence continues at coordinate 23,198,736 of NC_135381.1, read as the reverse complement.
TAGATGGTTATAATTACTCCCTCCAGCCACATTTTCAGGTGAGCTTTCTCCTCCCCACCCAACATATATAATTTGACAAAGCTCTAACTTAGAGCTGTTGCTGAATGTTGCCTAAAGCAAAACTCTAGGTCCATTTTGTTTCTCCTGCTCAAACAAAGCATTTAAAGAACCAAGGGAAGGTTTTTTTAAGTGTGGCTCAGGACCATTCAGCACATTAAAATAATCAGTGTTACGCCAGTGCAATAGCATAACGCTTTAATAAATGCACCTCCCTGAATTCCTCACCTGTTGTCCCCTCTGCTGCCATCCAGCGCTTCCTGCCATTTCGCACGCCTGCTTGAAATGACGCTCCTCTGTTCCGCCTGTCAATCAAGACAGGCGGCCAATCACCTTTCTTGCTCTTTTATAGGGACCATGATGCCCAAAATTATTTTTAATGAGACTTATTTGTTTATGCAAATAAACACATTTATTTATGTGTTTATTCATAGATCCATAGGGTTCCTTTCACTGCAAGCCCTCTTACAAACAAAATTGGGGGGGGGGTGATTAGGTTTTTTTGAGTGGGGAAGAGGCATGCTTTATGGGCAAACTGGTGGGGAAAAGTTTATTTTGTGCTCTGCCTGACTGATTGTGTGTCTATTCATTGCACTTGGAAGTTTGCAATCCCAGCAGTAGATAATATAAAAAGCCTCTTTTGAAGACCCTGGAAAAACAAGTGATAAACCAATGTTCTTACTGAGTCAAAGGTAGCTTCATGTGTGAGTTTCTACCTTGCTTCTTTGCTTTACATATAATTGCTTTGCTTTACAAATAATATTCACACAGATTCAGGGGTAATATGTGTCCCCTTATGGTGGTGACTGAGCACAAACATGTTCAACTGCATCGATATCCCAGTTAAATGTTCCATTTTTTCCTCTGCTTTCCTAGTTATCAGTGACGCAAGAGCAGCACGCAGATAAAAGCAGGCAGGGAACTGAGACATAAATGAACCGATGTTACATAGATACCAGCCTCCTTTTAATGGAAGTATTTGAAGGATATTTCTCCTTGACATTTTGAAAATGAAGTTCAACAAATTGTACAGAGGGAGAATACAAATGCATATGTTCATTCTGAAGAACAGGGGACTTGCAAAACAGAAATCATCTCTGGTCCTTGTATGATGCTGAATCAATGTGAGAAGCTAACAGGTACATTTAAAAACATCACACTCAAATAAAGTTTGACTCTTTGACCAATGAGTCACAGCAGGGGCTGTGTCAGGCCACTGCCAGGTCCTTGTGGTGGGGTAGCATGCCCCTCTGCATCCTGAGAATGCACAGGGGATGGAATCCCCCAGCACACACAGACTGCCTCGACGTACTGCATGCACACACACAATGCCAGGACTTGGTGAGCCCAGCATGCTGCATGGTGGCAGGGGCAAGGGGCAAGGGGTCTCTCCAGTGGAGACCCAGAGAGGCTTACACCAACCCTCCCTTCTCTATGTTATCCTCACAACAACCCTGTGAGGTTGGTTAGACAGAGAGTGTGAGACTGGCCCATGGTCACCCAGCAGACCTCAGAGGCAAAATGAGTATTTGAACCTGGCTCTCACGGATCCTAGCTAAACACCAGCAATTACTGCACCATAATCTTTTTTGTTGCTTGGAGGGGCATATCCTGTCCTGTTAATAAAGGTTTAATTTGTGGAAAGGTACAGTGGAAGTTTTTCCTGGCATGGAGGTAAATAACATCACCTTAGGCTTCTCAGAAGGCCTGTTGACATTCCTACCACCAGCCCAAAACAAATAAAAATTTTGCTGGGATGTGGTGCTCATTTCCAATCTAAGGTGAACATTCTCACCTCAAAGTTCTCTAATTTTCAATGTAATCCAAGAGACGAAGAACAACCTTCTTTCTCTTTCCACTCCTTCACTCGGCTATTGTGGGACAGAGGTACTCCTCCCCCCACCCCTCTGTATCTTGACGTGTGCTCTGGCAGTGTCCCCAGGTCCTCGAAAACTTTGTTAATATACTTGCCAGGATGACATGTGAAATCTGGGCTTGCTGCTACAGCATAATTGAAGGGGCTGAAAAAAAGATTTCCAAACTGATGAAAAAATGGCGTGGCTTGCTCTGGAGACTTATAGTCTTTAGATGTGCAGAGATCAGCAGTTTAAGCCTCCCCTCCCCAGGCCTGGAAGGAAGCATTATCGCTTATTAATCTGCACACCCTGACCAGTATGGCCCAGGCTAGCTGGATATTGTTAGACCTCAGAAGCTAAGAAGTTTTAATTCAGGTTAGTTCTTGAATGGGAAACAACCAAGGTGGCCTGGAGTTGCTATGCAGAGTACATCTATTCACCCCTTGCCATGGCAACTGTATAGGATTGCCATCAATTTACAGCTACTATTACATGTGGAGAGCCTCTTGTGGCGCAGAGTGTTAAGGCAGCAGTCATACTGTCTGAAGCTGCCTGCCCATGAGGCTGGGAGTTCGATCCCAGCAGCCGGCTCAAGGTTGACTCACCCTTCCATCCTTCCGAGGTCGGTAAAATGAGTACCCAGCTTGCTGGGGGGGGGTAAACGGTAATGACTGGGGAAGGCACTGGCAAACCACCGTATTGAGTCTGCCAAGAAAACGCTAGAGGGCATCACCCCAAGGGTCAGACATGACTCGGTGCTTGCACAGGGGATACCTTTAACTTTTACCTTTATTACATGTGGCTGACTGAAAAGATTTTGCTTTGTTTATTTGTATCCTGCTTCCCTCCATCCCCACAACCACCTTGTGAAGTAGGTTTGGCTGAGAGAGCATAACTGGCCAAATGTCACCTAGCAGGGTTCCATGGCAGTAGCAGCTGCGACGGTGGTGGTGGTGGTGGTGGTGGTGGGGGGGGGGGGTTTCAAACCTGTATCTTCCAAGCCCAGACTGCAGCCTGCTTCAGCCACCATACCATGTTGTTTGAAAAGTTGGCCACTTTCCCCATATAAACCTGGTGCTGTGCTGGACTTTCTCAAGCATTTAGAACACCTTGACCACATCTGTTCCATTGGAGTACTGAACATGCAATGTGAGAACATCCGGACTGCCTTCCTTTCTTGTGCCTGGACTCTCTGGCTAGCAAAATTAGCACTATGAACAGTGGATGGGGATGAAAGGAGAGTGCTCCACAATGGGAAAATTAAACAATTCACAGAGGTCTCTTGGTAGAAATGCTTATAAAAACTGCCTGCGAGTAATTTAATGTGGGCTTGTGTTTCTTGGTTTATTATTGTATTAGCCACAAAAGGTCAGGACTAGTTTTCATTTCTGCATTTGCTGAGAACAGCATGCAGAGTTGATCAGATCCCCCCCCCCCACACACACACACACACACAAATCTTCCCTAGTCATTTGGCTTTATTAAACATCAAAGATAAATGGACTCAAGGGAGAAGAACCCAGGCGGACAGTGTGAGCTTAACCACTCCAAAAGTAAACCATATTGATTTCTGAGAGATTTACTCCCAAGGAAGCATGCTTAGAATTAAAACTGTGTAAAACTCTGTAATCTGATCCTATGCATAATTATTTGGAAGCAATATTTTCTGGGGACTATGTTCCAATTAACTCAGAGGGACTCTTTTGTTTGTTTGTTTTTATAGTAAAGATGCACAGGATTGCACAGGATACTAGACATTCCAGTGTCTTTACCTGAAGAAGAACATTTTCCCAAGTGAGATCAGGGACCTGCAGGATCTAAAACAGTTCCACAGGGCCTGCAAGACAGAGCTGTTCCACTAGGCCTATGGTTGAGACCTATAAATCCACCAATGAACCTGGCCTCCCTATGCATTCATGTCAAATGCATATGAAATATACATCTAATACTGTCAATTTGCCATCATACACTCTGCTCCACACTTTATCCCCTCCACCACAGCCAAGATAGATAATATCTCCTATCCCTGAGGAATAATATTACGGTATATGAAAACTTTTAAAATTCAATTTAATATTTTTAAATAGCGTAAATTGTCTATATTGAATCTGATTGTGTGTTATGTTACTCATGGCATTCCATATGTTGTAAGCCACCCTGAGAAGGGCAGTATACATCAGTCAATCAGCTGGACTTCCTTCTGAATTAATACTCCTAGGATCCAACTGCATAGCTATCTGAATATGCCAGAATATATAGAAATTAATGGGTAGATTCAAATGGGTAGCCGTGTTGGTCTGAAGTTACACAATAAAATCAGAATCCAGCTATATATCTCCAGAGTCATGTAAGCAGTTCTTAGTCTGAAGAAGAGTGCTTGCACTTGAAAGCTCACGCCTTGAATAAATCTTTGTTGGTTTTAAAGGTGCTACTGGACTCTGATTTTATTGAGAAATTATTGGGGTTTGTTTCCAATTAAACAGCATTAGAGGTCTTGTTTAGGAGTGCCAACTTTTCAACCATCCATTGTCACTGTCTCTTTAATAGAGGCCAATTAGCATGTACCATGTGCTTATTTCTATGAAGCTGTGTTTAAAAGCCCAGACGATTTTTCAGGTCTGTTTGCAACCCTATAAAGTGCTGTGCAAAGCTGGTATCTCTATACCTCTCAAACTTTCATGATGGCACGTGTGGCATTTCTCCACTGGAAGCAGAAAAATCTTGAAGGGGTGAAGGTTATGTTGCTAACTGACGGAGGGGGGGGGGAGTGGGAAGCATAGCCTGTTGTGCAGAAATCAGCAGGCAAACCTCTTGCAATGTGCAGAAGGTACAACTAGAGTCTGTCTTGTTTTGGCTGGGAAATTACACCTGTATAGGAAGTTTTGAAATGTGATAATCAACTTTTCTGCGTGGCCATCAGTCAATTCAAAAATCCTTTTAAAGGCTATTTAAAATCACATTTTAAGCTACTTTCTGGTTGTTCTCGCATCAGCGGCCTAATACCCATGCATTTGGACCTGCCTTTATGCAGGCACCCGAGGAAAGGCTAAGAAGCACTTTAAGTGGTGAGGGGAAGTCAACCTCATGCAGCTATTGAAAATGTAATCTCAAGGCTAGAGTCTCACAGGGCACACTCACTTGGGAACCATCAAGTCCCATCAAGCTTGATTGGGGCATAGCAAATCTAAGTAGACCACTAAGGCTTGCTCCCTACAGACTTTAATTCTCAAGAACTCTCTTGTGTGCTCTGTGCCCTGCTTTCTTGGCCTGTTCCCACGAATATGGGAAACATTCAGTGACTTTTTTTATCAGTGTCATTAACCTGTTCACTATGGCAACCTTAAAGAAGAAGGTTTTTGTACCCCACTTTTCACTACCAAAGGAGTTTCAAAGCAGTTTGCAATTGCCTTCCCTCCGTATCCTCAAAACAAACACCCTGTGAGGTAGGTGAGGCTGAGAGAGTTCTGACAGAGCAATTCTACAAGGATAGCTCTAACAGGACTATAACTAGCCCAAATGTGGAGGAATCAGATATCAAACCTGGCTCCCCAAATAAGAAGCTGCTTCTCTTAACCACTTCCTCACACTTGCTCTTTACATCTGAGAAGCATGCCTGCTGGATGGCAGATACCCTTTGGGGTAGCAGTGTATGGGAACATCATCTTGGGTACTTGTAAACAGTAAGCTAAATGAAAACAGACAGGGTGATATGGCAGTAAAGAAGGCAAACACAGTCTTGGGTTACATCAATAGAGGCATCACATCAAAATCACAAGATATGTGAGTCCCTCTGTATACCACAAAGGTCAGACCACACCTGGAGTACTGTGTGCAGTTCAAGAGGCCTCAGTTAAAAAAGAAGTTGGACAAAATTGAGAGGGCCTAGGTACGAAGCTCTATGAAGAAAGACTGAGGGACTCGGGAATGCTCAGCCTGGTGAAGAGGAGGTTGAGAGGGGACATGATTGCTGTCTTTAAGTATTCGTAAGAATGGGGCAGGGAAAGGTTCCTGTGGGTAGCAGAGGATAAGACCCACATTAATTAATTAATTAAATTATATACACATTTATTAACCACCATTCCTTAAATCCCACATAAAGTACACAAACAATACAATAAAATATAATACTGGTGGCAAAAACCAATCTATAAACCTCCCCCCTCCTGCCCATCCATGCCCTACAGTAATACCCACCACCACTCTGGTGGGGGTATCTTCTGATGATGAGGCCTATCCAGGGAGAGACCCAATCTTCCAGAATCATGGAGTTGGAAGGGTCATCTAATCCTGGGTCATCTAGTCCAACCCCCTGCACTGTGAAGGACACACACAACCCTATTGCTCATCCACTGTAACCTGCCATCCCCTTGAATCTTCACAGAATCAGCATCTCCGTCCGATGGCTATACAGCCTCTGTTTAAAAATTTCCAAAGATGGAGAACCCACCACCTCTCAAGGAAGCCTGTTCCATTGAGAAACTGCTCTGTCAGGAACTTCTTCCTGATATTTAGATGGAATTTCTTTTGAATTAGTTTCATCCCATTGGATCTGGTCTGTCCCTCCGGGGCAAGAGAACAACTCCACTCCATCCTCTATATGGCACCCTTTTAAATACTTGAAGATGGTAATCAGATTCCCTCTCAGTCGTCTCCTCTCCAGGCTAAACAGACCAAGCTCCCCCAACCTTTCTTCATATGTCTTGGTCTCCAAACTCCTCACCATCTTTGTTGCCCTAGTCTGGACATGTTCCACTTTGTCTGCATCCCCCTTCAAATGTTGTGCCCAAAACTGAACACAGTACTCCAAGTGAGACCAAACCAAAGCAGAGTAAAGCGGTACCATCACCTTCTATCATCTGGACATGATACTCCATTTGATACAGGCCAGAATCCCATTTGCCTTATTTTTGTACTCGGCAGATTAAAGGTTTTTCTTAGGAATACCTCCCAAATGGACTTAAGCAGTCAAAACTGCCAAATTTAATAGACAATGAATAGACTATTTATACTCTACCTTTTTCTCCAATGGGGACCGAAAGGTTGCTTATAACATTGAAACATTATTCTCCCTTCCTTGATTTTATCTTCACAACTCCACTGTCACCAGCATGAGATGAGATAGGCTGAGAGATGGTGTCTTCCCAAGGTCACCTAGCAAGCTTCCATGGAAGGACACAGATTTGAATCTGGTTCTTTCAAATGCTAGTCTGATATTTTCAGCAATACCTTGTATAGGCTCCCACTGACTTCAAAATCTGAGAACAACTTGTATACATTATGAATGAGCTATTGCAGGTATATCATTTCACACAGCCTATTCAGTAACTTAACAGCACTTCATTTAGCCTGAAAAAGAAATAGGAAACTTGCAACGAAGCTGCAAGAATATCTTATTATACACTGAATATCTTATTGTACGCTTATGAAGCCGTATAGAGATGGCGATTAAGAGTTTTATGTCACCAAAATCATGTCCGTGAGCTCTCAACCAGCACAATTATTTATGGTAGTTCGAGCTCTTGCCGCCCTCAAGGAAGGGTGCCAAAATAGTAACAGATTGGATTTGGGGTGTGAGACATTAGCGAGCTTTTCTGCTGACAACGTCTTATTGCTCCAGCGCGATGTCCCTGTGATGATTGATACAGAATGGGAACTGGAAACTCCATGGTCATCACGGGGGATAAAGTTTGATGGCTGCAGGAGGCTCTCTTTAACCAAAGTGGACAAGTTTCTGGGGCCGGTGAGAGCAACCACTTGTTAACTTGATCTCTGTGCATCATGGTTACTCAAATCGGGTGACCAGCAGATAGCGGACCCCATGTAGGATATTATTAATCTCACCCTGACATCCAGGGAGTTCCCTGGGGGATTGAAGGAGGCAGTGGTCTGCCTTCTCCTGAAAAAAAAACAACCTTACTGGATCTGTGGAACCCCACCAGCTACCACCCAGTCTCTCATCTAGCGTTTCTGGGAAAAGTAGTTGATTGGGCCACTGTGGACCAGTTCCTGGCATCCTTGGAGGAAACTTCAGTCCTTGACCCATACCAGTTGGGTTTCCATCCTGGCCACAGGGTGGAGAGTGTGCTGGTCACTCTGATGGAGGATCTCTGGTGCCAACTGGATCAGGGCAGTTTGGCTTTCCTTGTGCTTTTAGACCTGTCAGCCGCATTTGACAACCATAAGTTGTTAGCCCCTTGCCAGGACGGGGATGAGGGGGACAGCTTTACAATGGCTGATCTTCTTCCTCCAGAATTGGACACAGAAGGTGGGGAGTAGAGTTCTCTGGCCCTTTTGTGCTTCCCTGTGGCATGCTGCAGAGGGCAATATTCTCCCCCACACTTTTTAACATCTATATGCACCCTCTGGCACAGCTGGTCTGGAGCTTTGGGCTGGACTGTCACCAATATGCAGATGACACCCAGCTCTATCTCCTGATGTACTGTCAGCCGGACTCCTTCTAAGAAACATTTGCCAGATGTTTGGAAGCAGTGTCTGTGTGGCTCAGGCAGAGTTGCCTGAAACTCACCCCATCCAAGATGGAGGTTGGCTGGGCAGAAGAGGATAGGATCAAGAAGTGTATCTTCTCCCCCCCCCCCCGGATGGAATGCTGCTTGTTGCTGTACCCACCACCAGCAATTTGGGGGTGATCTTTGATGCCTTCCTATCTATGGAGGCACAGATCACTAGAGTAGCCCAGGTCGTGTTTTTCCATCTGCGCCAAACCAGGCAACTAGTGCCCTACCTGACCTCAGGGAATATGGCCACAGTGATCCATGCAATGATCACTTCTAGAGTAGATTTCTGTAACTCATTCTACCCAGGCCTTTCCTTGTCTTTGACCTGGAAATTATAGTTGGTACAAAATGTGGCTGCTAGGGTCCTCATCAGATTATCTTAGAGGACCCACATCCAGCCTGTTCTGAGGTGGCTGCTCTGGTTGCCAGTTGTGTACCGGATCATGTTCAAGGTTTTGGTACTTTCCTTTAAGGCTATTTGTGGTCTGAGTGCTGCATATCTGAGGGACCTCTTGTCTCTTTATGACCTTCGCAAGGCACTCCACTCTGTGGGGCCCAATCGGGAACTGCAGGCCATGCCCACTCTACACCCACTTAGCCCTTAGTGAGTTAAAGATGTTAAAGATGGGTCTTTTATCTGTAAAGTGCCTTGAGGTGTCAGTCTATAAATCCAAAGGTAGGTAGGTAGGCAGGTAGGCAGGCAGGCAGGCAGAGAGTTGCCCCCCATGTTTTATTTTAAAAAGCTGTTTACCTCAGCTGATGAAGTTTTTAGTTTGGCCCAGCAACTCTTTTCTAGGTCAAAAAAAGCAGGAAGGACTCTGAGGGGATTTTGAGGGAGGGAAAATAATCAAGAGATCAAGAACAAACTCATGGTTGAGGTTTCATCCTTTGTAAGAGACCTGTGAACTTTGATAAGCCTCTTGGAAAACTCTGATATCAGATTGTTTCTGGCAGCCAAAGCTTGCTTTAAATGATTATAAGTTGATTGTCAGTTGAAACCAAAGGAAATTTTCAACCAACCTGTAGCTTTTCACCTGCTCTTCAATCCAGCTAATTAACACATTAAACTAATTATCTCCCTCCCTGAAGTGCTCTTGTTGGGGAAAAGTACTTACTCCAAAACACTGACTCTTGGTGTCAGAGTGCATGGCTAAGATGATCTTTTGTCTCTGGGGATGGTGCTTTACAGCTTGCTTGGACTCTGTATGGAAATTAATTGGATAAAATGCAGCCTACGGAGTATTGGCTGAAATTAGAAGCCCATAAAACTTTGCTATTTGCTAAAGCTAACAAATTCAGCTAGAGAAAAGTTTAGATAGTCAGAACAGAAGGGCTGCTATGGATCAAGGCTAAGAAATTTATTTAACATCTTTATGTGCCCTCTGGCCCGGCTGGTAAGGTGTTTCGGGTTGGGATGACACCCAGCTCTATCTCCTCATGGATGGCCACCTGGACAACCCTCCCAGATCCATTCACCAGATGTTTGGAAGCTATAGCTGAATGGCTCGAGCAGAGTTGCCAGAAACTCAACCCCTCCAAGACAGAGGTCCTTTGGCTGGGTCAAAGGGGGGCAGAAGAAGAAGTGTGTTTACCCTCCCTAGTGGGGACGCAACTTAAGATAGCACCCCAGTCCAGGAATTTAGGAGTGACTTTGGTTGCCTCATTAATGCTCAAGGCACAGGTAAAAAAAAAAAAAGCTATCCAGGCAATTTTCCACCTTTGCCAGGCTCGGCTACTAGCGCCCTTCCTGTCCTCTGATCACCTGGCCACTGTGATCCAAACGACAGTCACCTCAAGAATAGATTTCTATAACTCACTTTATGCTGGCCTGCCTATGGGCTTGTTCTGGAAATTGCAAGTGGTGCACAATGCAGCCGCCTGGGTCCTCACAGGTACACTATGGAGGGCCCATATCCAGCATGTACTGAGGCAGGTACCTGACCCACCTCATCTTCTCAAGGCTGAATGTTCCTAATTCCTTATCGAGGCCTTTCATTATCTTCATTGCTTTCTTCTGTGCCCACTGTATTCTGTCCACATACTTTTTGAAGTGAGGCTCACACACAGGACTCCAGCTTGACCAATGCAGTGAACAGCAGACCACATCTTGTGGTCTGAATGTTATGCCTTTGTTGGTGCATTCCAAAATGAATAACTTGTTTTGCTGTTGCATCACACTGATTGCTCATATTTAGCTTACAATTCACCTATATCCAAAGATCTTGTCCAAACTTACTAATACCTAGACTTCCCTGTTTAGTATATTTCCTTCTCATTTTTGTTACTCACATGTAGAACTCCATACTTATCCTTGTTGAACTGTATTTTATTCACATTCACCCATTTTTCCTATGGATTATGATTCCCTGAATCATAAGAGCAGGCTATGTGCTGCTTGGCAAAGCACCACTGATGTAAAAAATTACTTCATTTTTTTGAAGAATTCTTCAAGTCATTGTGTTACTTTTTCCCTTGAAGAACTTGTTAATATTATACTTCTGTTAGGTCCACTGTAGAAGTCACCTTGCGAAATAGGAGACTATCGGATCCTCATTTGGACTTCAGTTGGAACGAACCTGTTGTCTGAAGTTTGTGTATAACACTTGAATTGTTGTATTATTATACATTCATTGTCTGGGTATTATGATTGTCTATGATACTTATACTATTTTTGCACTTTTAGAAGGATTATTCACAATAGTTTCAGCATCACAATTACACATTTACTGTGTACCCAGTTTTCATTTGTTGTAACCTCCAGATGTTAAGTGGGCTGTCACCTCTCCATTGTAGGCTGGCACACCCATGTCAACCCTTCCTGATACTCCTGTGCAGACCCTGGCACCAGAGAGAGAAAAGCCAGGTCAAGCCTTGCAAAGCATAATGGGAGAGCAACTAAAATCCACTTCTTGCTCTCAAGCAGGACTTGGAGCTAGACTTCCCCCAACCTACTTGCTTGCAAACAAAAGAGAAGTTTGTCAGCACATCTGGCAAGTGCAGAGAGACAAAGGCACCCAACCCCAAACTCCCCTCCAGCCATCCAAGGACATTGTCTTGGAAAGGGAACTGGCCACTCTCTTTCAACACCAAATCTAATCCAAGATTTGGTATTTGTCTTTTCCCTAAAGAGCCTCTTGTGGCGCAGAGTGGTAAGGCAGCCACCTGAAAGCTTTACCCATGAGGTTGGGAGTTCAATCCCAGCAGCCGGCTCAAGGTTGACTCAGCCTTCCATCCTTCCGAGGTCGGTAAAATGAGTACCCAGCTTGCTGGGGGGTAAACGGTAATGACTGGGGAAGGCACTGGCAAACCACCCCGTATTGAGTCTGCCATGAAAACGCTAGAGGGCGTCACCCCAAGGGTCAGACATGACTCGGTGCTTGCACAGGGGATACCTTTACCTTTACCTTTACCTTTTCCCTTACCACTATCCTCAGGCACAAGCAATCATCCAAAATTTGCTAGAAATGGGCCATCAGCCCTTCTAGATAGGAAATATTTCTTCATTTTCCCAGCAGCTAGTTTCTTTGTCTCAGCAACCCATATCTTTGTTGGGACCTCACCATGTTCCTTACTGGCCATCAAACTTTTTGTCCAAGCCCTGGACAAGATAGGATAAGCCCCCTGTAGCCTCAGGCCACACATTTCCTTTAAATATCAGGCTTCCGCAGCCACAAAGTGTAGTCAGTTTCCAGGCTACACAAACGCTGTCCGACGTTCATCTTGGTCCCTCGTCCGTCGCCCCAAATTGCTTCCCTGGACCTTCAGAACTCTACTCCACCCAGAAGACTCAGTATAGGTTCCTCCCCTATAAGCCTGTTCCTTGTGTGCTAGTGGCTAGGAATATATATATATATATATATATATATATATATATATATATATATATATATATATATATATATATATATATATATATATATATATATATATATATATATATATATTTCTATGCTAGAGTGCACATGCGTTGTCTTTTGTCTAATTAGTGTGTGTTAATAAAATCCTTCTATATTTAGATCGTTGTCTGCCTTGGTTCTATCTCAGTTATGTAATTACCCAATAAAAGGTCTCACATTATGCCATGCTGCCTCTTGGTGTCTCTACCAGCTATTTCCCCACAACTAAATTTAGACACGTGTCCTTACAGACACGCTTTTGGCATAACACAGGTGGGGCCTAAAAATCTCCAGGGATTACATTTGAGTTCCAGACTACAGAGAACAGTTCTCCTGAAGGAAATGGCAGCTTTAGAAGGTGGATTCTGTGGTATACCATAGGGTCTAGTATGAGAATCCATGGATGCTCCCAATAAACAGACTCCATTTAGGAAAAGAAAGCACTTTATTGAGACATTGATTTGATCATTATGGGGTCCTTGCTAAGACTGGGGATTCTATGCAAGCACTCTCCTTATCAATTCAAAGCCCACAGATTCCTCCCAGCACCAAACGGTTTGAGCGCGAATAACCCATGTTGATGAAACAAAGTGTCCAGGCTCTAAGGCTTCCAAAATTGTTCTCAGGGCAATGGGGCTTTTCACACTTAAGATCTAAGATTGTTCTGATGGATGACTACCTGAATTCACCCCCAGAGACCTTCATCTGGAAGCAGTGACGGGATGGCTCAAGTGGAGTCATCTAAAACTCAGCCCTTCAAAGACAGAGGTCCTGTGGCTGGGTAGGAAGAGAACTTGCAAGGAAATGCAAGTACCCTACCAGGATGGGGTGCAACTTCAGTTGCATACTCCACCAGGAATTTGGGCATGATCCTTGATGCCTCCCTTTCTAGGGAGGCACAGGTCACAAGAACAGCACAGGTTGTGCTTTTCCATCTTTATCAAGGTAAGCTGCTAGCACCCTACTTGGCTTTGGAGCACCTAGCCACATGTGAAAGTCACTTCTAAATTAGACTTTTGAAACTCTCTTAACACAGGCCTACCCTTATCCCTGCTCTGGAAACTACAACTGGTCCAGAACTGCTACATGTTGTTAGCAACTTCCATATGGTGATTTTTCCTCTCTCCAAAAGTGTCATGAACCCCAATCCATGCCTCATCTTTGATCCCAGTCTCCCGGTACCATAAATCGCCTGCCAGTTCCTGGTTCCCCTGCATACCAAAGTGGCACACAGCAGGGACTCCTTATCTTTTCCTGTTCCCTCGCGACCTTGCCTGGTTCTGCAACAATTCAGATCAAAACCTGAATCAGATGGCTCCTCTGTGAAACCATTGTATTTGTCTTACTTTCCCGCATTACCAATCCCTCATCCCCCCCTCCTTTAGTTGGTTTCCCATATAAGTATCCCTGGGAATTATTGATCCTTTGACTCTGCCTAAATGTTTGCTCTGTGAACTTTGCAAGTAGAAACTTTTGTATTGCTCCGTGTAATAAAGACTTTTCCTTTGGATCTTCACTTGGCCTGTGATCTCAGGAGTTCCTTTAACACAGTTATTACTCGGTGACTTCTGCCTGGTTCCTGACAAAGACCGTTTATGCACTGGAGGTTTCATGCTGGAGTGCAGGCTGGATTTTTAGTCATGGTAGGTTGCTCCACCTCTTCCTGTACCCACACGGGGGAGCATTTGGCCTGGTACACCTCATCCGCCCCCGATTTTTGCTCCTGTACGAGAGCTGGGGCAGTGAAGTTCCCAGTGCATAAACCGTCAAAGAGATTCAGGGTGATGTATGTGTTCCCAGCTCCCTTATAAAAACTCAATATGATAGGTTAAGCTAACAGAAGGTGACTGGTCCAATATCACCCCCTGAGCTTCATAGCTGTGTGCTGATTTGAATCAAGATCTGCTAGGTCTTACTGTAAAATCCCAGTCACTACACTGCACTGGCTTCTGCTTTCAAACAAATTCATCACTACTTAGCCACTCTGCAGAGGGACAAGGAGGGGGGGGGACCCTTCCTTTCACTGAGCAGCAGCCAAAGCAACCATTGCATGTTTCAACTGTTGTCCTTTTAAATCTTATTATTGTGCCTTTCATATATTTTTATTATTTTGTTTTTCCAAGCTCCCTTCAAAGAAAGAGAAATGTGTGGCATGGAAGTATTTTAACTAAATAATAAATGGACCTAAAAATGAAAGCAATTTTAGCTTCCAGGAGGAGTAGGCTTACAACTTCCGCCTCATTAATCTGCATAAGAACATAACAAAAACACAGGATGCTCTCTCTGACCAAATGTGCATCAGAACATCTATAGATCATTTCTGAGAATACCAATTCTGCTCACTGCTAAAAACTCATGGATGGTACAGTTTTCTCTTGATGTCTCTGAGTTCAGATGATCTTTTATTCATGTACATTTGATTGAAGATCAGAAATAAAATCTCTCTAAGAAGTTTACTTGGGGGAAGGGGGGACCTCTGCCAGACACTCTTTTATTCAGTTTCTAATTCTTCAAATAGTCTTACAAAGTACCTGGCTTCTTGTTAACTCCCATTTTGCATGCTCTTTTGCTCAAAATAACCTGTTTATTTATTCTCTGCATCCATATTTCATTTTGCTGTGATTTACTCAGTGATTTCTAAATTAGTAACAAAGCTATTAAATCAGATTTAAAGGAATTTTCTTCTTTTGGGGAAAAATCAACACGTAGCATCTTGCTCAGATAAGCTATGGGATAGGAAATAATAGATTGTCTCTCTTGCTCTTCTTAATAACATTTTTAATAATGTTTTATTTACATCATTTATAGATAACCTTTCTCATTGAGATGGAAGATGGCTTTGTCTCTCACTTTGTTAAAGGATCTCTGTAGGTTCCAAGTGTCTTTTTTCCCCATTAAGAGTATTTACTAGAACCTGGTAAATCTCTGTGCCCCTGTTAAAATTGATTAAGGTAAATTACTAAACTTCTTATTCTTCAAGGTTCAGTTTACTCACTCGAGTCTCTAGAAATTAAATCTTGCAGTGTGGAATAAAGGAGAAATTACTGAGTGACTAGATGAGATGGGTATACTGTGGTGGAATTGACCTTTTTCTCCCTCTCTCAAAATATTGGAATTTTATTGGACACTCTTTAAAGTTATGATACGATAACATTTATTGTATATAGCCAAAAGCCATTACAAAACACAATTAAAACAATATGCTACAAATACGAATAAAACAATATTTCTCCAATATTGTGTACATAAAATTGTAAACATGGACTACTGAGTTACAATAAGAGGGATAAAATGGTGTATCAAGGTGGAGGCTCCTGTAAAAGTGCATTAGCTTGGATCTTCCTGCCAGAGTGAAAAGTGCCACCCTATATGAGATATAGGGGGTTGACATCTGATAACAGATAGGTGACTTTGTTAAAATCAGAAATAGAGTGTGAGTTTGGTAATAACTTGGCAAGGAATTTGCTCCTGGGTTCGGAGTACAGGGGACAAGCCAAAACATAGTGGGGCAGGTCCTCCACAGATGGATTTCCAATATACACAGGCGTTGGGCTGTGGGTATTCAGAGATATCGTCCAGAGAGCAAGGCTGATGGCATCATTTCAAACCGCAAAGATGTTAGGGCCATTCTAAGATTACGTGTTGTTATATTTATAAATATGATGCTCTAGAATGGCCTTTTAAAATGGTTTTACACCATGGGGCTGATTGTGATAGCTGAATTGAAGAGTGATCAATCAGTAAGTCAGCTTTGAGCACCCAATCACGTAAACCGGAAATATTGGCTGATGTATGCAGTAAGTCATCTGGTATGGTATACCGTGAAAGAATGGAGCTAAAAAAATCAAACCGAGTCCTGTCTTTGCTCAATAAGAGCTTAAAACTTTGATGGCTTAAAGAATCTAATTTGGTTGTGATGTCATTCTTCCAAGATTTCAGAATAGCTAAGTGGGCACGGGCTTTGAATGCGGGAAAACCAAGCTCTGCCCTCATCAGGCTGCAGGAGACCCTTTTGGAAGAGCCAGGATACGTCTGAAGAAAAAATTCTGAATGGTCTCCAAGCTATTGATTATTTGTTCTTTCCAGCCCCAGATGTCGATGCCATATAGTAGGTGAGGAATGACCTTGGCTGCAAAGAGCTTTAGAGCTGGATCAACTAGAAACCCTTCCCTGGTGTAATAAAATCTCAGAATGGCTACAATGATTTTTAGACCAGAGGCCTTTATAGTTGCAAGGTGGACATTCCAGTTTAGGGTCTCACTGTAAGTGATTCCAAGATATTTAAATGTACTACACTGTTCTATAGGAATATTGTGTATACTCCAAATAAATTGTTTAGGTCTTTTCCCAAAAACCATAACTTTTGTTTTTGTGTAGTTGATGGAAAGGGACTCTTCCTTACAAGTTGTTAAGTAGCTTTTTCAGACCAACCCTTGTAAGAGAAATCAGGACCATGTCATCTGCATATAGCAGAATAGAAACCTTTTGCTGACCAACAGAAGAGGGTATGAATTCTGTAACCAATCAGAATCTGATTGGCCTCCGGGGACAGGAAGTAAAGTCTGGGCAGCCCGGACAGGCCCTCGGGCCAGGAGGCTGTTTCTCAAATATAACATAAGCAAAGTATTAAGAATATGCTACAGGGCAAGAATACTCCTCTTCTGGCAGGAGGGATTTCATTCCATGTGTGTGGAAGAGTTACACATGGAAATGGGTTTCTTACTAATACCTTTGCAAGCAATTATGAATTTCATTTTTTACATCTACAATTGACTGATTCAAATCCCTGCTGCCCACACATGCACCCACAAATTATTGGTGGTTTCTAACAAAACTACCAGCCTTCCCATCTCTTTCTGTATAAGTGGATCGGATCAAAAATTTCCTAACTCATTGTGGTAAAAGCATATGAGAAGAGTGAAGAAGAATTCTTTGGAACCTGTAATCATCCTAGACTTGAATGTTAAAGAATCAGGAATATTTGGTTACTTACTTTTTTATACCCTTCTGCTCTACTTCCCTTTCTCTCTTCCCTGTCATTGTTGCTTTCCCACACTCATTTTCCATCCTTCTTGTTCTGGACATTGCCTCTGTCCCTTTGCTAAATCTTCAGATTAGGTCTTGGAGATGTTGCCCCAATCTTCTTGATCATTTTGATTTTTTTCTGCAAATGTGAGCAATCTCCTATGTTTGTAGATTCCTAGAAGGTAGCTGTGGCTATCTCCATTGACCAGATTTTGTTATACGTGTGGCGGAAACCATTCACAATCAAATGCAGGGATACATATAAATTATATATATTGTGTACATATAAATTTGCACAGTAAGAGACTTACAAAATCAACAGTGAAAATATAAACCATTGATGAAAATATAAGGAGACATGAAATGGGAAATACTTGTGCATCTGTTTGGCCCATTATGCACGGCCGCCAAACCAGCGATTTCGGGTCACATGGAAAACGCGGAGGGGGAAGACGCGATGCACACCAGTTATGCACGGGACGGGGCGCAACGGCGGCAAAACCCAGAGTAACCGATTATGCACGCGGCGATCTGGGCGCCGCTTCTGGTTGCGCCCCGGTCACCCGGAAGCTGTGCTTTCTTCCGCGTTTCGCTAACGCGACTTTTTCGGTGGCATGCACCAAAGCTGCGGCCGGTTGCAGCCGGTACCATGCGTCATCCGTGATTTTAGTCACCACCATTCCACCCCGAATGTGCGTTATTTCCCCCGTGCATAATGGGTCTTTCTGTGTCAGTGTTGTACAAATATTTCCAGCATGCTCATAAGCATCTTCTGAAATGTGTACAAATGTGTAGAAACAGAGTATTTAATTCTCATTCATGGGATAATTGTCAACAGTATTAAGGAAATAGCAATGTTCTCACTTCACTGGGGTCTGTTAAATTAAAGAAAGCCTGGGACTAACTGCTTAGTTACTCTTTTGATCATTGATTTTCAAACTGTGTCCTCCACATCCCTTGAGTTCCTCAGAAGATTATCAGAAGTTCTTCAATGGGAAGATCAGTAGCTAAGCTTCCCCAAAAGACAGGTTTACTGAGAGAACAGTTAATTTCAGAAACAGTAGTCATGAATGCACAGTATGGGACTAGAAAGGTTTGAAAGAGATTAAGCATTGCTACCTATATAAAACATTAATTACTAAAATGGCTACACATCTGTTCATGGACTCACTTCAATCCCTCAGGTTAATACCTGGTAGGTAACTCATAACTGGTAATTATATTACCAGCTGGCAACTTTTAAAACTCCTCTAGTTACCCTAGAGGGGGGAAAAAGGTATGAAGGCAATGAACAATTTAATATTTTTGTGTGCTAGAAAATCCAGAGCTGGAAGAGTCACCAGTTATTAAATTTGAGCAATAAATATCAACAGGTGGTTCAGAACTGATTAGGAAATACTTTGAACCAGCCTGGGAAGGGAGCACTGAACAACTGAGCCAAAACTCCTACCTTAAAATAGCCTTGTCCACCTGCAAACCTACTTTTGTGTTTTCTTTAGTTAAAACACTTCAATTCAACATAATTGTCACAATGTACACAAACAACACAAACATTCCTTGAACAATTTTTGAATCCATCCATCCATGCATACACACACACATTAATTATATCAAGTCTCCAGTGTGTGCAGAGATAATCTAGGACCAAATCTGTTTTCATGTTAATGTCCTGTTGGTTTGCAGGCTAGCACTGTGCCAAGTAGGAGGCAACTTAATGGCAGCTGCTCTTTTTTCAGAAGACATGCTCCCAGTTCTGGGCTGGGGGGGATCTTTGCCTGGGAGGAAGGGGGGAAGCAAGGATAATTTGGGGCAATTGGGCTCAATGCTGGCTGTCAGCCAGCCAGCTCTAAAACAGCTTCTTGCAGCCCGCCCTAGAAGTCAACCCATCATGGAAATATTGTGGACTGCTGGCTTGTCTCTAGTATACTTCTCAGACTGAAAGGAGCAGACTAAAGAGGTCCTTGGCAATCAGCAACTCTCTCCAAACAAAGAGAAATTCCACAGTTATGTCAACATGGTCCTTCTTCTCCTTCCCTCGTAAGTTGGTTCCTTTCTGAGATATTAGCTGTTTATATAGTTTTTGAAATCTATAACATTCCAGAAGTCTGAAACTGAATATTGGTATTAGATACCTTCAAATTCATGCTTATGGTGTCACTAGATAAAATATATCATGGGCCACCAGGCTGAGTGGCTACTCGGCTCATGAATGACTGTTAAATACCCTCTATTGAAGTATCAATTGAAGCAGCTTTTTCACTCAATTTTATTTCCCTACCTTACTACAGACTCTGGCTGATTCATAGAATCATAGAATAATAGAGTTGGAAGGAACCTCATGGGTCATATAGTCCAAACCCCTGCACTATGCAGGACACTCACAACCGTATCGCTTAGCCACTGTAACCTGCCACCCTCTTGAGCCTTCACAGAATCTGCCTCTCCGTCAGATGGCTATCCAGCCTCTGCTTAAAAATTTCCAAAGATGGTGAACCCACCACCTCCCGAGGAAGCCTGTTCCACTGAGAAACTGCTCTGTAAAGAACTTCTTTCTGATGTTTAGATGGAATTTCTTTTGAATTAATTCCACTCCATTGGTTCTGGTCTGTCCCTCCGGGGCAAGAGAGAACAACTCCACTCCATCCTCTATATGGCACCCTTTTAAATACTTGAAGATGGTTATCAGATCCCCTCTCAATTGTCTCCTCTTCAGGCTAAACAGACCAAGCTGCCCCAACCTTTATTGCTATATTATTTAATTTTATATGTTAGTAAACTCATAAGATTTCTGAAATTAAATCTGAAAACTCTTATTTCAAGATCAAACTGTTTGTAGATTAAGCCGTCATTTATGTGGCCAATATTGATCAAGGTACATTAGAATTAGGTTTCAGGTTATGTTAACCTGGAAAATTGAAATTATTTTTAATATAGACAAAATATCATTAGTTAGCAATAATTTTCTACATAAGCTTAAATAAGAGAAATTCAAAATCCATCAGATTTTAAGGTATAATCTGAAGAAACAGTAAAAAATCATACTGAGACAATTTTAAACCTCTAATGAGAATTGTTACAAGCAATTTACTTATGTAGCACTGAACATTGGAATGGAATCATGTTAATATCATTAAAATATCAGTTCTTCCCCATTGGATTTTATTTTCTGTAATATTCCCATATCACTGAAAACGGTGCTGGAAAAAAATAGGAAAATTTGATCTCAGACTTAGTGTATGGGCAAAAAGCCTAGAATTAAGATGAACTATATTCAAGATATATGGAACAGTGACAGTCTAATATTATATACTACTGTACTGCCAGAGTGTTATGGATGATGGATTGACTAAAGGATAATGACAGCTACACATTTATAGGTTTGGAACAATCTCAAGTTGAAAATTTTATTGTGGCTTTGGAAAAGGAAACACTGTAATTCTATACTAATGTTAATTAGAATTAACATTCTAATGTTGGCTGCTATAGATGTGATTGCCACTAGATGTCCTCTCTGCCCTCAACTCAAACAGGCGCCATGGTATACGGGGACACTCTGGGAGAAGAAGAGGGAATTGAGGCGACTAGAGCAAGTGTGGTGGAAGAATCGGGATGAGGCTGCAAGAGCATCTTATCACATGTTTAAGAGGGCATATGAGATGGCAATGAAAGCGGCAAAACATGAATTTTTTGCCGTGGAAATTGTGTCCGCAAGCTCTCGCCCGGCCTAATTATTTAGGGTAGTTTGGTCTCCTACCACCCTCGAGGAAGGGCACCAAAATATTAGGAAATTGGATCTTGGCTGTGAGGCATTAGCGAGCTATTTTGCGGATAAAGTCTTGTCGCTCCGCCTCAAACTTCCTGCTGTGATTGATACAGTAAATGAACTGGAGGCCTGTTGGGCGCCTTTGGAGGTATGTTTGACAGCTTCAGGTGTCTCTCTCTACCTGAAGTGGACAGGCTGCTAGGGAAGGTGAGTGCTACCACTTGCCCTCTTGATCCCTGTCTGTCTTGGCTCCTCAAAGGAGGGGGCCTTTGGATAGGAGAGCAGCTTATGGAAATTGTCAACTGCTCCCTCCAATTGGGGGAGTTTCCAGAGCTGCTTAAGGGGGTAGTGGTTTCTCCTCTCTTGAAAAAACCATCACTGGACCCACGAGACCTGGCCAGCTACCACCCAGTTTCGCATATGGCGTTTCTGGGAAAGGGCAGTGGTGGACCAGGTCCTGGCATTCCTGGAGGAAACTTCAGCGCTCAATCCATACTAGTCTGGCTTCCATCCTGGCCACGGGGTGGAGATGGTGCTGGTCACCCTGATGGATGACCTTCGTCGCCAGCTGGATTGGGGCAGCTCAGCTGTGTTGGTTCTGTTAGATCTGTCAGCCACGTTTGATATGGTTGACTATGAACTACTAGCTAGCTGCCTCACTGGGACAGGGATACAGGGCACAGCCTTGTGCTGGATATGCTCCTTTCTCCTAAACCAGACCCATAGAGTGGTGGTCGGGGAGGAGTTATCGAGATTGTGAGGCTCCCATGTGGGGTTCTGCAGGGCTTGGTTTTCTCTCCCACCTTGTTCAACATCTTTATGCACCCTCTGGCCCAGCTTGTGTGGAGTTATAGCTTGAGTTGTCATCAGTATGAGGATGACACCCAGCTGTATCTCCTGATGGACGGCCGCCCGGACTCTCCCCCAGAACAATTTGCCAGATGTTTGGAAGCTGTGGCTAGATGGCTTGAGCAGAGTAGCCTGAAACTCACCTCCTCCAAGACAGAGATCCTGTGGTTGGGGTTGGGTGGGCGGGACTGGAATGAGATCCTGGAAGAGCTACAGACCCTGAGGGAGCTTTCTGCATTCTGCAGGGCCTGCAAGAAGATCTCGACCCCCCCCCCTGTCATCGAGCCCTATTGGGCTACTAGGGTGGTTTAAAGAATAAAGACCAGCCCCTTGTCCACCCCTGAGGTTTATTATTGTTAGAACTGGGTTGCTTACCCCTGTGTTTTGGAAGGTTTTTAAGGTAATTGTTTTGACTGTTTTAAATTGTCTTATGGGGATTTATTTGGGTTTTTATGTTTATTGTTAGCCACCATGAGCCTTTGTGGGAGTGGTGGGATATAAATATAATTAATCATCATCATCATCATCATCATCATCATCATCATCATGTCATTCTAAACTCTAACTTTTAACCTCCTAAACCGAGTCCCAGTTTGGTATTTTGTTACAAGAATTTATTGATAATAATATTCTTATATATCGTTAATGATGGAATTTTCTTTCCCACCCTAGAATTTGCAAATTCATAGTTCTTTGTGTATATAAAAAGTGCCATCAAGTTGCAATTCAGGAAACCCTGTAAGATTTTCAAGTCAAATAATTAAGTCTAGGTGACTTCCTTGAGTCTTCCTTGATGGTACATGCTGACAACATCAGGCTATACCAGGGGTAGTCAAACTGAGGCCCTCCAGATGTCCATGGTCTACAATTCCCATGAGCCCCTGCCAGCGAACACTCCCACTAACTAATTCAAGAATTGGGGTTCCTGACAGTCCCCCATTAAACATTCCTCAAGTCATAACCTTATGATCTCTAATTAATTGATTTGAAATTCTGCATCAGGTGATTTTTTCGTCTTGTATATTTTATTCAGCGTCTTTTAAACATATTTGGTTTGCCATTGGGAGTGTGGGGGATTGCAGTGTCCGGCAGAAAAGATTCATAGCTCAATTGTTTGATACGAGTATTTTTCTCCCTTTACATCTTGTGGCCTAGAACAAAAATTAATAATACAGTAAAAGAAACTTTGGATTGATAACATGACCTTTACTGAAGGCTCAATCACAAACAATTCCCTTGAGAAGAAAAGATGGATGAATCAAAGGTGGCTTCATAACCAGCTCCATAACCATGATGTGAGGGACAGCACTGAAAGAAAAAAGATTACTTTGAATATGCTCAGATATTATAAGCATAATTGTACTGAAGAAGACTCTAACAAGGAAAATCAATCATTACTAGGGATTGCCTGTTACATTTTTGCTCTTCTGTGTTACATGATTTGTTGCTTCATTGGATTGTTACTGATTTTTGTATTTCCCTAAATTAATGGATGTTTCTTTTAATTAAGATTTTAATTAAGATTCACAATAATGATCATATTAAACAACATTTTGATTTTCTACTATCCTCAACTATCCCCCCCCCCATTTTTCCTACCTGGGAACTGGCATCCCTATATGTATATGGTAGATCATCCATCTCTTTGGGAAAGATAGTGTAAATGATATTTTTCTCCACTGATCTAAAACAAACACTGTTGCACCTTCCCAATGAACCATTGTCAACATGTGGGGCACCATTTACCCCAATAGACTGAGCACCTCTACCTGTAAGACCACACATGCCAACTCAGCCTCCCCCAGCAATGCCCTTCATCAATGTCCTCCATTCATCAGGTCCCTGAGACAACACCAGTTCTATGGAATGGATTCTGTTCTTTTTTTCAGTATTAAGCATATTTTTAAATCTTTTGGTGGGAATGATTAATTTTACTTGTCTGAAAGAAATGTACTTACTTTTAAAAATTTGTCAATCACCCTGAACACTGGCTTAGGCAGGATAGATATTTTAAAATAGATCCTTAAACTTTCTATTCATTTTTATAGAAAGAAAGAGAACTTCCAATGACAATCTGGCCGAGCAAAGCCTAGAAATGCAGGAAACAAAGACAGAAAACCAGGAGGCATCTGCATGTGTTCTGATGTCCTCATCCCCACGATTTTCTATAGGGTATGACCTTGCAGTGATGATAAAAAGATGCAGACAAGCGAAAAATTTCCATCTTATCAATGGCTAGGCTTCCATTTCTCCTGATTTTATTTAAAAATAAAACTACAAATCAGTCCATTGTTCACAAGGCATTTCCAGCACAGCAATAAAAGACCAGATTTGATTCAGATTCAGATAGGGCTGGTGTTAGCATATCCAAGGGTAGGGCAGCTGCCAGGGCCCAGGGCTTCTCAAGGGAGGAACGGCTACTGTCACTGATGTATATGTCCTCTCCCAACCCATAGGTTTACAAGAAGTATAGTAGCCATGCTCCCCTCTCTAAACTATGCTCAACATTGTCAGGGAAGGGCCATGCAGGTGATACAGGCAGCAGTGAGTGTGGGGAAAGTGAGAGGACTCATGAAGAGATGTGGGAAGGATGCATAGGCATATGAATACACAGGTGGGGAGAGGGGGAGTACTGAGCACTGTCTGCCCAGAGACTTCCAAAATCTGGTCCTGGTTTTTGAGTTTCTAAAATCTACTGTGTCAGGCACTCTGGCTCAAAAGTCAGCAAGTATGGGGACTGAGGAGGCTTCCCTCAACAACTGATTGCAGAAGTTAAGCATATCTAGGAGTCAAGACTGATTTTTGTTTTGTTTTGTGGTGGGTCCTGGTTTCCCAGCCAAGAGAATTTAAGGCAATGGTGTTACTATTTCAGATCAGAACACCTCCTTTGGTTAGCTTCCCCAGTGCTTTGTATTTGTTTGTTTTATTTCTTTGAATTTATAACCTGCCTTCTCCGCTGAAGATGGACTCATTAAAACCATGCTAAAATTTATAAAATCTAAAGAATCTATAACCAAAAGTCTAAAGCCTTTTCAAAGGCACCATCCTCAGATCTGTAGGAACTTCCAGGACAGACTGACCAGGCCTACAAGGGTCCAATTTTAAATTCCAAAAACAGCGACTGTCAGCCACTTACGCCTGTTTAGAACTCCAGCTATTTCAATGTGCAACAACGCCTGCTTTCCATTACAAGACAGCTATATGCCAAGTGTGATGCTTCATGGAGGCTAAAATAAGGAATCTCATGGTATGGGGGTGATGCTCATGTGCTGCTTCAATGAAAGGTGGACACAGATGCTACCTCTATGTGACCTTAGCAAGGGCACCGTTATTTTGTGCCCAGACTTGCTAATGATTGAACATTGTAAATAAATATGAAGACATTAACCACCTCTCCAGCATTTAGCAGTACATGGCAAATTAAAACAGCCACTAAACAGATGAAGAGTCTAATCAACAATGCCTTTCTTTTTGTAGCAGACTGAACTGTTCTGGGCAACTTGCCAGTTTCTCCCTGAGCACCTCTTCCAAAACAAAGTCTTCTGGATTTTTTGCTGTTTGTTTTCTGATCTTATTGCTCCACAGTCCTAAGAACTCTTTATTAGCTTTGGTAGAAGAGGAAGATGCCCAGCACCTCATAATATATAACTTGGATTCGGGCTGTGTCAAATGTTTTCTTTTTATTGATTTACTTATCTAAAAACCATGTTTGGAGGGATGGCATAAATATTTCCACACACAACTGAAACTGTGTGGGAGAATATTCATCTTTTTTCAGTCCTGCTGGGTTGCAGTTACTTTCCTTCTGTACAGGTGCGTTGGTGCCGGTTCCCCCGGATGCCACATAAGATGCCAAGCTAGCTGGAAATTACACAGTAAACAAAATGTCATGACACTGAGTACACAAATCAATTTGGCTGTGTGACTATGTCACTAGGGACAAATAAAGTAAACTGAAATTGAAGGCAAGACTTCTCAGATGAGTCACATGGGAAATCTCAGCCAGCCAGGGATCACAGTGTACAGAAATTAATGTGGTATCCAATCAAATATGGCCATCACTGTGCCATTGAGGACAAAGGAATAGTTGCCTGCACTTCAACATTTTGGCTTAAGTTATGTATTCTCTAATGCAAATAGAGTTCTTTTTAACAGTGTCCAAAGTGATTGTGAGAAGCATTGCAGCTCATCCCAATTTTGGATTCCTTGCATACCAAAGTTTTTTCTCCATAAAAATACTTTTTAAAACAAAAAAAATATCTATTTATGAATACACAGGCATGGTGAAGTGATAGTCAGTCATAGCCCACACAGGCCCAATCCCATCAGATCTCTGAAGCAAAAGAAGGACTGACCTTGGCTAGTATTTGGATGGCAAACCACCAGGGATTTGTGTAGTAGTCCCTCCAAGGAACATTTGGAGTTAAGACATGGAGACAGGAAATGATAAACCACCTTCTAATGTCCCTGGTTGTTGTCTGCCAGACACTCCTCTACTCTCTTGACTACACTAAACAAACCACACAATAAATAAAATAATTATCTGATAAGGGTCACCTGATAAGGGTCGGCTCTGCTTCGACCTCACTTGGAGTACTGTGTTCAGTTTTGGGCACCCCATTTGAAGAGGGATGTTGACAAACAGGAATGTGTCCAGAGGAGGGCATTGGCCAGTTGAATTTAAAAATGGGTAATAAATTTATTTATTTATTTATTCATTTATTTGTTAAGAAGAAGAAGAAGAAGAAGAAGAAGAAGAAGAAGAGTTGGTTGTTATATGCCGCTTTTCTCTACCCAAAGGAAGCTCAAAGTGGCTTACAGTCGCCTTCCCTTTCCTAGATGTATTTATTTATTTATTATACTTGAATTGGTCAAAATGTATATGTTGATTAGAGCACATTGCTTCAGAGGGCAGAATCCACCCACAGCTGCTGATCCCACTAATTTGATTTATTTTAAAAGCCTGTACCAACTTTCCTGATAATATTCAATACATCAGGTTAGCCTGTCTCCTGGCATTATTAAACAAGCAGTTCCCCTGGCAACCTATTCCAGGTTTAAACACAGGATTTTCAAAAAAGAGAAAATGAAGCACCAAATAACAAGTTTGGAATCAAAGCCAGTCTTACAAATCAAAGGCAGTCAAAGGAATTGCAGTGAAATGTAATTTGTTTTAATGTGACCATCAAGCGCAGAAGCAATCTTGCCAAAGGAGTAAATTAAATTGCTGCATCCGATTTTAACCACATTATCCACTTTGGTTCCATGCTAATGGCTGCCAAATGCTAGAGCTTCATTCAAAAAGCTAAAACATCCAAATGCCATGGTGTCTGTTACTATCCTATTAGAGTCATCTTATTATTTGGAAATAATTCTTTGGCTGAAGGGATGTGAGAAAGAGTCAATATATAAAGCAGCATGGGATGTACACAGCTGTGGAGGAATTGTGTATTCTTGGTCTTTCTGATGACTCTGGGGCTTTACTCCAGAACTTCATGGCCCAGGGCTGGGACCCTGGTATTGACTGTGCTTGAGCCTCAGAGTTTGTTTGGAAATGGAGGTATGTAACATCAGGAAGCCTCTGGAAAGGCATGGCCTAATAGATATACAAAGTGCCTGGCCATCTGGTTGTTTACCTGATCAACAGTGCAAAACCATCTGGCTGTTCCACAGCAGATGTAACAGCACATGATACTGGGAATCTGTGACTGGCTTAGGGCTGCCAGTTCAGTCAGACCAGTTGGCAGAGGATGGAGGTGAGGGATTATCAGGAGCTAGAGGAGAAGAAACAGGAAGTAAACACAACATTCCACTGTCAGGTGGAAGTGACATAGCACATAGGGGGCAATGCTCTGGTATGTGGGCAAAATCTCTATGGTAGAATTAGCTTCTTAGTGTAGAGTTTTGCCCAAAACCTAGAGTGTCATTTCCTCAGTATCACCAACAACCCTACATAATTTCCAGGTATTTTGTTCCTTGCTGTTCCCTCCCCATTTATTTATTTTATATTCCTTAGATTTTTAGCCTGCCACTCTCCATGGACTGTTAAGTTCACTCAGTTTCCAAGCTAGGGGGATCCCCTGGCCCAAGATGGGGACTGGCAACTCTAGACTATCTTCCCAGACAAGTAATTGCAGACAACAGCCATAGGTGTATGGATCACCTGGGGGTAGGGTGATTAATGCTTTATCCGATGCCATCTTTCTGATCTAAAATGGTCCCTTGTTGCTTTGACATGGTAGATCAAAAGACTGGCACCTTTTTCTCCCATCTTATGATACATCTTCAATCAAGAAAATGACATGGTAGACAACATTCCAGGAATGTGACTTTGAATCATATCAGACATTACCACAGATTTTTTTTAAAGTAAAATGTAGGTAGCTGTGGATCTGTTTACAGATCCCCAGTGTTTGGCTTTTGATACCTTACAGCCTGAGTTCAGGTACAGTTCACAGAAGTTGCACATAAAGGGATATACAACTTGGCAGAAATTGCAGGTAAAGGGATGGTAATTCCCAAATGGTATCTGACAAAGGAGTTTTAACTCTCAAAAGACAAAGCTCCAGGGCTTTGAGCAATTAAATATGCACTGTAATGCGAAAGCTGTATCCTGAAGGTCATGGGTTGATACTGAAAATGAAGACTAAAAACAGCCTGAAACTTGAAGCAGAAACATAAAATCCCTGATCACATGTTATGGGGAACATACACCATGAATGTTTATGTATACATCTGTTAGCAAGAAACATCCATCGTGCATTTACATTAGAAATTAAACCAAGGGATAAATGTAGACTTGTTGTTAGTTACAAAGTCATGTCCAACCCATCACGACCCCATGGACAATGATCCTCCAGGCCTTCCTGTCCTCTACCATTCCCTGGAGTCCATTTAAGCTTGCATCAACTGCTTCAGTGACTCTATCCGGCCACCTCATTAGACTTGTAGACCTGGATAAATGTAGACTTTCATTCATATGTTCAGCTTTAAGTTTATTGAATATTGCATGAGAATTACTCACTCATTAAAAATCAATCAAACATTGTACATGGATTCACTGTGAATTGTGAACAAGGCTGAATTCTATCTTGAATTTGATTGACCCAAAACATAAGGCACAAACAACTCACCATTTTTACTGTAAAAGATTGTACTGGCATGATGTTTGTAAACATGGACTAACTTTCTACCTCTGCATAATGTGATCTCATTGTATAGATGAGAGAGATGACATCCCTCCCAACAATCCTTGCACACCTAGGGATATATGCTAGGGGAGATGCTGCTGCAGTTCAGAATTTTCCTTGATCTAATTGGCTGGCATTAGCTTGGAGTGATGCTGAACAGTGTCCAATGGGGAAAGCTAGCGGGAAGAGACCCAATAGGGCAGGGGTAGTCAACCTGTGGTCCTCCAGATATTTATGGACTACAATAACCATAAGCCCCTGCCAGCATTAGCTGGCATGGGCTCGTGGGAA
Source organism: Paroedura picta (assembly GCF_049243985.1). NCBI lineage: Eukaryota > Metazoa > Chordata > Lepidosauria > Squamata > Gekkonidae > Paroedura > Paroedura picta. Next base: position 23,169,294 of record NC_135381.1, on the reverse strand, counting down.
TTGTAGTTCATGAACATCTGGAGGACCATAGGTTGACTACCCCTGCGATAGGGAATTTCTGCAGAATAGTTAGGAGTTCAGGCAGGAGAAATCAAGTGATCTATTCTTTTGCTTATTGCTTCTCATACCATCTTCTTTTCTGTTGGTCCCACCTGCAGCTTTGTTCCTGCATCTCTCTTCTTGTTACCTGGGTTAACCTTTCTTTGAAAGTTCTTGGTACATACAATGGCATCACTGAAAGATCCAGGCCTTTCAAAGCTACACAGTAAAACTGAACAGCCTTCCTAGGAAGATTCTCATGGACCTTTTCCGTATGGGGAATTAGGCCTGGGACAGTCCTTGTTTGGTTGTGAGGCTAATCCCTGCTTCCAATTCAGCCCCCCCTGCCCCCATGGCAAGGGAATGTGGATATCTCTGCATTTCTTTTTATTTTATTTTTTTTGCCCCAGGCACCAACAGGGCCTAGGTCAGGGAAGGGGAAGAGTCGGGCCGTCCAGACCCAGTTCTTCCCCTGACTATGGCATTCCAGAAAAATGCCCCTGTCAGCTCTGTGTCACTGTGGGATCGTGTTGTAACACAATCCCACCTTCTTATAAATGAAACCAAATGCCCCACACTGCTGTGAAGCTTGGTGGAACCTCACTGGTCTGGCTGCCTTGTTCACAAGCAGAAATCTGGGTTTTTGTAAATCTTGAAATTAAACTAATTGTTTTAGGGAGGGGAGACATAATAAGCACTGGAAAACCACTTATAGTACTTGCTGGGGAGGTTTTTTAAATCGCTGAAAATGCAATATTGGGGCTGACAGGACCACAAAACCAAACCATGGGGTAAAGCAGTGGTCCCCAACCTTTTGATCACCGGGGACCGGTCAACACTTGACAATTTTACTGAGGCCGGAGGGGGGGTAGTCTTTTACCAAGGGACATTGTCACCACTGCCTGATCCCCTGCTCCACTTGCTTTCCCGCCGGCACCCCTGACTTCCCACCACCCGCTGGGGGGCGCTGCTAGCAGCAGCTGCGCAGTGCCACACCGAGGGGGAGCCCCAGCCATGGCAGCTGCTTGAGAACACCAAAGGTGAGCTGGTGACAAAGTGGCAGGGAAGTCCCCGAGACAGCAGCCAGGGAGGACCCACGGCCTGGTACCGACTGATCCATACGGACTGGTACCGGTCCCCGGCCCGGGGGTTGGGAACTGCTGGAATAAAGCATTGTGTACAGATGTTTTTATGTAACTCTTCAAAATCACTATTGACAATGTGTGGCATATTCCTCACATATGCTTTTGAGTGTTTACAGCTTGTAGGGAACATTTCCTTTAGGGGGGCCCTTGGTAAGATTTGTCTAACTGTGGCAAGTATGACTGGCACTGTCCTGGTTGGAAGGTGATGAATGTGTTCCCCCTTGAACGAATGGCATCATTTGTTCTGAAGGAGGGAAATAGTGATGTAAGGCACCCAAGAGCAAAAGCACATATGATTTTTGTCACCGAAAATGAAAATTCTATCCCATCCACTAAATTAATAGAATGTCAAACCTTGGCAGCAGATCTCGGACATAAGACTCTCCGTGCTACTGTGGCAGCCTGCAGATGGAGAAAATGGCTGGCCTCATTCTTCCCATACAGTATTTAGATGGCTGGAAGGAGAACTGCAGTTTCCAGCCCAGAAGAGATCATGTGCCCCAGAGCCAACAGACATTCATCTATCCATCTCTGAATTGCTGGCATCCACATTAAAGGCTGGACTTGGGTTGCCCATTGGAAAAGGGCAGGTTTAAGCTGAAAAGGGTAGGTTAAGTCATCCAAAGGCCAAAAGTCCAATTTTTTGGCTACCAAAAGCAAGAGCTATCAAAATCAGACATTTAGCATATCAAGTGTATGAAAGGAAGGTTCAAAGGAAACTGCTGAATGTTTGAAGGACAGAGTTAGCTGGGCTTATTTGGAGGTGGTCTGACAATGTATTTTCTCAAAGAGGCCCTGGGTGTGTTTCTGGGCCTGGGGGGAAGGCCTCCCTCCCCCCTCCCCCTGGCAGCAGCTCCTTCCCGCTCGGCCTAGAGGCCCTGGGCATGCTTTTGGGGCCAGTGTGAAGGCCTTCTTCCCCCCCCCCCAGTGGCAGCACAGCCTTCCCACCAGGCCTAGAAGCATACCCCGGGTGTGCTTCTGGGCCCGGGGGGAAGGCCTCCCTCTGTACTCATGCTGTCGTGCCTGGCTGGAACTCTGTACTGTCCTGGTGAGGGCCCAATCAGAAGGCGCTTCGCATCTTCCAATTGGGCTCTCACCCAGCCTGGCTCCGCCCTCTCTCCACCCACTTAGCCCTTAACCAGTTATTTATACCACTCCCTGAGTGATTTAAAGATTTATTTATTTATTCATCCATTCATTCATTAATTTATATCTCACCACTCCCATGCAATGGTTTGTGGCAGGTCACAAAGTCCTAATTAAAAACTCATTAAAGCCCCCGTTAAAAAGACATACCAATACAATACAAAAAACCACATTCAACAAGGTGATAAAATAACTCGATTCCACACCCAAAAAGACTGATAACCACTATTGAGGAGGAAGCGGGAGCCTAGGTGGCAACAATGCAGGTGCTAGCACCAGCCCTGGGAACCAAAGACCTACTGGAAGGGATCTGTTTTGCAGGCCCTGCAGAATGCAGAAAGCTCCCACAGGGCCCACAGCTCACCCGGGAGCTCATTCCACCAGGTCAGGCCCTGGCCAAGGCCAGGCATGCCTCTCTAGGGCCAGGGATCACCAACAAATCAGTACCCAAAGAGCTCCAGCAGGACCTTCAGCTCTTCCAGGATCTCATTCCAACAGGTAGGGGCTGGGACTGAAAAAGCCCTCGCTCTAGTCGAGGTGAGGCATACTGCAGAGTCCAGTGCCCTGCAGAGGGCATAATGAGATAAGCAGTCTCGCAGATAGAAGAAGAGTTGGTTCAAGGACAAGGGTAGACCCTCATAGAGCAAGTTACAGAAGTCTAATCTGGAAGTGACCATTGCATGGATCACTATGGCCAAGTGTTCCAGGTGCAGGTTTCCATTGTAAAACAATTAGTTTTGCCCAAGCCCAGCTGAAAATCACAGAAGTTGTCTCGGAGCATGGGGGAATCTTCAGAATTGTGGTATTTACATTTCTAAACACAACTTGTCCTTAGAAGCTTTTGAGTGGGATTTCTTGGGCCCAACAGCTCATATCCCTTTTCTTCAATTCATTCTATGCTTTATTTCTAATTTGTCTTTTTACAATTCTGGCCTCACAAACCCCTCCCTCCTTCTTCTCCCTTGCTTAGACATCCCTGCATGTTTGAAACACTTACTTATGGTGACATTGTGTTATTGTTCTAATGTAAGACCCCGAAGGGCCAGGTATATTGTGTTTATATCTAGTGCTGCACAGTATGAGATGTCAAGTGGATTTACTTGGGTACCTCCAAGTGGTCTAGTTTGTTGTTGTGCTACTGTCTGTTCTCATAAAAGAAATAATGAATGCTTGGATTCCCTCCTGGACTGGGAACCTACTTCTGCAGCTAAGGCTGAGTAGAAACCAGTAGCTGCGTTTCAGAAACATTTTATGCAAAACTGAAAAGCAAACCTGTCCCACTGACCTTTTGATCATTTTTCTGAAGTCCCTAGTATATTTATCTGTATCTCTTAGTTGGCTTTGTTTGCCTTCATGTAACTATATCTGATTGGCTGTGTAGCACTGTAACGCCATGTCATTTGCTGTGTCATCTCCAATTACCTGGGATAGCCCATTTGATTGATTTAGTATTCACTCCCCTCAACCTCAAGGGGTTAAGAACAGTTAGGTAGAAAAGTGGGAACTGACACTGAAAAATCAGTAGATAGATAAAACATTGTAGGCGTACATCACAATCACAACACAAACATATCAACCACAATCACAACAGTGGTCTCAGAATGTTACAACAGAATGTTACAATAGATTCATTTACAACAACTTTAACAAGAACCCCTAGGGAGGTCAGTTTGGTTTAGGTCATGGAGGAGGTGTGTCTGGGGGGGACTAGTGGATGTTGTTGGGTTGGTCAGTCTCAGCCAAATGCCTGGTGGGGAAGCTCCTTTTTGCAGGCCCTGCAGAATTGTGGGAGTTCAGCCAGGGCCCTGATTTCTTCAGGGAGCTCATTCTACCAGGTGAGGTCCAGGACAGAGAAGGCTCTGCCCTTGTTGAGGTCCAACGTACTGCTTTGAAGCCAGGGATCACTAGCCAGTTAGCGGTGTTTCCCACATTTGAATAGAACATTCAAAAATTGAAAATTGGTTTAAGGAAATTTAACAATTTGAGATATGCAGATGGCACCACTTTACTGGCAGAAAATAGTGAAGACTTGAAACAGCTCCTGATGAAGATGAAAGCAGAAAATGCCAAAACAGAATTACAGCTGATCATCAAGAAGACAAAGTAAAGACTGCTGGGGAATTACACAAGGTGGGCAATGAAGAATTTTAAATTGTTCAGGATTTGTTGTTCCTTGGCTCCATCATCAACCAAAGGAAGACTGCATCCAAGACTTCAGAAGGAGATTGAAACTGGAAAGGACAGCCTTGAAGGAGTTAGAAAAGATATTTAAGTGTAAGGATGTATCACTGGCTACAAAGGTTAAGTTAATTCATCCCATTGCCCTCACCCCCTGCAGCAGCTAATAGTATACATTACTGTTTTAAAAGGGTGCCATATAGATGATGGAGCAGAGTTGTTCTCTCTTGCCCCAAAGGGACAGAACAGAACCAATGGGATGAAATTAATTCAAAAGAAATTCTGTCTAAACATTAGGAAGAAGTTCCTGACAGTTAAAGCAGTTTCTCATTGGAGCAGGCTTCCTTGGGAGGTGGTGGGTTCTCCACCTTTGGAAATTTTTAAACAGAGGCTGGATAGTTATCTGACAGAGAGGCTGATTCTGTGAAGGTTCAAGGGGGTGGCAGGTTACAGTAGATGAGTGATAGGTATGTGAGTGTCCTGCATAATGCAGGTGGTTGGACTAGATGACCCATGAGGACCCTTCCAATTCTATTATTCTATGATTCTATGATTGTCCTCAGACAAACACCTGGTGGAAGAGCTCCATCTTGCAGGCCCTGCATAACCTAGATAGCTCCAACAGGGCCCTCAGCTCTTCCAGAAGTTCATTCCATCAGGTTGGGGCCAAAGCCAAAAAGGCCCTGTCCCTGGTCGAGGCCAGGCGAATGTCCCAGGGGCCCAGCACAACCAGCAAATTAATACCCTCAAAGCGAAGAGCCCTGTTGGGGGCATAAGCAGATAAGCAGTTCCTCAGATAGGTAGAACCTAGTCCGTGTATAGCCATAAAAGTCAAGACCAAAATCTTGAACATGATCCAGAAGCAAACCAGTAATCTGGTGCTGTAGCACCAGCTGATTGTGGGCCCTCCAAGATTACTGAGTGAGGACCTTTGCAGCTGCATTTTGTACCAGTTGCAATTTCCATGTCAAAGACAAGGCTAGGCCCTGCACCAGCTGGGTCACTGGCCCTGGACCAGTGTAGGGGAGAGTATTGTCCCCCGTGGTATTCCACATGGGAACACCAAGGGCTTCGCCATTCATTGGATGAGTGGCCAATCAGTAATGGGGCAGCTGGTACAGCGAACCTGATTGGTGTTTAGGCGGGTAAGTCCCAACTCCTGCTAGCACCCCTTACCAGCTTTATTAATGGTTACAGAATACAGATGTATTATCCTGTTGTGCCACCCCAACCTCACCCCCTGCAGCAGCTAATAGTGTACATGGTTAAGTCATAGTAGGCATTATAAGGAAAACAAACATGTGCCCATTTTGAACAATCAGATAATTTCTAGCAATTAAATGGAATTTAGAAAGCTGACTGCCTCGATTCAGAATGTCTCCATTTCAGTTGCACTTCTCTTTGGTGAGAAACAAACCCACGAGTTCTTATTTTCACACCCATGTTTATTTCCTTGAGTTGTGTTTCCGCCCATTAAACTGAATCCTAGTTTTCAACGTTATTCTTCACAGCTATTGTAGATACATGGTGTGAAAATGGTGTAAAAGAACCAAACAAATCATCCATGGAAGTACAAATCTGAGGTGAACCAGTGACAATGACAAAATAAGCATTACAAAAAAGAGTTGTTTACTCAGTCCTAATAGGTTTGCATAAAGAAGTTTGTGTGTACAGGTATAAAGAAATCCAAATGGCATATCAAAGAAAACTAGGCAAATGTACAAGCTCCTCATTGCAAATAAAAGCTGCGGCAATGCAAAAATGATGACAGAATGTTAAAATGTTAAAATGTCAGCAGGAAATTGGAGGTCATCACAAGTATTCACTCTTCAATCCATTTACTCTTCAAATAAACATTGCCGTGTATTCCAACCCCTACCAGTAGCAGCCAGTGATGGAATTAAGTTGTACCAGACATTAAGGGAATCTAGGTGTATTTAAATCTCATTCAAGTCTTCTGCTTCTGTTTTCTTTTCCATCTGAAATTAATCCCAGTCCCTCACTTCATTTTGTCTCTTGATTCAATTTTGGCATTCAGTGTGAATCACCCCCACCACTGATACTGAATAGCTAAGCTGCAACTTGGTATGCTTTTCTATTTTATTGTTTGCCTTAGCAGCAGACGCTGGGGAGATGTAGGTTAAGCTTTGGATTCAAACTGGTCTCTGCAGGACAGCAAAATGTTGTGATAAACCAATAGATGGAAATGGAAACCAACAAAGCGCTCCAGATTTAGCAAGCCTTCTGTTGGGATGGAGATATGTTTGGCGTAAAAATAAATGAAGAAAATCAATTAAGAAATGGAATTAGTAGGTTGCTAATCTTTGGACTAGGAGAGGGCAACTTGGTTAATGCTTATGGGCACACTGAAAAGACGCAAGGAATGTTAATCAATATAGTTTGTTTGTTTTTTGCATGCTGCCACAACTAAAGGTAAAGGTAAAAGTATCCCCTGTGCAAGCACCGGGTCATGTCTGACCCTTGGGGTGACGTCCTCTAGCATTTTCATGGCAGACTCAATACAGGGTGGTTTGCCAGTGCCTTCCCCAGTCATTACTGTTTACCCCCCAGCAAGCTGGGTACTCATTTTACCGACCTCAGAAGGATGGAAGGCTGAGTCAACCTTGAGCCGGCTGCTGGGATTGAACTCCCAGCCTCATGGACAGAGCTTCAGACTGCATGTCTGCTGCCTTATCACTCTGCACCATGAGAGGTGTCAAAAACTTCACAGCGAAAATGTGTTGCAAGGAAACATTCCATTTTGATAGCAATGATCACTCATGCGCTGAACATTGCCTCCACCATGCAACTGGAGCAGCTTTTTAAAAAGCTTGGGTTTGGGCAAATATCAAATGGTAAGGATTTGGAGTTTATTCACTTTCTTTGTCAACTCTTCATTTAAACAATGACTATGGAACTATACAGTGATGACTGACAGGGAACAGGGAGGGGGGTGTCTCCCTCTTTTTCATCTCATTTGGTCACTCCCTCCCCCTTTTTACAGATTGTTTGTGTTACGGTGTTTATAGCTGCTTGTTTATTTGTTGCACTGCATGGCAATTTTTGGCACTGGGACAGATCCATTTTGTGGGAAGGATGCACCTGTGTGCCTGTCTTCGTGGGCAGGGACCTGCGGGGCCAGGGTGCTGAGTCATTTAGCAGCATTCCCAGTTTGAGGGCTGTCGGTGGCTCCATTCTCAGTTGGCAAGAGTTCCACATGGCTTGTACCTTAGTGGGACCACCTTCTGTTCACTCCTGGTTTTCCCCAGCATCCAGGATGGGATGGATTTCATTGGTCACTGCACCAAATTCTCTGAATACTGTAATCAATAAAAGCTGTGGAGTGTTTAGCTCCACTTTGTGATTGTGTCATTTTTAATAGCCTGCTGGCTCCTAGTGTAAAGACTCTTCATCACTATCTGCAGGTAACTGGCACTGAGCAAGGAAGCATGCAGTTTGTCTCCAAGCTTGTAGCTTCTTTCAAAAATTTATTCTGCGTCTCTCTAAAGGTGCAGATGATCTCAGAGGGCTGGGAACAGGCAATTGGTTTTCACCTGCTTTAGTGGTGGGGGATATAGGTGATTCCACTTCAATTCTTGACTTACACTTCACCCTCCTGTTGGTTAACTTCTTCTAGCTCTGGGCCTCTCCTCCTCTGAGGAGTTCTCACCACCCAATCCTGGCTGACCCACAACAGTTTTTCTTTCTGCGACCTCCTTTCTCTCAGATTGCTCACTCTGCCCTTTGGAATGTTATGTTAACTCAGCAAACAGATGTGAATCGCTCAGAAAACAGCTGAACTGCAGACAAAAAATTCAACTCTCTGCTCATGACTGGTGAGCAAAACATAAGGAGAAGAGGTGGGTGAGATGAACTAGCATGTCTAGGTACAATAAACATTCAAGACCAAATGCTCGGTCTGTCATGGGGCTATCTGTTCAGATCAGTAAGGTGACCAGATTTTAACATTGGTAAAGCGGGACACCATTGGCTGGGGGGGGGGGTGTTTCTTGATTAAAAATTTGGTCTATATGGAGCAACAAAATTTTTCATAGAATGCATAGAGAATGCAAAAATAGTATTGTAATATATATATTTTTAAATTTCAACATAAGTACAATTTGCCAGGTGCCCCCAGATGTCCTTCCAAAAGTGGGACAATCTGGTCACCTTACACAAAGGTCCAAATGAGGTGGGGAAAGAAGTGAATAAATCAGGAAAGGAGAGAAAGTCTGGGGAAACATCAAAACAAGAAAAGACAGATTTGGAAAACATGGTTCTTCAGAAAATTGAGACAGCTCATAGGAAAACTCTAAGAAGGATCTAAAAATTGGAGGGCAACAGTGCATGAGCTATAGAGATGAAAGCAGCTGAACTTCACATTTTAATTGGGGGTGGGGGAAAACATTGGTTTTGTTGATGATCTATTGCTTGTTCAAAAGAAGATCTTTCAAAAGCAACAATGCTCCCATATATTGGCCTGATGGCTCTTGTGAAATTACATGCAAATAATGGGCTTTTATAGAAGTGACAAAGAGGTATTTTTTTTATAAATAAGGAGCATAGCTGTTTGCTTTAATAACACACTGTTGCATAGTTGAATACAGATGTTTTGGGTTTCATTCCCCTCCACCACTCTGGCAGTCTTCTTTGTACAGGAAAGCAGAATGCAAAATCATATCTCATCGAAATTCATATAGCACTTTCCTTAAACCAGGACATACATTAGCCTGTAATTGCTTTGTAAATTCATGGCAATTATTTCTTTGGAACTTTTTTAACACCCTTCCAGCTTTCTGCCCCCCCCCCCCCTCCATGGCACGTACAATATAAACACTATGCGCAAACTATAAAAGCATAAACACACCAGTTTTACTTGGGAGGGGGGGCAGACTGCAATTATCATCTAATTGCAGTTAATTATATGCTTAATGTACCTTGAGCAAAAATTACTGAAGCTGGAGGGGGGAGAGAAATCCCAACAGACATTGCATTACAGTTACAAAAAAAACTGTAAAATCGTTGACAGACTATACCATACAGCAGTGGTCCCCAACCTTTTTATCACCGGGACTGGTCAATGCTTGACAATTTTACTGAGGCCCGGTGGGGGTTAATCTTTTGCCGAGGGATGTTGCTGCTGCCTGAGCCCCTGCTCCGCTTGCTTTCCCACCAGTTACCCTGACTTCCCCTTGCCCACTGGGGGGCGCTGCCAGGAGCAGCTGCACAATGCCACGCTGAGGGGGAGCCCCAGCCATGGTTGCCACCGGAGAGCACCAAAGGTGAGCCGGTGGCAGAGTGGCAGGGCTGCCCCCAAGGCAGCAGCCGGGGAGGAGGACGAGGAGGAGTCATGGCCCGGTACCAACTGATCCACGGGGACCGGGGGTTGGGGACAGCTGCCATACAGTGGCAGAGTCTGCACTTACTTTCTTTATTCCATTGTCAATCCTATTGAATTCAGATCGCTTTGAACTCGGGTCTTCCTCTCCCCCCTCCTCCCCATTGAAACAGGAAAGTCTTCTGCACGTTGTTAGGGAGGCTCAGAAGGTGGGGGGGCACTTTCTTTCTTTTCTTGAAGCCTCTTTTCTTGAAGGGGGGGAAAAGCCAAGCAGGGAGCCTCTTTCTTTTCTTGGAGGGCGGGGGAAGAGGATCGAAAAAGGCAGAGGAGGGAGGAAAAATTCAGGACAGAAATTGAGAGAAGTTAGGGGCTTCTCCTTTAAGGCTAGCGTGTCACATGACCAGGTGTAGCCTATCAGAGGTTCTCTACCACAGAGCTTTCTTTATTCAGGATTAACAGCAGTCTCAGATATGGCACAATAAAGGTAGGGTCACTCCGGATCAATCCTTCTTGCTGCAGAAGGAAAATTAAAATCGCCCAAAATCCAAACTGAAATAGAATTCTGTGTAGAGGGCAGGGACTGAATCGATCTGGGGTTGGAATAAAAGCTCCGTGCAGTTTACACCAGTATCTCAGCTACCCTAATGTTTCGACTTAATTGTGTTGAGTATATCCAAAAAGAAGCTTTGTCAAAAGTATGGAAAGCCTGTTTCCCTGTGCTCTGATTTCAAGGTGGTACAGACCTCCTTTGAGTGGAGAATGGCAAGAAAGGCAAATGTTTCAAGTGAAGTAAAGGTTAAAGTGTAACAGATATGCTGAAAGAGAGCAGAAACAGACTGTGATTGACATGAAAGAGTGGCCCAGTGATACAAACCAAGAGGAAATAACAGAACAAAACAACTAACAAGATCTGAGGAAGGCACAAGCCCCAATGTAAGAGGAATGTCTTTATGCAACACTGTGCTGAATTTTTGGAGGGCTTGTCTTTTGCTGCAAACATTTGCGAGACATGCAAAATTTCCCCTGAGAGAATACATCCTACATTATGGGAGGGAGGAAAGGTGAGCTAAAACAGCTTCTGTGGCCTCATTTCCAGTGTAATCATAAGAACATCCTCCTGGAAATAAACCCCATTGAGTAGCCTTGAGTTGGATTCTGAGTAGACTTGCTTAGACTGCAACTACTTTCCTTGCTATGGTCACCAGATAGAATCCTTTAAAAACAATCAGCTGTTTCCACCCAACAGACTTTTCTTTACAACCTTTTGGATTTCTTATAAGACTCACAATTCCCAGGTAGAATGGAATTGTCTTCAAACAAAGCTCCTGAGATTGAGGTGCTAACACAAGACAGTCAGGCTTTTATTCAAACTCTTTAAAAGCATCAATAAGATATGCTTTAAAAGGTTTTTAAGCAGTTTATGCAAAAACCACTTTGGGTAAGAATATCACAAGGCAAATGCATCTAGCTAAACCCTAAATAGACTATTTCCTATCCTGATAGGTTCCAAACCAAATTCCCATTAGCTCAAATTGGTTTAAAATTGCCAACCTCAAGGTGGAGCCTGGAGATCTCCTGGAATTACAATTCCTCTCCAGAATACGGGAGTTCCCCTGGAGGAAAAGAGCAATTCTGGAGCGCAGAGCCAGTTTGGTGTGAGAGCCAGTTTGGTATAGTGGTTAGGAGTGCGGACTTCTAATCTGGCATGCCGGGTTCGATTCTGCGCTCCCCCACATGCAACCAGCTGGGTGACCTTGGGCTCACCACGGCACTGATAAAACTGTTCTGACCAAGCAGTGATATCAGGGCTCTCTCAGCCTCACCCACCCCACAGGGTGTCTGTTGTGGGGAGAGGAATGGGAAGGCGACTGTAAGCCGCTTTGAGCCTCCTTCGGGTAGGGAAAAGCGGCATATAAGAACCAACTCTTCTTCTTCTTCTTCTTCTATGGCAACACAATCTGCCTCCCTCCACTCCACAATCTGCACTGCCTCAAGACTCTGTTGCTAAAAAGTTTCCAACCCAGAAATATCTTCAGAACTTGCTCCCAATATTAATTCTATAGGTATGCTACTAATCTGTCTTGCCATTACATTTCTGACATTAACCTCTACCCACTAAGGCTGTCCCTGAAACCTATAAGCTGAGGAACCTTAGAGCCTGAGTTAAAATATACGGAGCGAGATATAGTATGCTGCAAGAATGCTTTCCTCACTCTACCAATCCTCCTTGAGGATTTCCAGGATGTCATTTATCAAGTCTTTACCTAATACGGTTCCTTAGGCTCCTGGGCTAGTGAGAGACCTCATACCAGCACCTGCTGCCGTGCAGAACAGCAGAAGGAGAATAGGTTTTAAAATCTCACCAGTATCACGCGTGGCTTGACATCCCTTCACGGAAAAACTGACACTACATCATTTTAGAAATTCCAGAAAATCAGTGGTTTTATCACAGTGTTTCCAGTGGTTCCTACAGTGATATAACATCACATTTCAGTTTCCCCAGAAGTGACATTTCAGCCAATATGGTGATAACATTCCTTTTCTCCCCATGCCCCAAGCTTGCACTGGTTGCTAGATGCCTCCAGTTACTTGAAGTAAAGGGATGTTTAGCCTTCTGATCCAGGAATTTGCGGGAAGAAAATAAATCCCAAGGGACAATATTTATTAGACTTGAGAACATCTCTCAGCTCCACCCTATTAATTAGTTTTCACTCTTGATTCTGTGGTTCTAATTTGCTGGTAAATTCACACCACATCCGAATTTGTATCTGGAATTCTGCATCTGTGGTTTTCTTCCATCAGGGATCAAGGTCTTATCTGCACCAAGCCCCTTATCCCCGATCAGCTTGGATTTAAAAAGCAATCTGCACCTGATCCAATTTCCAGTCTGATGTCAATTGGTTTTATTATTCTATCTGAAAATTTCCAGCTTGACTCTGGAGTCACACCACATTTTCCCCAGGATATCCGAAAGTGGATATTATCTGTTTAATTGGATAAAAGCACTCTGAAAGCCCACTCTTCCACGTGCTGATGTTTGCCTTTTCAGATCCCCCCCGCCTCGTAGCCTGGTTGCACCTCCATCATTCTCCCTGAGACTTATAATACCCCCCCCCCACTTGCTTTGGCTGCAGAGCTTGTCAGGAAAACAAAATTCTAGGCTATAATAAATATTTAAACAATTTAACAATAAATGTAAATAGAAATGTCTTATCTCTTCTTTTAATAGTACAACCAAAACAGCCTCCAGATTTAAACCGTTTTCAAAGGTATGTTCATCAGTGGTTGTTATCAGTGGTTGTTTTTCCAACTTAGTGTTTGCTGGTGAAGTCCTTCACTAGGATCTATTCTTCTTGACAGAATTTAAACAATATATATATTGGCCTTTGGCTCATAGGTATGGGGAAGTTTTAGTCGAAAGGGGAACAGCCTTTCTTTTTTGAAGATTCACAAAATGCATGGCAAACAAGGGAAACATTATGAATCTGCACCTTAAGAACTCAATTTTTTTGTGAAATATTTGTAATTCCATGGAACATTAGGGAAGCCATTCCTGCATTTTTTTTTGCAGCTGCAGAAGTTAGAAGGTATAGTCAAGCTCAACATACTGACAGACCTTATATAATCCCTTATTTCAGTTAGTCTCCACATTGTGGAATCTTGCTGTGGTTGTACATATCAATGTTTCTTTTTTTGTGTAGCATTTTGCCAAATGTGCAAGAGCTCACATTAGTAGAACACTATACCAAACAACAACCTTGATGTAATCAGATGTACAATCAGACTGAAATTACTTTGGTTCAATACTCAATCAATATAAAATTGTTTTTCAGTAACAGTGGGATTAATCAAAAGAACCCATCTGTGGCAAACTATGTATTCCTGAATTCAGAAATTAATTTTAAAAATATACCTAGTTAAAGTAGAATTGAGGGAAAATGGAGTATGGCACAGAGAGAAACTTTGCAACAGTGAAAGAAGATTGTTCATCCCTGGGTATAAGGAAGCTATATGCCTGTAATTAAGTTATCAGAAAGAGAAGGAGATAAAGAAAGGTTACAAATTTGGCAGCATTGGCTCAGAGTATTGTTTATATAGATGGGAAAAAAGGATCTCCATGGCACAAAGCTTACCCTCAATATTACACATTTCTTCAGGGCCTGCCACAACCCACTTATCTCACATTAAAGGAGGTCAGTTTATGCTGAATGCTGAAATATGGGGGGATATATAATTTTAGGAGTAGTTTGACAGTGTAAAAGTTGCCAAGGAGACTTAAGAATACAGCTATAGCAGAAGAAACCCACTGGACATGACCAACACTGTCATTCTAAAGAGTTAAATTATTTTAAGTTTGTTGAAGTCAGAGGGATTAGAAGGCTGGAACTGACTTTAAGATTGCACTGTAAACCTATATCTAGATGCCTCTGGAAACTCATATGGATGGCATGATGGAGAAAGCCATTTTCCATGGTTTGTCCCCAAGGTTCTGCTGCTTAACAAAGAAGTTTTGTTATCATATCATAAATATGCTCCAAGAACTGAACTGGTCCTAAGCCTTAGCACATGACTCTGCTGCACATTCCGTCCATCTGTGCAGAATATGTGGGCTGGCCTTGCCCTCTGCCACCGTGGGAAACAGGATGCTGGGATAGTATTACTGATCCATTGAGGCTTTTCCTCTAACTGTCTCTAGTGGAGAGAATTGTTTCATACCGTAACATACAGAAGTGTGTAATGAGCTATTCTAGGATAACTCATTCATCTGTGTACTGGCCTTTACTATTCTCTGCTATTCACCTCTTCATTTCAGTGTCAATTTAGAATTTTATACTCCCGTGATTTTTCAGACCCTCCCTAACAGTATCACAGTTGGTCTTTTCTAGGATGGCACCTTGCCTGTGTAACTCCTTCTCCATATTTAATGAGCAGATTCTGAGATAGTAATTAAAATGTTGAGACTGGATTCAAATCCTCATTCTGTCACAGAAGCTTGTTTGGTGATCAGTCACTGTTTCAGCCTAGTCTACCTCATAAGATGGTTGGTGTGAGGAAAAATAGAAGAAAAAATTGTTGAAAGCCAAAAAAACATACTAGCATTGGGAAAAAAAATGTGTTGCTAGCAGTTAAGGCACCAAGTACAAACTGTTTTGACCAGGTATTGGGTCCAGACAGGTACTGGGTATCACCAGTTTTCCTTCTCCTCTGAAGGTGTTTAAAATAAATATACAGCAACAACAGTATCATAAACAATAATATTTCTGAGCATGCATAAAATTTGCTCCTTCAGCCACCTGACAAATTCAAGCTTCTTCATGGATAAAAAATTAAATAAGGTTTTCTTATGATCCATCAGCAGCCTCCTTCGTTCTGATCTCAAGCAAGGAAATGAGTAAAATTCAGCCAGATAATACTTGCTTGAGATCTTGTAGTGACAGGTGGGTATTATAAAAAATGCATGACTATACATCAGAAACTTGCTGGC
Organism: Paroedura picta; assembly: GCF_049243985.1. Classification (NCBI taxonomy): domain Eukaryota; kingdom Metazoa; phylum Chordata; class Lepidosauria; order Squamata; family Gekkonidae; genus Paroedura; species Paroedura picta. The sequence continues at coordinate 23,153,963 of NC_135381.1, read as the reverse complement.
ATGTTTTTCTAGCATTTTTTTAAAAGCCTGCAAATACTGCTGTACTATCACTTCTGGTGCTGGAGAAGACTCTTGCGAGTCCCTTGTACTGCAAGGCGAACAAACCAGTCAGTCCTAGAGGAGATCAGCCCTGACTGCTCCTTAGAAGGCCAGATCCTGAAGATGAAACTCAAATACTTTGGCCACCTCATGAGAAGGAAGGACTCCCTGGAGAAGAGCCTAATGCTGGGAGCAATTGAGGGCAAAAGAAGAAGGGGACAACAGAGAATGAGATGGCTGGATGGAGTCACTGAAGCAATAGGTGCAAACTTAAATGGACTCTGGGGAACGGTAGAGGATAGGAAGGCTTGGAGGATCATTGTCCATGGGGTCGCGATGGGTCGGACACGACTTCGCACCTAACAACAATATCACTTCTTATAACCATCTGTCAACATTGTTTTGATAATCTTTTTTAATGCCATATTTTTTACTGTTGTGTTGCTGATTTTAATGATTTACATTATTCTGCAAGTCTCCCTGGACATATTTTAGGGAGACTCAGCTATGAAAAATTATGTCTCAAAAATGTCTGATCACTGAGGCAAACTTTGAAAGGTTTTATTTATGAATTAAAACTGATAGAATCATAGAATCATGGAAGGGACCACATGAGTCATTTAGTCCAACCCCTTGTACTATGCAGGACACTCACAACCCTATTGCTGTAGGGTTGTGTACTGTAACCTGCCATCCTCTTGAGCCTTCACAGAATCAGCCTTTCTGTAAGATGGCTGTGCAGCCTCTGTTTAAAAATTTCCAAAGGTGGAGAACCCACCACCTACCAAGGAAGCCTGCTCTACTGAGAAATTGCTCTGTCAGGAATTTCTTCCTGATGTTTAGATGGAATTTCTTTTGAATTAATTTCATTTCATTGGATCTGGTCTGTCCCTCCAGGACAAGAGAGAACAACTCTGCTCCATCCTCTATATGGCACGCTTTTTAATACTTGAAGATGGCTATCAGATCCCCTCTCAGTTGTCTCCTCTCCAGACTAAATAAATCACACTCCCCCAACCTTTCCTCATACGTCTTGGTCTCCAAACACCTCACCATCTTTGTTGCCCTCCTCTGGACACACACCAGTTTGTCTATATCCTTCTTCAACTGTGGTGCCCAAAACTGAACGCAGTACTCCAAGTGAGGTCAAACCAGAGCAAAGTGATACCATCACCCCCCCCCCCCCGTGATCTGGACACAATACTCCATTTGATACAGCCCCAAATCCCATTTGCCTTTTTAGCCACCAAGTCACACTGCTGAATCATGTTCAATATATAGTCTACTAAGACTCCCAGATCCTTCTTGCACATACTACTGCCAAGACAAATCTGCCCCATCCTATATTGGTGTCTATGGTTTCTCCTACCTAAATACAGAACTTTACATTTTTCCATATTGAATTTCATTTTATTCAGTTTAGACCATTTCTCGATCCTATCAATATCATCCTGTATTCTGATTCTGTCTTCTATTGTGTTTGCTTCCCTTCCCAGTTTAGTATCAACTGCAAATTTATCACAGGCCCCAGGACACATCCCTGGGGCACTCCACTGGTTACTATTCTCTAAGACGATGCTGAACCATTAAAAAAATACGCTTTGGGTATGTTCAGTCAACCAGTTATCGATCTACCTGACAGAATCAGGATCTATACCGCATTTTACCAGCTTGTCAACAAGAATATCATGTGGAACCTTATCAAAAGCTTTACTGAAAATCCAGTTCATTCAGTCACTAAAGTGCATGCAAAGCACATTATCCCATTGTGTGTGAAAGTAGCCTAGGAATATTCTTATGGCACACATTTAGAAAATTACTAACTGTAAAATTACATTTTACAAGTTGGTAAAATGTGGTATGGATCCTAATTCTGTCAGGTGGATCGATAACTGTTGAACAGATTGTACCCAAAGGGTACTTGTTCATGGTTTAGCATCCTCTTAGAGAAGAGTGACAAGTGGAGTGCCCCAGGGATCTGTCCCAGGGCCTGTGTTGTTCAGCACATTTATAAATGATTTGGATGAGGGTTTAGAGGGGATACTTATTAAATTTGCAGACGATATTAAACTGGGGGGGGGGGGTAGCAAACACAACAGAAGACAGAATCAGAATACAGGATGATCTTGATAGGCTCAAGAAGTGGGCTAAACTGAATAAAATGAAGTTCAATACGGACAAATGTAAAGTTCTGCATTTAGGTAGGAAAAACCAAACACACCAATATAGGGTGGGGGAGACTTGTCTTAGCAGTAGCATGTGCGAAAAGGATCTAGGAGTCTTAGTAGACCATACATTGAACATGAGTCAACAGTGTGTCCAGATCACGGGAGGTGATGGTACCGCTTTACTCTGCTCTGGTTCGGCCTCACTTGCAATAATGTGTTCAGTTTTGGGCACCCCAGCTGAAGAGGGATGTTGACAAACTGGAGCATGTCCAGAGGAGGGCAACAAAGATGGTGAAGGTTTTGGAGACCAAGATGTATGAAGAAAGTTTCGGGGAGCTTTGTCTGTTTAGACTGGAGAGGAGACAACTGAGAGGGGATTTGATAACCATCTTCAAGCATTTAAAAGGCTGCCATATAGAGGATGAAGTTGTTCTCTCTTGCCCCAGAGAGACGGACCAGAACGAATGGGATGAAATTAATTCAAAATAAATTCTGTCTAAACATCAGGAAGAAGTTCCTGACAGTTAGAGCGGTTTCTCAGTGGAACAGGCTTCCTCGGGAGGTGGTGGATTCTCCATGTTTGTACATTTTTAAACAGAGGATGGATAGCCATCTGACAGAGAGGCTGATTCTTTGAAGGCTTAAAGGGGTGGCGGTTACAGTGGATAAGCGATGGGGTTGTGAGTGTCCTGTATAGTGCAGGGGGTTGGACTAGATGACCCATGAGATACCTTCCAACGATTATTCTTTGATTCTATGATACTATATATAAAGGTTTTGGGTAGCCTTGTACCCAAAAGGTGGGAAAATTACAAACAACCAAAATAATAAAAAAATAAGTTTCTCAAAACTCTTCAAATACAAAAAAGAGAAATATGTTTCCAGCTGTGAAAGAAGAGATCAAAGTCCATTTTGCAAGCTGCAGATTTTGGTCTGTGACATCACTCTGAGATATCTTGTCCTATCTGCCTCCTCCAGACATGTCTGGGAGACCCAAAACTCACTGTTGCTGAAGTTTCAGATGGTTCTATTTTTTAAAAAAAGGTATCAGCTACTCACATATGAGGTATTTAAGATTTGCCAGAGATGAATCTTCAATGACATAAAATATTCTAGCCAAGCATATCAACAGAGCACCCCTAAGAAGAATTAGACCCTCTTAGGACTTAAAATGGTATAACTCTGTTTAGGAATACATTACAAGTTTTGCAACTCTTGTTTAAAAACCTCTCAGGTATTATAGAAAACCAAAAAGCAAAACCCTCATTAAAATATTTCCTACTTTCCTTCTTTCAACTATGATGCATATCCATGCATCATAGTTGAAAGAAGGGACCTTTGACTTTTTCTCAACCTCTGTTAACACCCTCTCTGTCCTCTAAGACCTTTTCAACATCTCATTTCCCTTTCAAGAAATTCTTCTTTCCCTCTTCTTTCTAAAACTCCATTGCTAACTCTGCAAGACGTTAAAAGGACCTCTTTCTTGAATCAGGTGGTGTGGGCTGCTCCCATTTTCTTCCCCATCAGCTTTTCCATCTCCACCAAGCTACTTTAAGACATATAGAATGCCAAGGATGAAAAATAGGTATGGTATGTCGTGGAATTTACTTGCCTTGAAGAGAAGGTTGCAATAATTTCCTTGCATCTATGTTTCACAGCAGGCCTTGGAGATCTCTGATTAATCATTTCTGTTTAAAAGAGGCCCCAACTTATTGAGGCTGGGAATTAATGGGCAGTGGAACAGGTGCAGATGAAACATGCCATAGGAATCCAGAAAGTTGCATGTCAGGCCACCTGATGCACATGCTTCAGGCAGGCAAGTGGAGAGGCAGGCTTATAAAGGATGCCATGTGCACTGGCCCAACCTCTCTCACCAGACTGCTGCCCCAGATGGCTGTCCCTCCCACCCTATGTTCAGATTTATGATTAAAATTTGTACAATGGTTGAAAATTGTCACAGCCTGCATCCCAGACTTCCCAGCTTGGAGGCCTCTGAAAGAGGTGGCTGGGTGTGAGCTAGGCCAACCCTGTGGGAAAGGTTGGGGCCTGAAGTGGACCAATGGAGGTGTGTACCCCCCATGGTAACTCAGGTGGGACACTTCCACTTTGCATAATGGACCATAGTTGGGAAAGAGACCTTTCTCCCAGCTGGGAGACGGGCAGGATTCCTTTGCGTGCACTGGGTCAAAAGGGGGAGGGTGTGGTTGGCTGACCATGAGAGCAGGTTTCCCTCCTATGCCAAGCCAACACTCCTGTTTGGAAAATAAAAGCTGTAGCCAGGGTAAGCCAACATAATGGATGGTGTGAGCATCTTTATCGATGCTGGTTAATGCCCGCCTGCGTGTTAATAATCTCCATACCTGCCAACAGCCAGCACTTGCTCCTTGAGGATGTAGTCATGCTAACAGTTTGCTGTTGGAAATACTACCACTAGGGCCAGTTTCAATGTCAGGTGTCCACCAGGGCCCCAATACCTGTGAAGAGCTCACTGAACTCAAAATTGCCATTTTTTAAACAAATGTGGAGCACATGAGCAGGGGGAGCTATGACATCCCTTGTCCACACCCCTTCCTCAGTGGCAAGAGTTTTCCTTTTTTTTTCCCTCTGTGATCAAGCTGCCCTAGTTATGTATTTTCTTCTTTCCTAAAGAATTTGGGCTGCCACACCCTGCCACACTATAATGTTTTGGCTAGCAGAACTAGGAGGTCATCAGATTTCATTTTCTAAAAATCCGGAGAGAAATTTTAAATTGAGTTTGATGTCCACCTTACATAACCCAATATTGATTTGGAAAAAAATGGAGGAAAAAATTCTACCCTGGGATTAAAATTTGTACCTTTTGTACCTTATACCTTTTTTTATCATCCAACTTTCAGTCATTCAAAAACTATGACGGATTCTAAAGCATAGCCTGGTAAACAATTATAGTGTAAAAATGTTATGAAATCATTAGAAGCTGATGGGGAAAAGGCTCTATTAGATATAGAAAGTTGTTGTTTTTTCCCCTCTCCTGGGTATAAATGGTTTCTGAGATATCAATTACATTCTTTTTCTTAAAAAAAAAAAGGAAACTAAAAAAAAACCAAATGAATAGATATTTTGGCTGTTGGCCCTGCCAAGGAAACTGAGGGAAGAAATGGGAGCTTCCTTAAGCTTATATAATTTATATAGCACTTGAGAAGTATTTATACTCTATATTAACAAAATATTTTATACAACAGAGAGATGGAAGTACAATCCATCACAAGTGCAAAATCCTTTCATATTTCTTTGTTGCTTTAAGTGATTCAGATTCAAACTTTATTACAGTCATTCAGACCAAGTTATATGAAGTTAATACACAAAAGACCAAAAGAATATGGTCATTTAATATAATACAATTTAAAATAGATCATAAAATAGAACTTAAAATTATGCTACTTTAGAGCATAGGATTTTTATGGCAGCGGCACAAAACTTAACCAGCTGAGTTGTCACCTGGGGGGACTCATCACTTAGCAGCCTCTTTGCTCGATCTACATCATGATGTTCTGGCAACAAGTAGTTCAATCAAGTTTCTACGAATGTCTACATAAATAGGACAATGGAACAATATATGTTCTCTTGTATCAATTTCACCATCCCAACAAAAACATTGTCTCAGTGTAAGGGGAATGTTCTTATAGTGACCTTGTACAAGAGCTGAAGGCAAGATGGAGCATCTTGCAAAAGTAAATTCCCTTCTTTGTTTACTTATTACTAGCTGAGACAGATAAGTGGAAGGGGCCAGAACATATCTTGTTTTAACTGGGGCCCAAAAAGATGGAGCTTTACTCAGGTCCAGTTGAAATCGATTGTCCTGTATCCGCTGCTTAACTAACGATGCAGCTGGATTATGAGCTAATTTGGATAATAAGTGTATGAAGAAGCCCAGACTTTGGATTCCTCTGTGAACAGCCTTAGTCCAAGATGATTGGAATTTGTCATTCAGGGTTAAAGAAACTATGCCCTGTGGGTTATGTATTAATTTCAGCCACATTCCTATTGCTGTTGCTTTAAGTGTTTTTCCTCTTCTTTCAATCTGACTTCTTTCTAATGTTCTAATGTCCGCAAGACATTGGTGGAAAACAGTTGAAAGTGACAAGGTAAGAAGAAGACAAGGGGTGGGGTTTGTTCTCCTGGTCTATGGACTTTGTTTTTAGACCGACACATAAACAGTCTAGACATGAATACTCACATGCACACACAGACACACACACACATAAAAAGAATATGTTCATCAATGGTTAAATAGTATCTTCATGGTCATAGACAGTATACTTATAAATTCCAGTTTTGTGTAAGCAGCAACAGGGAAAACATACTCTCTTGCCATTGTTCGTAGACCTTCTAGAATATCTGGCTGTCTACTGTGGGAAACATGACACTGCATGAGAAGGACCATTGGTCTAATCCAGTAGGATGCTTCGGTTTTTTTCCTGCTGAAGAAAGAGAAGCTTAAGAATGAGAGGGACTTCAATGGGATATAATGCCATTGAGTCACCTTCCAAAGTCATTTCTGTTGCCTAGAGATCTGTTGCAATAGCAAGGGATCTCCAGCCATGAGTGACCCAGAGGTTAGCAACCCTACTGGATCACTTTGTGTGCAAAGCATTTGCTCCATTATCTCAGCCTGAGCCAAGATCCAAAGATTAATTCACAAATATTTTGTTTTGTGTAGTTTGGATTGCCATCAGGAGCTTCCAGTTACCAAATCTGTTTGCAGTTGAAACTAATTTTTATCCAGTCTATATGGGCTCATGATATCAGGAACCGTGGAAACTATAATTGGCTGATTTGCTCAAGTTATTGGGATGCATTTGCTCTGAGTGAATGCTCTGCTCAGTATTTATTCCAGCCTACTCTTTTACTCCCCTACTCTTTCAATCTGCCTCAGCCTGCTGGAGGTCATAGCAAAGAAAATTTGTACTCATGGTGGGGGAAGTAGTATTTGCTTTGGAGCCATCTGGATTTATGGTGAAAGATTTATCGTTTTGATAACAACAGCCTGAAAATTGATGGAAAAATATTTTACGCCCAGTCTCTGCAGTGAACTAATTACCCAACTGTCTAACAGCATGCTAAATAGCAGACAATAATCCAGCATTTGAAAAGTTATGGTCTTGTACATTTAATTTGTTTGTATTTATATAGATGACATTGTCAGTTTCAGAAATCCTTTTGACAGCCAAATTGAGAGGGTTTGAATGTTTGCTTTACAATTTATTTCCCGGATAATGACTCGCAGCAAGACGTGATGTGGTATAAATGGAAAAAATCTAGTGTCACACATCCTGTGTGTTAAACAAAACAAAGGAGGCAAGTTTGAAGATTAGACAACGCAGCAAAATGCATCCAAAATTATTCCAGAAACCTTTGTCTCTTGAATTTCCTCCCCTTTTCATTCTTTCTTTCTTTCTTTCTTTCTTTCTTTCTTTCTTTCTTTCTTTCTGATTCTCATTCTCATTCTCATTCTCATTCTCATTCTCATTCTCATTCTGATTCATTTTTGTGGGGTTGTATCTACTCACCCAGGGGATCTCACAGCAATGTAACACTTTCAACAACATCATAATAAATAAGTTAAAACCCAAAAAAATCAAAATTGTCCAGTCCTCTCCAAATGCTATTTAAACAGCAATTTACCTATGACCATTTTTCTGAAAATTAGAAATAACCCCCTTTTGTGTTCTATTGAGAGCCAGTTTGGTGTAGTTGTTAGGAATGCGGACTTCTAATCTGGTGAGCCGGGTTCGATTCTGCACTCCCCCACACGTAGCCAGCTGGGTGATCTTGGGCTCGCCACGGTGCTGATAAAGCTGTTCTGACCGAGCAGTAATATCAGGGCTCCCTCAGCCTCATCCACCTCACAGGGTGTCTGTTGTAGGGAGAGGAAAGGGGAGGTGATTGTAAGCTGCTTAGAGAAAAGAGGCATATAAGAACCAACCACATGGTGAATTGGGCTATATTGAGTTAATTATTTAGAGAGTTTGAGAGAATATGGCCACTTCAAGGAGAAAAAAACAGAATAAATGGAAAATTCTACTTGTCCTCTTCTTTTTCTCAAGAATTGTGAAAGTTACCAAAAGCAAAGCACACAGAGTTCACCACCTGCCAATTTATTGTGATCTAATAATTAATTACTTTTTCAAAAGAAAGGTGCAAGGACATTCCTCACAGGACTCTTTGAGAAGGCATTCGAGAAATGTTTGTTTCTATTCAGATGCATTAATAAGAGCAAAACACTGTTCCACCAGCAGTTAGGAGATCAGCCCAGAAAATAAACACTCAGCTGGCATATGGGCTGTGCTGTGCAGTTCTAATGCAACAGCAATGTGAGTGTAAAATGACTGTAATTCAGTTCAGATGTGAAAAGATAATGTGGCTGAATAACATGGTCAAATGCCATGCGAAGTGTGATTAAATGCAGTTTCCTTTGCTTTTATTTAAGAGGATTTATACAAATAGGCTTGGGGTGTGTTTGCCATTTATCTCACTGTAAGGCTTTGTTGGGTTCAAAAAAAAAACCAACCCCTAATCAGAGCAGGATAACTGTGAGCATCCCACATTTGTTAGCAAGTGAAATATATGCTACAGCAAGAATGGTGGAAACTCTATAGAGCTAACTTCTTCCTTTGACTGAGAGCCACAATACTTAGCTCTACCTTCACCCAAATACTCCACTGCTCTGCATGTCCAGCAAACCTTCCCCTTTGTTCTTCTTGTTCTTCTGCTCCAAGGTCCATCCTAGTTTTGTTAATGCTCACATATACATTGCTTAACATATGAAACTACCTTCTACTGGGTCAGTGTTGGATTTTCTGCAGCTTCTCTTCTGGATTTTTCATATAAACAGCTACCCAGTTATTCCATTCCCACAAACAAGAGATGCCAAGGATTGAATCTGTCGTACATTAGATACAACTTGTCATACAATACTGCAAACATCAAGTGATGCAATCCACATGTCAATAGGACGATACCTGTTTGACAAAATCAGAGCTTTCAGGACATCTCACATAACATTTAGAAAGATGTTTTTTTAAAGGAGTCTATCATATATCAACAGCCAACAACAATATCAAATGACATTACGTAAGGTTGCTGAAGGTCCCAATTTCATCTCCTGATATCTCCTGTTAAAAGGATTTGAAGAAGAAGAGTTGGTTCTTATATGCCACTTTTCTCTACCTGAAGGAGTCTCAAAGTGGCTTACAGTCGCCTTCCCATTCCTCTCCCCACAACAGACCCCCTGTGAGGGAGATGAGGCTGAGAGAGCCCTGATATTACTGCTCGGTAAGAATGGCTTTATCAGGGCTGTGGTGAGCCCAAGGTCACCCAGCTGGTTGTATGTGAGGGAGCGGGGAATCACACCCGGCTCGCCAGATTAGAAGTCCACACTCCTAACCCCTCACCAAGCTGGTGATAGATGCTGGGGGGAAACCACTATGTGCTTCAGAGTAGCTGCCTATCAAAGTGCATGACACTGGCCAAGCTGGACCCAGGGTTTGAGACAGTACAAGACTACTTCATGTTGGGAATAGCTGTAGCTCAAAGGTGGAGCACTTGGGTTTGACCACATCAAACAGCATTTCACAACACATACTATCCAGAATTAACTGCTCTCTCTAAATGCAGGGAAATAGTTTGTACATAAAATAGCTATGTCTGAGATGGGTTAACACTGGATTAATTATTTTCTCCTGCTGAAAGTTTTGCTAGGAGACATCTCAGCTTTTCTTTCCAAAGGAAACAAATTACATGAAAGCAAAATTTTGTTGCGGCAACCGAAGAGTTGACTGAAGGAAGAAGGTAGGAAACAGCATTGCGAACTGGGTTGGGAAAGGAACCTGTCTTTGCCAGCTTCTGAATTATATTATTGGAATGGCATGTGTTAGAGTGATGAAATATGAATTCCAGCAAAAAGATTTTCTTCTGACCCAAATGAAAATTATAAAAAAAACCAAAACTTTTGTTTCTGTTTATGGGTCCCATGCATAAAATAAACATTTCAAACCACATAGGCAATTCTGTACTCAGAACATCAGGCACAGCAAAATGGAGGCAAATTGGCATGATCTACTGAATAATGGGGTTCTAAAAGAATTTTAGAGCCTCTTGTGGCGCAGAGTGGTAAGGCAGCAGACATGCAGTCTGAAAGCTTTGCCCATGAGGTTGGGAGTTCAATCCCAGCAGCTAGCTCAAGGTTGACTCAGCCTTCCATCCTTCCGAGGACAGTAAAATGAGTACCCAGCTTGTTGGGGGTAAACGGTAATGACTGGGGAAAGCACTGGCAAACCACCCCGTATTGAGTCTGCAATGAAAACGCTGGATGGCATCACCCCAAGGGTCAGACATGACCCGTTGCTTGCACAGGGGATATCTTTACCTTTACGTTTTAAAAGAATTTTGGGGTGTTTCTAGCAGGAGTGGAGTATGACTATAATAGCCCGAGTGACAGCTTTATTTTAATTGCAATTCCTTTCTTGGTAAAGTAGTAACACATCAAAATTTGTTGGCCTAGAAATATGTTGGTACCAGTACACTTCATATTTTCATACCAAGGGAACTAAAGAAGCATTTTCTTTCCTACTACTTTCACAAATACCTTGACCCGGTCCTATGATGAATGTGCTGTATAATGCACTTTCTCTGTGTTTTTTTGGCTAGGTTTTCTTGTGCAGAACAAGATAATCTACTTCTAAAGTACATTGAAATTGAAAATACATTAGTCAACATGTGCATAATGGGCCCTGGATGGTCCAGACTACTCCAATCTTGTCAGATCTTGGAAGCTAAACATAATTGTTTAGTACTTGTTTAGTACTTGGATGAAAGACCACTGAGGAAGACCCGGGGTTTTATGCAGAGGCCAGCAATGCCAAGCAAACCTCTAAATGCCTTTTGTCTTGAAAACTCTCAAGGGTCACCAGAGGTCAGCTGTGATTTGATAGCACTGCATCTCATTTTTATTTTACCCTTCCTCTAAGGATCTTAGAGAGCCTCTTGTGGTGCAGAATGGTTAAGCAGCAGACATGCTACCTGAACCTCTGCCCATGAGGCTGGGAGTTCAATCCCAGCAGCCGGCTCGAGGTTGACTCAGCCTTCCATCCTTCCGAGGTCGGTAAAATGAGTACTCAGCTTGCTGGGGGGTAAAACAGTCATGACTGGGGAAGGCACTGGCAAACCACCCCATATTGAGTCTGCCATGAAAACGCTGGAGGGCGTCACCCCAAGGGTCAGACATGACTCGGTGCTTGCACAGGGGATACCTTTACCTTTTTAAGGCAGCATAGGTAGTGACAATTTTGACAGGTGCAAGTTCAGGATGTTCAGGGGTATATAGAACAGTTCCTATGCAAGTTAGAGGCACCAAACTAGCTTGCATAGGAACTCTTCTATAAACTCCAGAACCTCCTGAACCTACACCTGGCAAAATGACCACCAGCAGTCATTTTGACAGATGAAGGTTCAGGAGTGTATAGACCATTTTGACAGGTAGATAGAACAGAGTCTGAGCAAGCTATAGGCATCAAACTTGCAGTGGATTTCTGACTCCATCTCCTTTACCTGCCCTCCAAGTTTGGCGAGGATTGGATTGATGGGGTCCCTTGAAGAAAGTGCCCCCAATCCTCACCAGACGTAGAGGACACGTGGAAGAGAGGTGGTTCACGTACATCCCTGGTCCTCCCAGCAAATAGTATTTCATATTTTATTACCTATTAGTTCAGAATAAACATTAGCTCAAGGTTTCTAAGGAAAACATTAAAAAGCACTTCCATTACTGTATCTTGTAATTAGATCCTTCTCAAGCATGGTTTCAATGTTCTCTCAGGTAGAAAAATATTATTTTTCTCTGCAGCTTGCAAAACTAGGTGTAACAGTTCTGAGAAGGGGGAGAAAAATTATGAAGGACTAAATTAAGAAATGTGACTTCAAAGTGAGCAATATGCAGCAATTGCTGGAGATTGACTCTTGGTGTGGAGAGACACATTTACCATTCAGACAGTCTTTGCTACATGTTTGAGGAAAGAAAATAGCTGCGCTTCAGGAAAACAGGCATACTAATTGAATGGAAACGTAATTGTCTTCCATTAAATTGAAATACAATTAGCATTAAATAATATGCAGAAACAGAAGTTACTGAAAATGTTTACATCCATTTATCTAAAAAGGTAAAGGTATAGGTATCCCCTGTGCAAGCACTGAGTCATGTCTGGGGTGACGCCCTCTAGCGTTTTCATGGCAGACTCAATACGGGGTGGTTTGCCAGTGCCTTCCCCAGTCATTACCGTTTACCCCCCAGCAAGCTGGGCACTCGTTTTACCGACCTCGGAAGGATGGAAGGCTGAGTCAACCTTGAGCCGGCTGCTGGGATTGAACTCCCAGCCTCATGGGCAGAGCTTTCAGACTGCATATCTGCTGCCTTACCACTCTGCGCCACGAGAGGCTCTTTTTTCCATTTATCTACCTCATGTCATAATCAGATCAACCCCATGTACAATGACAAGAATAATCTCCTGCCTGAGACCAGATATAGATGAGTCGCCATGCTAGTCTGAAGATATAGAACAAAGTTTGAGCCCAGTGGGAACTTTAAGATCAACTGAGTAATGCTGGGTATGTTTCATGTGCATCTTTATCCAGAATTAAACTTTGTTGCTCAAACTTTGTTCTACTGCTTGAGGTGTGAGTCTTTGGATGGCAGAGGGAGTGTTATTCGGCTGTATTTCTTCCCAGGGCCAACTTATCCATAAGGCAGAGTAAATACTGTGCCTAGGACCTATTTTACTTGTAGGGGCCTATGGAGAGGCTCAATTATTTCTCACATTAAGAAAAATAAATTTTAGGGCCCACAAAAATGTATAACATTTTTTCTAAAACAGGTCGAAAAAATAAAATATTGACATATTTACAGGGAGGAGGCTTGACAATAGAAGAGCTACAAGATGGAGCAGTCCAACTGGCTCCTGTCCCCAAGGTTCTCAGCATTGGGGGCTGTACGGATATGTTGCAACCCTTCTAGCCTTTCTCCCATCCCCAGAAAAGCTGGAGAAAAGTCTAGGGTGGTTCTGACACTGATGCTGTGCAATGCCAGGTCGATTAATAACAAGTTATTTATTTATTTATTTATTTATTTATTTATTTATTTATTTATTTACTTACTTACTTACTTACTTACTTACTTACTTACTTACTTACTTACTTACTTACTTACTTATAGTCCGGCCCTCCAACGGTCAGAGGGACAGTGAACTGAAATTAATGCAAAGGAAATTCCATCTAAACATCGGAAGTAGTTCCTGACAGCTAGAGGGTTTCAAGCAGGTGGCAGGCTATAGTGTTGTGAGTGTCCTGCATAGTACAGGGGGTTGGACTAGATGACCCAGGATTGGGTTGGGGTGTGTATTCCCATTATCCTTTCTGTAAATCATCACAGCCTCCCAGCATGTATTCCTAAATGCTGAACCAATAGTATGAAGGAGCAATTCAATTCTTTATAAGATTTTGTAAACCCATGTCTTCTAAACAGATCATGGCCTCTGGTTTCATAGTTAGTTTACAGAATGCACCCCTGTAGGATATGTTAGTAGTCAGTAGCATGGATGACATTTTTATTATGAATGGATTAAGCAAATTAATGAAACAAACATGGGTTGGGTTCTTATGTCCATCTGTTCTTTCTTGCAATAGAAAATAATAATTTCGACAAAAGATGTGTTGTACTTGTGGTTAAAGACTAGGTTTGCTGTTAAAATTTTATTGGATGCATTTTTCAGTCTGGCTTTTCCATTCATCATTATAAGCCCCACAAAATAGCTGACCACTAAAAATCCACATACAAATGGATGGAAAGCATAGAAACAAAGAGGTCACATTAAATATAACCTACTTTGCTTTAGAAACTCTTAACTATATTCATCATCTTTACGTTTTTTTTAGATATCCATGCAGCTTATTGTAAGTTTGATAGTTGTATGTTGGCACTGAAAATGAGTATTTGTGTTTTATAAACATTTTTTGTTATAGCCTCTACCCCAGGAAATGTCATTTCAAATTCCAATTTATAGTTAGAGGCTGGTCTTGGTTCCATCTCCCTGTTTGTGCTGGAAGAGTTTCAATATAGAATCATAGAATCATAGAGTTGGAAGGGGCCACACAGGCCATCTAGTCCAACCCCCTGCTCTATGCAGGATCAGCCCTAAGCATCCTAAAGCATCCAAGAAAAGTGTGTATCCAACCTTTGCTTGAAGACTGCCAGTGAGGGGGAGCTCGCCACCTCCTTAGGCAGCCTATTCCACTGCTGAACTACTCTGACTGTGAAATTTATTTTCCTGATATCTAGCCTATATCGTTGTACTTGTAGTTTAAACCCATTACTGCGTGTCCTTTCCTCTGCAGCCAATGGAAACAGCATCCTGCCAATATGCAAAAAGCAAAGCACCAAGTTAATTAAAAGAATAAAATAGTTTTATTTATGAAGATAAACAACTATGTATATAAAGAGAGAAAAGTGAGAGTCCTGACTAAACCATTGTTTTGCATTCATTCTTCTGTTGTGGAGGCAAGCAGGGAGGAATTGTGCACAAAGGAGCAGTAAGTCTCCAACTGAGCCAAGCAGGCAATAACAGATTTTTCTTCCAGAAATTTTGTAATGGACTGAGCTTGATCTTCTGTGTGTCTTCTTGCACAAAGACAGTAGATGAAAGACTCTGAAGTTTCCCTCCCCAAGTTTCTTTCAGATCTACCTTTAGTTATAAGATACTTACTGACTTAGAATAAAGGGGCCATATCAAGTAATGCCCAAACAAAATGTGTACCCTCTTTCTGGGGACTAAGCACTTTCCCAGTGTTTCCAGATTATTCTTAACTATTCCAACCTTTCAAAAACTTTTCTTCTTGGTCAGACATCATCCCTTATTCCTTAATATATTATTTGGCAAATTCTCAATTCAATTGAACAGAGAATCAGCCCATGTGGAAATGTGAAGACAGAAACACTTTTTTTCCAGTTGTGATTCATGTTCTTCTGTGTGATCTTTTTATTTTTCGAGTGATTTCACACTTTCCAGTATGTTCACACAAATACTATTTATTATACTTGCTATTTGGCAAAGATAAGGCGGTTACCCTATCCATAGCTCATTATTTAACTGCTGCCTTGAAGATTTGTCCAAAGATGTATTTGATTAATGCCTAAATGCTAATTAGCATGCAAGTATTTTTTTTTTTGCACTGGAATAGAGATCAGCTAAACTATTAATTGGCAGTAAAATAATAAGCATAGACAAATTTTTGCTGTCTTTCTCATTGCTGTTTCCACTCTTTTACCTAGCTCATCTGACATAAGCATATTGGAATGGCTGTAAACATTCTATTCAATCATGTAAGCTCAACCAATCAGTGTGAAAGGTATCCCTGTCCCAGCCATGCACCTCAATGAAATATAGATCTCGTTGCTAAAGCTAAATCTATTCTGTATTTTTATTTCAAAACAGATTGTTTAGAAATTATGCTCATCAGCAGGGTTTCTTTTTTTTAATCACCATAAACTGACACACTTGTAGGTGTATGCATGTTTTTTTCATATTAGATGCAATTGGGAACTTGGGTTTTCAGCCATCTATAACCCCATAAACTGAGAAAGCTTGGTCAGTTCAGACAACCATCAGACATTTTTGTTTCCTATTAAATAACAGCAGATTTGCTCCAGCTTTTTGACTGAAATACTGTTTAATTGTTTTTAAAATCTGCTCTAAATGAAGTTCTTAAAGCATTAGAATGTTTCTATTTTTACCATGGTAATTACATCTTCCTCAGAAGTGCTTGCAGGTAGAAATTTTATTTATTCCAGCCAGAAAAGAGGTTTGATTCCAAGAATAAATTGCAGAGGGATCAGTCATCTTGTTTTCAAGTCACAATGTAGTTGTACTGTGTGTGTGTGAAAAGCAATTCACAGTTGAGGCTGGGGTAACAGGCTCTTTCTGCATTTAATGGTCCCAGATGGAAAGGTTTTCATTGTTAGTAACTGTTCATCCAATACCACCCAGCTTTCTTTTGACATAATAGGTTCCCAGGGCTGACACCAAGATTTAGGAGCATCAAGCATCCACCCAGGCCAGCAACAGGCTCACTCTTGACACTTGACCGTCCTCCTGGTGTTGGCTATGCCATGGCACATTCTCTGCTGCCTCTTCCAGCCTATTATGCTTCTTCCAGGGAGCATAGCTGTACAGCAGACACCTGACTATCAAGTTTATCCCATGCACCACCACTCAAATTGTACCACATTTTTGTGATTGAGAGCTAGACAGCCCCCATCCAGCAAGCAGATGAGTTAGTAATCAATGAATCTCTGAATGGCTAAATGCCTTGTGCATGGTGTTTTGTATGTCCCACTCTGTTGATTGTACTGATGTATCCTATGCAATTCACTTTGAGTCCCAGTGAGAAAGGCAGAAAATCAATCAAATTTCCCAAATCAAAATAGAAATCTGTGTGACATGTGTTACACTAGCATTCATTTCTGCCTCTGTATTCATTTCTACACTTTGTATCTAAACCCTGTACTGATCCTCAAAGCAATTTCTCATTAGTAGAAACCAGGTCTGCAGATATAGACATCACCTTCACCTAAGGTACATGACCTATTTTTGAATAATGATGCAGCAGAAAGATTTCTGGTTCCAACTCAAGCCCATAATTGGAAGGGAAGTCAGGGGAACTCCCATCAGGCCTTGTTCATTGATTGGTGACTGGATCCAGAAAGACATTTTCATCACTTCATCACTTCAGACCCCAGGCAACTTGACACATGAAGCCAAGTGGTTATTGGGAAAAGAGGGAAAGCAGGATGGTTCATACTGAAGATAACAGACCATCTTTCCATCTGCTGGCAGACAAATCAATTACAACAAGTTGCAAATGTCATTATGATTCATTCACAGCATGTGGCAGTCTTCACCCAGCAGATGCAAAGCCTTGGTGACCCTGGTGCTGTTTCAAATGGTCAAGTTGTTGTTTTATTTAGGGGCCAGTCAGGAACTGTTGATTCAGAACAAAATTTCTAATGACAATGATGTCTTGGATAGGAAAGTGCCTACTATTAACTCATTTATCAATATAACAAATGACTTATTTTCTCAAGGACTCTCATGATCAAGCTCAACAAGAGCTTGATCATGTGATGGTACTGTTGTACTCTGCTCTGGTTCGGCCTCACTTGGAATACTGTGTTCAGTTTTGGGCACCGCAGTTGAAGAGGGATGTAGACAAACTAGAGCGTGTCCAGAGGAGTGCAACAAAGATGGTGAGGGGTTTGGAGACAAAGACATATAAATAAAAATTGGGGGAGCTTGGTCTGTTTAGCCGGGAGAGGAGACAACTGAGAGGGGATCTGATAACCATCTTCAAGTATTTAAAAGGCTGCCATGTCGAGGATGGAGCAGAGTTGTTCTCTCTTTCCCTGGAGGGATGGACCAGAACCAATGGGATGAAATTAATTCAAAAGAAATTCCATCTAAACATCTGGAAAAAGTTCCTGACAGAGTGGTTTCTCAGTAGAACAGGCTTTCTTGGAAGGTGGTGGGTTCTCCATCTTTGGAAATTTTTAAACAGAGGCTAGATAGCCATCTGACGGGGAGGCTGATTCTCCGAAGGCTCAAGGGGGTGGTAGGTTACAGTGGATGAGAGATAGGGATGTGAGTGTCCTGCATAGTGAAGGGGGTTGGACTAGATGACCCATGAGGTCCTGTCCAACTTCAACTGAAGGTATTTTTATATGCTTTTTTCTAGACTTCTGGTAAATTTATGGGTGTCATCATTGCCTGGGGACTTATTATTTTTTTAAATATACAAAATCAATTTTCCAAAATAATTACATTTTCAAAGCTCCATTTTCAAAGCAGAATTCTTTAAAATGTACTACATCCAGAAAGCCATGACCTATTATGCACGGCGGCAGCCATGCTGGGCCGCCGCTGTTCCATTGCAGAGGGTCCGGAAGTCCCAGTGTATGCTGGCTGCCCCAATGCAACAGCCCTGTGTATGCAATGCAGGGCTGGAAGCACTGGGAGCGCTCCATGGTGGCCACAGCAGTGGGGGGGGAGCGGGGGCATGGGGCCCCCACGAGCAGCATGTTGCTCTCCCACCATGCTGGGGGTGGGGGGACTCCCCTGTCAGCTTCACGGAGCCACGGACCTGGCAGGGGCGAGATGTGTCCCTGCATGGACACCATTGGTAAGGGGAGGAGCCGGGCCCAAAAGGCCTGGCTCCGATTATGCACTAGGCTAGCTTGTCCTGCCACTGCAGTGACAGCATGGACAGAAATTACCACAAGAACCTCTGCAACCGTTTTCAAAGGCTGAAATGGCAAAACTCTCAGCAATGATTAGAGAAAAATCAACAGCTTCTTTTGAAATAGAACAGAAACCTCTTAAGGACTTTTTATGTCCTCATGACAAAAGTGAATTGATAAGTGAAGGATTCAATGATTAAATCAGGAGGTATTAAATAATATATCGATTTATTTACATAGAAATGTCGGAATAAATTTAGATTGGATTGGATTACGGTACAATGCAGTATTTCAATGTATTTCATTAGTTTCATAAATAAGAAACTGATGAATTATGTTTTGCATGTCTGTTCCTTTTATTATTTCTTCCACTTTTTTCTGTTGTTATTTCAAGCCTTCTATATCGTTTTCCTTCTTATTTATGTAACCAAAAACTTGGAATGAAAATGATTTTTAAAAAAGGGTGTGTCGTGCCTCGCTCATTAACATTTTTGACTTTGTTTATAGTAACCCTGTCCTTGGTAACAACTGATAACTAGCTGTAATGCTTTCATTATGTGAATATTGAATTCAAGCTTGTTAGTAAATAGTTTATATGGCAATTATATACCTAAGGATGGTTAATGGACCGCAGACTAAATTGAGTCTGGTCTCATTTGAAATAAAACCACTTCCTTTGTTTCTCCTAGAATGAGCACAGCACACATTACGTTGCTCTGCGAATTGCAGTCAAAGAAGGTTGGGTTACAAATTATATTGGATAGAAAAGGTCCTGGACAGGGACTCGGTAGGAGTTATTTCAAAGCAGGCGAGAAGGCTTCACCTTTTGACAGATGTCACACCATCGTTGTAACCTCAGATTCCAGCTTGTGATCCCACCAATGAAACCCATTTATGTTTCAAGGAAAAACATCATCCCTAAAAACATCAATCCAGGTGTAATAATTCAAGCACTTTACAAACATCCCTATTGATCATAGTTAATTGAACTCACCTTGATTAGCTCGTGTTGGTTTAAGTGTAGTCATTTTTCTCAGTAGTACCTCCCGCCCCACACCCGGCTCAACAGTCTATTGTAGAAGATAACAGTTAAAAATAACAATATGGCATTATTCAAGGGGTGCTGTAGAGAGGTTACATTTAAATTCTGGAATCTAAAGCACAAAGTTCAACAAGTTCCACATCTTACAAACAAAACCTGATACAAATGGTGGCTGGGGCAGAAGAGTTGTCCTCTCCCTTCATGCTCCCTTGTGGAGTGCCACAGGAGACAATACTTTCCCCCACGCATTTCAACATCTATATGGGTCCTCTGGCACAGCTGGACCAGAGCATTGAGCTGGGCTGTCACCAATAGGTGGATGACACCCAGCTCTATATACTGATGGGTGGACAGCCGAACTCCCCACCAGAAACATTTGCCAGATGTTTGGAAGCAGTGTCTGGATGGCTCAGGCAGAATAATCTGAAACTCATCTCCTCCAAGATGGAAATCCTGTGGTTAGGCGGAAGAGGACAGGACCAGGAAGCACGTCTCCCCTCCCTGAATGGGGTACAGATTGTCACTGTGCTCACCACCACAAATTTGTGGGTGATCTTTGACAACTCCTTATTTATGGAGGCAAAGATTACTAGAGTAGTCCAGGTTGCATTATTCCATATGCACCAGGCCAGGCTACTAGCGCCCTACCTGTCCCCAAAGCCCCTGGCCACAATGATTATCATGGGCCCCAAAGTTTCAAGTTAAAAGTTAATATTTCTTCTTCTGATTGTAAAGGAAAGTCAAACATTTTGGTAGGTACCCCTAAAAGTATCATGGGCCCTAGGCACAGTGCCTGCCTACTATGTCTAATGGAGATGTTGGCCCTGCCTGCCTCTGGAGTACCTGAGTACTGTCAACAACTATTGGCCAGGCTATAGATTATTACCTTCCAGCTCTGCCCCAAGACAGCTTCATTTTCCTCCCCAAAGCTGGAGCTCCTTCTAAACAGAGTCTATTTCCAGTTTGTTGTTGTTGTTAGGTGTGAAGTCGTGTCCGACCCATCACTACCCCATGGGCAATGATCTTCCAGAACTTCCTGTCCTCTACCATTCCCTGGAGTCCATTTAAGCTCGCACCAACTGTTTCAGTGACTCAATCCAGCCACCTCATTCTCTGTCGTCCCCTTTTACCCTCAATCACTCCCAGCATTAGGCTCTTCTCCAGGGAGTCCTTCCTTCTCATGGCCAAAGTATTTGAGTTTCATCTTCAGGATCTGGCCTTCTAAGGAGCAGTCAGGGCTGATCTCCTCTAGGACTTACCGGTTTGTTCGCCTTGCAGTCCAAGGGACTTGCAAGAGACTTCTCCAGCACCAGAGTTCAAAAGCCTAAATTCTTTGACGTTCGGCCTTCCTTGTGACTCATCTAGCCCTGCCTTTCTCATTTATTTCCAGTTAGACTCACCTAAACAAGCTCCTAAGTTGCCTTTCAAGATATGGACATGACCTTGCTCCCTTTTGGGATGACTTTCCTCCACTGAAAGAAAGGCAGGATGATTTTTAGGGTCACCCCAAAATGAAACAGTATCACAATCCACCCTATCCCACCTATGTTGACATGAGGACATCATCTCACATGTTTGAGTTTCTTGATGTTAGTGAGAAAAAGGGAAGCAGATGGTACTTTTGACAGCAGCCTGTCATTGTCAAGAATATCTAGTTTGACCCTGAGACAAAGACATTTGCAGTATACTCAGTCATCTTGAACACAACCTTGCAATTATGGAGGCTGGTGTTTGCATCCCCAAATTGCAAACAGGATACTGATACTGAGAAATGGTTGGCCTTAAGCTACCTAAGTAAGATTTGGACAGGGGATTTTCCAGTTCACACCTCAGTGTCTTAGGACTTCTGCCATCCCATCCTTTGTGCCATTCCTTGTTTATCATTCGTTTGCCAGCAGACCATGCTAATGATTATCACAGAGAAGTCTTGCAGCTCAAATCTGTTGTTGGCTGTCCATAAGGGAACTGACTGTCTTTAGGGCCTGAAGAATGACAAGCTGGTTGGAATGTTTTCACTCTGCTTCACTATCTCATATCCCCAACACTTTGCCTTAGGCTGTGATTGTTCTCTTCTCCGACTCTATGTTTTGTTTTGGTTTTGGCTTTCCCCCCCTTCAGATCTAACCAAATAAGGGGGAAGTTCCACTCCCTAGCATTAAGTAATTCTTTCTTTCTTTCTTTCTTTCTTTCTTTCTTTCTTTCTTTCTTTCTTTCTCTCTTTCTTAAAATCTAATGAGTCACAGCTCCTACAGTACTTCTATGCTCCTCTGTAGCAATGATTCTAAGTAAATATCGATGATGCATCTATGTATACATGTATACATTAAAAGAATGTATAGCCCACCTCTGAATCCTATTGGAACACCACAGTGGGTTACAAGAAAACTAATCCTTTTTTAAAAAGTAGCAAGGATCAAATGTCCATGTGAGGATTATGTGAAAACATTAAACATTCACTCACTCATACCCACACACACTTGAGAGAGGGGGAAGGGGAGAGGGAGCAAGTCAGGGCCCCTCCCTGCCAAACTTCTCTACCAGGGAGCTACCTCTGCAATAATCAAAACAGCAAGAAGTCAGAGATAGCCTTGATGACATGGTGGTAAAGAAAATGATTGCAACCTTCTAGAGTCGAATCACCCTTATTTCCAGGCTGGATGAAGAATGGAAGAAGAGATGAGGACATGACACCCAGTCAATTTACCCAACTCCAGCTGTTCTCCCTTGTGCCATGGGAATGTGGTGGGGAGACCTTGGGTTAACGAGAAAAAGTTTCCAGCAGGATTGTGGCATTTGGACAACATAGACCAGGGGTAGTCAACCTGTGGTCCTCCAGATGTCCTACAATTCCCATGAGCCCCTGCCAGCAAATGCTGGCAGGGGCTCATGAGAATTGTAGGACATCTGGAGGACCACAGGTTGACTACCTCGGCCATAGACATTGCAGCTTCTGAAATGTAGGCAGTGGAGGGATTGGGAGCATCAACTTCACTCACTTGAATCAGCTCACTCTGGCTCTTACACACTTCGTGGCCTCTTTTCTCACTGAAGAAAGCGCTGAAGAAGCCAGCTGCCTCCTGCTCTCAGAGGCTTAGTTGCCTCTCTCTCTGCTGACAAGGGCACCTACTGGCCACCTACCGGAGCACCACCAAAGTTCGTTCTCCCCCTCCCCCACTTTCATAAGTGTGGCTGCTGCTCTCAGAACGTGGCAGCCATTGCGGCCAGCGGAGGAGCGCAGGCAAACACAAGAACACCTGTTTCCCCCTTTCCTATGTGTGTGGCTCCTCGCGAGCAGCCACATGATTTGGGGCGGGCGGGCAGGCACTTAACGGTGAGCATAAAAGGAGGCCAACACAGTCATGAGGTCTCTTCTGCTGCGCTCTGCTCTCGACGCCCACTGCTCACCACCACCCTCCCACCCTGTTGAATATGCTTCCATACTGCTGTTCTCATTTTGTTTGCCTTACTATACCTTTACTATACCTTGTCACAGCTGGCGGTTTATGGTGGGGGCAGATCCTTTTGGGCAGAGCCTGTGCCCACATCCCGGGTTTTGTCTGTTTGTGGGAGCCTTCTTAAGAGGCTGCCCATGTGCTTGGTTGCTGACTTCCCAGGTGGGGAGTTGGCTGCCTCACATGATGGGGTGGCATACAGGTGGCCTATATGCTTTTCAGTAAAAAAAAAAAAAAACACTGTGTGTTTATGTTTAATTTGCTTTATGGTAGGGATTCTCAACCAAGGCTTCCTGGAGGTCTAGGGCTCCATGGGAGCTCCCAGGGGGCTCCTGGGGCTTTCCCCTATATCCTGTCTCAATGGACTTGACCACAATCTATTCCCAGCATTGCCATGAAAACAATGGACTGGTGGCTTCTATTGACATGGAAGTGTTATTCTCACATGTTTACCATGCCTGGAATAGAGGTCGAGCCTGGCTATCTTGTCTTGCCTCAAACCACCTCCTTTCTCTCTCTCTCTCCCCTTCCACTAGTCCTTCTTAAGTGCAGCAAGGAGGCATGGCCAGCTGACATCACTTCCCACTTGATTCTGGGGCTCCTCAAAGCCTGAAAAATATTTCAGGGGCTCCTATATATCCAAAAGGTGGAAAAGTCTGCTTTATCGTCTCAACCTGGATCCTCTGATATGTGCTTTCCTCCTCCATCACAGAGACGTACAGCAAATGTTCCCTTTTTTTAAACTATTGTTTCTCTGTGGAATAACTTTAGTTCACCCTGTTCCTTTTTTTGTTTATGTTCACTGATTGTATTGATCATACTGCATGTTAAATTTTGTTCCTTGCTCTGAAGTATTGTGAGAAGGTGTGGGTTCTTTTTGCTCTTGTTATTGAAAAAGAAGTTATATATTCTCCAAAAGACATATATAAACAAGCATGCTGTCAGCTGTGTGCCTGTGTT
Source organism: Paroedura picta (assembly GCF_049243985.1). Taxonomy (NCBI): domain Eukaryota; kingdom Metazoa; phylum Chordata; class Lepidosauria; order Squamata; family Gekkonidae; genus Paroedura; species Paroedura picta. Next base: position 23,129,987 of record NC_135381.1, on the reverse strand, counting down.
CATCTGTTTGGAAAACTGAGTCTGAGAGACTATGGAGTGGTTTGCCAAAGGCCACCTGGGTAGGGATTATTTCAGACTTCTCTTCACAGATGTCTGGACCTCAAAAATCTTGTGTTCACTTGTGCAGACCCAACTAGTGATTAGCTATTTCCTTATACATTCTGTTTTTGCACATTTTTTACTCTAAGTAAAATTTAAATCTTTTTTCAACAATATTGGTACATCAATAAATCACAATAAATACATTACTTTATGCACATGGGCAGCATCAAATCTTTATATAAATACCATGTCTACAGAGTTTAAAAACCTATAAAACGTGTATACGCAAAATAGACAAAACTACAAAACTGACAGCAAAAAGAGAAAGCAAAATGCAGTTAGTTAGCTTCATATATATTTTATTGTTGTTAATCTATACACACACACACACACACATATATATAATAGTCTGCGTGTGTGTGTATAGATTCACAACAATAAAATATATACACACACAGCTCATCTCCAGGAAGTTAGGCTGAAGAGAAAGTTCTCTGCCTTCAAAGGGAAAGCACGTGGCCCGAGACTCCCCTTGGTTGCTTGGCTGGTAATGTCTGCCCTTCTGAAGCTTGAGGCCTACTGCTGGCAACTGCAGTCCCTGTTGTGTCTGCAAGGCCAAGACGTTGCTTAATAAAAGTGGATCATCTAGTTTCCCCAAAAGTCTCACTGTCTACTTTCCTGTAAAGCTAACTCCACTTGAAATTTTGGGCCTTCCACGCAAGCACTGTTATTTTTTGTTAACCAGGCCAAGCTTGAAAAAAGTCACTTCAGTTCCCATATTTCTCCAGCCATTTACTTGTTCACTTTTTTCAGCCTGTAAATATTCTTTATTTAGATCGTTCTGCTGGTAAGGGCTGGCCATAGCCCATAGCCCAAAGGAGACACACCAATCTAAATTGCTGCTCATCTCTAGATTATAATGATCAGCTCTGCAGGCAAAAATTTCTACTTTGGAGGCCAGACTCTGAGACATTGTACAATTTTCAAGTCCCACCTCCAAACCTCCAGGAATATTTCCAACCCAGGGTTAGCCAACATACAGATGGGACATGGAGAGCTCCTGGAATTACAGCTTATCTGCAGAGTAAAAAGATCAGCTCCCCAGGCAGAAAGGGCTGTACAGGCCTAACTGTCACAGCCTACAACTTCCCTCACTTTGCCTCTGACTGTTGATGGAGGTGAAAGGTGGCTGGTGAGTGCGCTCCCCCCTCCCTTCAGGCCTGCTGTGAAGTAGCCTCTAACAGTCCCTGACTGAGGGAAGGGAAGCATTTCCGAGAGCAACACAGAAGAGTCTGTGGGCGTAATTGTGCTTTCCTGTTGGGAGGGGGGGCTGACAGAAAAACCCCTTCTCACTTAAAATACTGCTCTGGCTGGCCTCACAGCTGGAGGGAAGAAACAGCCAAGCTCACTCTCTGCTCACCTAGGCCTTAGCTTGCCATTTTATACAGACCTTAGCTTTTTATTTTATTTTATTTATTAGTAAAAAATAAGCCTGCTGCAGTGAGGAATGCAGTAGGCGCTAGCGGGGTAGTGGAGCAGAGAAACAGACAAATAGAAATACAGGAAGACAGAGAGAAGAAAGAAAGAAAGAAAGAAAGAAAGAAAGAAAGAAAGAAAGAAAGAAAGAAAGAAAGAAAGAAAGAAAGAAAGAAAGAAAGAAAGAAAGAAAGAAAGAAAGAAAGAAAACAACTTGGCTTTGTAGACAACAACAGGGACTGCAGTTGCCAGCAGAAGGCCTCAGACTTCAAAAGGGCAGCCATCACCAGGCAAGCAACCAAGGGTTGTCTGGGGCCACATGCATTCCTTTTGAAGGGATGCATGTGAGGGAGGAGAGCTTTCCCTTCAGCCTAAGTGCCTGGAGATGAGCTGTATTTTCAGGGGATTCTCAGACCCCACCTGGAGGCTGGCATCCCTATACCTCATTGGGATACAATGCCACATAGTCACCCCTCTAAAGAAGTCATTTTTGCCTGGGGAGCTGATCTTTATAGTCTGGTCTAACTTGCAAACATGTTTATATATCTTCTAAAACAGGTCCCTCCGTTGTTGTTTTTTTATTGCTTACTTTGGCATCAAATATTAAACTGCTACCACCAGCATAAACCTGATAATAATTTTAAGCATTAAGGAAAGCCAATTACATATAAAACATTTAACATATAACTAGATGTTTTCAGTGCAGCAGATGGTTAAGATTTATATACTCTCCAGTCTCTTCTACATGCATTGCAAAGCAATTTGATACAGAGCTGTGATGTTCTTCCTCAAGATTATTCACAGCGACTAGAGTTAATTCTACCTAGAGCTGTCTGATTATAATGTATTCCTGTTCCATTTGGAATGTAAGGGCAGAAGCTTGGAGCGGTTTACATATATACACTCTGAATAATGCAAAGGCCTACCTTGATTTGTGTTCAAATAGCTTAGAATGTTTTCAATTGTGTGTATGTGTGTGTGTGTGTGTAATTTTTGTTGTTGGACTGAACCCAAAGCCAGTCAAATGAATGATCTGTCAAGAGTGGAAGGATACTAGTGCAAGTAATTGTTCAGGTTTCTGCCCAATGATCTCTTATTTTGATTCTGCACATATATTTTTTTCTTGTAGTTCTTTATAATGGAACTGTGTTCATAGAATGACTGTTACAAACTGAAGACAACGTTTGGGCTCACTCACCATGCCTTAACTGGTTACCAGTTATATTCCGGATTAGGTTCAAGGTTCTGGTTTTGCCCTTCCAGGCCACCCGCGGTCTGGGCCCAGCGTATATGAGGGACCGCCTTTCACCCTATGCCCCCCACAAGGCTTTCCACTCTGCGGGGGCTACCCGACTGGTCGTTCCCGGTCCCAAGGAATGTGTATAGTTGTCATCACATGTGACTGCACCCAACTGTACTGAGCCTCCTTATTTGAGCCATCAAAAGGCATAATGTGATGCTGCTGTTTTCACAATTTTCTTTCTCCTGGGCATTAAACCAATTCTGTGGCACTGTTCTCCGTAGTGACAGCTAGTCAGGCAAAATTGTCAACCCTTCGTAACTCACTTTAAAACTAAACAATACATCTCTTCATTTTTGGCCTGGTAAGGCAAGGAAGGGTAGATGCAACCTCCCAGTGCTATGTAGGCACTCATCATCAGCGATGTAAGGAGTCACTGGGGATAGTGTCAGTAGCTGGCAAGTGTGAGCAGTGTAATGAGTTAACTTTGTGTTTGTGTGTGCAATTTGCCAAGCTAGAGAGAATTCCTATTGGTACCACTGAAAATGTTTGCAAAACCCTGAGACAACTTTTGGCTTAGATCAAACTGCTGCGTGCTCTTTCTACAGTGGTGGTGGCAGTGCTGTGTACTCAGAAGCTTTGGGAAGGGATGCGCACAAAAGCCCAGGAGGATTCAGCAGTGTAGAAGCTGGAGAGCTCCCTGATCCAAGTTGACAGCTCCTGTCTGTGGTGACAGCTTCCTATGGCTGCACAACTGTCTTTAAAGCAGCTCACTGCCTGCTTCTGTGCACAGAAGGGAATTTGGACTTCTGGCGCATTTCAGCTCTCAAGCAGCAAGTCCCCTTGGGGAAGCTTCTATCCCCAATAGCATCCTCAAGAACAATCAGCAGTCCCAGGTGGCTGTGACTTTCTTCTGCCCAAAAGGACTATGTCAAACATCCCATGACCTCCCAGGGGAAGCTAGGAAGATGCAGTCAATCCCAGTGGATCTCCCAGAAGCCATCTTGGCTGCTTTGACTGCTTGTTCCCTTGTGCTCTGCTGTGATCCTTCTTCAGTTTCCTGTGCTGACTACTTCTCTCTTCACTGCCCATTGAGTGTTCTCCCTCTCTCCCTCTCTCTTTCTTCCCATTTTCTCTTGACATGCTGCTCCCCAGCACAGACTCCTGTGTGCAATATTCTTACATGTCTGAAATGCCGGCAGCTGTGCATAAAACAGCCAAGAAATATAACAAAGCGCCAAAATACATCAGACAAGGCAGTCCTAAAATAGATCAAGCTCAGACAACCAGTCAGCTAGAAGACTGAGTACAACCGTAAGTCCTGCACTGTTTGGGCAGGTTCATCTTTACCACCAGTCCCACTAGGGGAACAGCATCTGCTTTGCCTGCAAAAGGTCCAAAGCTGGAGCAGCCAGATGGCTGTAAGGTCAAGCTCCCTTTCACGTGCCATGCCAAGCCTCCATTGGGAGGTGAAATAAATGCTGTGGCCATGGAAACACCAATCAATAGTCTCGCCTCTGATTCTGAGACAAATGTGAACCTGCTAATCAATATTTGTTGGTGTCCCATATTTCTCTCTGCATCCACTTACCAGCCATCATATGCTTCATGTCCCATTTCCTCCTTGCTGCTTGTATCATTTGGTTCTCCTGCCCTGCACGAATAATCCCTCCCCATTTCCTCTCCTCTGTCACTTTTGACCCTTGTCATGAAAACGACTTGATTACCTCTCTCACGTCCTCATTCTCCTGTTCTCTCCTTATGATTAATTGGCTCCACTTGAAGACGCATTTCATTTTGCAGCTTCTTTGGAGATTTAGATGGAAATAACCTACAGTGTTACACAAGGCTAAGTCAGAAGCAGAGAGAAGTGTCCCAGTATCAATTATTTGTTTAAAGTGTTTTACAGGTGCCTCTCAGATAATGGTCCCCGTGACTTGAGATGTCTATATGAAGGTAGGGGCTTGAGGTTCCCCCCACCCCATTTTGTTAAAGAAAATCCATGGAAGTGGCTGCATGATATATCTTTCGATGCCATCCTGAGTAGGGTTACAACTTTCTCAATCCCGTGAAGTCAATCAGATTTAAAAGAGCGTAACTCTCCTAAAGATGACACTTGTGCTTTCCGTTATGACTACATATGTGGCCATAAAGTGACTTTAAAAGGAATCCAGTTATTTTAAAACAGAGAAGTGCCTCTGAGAGAGACAGAGGACGGGGTGATCAGGCCTTCTGTTCCTCTAGGTATCCATTCTCTGAGCATCTCATATACCATAAGTAGTAGGGGTACACATATCATAATGAGCATGACCACGCCCACCACCTTGCATACTAATTAACCTATTTGCATAACCACATCCCCTGCCATCACCGGAAGTGCCTTAATCATGCCCCACCCCATGTGCCCCCTGACCTGGATGTGCCGCCATTATGCCACACACATCCCTGACAACACCAGAAGTGGCATCATCATGCCCTCTGCCCCCTGCCCCAGAAGTGCTGCCATTATGCTCCCTCCCTGGAAGTGATGATGTCATGCCCCCCTCCCTGGAAGTGATGGTGTCATGCCCCACCTTCTGCCCCCTTTGCCCCGGAAACAATTTCCACAGACCACACTCCCACCGGAAACACAGCCATCTTTTTACATCCCTTGTGACATTGTTGGAAGTGATGTGCAGCATAGACCAACCCTCCCTACTGCGTCACAACCAATGGGAATAACCAGGTATGGCCATGTGTTCCCTCTAGCAACACGCCCTGTCACCTCTGACCAATAGTAAAGAGGCTGGGATGGAACATTTATCTGTCTGGTTGCCCTGCCGTGACCCCTGTGAAATGGTTGCTCAACCCCCAAAGGGGTCCCAACCCCCAGGTTGAAAACCACTGCTCTAGCTTGGCCTCCTCCCAGACACACACCCCTCTCTCTACCTATATGTAAAGGTTGAGCAAATACTGCTTCACTGTACCTGACCAAATGTGCACACACACAAAAGCTTATACCTTATTTAAAAAAACCTTTGTTGGTCTAAAAGATACCACTGGTCTCTGACTTTGTCCCCTTCACTCTTCATTGGTGGAAATAACCTTTCCATTCAACTCAGACAGGGGCATATCAATTACCTTGAGTACACCAGAAGCATCTCTTTAGATCTCAGTCATTTATAACAATGTTTTATGACACCTTCCACATTCAAAGCGTTTCCCATACAACACCCCTGTCAGATAAGTTAGCATCATTATCCCCAGATGTGGGGCTGATGGGCAGTTGCTTAGGGGCCCTTCAGTTAGTTTGCACCTAATCAGGATTTGAACTAGTGGCCTCCTGGATTCCAACTCATTTTCTCAGCCATGACATGACACATTACAGTGACCTTTCTCCTTATGAGTTTTGCACTCTGATGGCTAAACAAGAGCTGCCTCCAGCAAAGGCATCGCACTGAAGTCCAGAGAACAAGTCTGCCATAAGTGATGGCATGCTAGCTCTTTGAATAAGCTGCAACTTGGACCTTGAAGTATAAATACTTCAAACCTCTTTGAATCTCTCTGTGTATTTTTGGCCATATTATGCTTTTCTCCCTCTTTCTCCCCTCACCCCGATATCCTGTTTAGCACAGTGGCTTCTTTCTCTTGATCACCAACAAGCTGTCTCATAGGCCTTTGTAGTGCAGATTAGCAGTTTCTGTGATTCACTCATGCATTCCTTTTCAAAGGCTTCCCAAAATATTTGAACTTTTTTGTAAAGCAGTGGGTTACTGTCATTTCATGCTGGGATCAGTGGCAATCAACTCTGGCAGTTTTGGGGCTCTAGACATCTCTGAAGTCCTGTGAACATGCTATGGGTAGAGAGGTCACACAGCACCTTGATCTACAAACCAGTTTCTATTAATACAGAGGAGTTTTAAAAGCATTTGTTTTGGTGCTGAAAGAGGGATGGACAACTCAGCCTTCATAGTAATGGATTTCCCCCACTGATGCAATGAATTTATTTTTTTATCAATGGCTGTTGGGCATTTTTATTGTGGAGTATGAGGAAATCCACTTGCCCTGTAAAATGTATTTTATCTCCCCAGATCAGTTCCAAGCTCAAGATGAACTTGAAGCAGTTTCAACTTATACTAAATAGCTGTACAAGCATACATACTAATCTGGCTCAGTGGTAGAACATCTGCTTTGCATGTGGAAAGGTCCAAGTTTTAAACCCAGACATCTCTAGTTAAAAGGAATTCCCAGTAGTTGATGAGAACGATCTCTACCAGAGAAAGACCCACTCCCAGCCAGAGTAGATTGACTGAGCAGTGGTCTGACTCAATAGAATGCAGTTTATGGACATTATCAGAGGTTTCATGGCTTACCTATTTGTGGGAAAAGCCAGAGGTCCCACTAAGAAGCCCACCAGCTTAGAACCTCCCCTTTGAGCAGTTTCTTGACAAGGGATCCAGACCAGCCTGTCAGGAAGAACAACCACGTGTTTCTCCCTTATATGGCTGGATACTTCAGTGTAAGACTGCTCCAGAGTTCCACATGATGGCACAATAGTCATTGGGGTGCACTTTCAGCTCATTCCCCACTGCCTTTTGCCCCCAGCCCATCTGAACTGAACTTCAGTTTCCACTTGATAGCAATTACTGGGGTGGAAGGGCAACCGCAGAAGAGGTCTGAGGCCTGGATTCATTGTGGGTGGTCTTCCTGCTTTTGAAAAGAGGGCGTGGGAATAAATGGAACACTAGGACCCTTCACATAATTAATGGCCAAGTTGCTCCACAAAACTTGTACTAGCCATGACCCTTTTCAGAGCAAAGCAGTAGCCCCCTCTTTGTTGGGGTTGCCAGCTCCATGTTGGAAAATTCCTGGAGATGTTGGGAGAGGAATCAGAAAAGGCAGGGGTTTGGGGACCTCAGTAGAGTGAAATACCATTTAGGCCACCCTCCAAAGCATCCATTTGCTCATGAGGAATGGATCTCTGTAACCTGGAGATTTCAGAATATCACCAGGTCTCACTTGGAGATTGGCAATCTGACTCCCTGTCCTTAAGAGCTGAATTTCACTGGCTGTTATTTGCAAGCCTGTCAACAGAGAAGAGGGAGGGAAGTCACTTGGGAAGTGGGGGATCTAAGCATCCCTTTTCACCATTAGCTAAACAACTGAATGAGAAGAACATCTGTGCAGGGGAGAGCACATGCAGCCACAAAGCATTGGTGTAAGAAGCCAGGGACAACAGGAGTTAGCATGTGCACCCCTGCAGATGGGTAGGGAAGGACAGGGAGCTACATTTTTTGGCACGAGCAGGTCCCCTGCCTGCAGGTGTCTTCCTGAGTGGTACAACCTGCCTGTATTAAACAAACCGCCATCTGCTGAGTTGCCAAAAACAGAACAGCAGCATGCTGGCTGCTTGAGCGTCAGAAGGCAAAAACCACTCTAGGGCAAAGATTTATGGTGGAAAACAAAGAATGATTTTGCTCATGATTTGCCAGCACAGCCCTATAGAACAAGCAGGGTTGTGTGTTCACAGCAATTCTGTGGGGGGCAAAATGTGATGGTGGATACTGAATACATTGCTAGACTTTACAGTTGTAGAGCTTCACTTGGATGTGTGTTGCTGGTGCCTGATGAAGCTGGAGAAGTGGCTGCAATTGATTTCCAGTGGTAGAGGCAGAACATCGAGGCCTCCTATAGCTCCTTTGCTTCCTCCTCAGAGCCCCTAAACAAAAATAAAATGTGCAAAACAGGAACAGTGGTTCCTGGTTTCTCTGGGCAGATTTGCTTAAATTCCGTAATCTATAAGAAAGCCAAGAATCCAGGTTTACTTGTGTTGCCTGGAGATTTAAAATGTGTAAATGGTTAACAGGGAAACATATGGGGGTCATATTCACTAGACTTCATTTGGGAGCCCGTGTGTGTCCACCTGTGTCCACCTGGCATAAAATCAGTTCAGTTGCTGGATGGGTCAGCTCACCTTATTTGTGTCATTTATATGTCTTTGACATGGAGACTCAAGATAGATCATGCAATGTAGATCAATAGAATGGTACGTCTAACAAACAGTGTTATAGGACTAGGAATTGTAGAAATTTGAAACAGAGCTGTCATCCATACAAAGCGTAAGTATTACACATAACATGTGCAGAACATAGTAATATGTCAGTAGAAAACCAGTGTATTTTCCTGAAGGGTTCTGTAATAATGTCGCTATTTATTCCTCTAGTGCTCCCATTTTTTTCTTTGTTTCTGAGGCCAGGACATCTTTCCTCTCAGAGTGGCATGCACAGGACAGCCCATTTGCCTATCATTCCATGTGCTGGCCATCCTTCTCTCTCTACCCTCTAGGGACATCTCTATGGCTGCATTCAGACACTTGTCCATTTGTTGGCAAACAGCTGTTATGTATACCTGCTCTTACCATTTGGTACAGCAATGACAGTGCTAGCTGCTTGACCTCCTTCGTGTAGTGCGGACGTTCTCAACCTGGGGGTCACGACCCATTTGGGGGTCAAATGACCTTTTCACATGGGTCGTGGCAGGGCAAGCAGCTTGGCCGGGAGGGCATCCACACAACAGCCTTGCAGGGTAAATCGAGATACAGCATTTGTCTGTCTGGAGCAGTGGGAAAGAGTGAGATCAGCATGGTGGGACAAGAGGCAGAACTGAACTGAACTGAGAAACCCCAGGGGAAAAAAACAATTTATATACAATCATGAACAATGGATCTTCACGGTCAGTTTTCGTTTATTTTTTAATTTTTTTTTAATTTGGTTTTTTATACCGCCCTTCCGTACGACTCTGGGCGGTTTACGTGGGACTTTGCACAAATTTACATAACAACAACCTGTAACATTGCACAAATTTCAAAGCACATCACCACAGTATAGCACAACAATATATCAGGTGACAATCACAACACAACATGAATAATAATATACCCCTGGTGAGATCAAATTATTCACTCATGGAAGGGAGGTCTAAGGGAGGGGGACCAGCAGATGTTCTGAGTCAGTCGGCCTCAAGCGAATGCCTGGTGGAAGAGCTCCCTTTTGCAGGCCCTGTGGAACTGTGGAAGGTCGGGTAGGGCTCTGATCTTCTCAGGGAGCTCGTTCCACCAGGTGGGGGCCAGGACCGAGAAAGCTCTGGCCCTTGTTGTGGTCCGATGTGTCTCTAGTCACCTCTAGTTAAAATAGCATAACAAATATGACTGACCATGAGACAGCTTCATTTTTGGGGGAGGGGCTGTGGGCCAGATTGTGAACCTTCAGACAGGGTCTGGAGACCTCCTGAAAGTACAGCTGATTTCCAGGCAACAACAGTTATCAGTTCTCCTGGGTAAATGGTAAATGGGGGCTAAATGGTAATGACTGGGGAAGGCACTGGCAAACCACCCCGTATTGAGTCTGCCAAGAAAACGCTAGAGGGCATCAGACATGACCCGGTGCTTGCACAGGGGATACCTTTACCTTTTTAAAGAGTAAATAAGAACTGGGGAAGACTCATCTTTGCCAGAACCTTGCCTGATATGCTGCTTTGCTGAACTAGATGCAGAACATAATGCACTTATAATATTAACTCAGCACCTTGTGGGACTACTGAAATGTCAGGAGTCACAGCCCCCCTTTGCACTAAACCACACAGGAATAAAAGGAGCATAGAACACTTTGCAATAGCCGCCTGCCTCACAGTCCTTTCTTAAACTCACCCTACCCAAAGACTGTATTTTCCTTTTTCTCATTAATATGCTGGATGTATTCCAATTAGTCACGGCAAATTAGCTGTCCTTGCCTTTACAGAAGGCAAGGACAGTTCAGTTGGCCTCACAGGAGCATTTCATCTTGTGAATTCTTTGCCAGGATCAAAAGCATGGAAATGCAGCAGCATGAAAGAATGCATTATTTAATGTGTCCCCCGACGCTCAAACCCTCAGTCTGATCAGTGGGCTGCTTGCTTCAGTACTTCTTATATACACCTGCCATTTACTTAGAAAAAAAATGTCTGTTGCATGCACTCTTCATGTATGCACCTGAAAATGAAAAACAGATAAAAGAACATAAAGCTTCATGGTATATGGGACAAAGTGTCTGTCTGGTCCAGCATCAGTGATTTTGGGGACCCATGGCACTGCAAAATCACTACCATCCCCTCCATCTCAGGCCCACCAAGGGGCATGCCTCACCCCACGTGTAGATGGGGGAAGCCATCGCTGCTACCAGAAGTCACTGCTGCCACCAGAAGCAATTACCTGGCCTCAGACCTGGCCTCATCAGTCCTTCCTGTAAGTGGCCATGGCATAGGAAGAGAGAGAAAAATCATGCAAGTAAATGACTGGCTATGTCACTGGTGTCATCAGAATCATAGAATCGTAGAGTTGGAAGGGGCCATACAGGCCATCTAGTCCAACCCCCTGTTCAACGCAGGATCAGCCCAAAGCATCCTAAAGCATCCAAGAAAAGTGTGTATCCAATCTTTGCTTGAAGACTGCCAGTGAGGGGAGCTCACCACCTCCTTAGGCAGCCTGTTCCACTGCTGAACTACTCTGACTGTGAAATTTTTTTTCCTGATATCTAGCCTATATCGTTGTAGTTTAAACCCGTTACTGCATGTCCTCTCCTCTGCAGCCAACGGAAACAGCATCCTGTCCTCCTCCAAGTGACAACCTTTCAAATACTTAAAGAGGGCTATCATGTCCCCTCTCAACCTCCTTTTCTGCAGGCTGAACACTCCCAAATCCCTCAACCTATCTTCATAGGGCTTGGTCCCTTGAAGGAATCGTTTGGATTTCTGGATCATGGATGATGATGTCAATAAGAGGGGCTCCTATCAGGAGACAGTGTGTACCTCCAAAGGGACAGAAAAAGTATGCTTGGGAGAACCCTTACATGCCTGGTGAAAAGGGCTTTAAACTAAACACAAAGGGGGAGCGAGACGTAAATCAGAACGTGGTGTGCTGGCAAGAACAGAAGATGAGAAGATTGCAAATCTACATAAGCAGGGAACTACTAGCTTCCAAGGAAGTTCAAAAACCAAAACCATGAGACACACAAAGGATGGATTATGATGTCTCTACACTAATGCACAGATTCAAATGAGTAGCCATGTTGGTCTGAAGTAGCACAATAAATTCAGAGTCCAGTAGCACCTTTAAGACCAACAAAGATTTATTCAAGGCATGAGCTTTCAAGTGCAAGCACTCCTTAGACTGCTTGCCCATCAATTTTATTTCTTTAGTTGTGGGTTCTCAGAGTTTAGGGTTGTGCAATTCAGCTGCCGAAGCAACCGTTTGCGCCCTGCGCAGCCAGTACCGCGCCACCGGGAGGGGGGGGGGGGCGGGGACCTTTCAAATACTTTTGTTCCAAATTGTTTAGGGCTTTAAAGATCAATAGCTGATTTCTAAAATGGGCCCCCAAACAAATTGAGGTCCATATTGGAAACAGGAAATATTCAGATTTTACCAGAGTCCACTAGCTTTGCCTACTTCGCATCCTGTATAACACAAGTCACCCATGTAGCCTATGCAAAACAGACAATTGAAGGATGTGTGTATGATGGGTGTGCATACTTATGAGTATCTTTCCAGGGGCGGTAACACCAGTGGATCTTCAGGGCCATTCTGCACTTCTAAAAAAAAATGTGATAAGCTAGCGCAATTGCTTAACACTATTAAAAATCACTCCCCCCCCCCCATTTTGGATGTTTGACATTTGAAGGTGAACAGAAGTAATTTTTTTCCTGATTTGGGGGGGGGGCATTGAAAGGCATGCTTTGTGTGGCAACTGGTGGGTGGGTTTTTTTTAACTCTACCTGGCTTAAGCAACACATATTTGTTGCTCCAGGCAGCTTGATACAAAAAAAAAGCCCCATTCCAGAGAGAAGGGGAAGGGAGGTGGGCACGAGGGCAGGCACTGGAGACAGAGATCACGCTACTTCTGGCCACTTTGGTTATGCACAGTCATTTCGCTAGTGGTTGCTGGTTGCTCTCCTCCCACTCATGCTACAAGGCTGGGGGAATCCAGTTTTGTGGATTCTCCAGCTAGCTCTTCAAAATGGAGGATGTAGCTGCCAGTTTGCTGAAACACTGGATGCTGACAATGTCGTGTAAAATGTTTTTTAAAAAGCATCTTCAACATGTAAAAAAAAAAAAGTGCACTTCATTTTCTGGATGGGGAATGACCCTTAGTTTGCATGAGCATCACACTTCAAAACCTTTCAAACCAGGAGCTGTCAAACTACATTTTTCTCAGAAAATGATAGTGTTTTTATGTCTGCTGTCTTTCTTGTCCTTTTTATGGCACAGCAATGGTACACAGCTGGCACTAATCCATCAAACTGAGTGACAAAGGTGATCATGGGAAACAAACAGGCTCTCTCTTCCTCTGTGTCTGTTGTGTCAGATTCAAATGAAGTAGGCAGCAAAGCAGCTGCCTTCTTTACTTCTGCTGTTGACTCCATGGTTGTCTTCCATGTTATGTTTCCTGTACAAATTACCCAAGCACATCACAAGCAGAGCCCCATGGCCCGCATCAGAATGTCTTCTGTTATTTTTGTTAAGTCCCCCACTCTGTCTAATAGCTCATTTTAGGGCTTCCAAGGAAAACACAGCATCCCAGAAGAGCTCAAAAATGCATTTCCCCCCTGTTGTCAATCAGGCATTGTAGGACATCTCTATGGCTGCATTCAGACACTGTATCAAGCTGACACTGAGCCTGAACGTGCATGAACTTAACGCTGCCTACATGTCTCACTCCTCCCTTCCCATGCAGAGCTGGATAAAAACAATCTGGACTTGAAAGTTTTCTTCATGAGTATGAATGCAGACATAGCCATAGGCCGTTTATGATGCTGGTGATCCAAAAGCCTTTCTGCTCAAAACGAGCTGAGTTTGGGAGTTTTAATCTTAAATTAATAATTTAAGGATTTTATATGCCACTTTATTGTTTTATTTTACATTTATAAAGTGTTGTGAACCACCATGAGCCCCCTGGGGAAGGGCAGCGTATAAATGGAATAAATACATAATAAATAATAGCTTCTAAATGGTAACCTGCTAACAGTGACCTTGGAACAGACACACACAAGTCAGTAAGCATTAATAGAAACTATGAGCAGCTGTCTGGGGAATGCTGTTCAATATGAAGATGCCAATCCACTCCAGAGTAGAATTTTTTTTACCCTTCCAATTAAAAAGAACAACTTCTGTTTTCACACAGACAACCCCCCAATCTCAAACAAATCCTCACCCAAAACAATGCATCAACTAATGTGAACATGGACACTGGTACTAGAGCTTGCAACAAACCCAGATGCCAACTTTGCTGCCATATACACTCCAATGACACAATTATTGGACCTAACAACATCACCTACACCATAAAAGGTTTATACAATTGTTCATCTTCCAATATTGTATATGCCATCAAGTGCCAACAGTGCCCCTCTATTCTCTACATGGGGCAAACAGGTCACACCCTCCACCAAAGGATTAATGGACACAGGTCTGACATCAAAAAACATAGAACTGAAAAACCTGTAGGGGAACACTTCAACCTTCCAGGACATTACATAAAGGTAAAGGTAAAGGTATCCCCTGTGCAAGCACCGGGTCATGTCTGACCCTTGGGGTGACACCCTGTAGTGTTTTCATGGCAGACTCAATACGGGGTGGTTTGCCAGTGCCTTCCCCAGTCATTACAGTTTACCCCCCAGTAGCAAGCTGGGTACTCATTTTACCGACCTCGGAAGGATGGAAGGCTGAGTCAACCCTGAGCCGCCTGCTGGGATTGAACTCCCAGCCTCATGGGCAGAGCTTCAGATTGCATGTCTGCTGCCTTGCCATTCTGCGCCACAAGAGGCTCAACATAAGGGACATTACATAAGGGACCTGAAAGTAGCTGTTTTATTGCAAAGGTAATTCAAGAACAGAAATGCAAGTTATTACAACACTCAAAACTGTGACATACCTAGGACTCAACAAAGATATAGGTTTTTTTTAAAATCTCACCATGCATGCTAGCCTCGTGTATCTACATTCCTCACAATTGATTTATTTGGGAGAATGTGACTGTAGGTGATGGTAGTGATATATGGTGGAATTTTTAGTTTAACTTCCTGGCCTAGTGATGAGATAGTTGCCAGTGCAGCAGTTCACTTGCAGGAATCTTTCACACTTGGGTGGAGACAGATGGGGCCAGAAGCAAATGGTGGGGTGGGAGCCATTGATCACTGACATAGACAGTTTTATTTCTCCTATTTTTTTGTAACTACAACTGAATTGAAGGGGACTGATTGGCTGTTTTAGCAGAGAATTATCATCTGGCTGTATTTGGATGTTGTGACACCGTTTATTAATTTAACAGGATTAATTTTTGCTTATATATTCCCACTGTCATGATAGTCAGTTCATAGTCTGAGGAAGAGTGCTTGCACTCGAAAACTCACGCCTTGAATAAATTTTTGTTGGTCTTAAAGGTGCTACTAGACTCCGATTTGGTTTTACACTGTGCGAGTTGTGAAACACTGAAGGAACACTAAAAGCTGGAAACAAAAATCCTGCTGGTGCATTGCCCATTTCACCTGCCCAAGTTTTGCCAATTGCACATTCCTACAAGCTTGCTGTAAATTTACCGCACCAGGCAGCTGAATCCAGCAAGGATACAACAGGTTATTATGAGAGGAGACAATACAAATTTGAAAGAAAGGGGAGGAGGGACAATAGAGGAGAGGAGGTGTCTTTTGTTGTGAGAAAAATAGCAAAAGGCAAAACAGAGCTCATTCTGCAAAGTGAATCTAATACAGTTTGTCAAATGCTAGTTGCTTTTCCATTTGGCACTGGGAAGGAAAGATTATCTCCGGCACAAAGGAACACATTGGAGTGTGAGCTGACTGTTGAAGTTGTCATTTCTATTGCTAAAGAAATAAGAACTGGATGGGGGACTGACCCAGACAGCAAGTGCATTTTAATTGTGTTTCCTCTACATTCTGTATTTTCAATTCAAGAGGAAAAAGAGAGGGTGATTTCCTTGAACAAGTTTATCAATTATAACCAAGTTATAATCTAACCACCATCCAGGAGAGTAAAGTACTTTGCAGAAATGCTGATTCAAGTGTCTCATGCTGACCATGTTTACTGTATATTTTTCTGCATAGTTCTAGAGTGAGAAAGGTAGGTTAGGCTGAGGGAAAGTGGCTCGCGGGATGAAGAGCTCCAGCGGACTGCCTGATACTTCCCGAACGAGATAGGCAGGCCGGTGCTGAGGCCCGAGGGACAGCAGATCTGTCTGTTGGCACCCCCACCGGGGGCTGGAGCACCCCAGGTGCCACCTGTCCTGCCAGTTCAGCCTGTACAGCCCCCGCCGCCGGTCCAACCTCCGCAACCAGCACCACCCGTGAAGCCAGCAGTCCCACAAGCGCCTGCTGTGCTGGGAGGGCCCCAGCAGCTTCCGCTATCGGGCCCTCCTCCCCCCCCAGTGGGTCAGCATGGAGGGGAACAAGCAACAGCATGTGCGGCAGTTTCAATCACGATACGACGGTGCCCCAGAGAAACTAGCCCATTTCATGATCCAGCTGCAGGGCTACATGATGGACATTGATTTCTTGTTTCGAGATGGGGCAGACCGTGTATGTGTTGTGGGAGAAGCCCTGGAAGGGGTGGCCACATAATGGTATGTAAGCCTGTTTAACTACCTGGCCCCAGAGAACCATGACTTTGACCTGTTTCTTCGTGAGTTTCATGAGCATTTTGAAGATGCGCTGGTGGCCGATCTGGCGGTGGAGGAGCTTAGAAACCTATGACAGGGAACCATGTCCATGTCCAAGTATGCAGGGGAGTTTCGCTGGCTGGTGGCCCTGGTACCGGAGTGGTCGGAAACCAATTGGGTTCATGCCTTCTTGGATGGGCTGTGCCATGTTCTCCTCCAACAATGCCTGACCTAAGTGCACCCCATGACCTTGATTCACCTGGTGGGAGAAATTGAGGGCAGGATGCACTTCCTGTCCTTGGTTGATGCAAGAGATGCCGGGAAGAAGGCTACCATGTGGACCAGTGGAACCCAGAAGGTGGTGGCCGCAAAACCGTTGGTGCCTGATGCAACGAAGAGGGCTCGACATCGAGAGAAAGAACTGATGCGGGGGCCAGGGACATTTTCTGGTGGACAAGAAGACCAAGAAATCTGGTACTTCAAGAAGGCCAAGAAATCTGGTACTGGAGAGGGATCAACCCTGAAGCCAGCAACCACTCCGAAGACATCTGCTGCTTCCATCCCAGCCGAAAAACCGGACAGGAAGACAGTGCACGCTCTCCTGACTCCTCTGACCGAACCCCTGAGATCCTTGTCTAGTGATGGGTCAGAAGGAGAAGAAGAGCCTTCAAAGCTGGTGGGAAATGGGGCAGACCTGTCGTGAGAGGACAGAGGCAGGGGGAGTCATTCGGTAAGACCCATTCCCCTTCTGCTAATCCCAGTGACTTTGTCCGATCCCAGGACTGGAGAGTGCAGGGGATTTTTTACTGTGGGTGCACAAAACCCCTGGTGAACCTGTCTATGGGTGAGGGTGGGGGTAGAACGCTTATGAAAACCAATCCATTTCGCCCAAATGGATGGTGAATTCTCGAAGGGGAGAGAGGCAGTGGTCCGCACAATCCCTATTGAATTGGCAATTGAGGAACATTGGGAATGATTGCAACCTATAGTTGCTCCACGGGTGGCCTTTCCCTTTGTCTTAGGTCTGGACTGGTTAAGAAAGCATGAGCCCAGTGTTCGATGGTGGTCCTGAATACTAACTTTCAATGACACCATTGCTGCTGAGCCACAGCAGAGACCTCCAGGGAGGTGCAGTGGGAATTTGCGGTGCTGTGCAAGAGAATTGTGCCCGGACAGTAATAAAGAACTACTGAAGATAGAAGACTCTATAGATGTCCATTTTGGATATTTTATTGCCATATTGGTTCTCCAGTGCATCTATATCTCTCTGTTATCTCACTTAGCTGGGCCTCTCAGCCTTGCACATGCATTCCTATCTATTATGACTGCAGCTGGGGAAGGTGGGAAAACTGCTGGAATAAGTGCTGGGGTTTGTCTTGTTCGACTCAGATTTGTCTGTGTGCATCCAAGGAGTTCTGCTTGAATAAACTGCTTGAATCCTGACACCCATGCGCATGTGGAGAATGGTGGGGCTTCTTGCCTCACCACAATGGGTTGAGATGCTCACAATGAGAAAAGATGCTCCTTCCTGTTTCATCATTGAAGGGGTAGGAGGCTATGTAGCCTGTTGGATGTTTGACAGACCCTTGGGTATGTGTGCTCCATGCAGTCAGCCAAAAAGAAAAAGAGGGTGGGGAGGAAGTTCACAGGTTGTGTAATCCTAGCCTGGCAATTGATGCCCACGAAGGATGAACAGGATACTTTTCATTATAAATCCTGCTGCAGAAAATACACTCCTTTTATTGCTGGTGGTACAATGATTCTGGGTAGAAGAGACAGCTTTTAGCTTTAAAGCAGCTTCTGCTCAATATATAGGAGTCCTTCTGGCAAGGAGCCACCAAGAGGTAACATTTCACCTCTTTCAAGGAGATTTATAGTGAATGCCCGAAAGGGAAGCCTGGAAATCTAATGGATACTACTTCCTTTCACCAATTCATCACACACTACAGCCAAAAATTATTGTTACTCCAAAGTCTGAAAAGACACGCATGAGAATCTGAAATGGGCCTGAGATTCCCAAGAAAATTTGCTAGCTGTCATGAAAATACTGAAACTTGGCTGCTGTTTAAACAAAATGTCAGCAAAACTGTCAGTATAAATTAAAGAGTTTTATAAATGTCTAAATGATAAGCCTTCTGGGTCTAAGTCTGAGTCTAAAAAGAAAATTTGAGTAAAACTAGATCCTACCTATAACACCCCTCCTGCCGCTGCCACCACTTTTCCTTTGAACAACATTTCAACCCCACAACAGTTCTATAAAGTAGGGTGGGCTTACAGAGTAGGACTGGTCAAAGGTCACCCCATGAAGGTCAAGGTCACCCCATAGCAAGACATTGAATCTGTTTCTCCCCAGTCAAAGCCTATCTCAGCCTTTCTTATAGATCACAGAGCCGCCATTCCAAGGTTCTTAAGCATACAAAACTTCAGAGACAAACTACTGGGGGATGGTTTTCTTGAGATATCATAAGGTTGCATTTATAATGTCCATGACACTACCACCATTTCTTCCCCATCTATTTGCCAGGAATTGAGAGGGCCAGATGCCATGATCTTTGTTTTCTGATGTTGAGTTTCAAACCAACTTTTGCACTCTCCTCCTTCTTCACCTGCATCAAGAGGCTCTTTAGTAACTCCTTCACTTTCTGCCATTAGAGTGGTATCATCTGCGTATCTGAGGTTGTTGATATTTCTACCTGCAATCTTGATCCCAATTTGTGACTCATCTAACCCCGCCTTTCTCATGATGCGCTCCGCATACAAGTTAAATAGGCAAAGTGACAGTATACAGCCTTGTCGAATTCCTTTCTCAATTTTGAACCAATCAGTGATTCCATGCCCAGTTCTCACTGTAGCTTCTTCACTTGCATATAGATTTCTCAAGAGACAGATAAGATGCTCTGGTATTCCCATCTCTTTAAGGACTTGCCACAATTTGTTGGGCTCCACACAATCAAAGACTTAAGCATAGTCAATGAAGCAGAAGTAAATGTTAAACTGGAACTCCCTAGCTTTCTCCATGATCCAGCGTATGTTGGCAATTTGATCTCTAGTTCCTCTGCCTCTTCAAAATCCTGCCTGTACTTCTGGGAGTTCTCATTCCATATATTGCTGGAGCCTAGTTTGTAGGATTTTGAGCATAACTTTGCTAGCATGAGAAATGAGTACAGTGGTGCAGTAGTTTGAATATTCTTTGGCATTGCCCTTCTTTGGGATTGGAATGTAAACTGACCTTTTCCAATCCTGTTGCCACTGTTGAGTTTTCCAAACTTGCTGGCATAATGAATGTAGCATTCTTATCTCTTCTAGCTATTCTCTGGAATTCAGCATTCAGTTGGTTGTATTAGAATAATCTTGGATTACTCTGATGTTGAATGGTTTGCCTTGGATTCGAACTGAGATCATTCTGTCATTTTGGGGATTGTATCCCAAGACTGCTTTTCCTACTCTCTTATTGATTATGAAGGCTACTCCATTTCTTCTGAGAGATTCTTGCCCACAGTAGTATACCTGATGGACATCTGAATTCAATTCACCCATTCCTGTCCATTTTAGTTCACTGATTCCTAAAATGTCGATGTTCTGTCTTGTCATCTCTTGTTGGACCACGTCCAGCTTGCCTTGATTCATGGATCTGATGTTCTAGGTTCCTATGGAATAAAGGTCTTTACAGCATCAGACTGTCTTTTCACCACCAGTTCCCTCCACAACTGAGCATCCTTTCGGCTTTGGCCCAGTCGCTTCATTCATTCTGGTGCTACTCGTACTAGCCGTCTGCTCATCCCCAGTAGCATATTGGACACCTTCCAACCTGAGGGGCTCATCTTCCAGCATCATTTTGCCTCTTGGAACTATCCATAGAGTTTTCATGGCAAAGATATTGGAGTGATTTGCCATTTCCTTCTCCAGTGAATCACCTTTTGTCAGAGCTCTTTGCTATGATCTGTCCATCTTGGGTGGCCCTGCATGGCATAGCACATAGCTTCATTGATCTACGCAAGCCCCTTCACCACAAGAAGGCGGTGATCCTTGAAGGGGGGCTACAAGTATAGACAGCTTCAGTAGGGGATTAGCTGTACATATGGAGCAGAGATAAATCAATGATTATTATCCACAAAGTACAGATGGAACAATACATCTGAGGCAGTGATGTTTTGTATTCCTGGAGCTTGGGGGAACAACTGGAGTTCTGGCCTCACTTGTAGACCTCCTGATGGCATCTGAGTTTTGGCCACTGTGTGACACAGAGACCGTTTCTGCACTGGGAACTTAGATATCCTATCTCCCATGAAGGAGCACAAATCCAAGGCAGACGAGGTGCACCGAGTCAAATACTCC
Source organism: Paroedura picta (assembly GCF_049243985.1). Taxonomy (NCBI): domain Eukaryota; kingdom Metazoa; phylum Chordata; class Lepidosauria; order Squamata; family Gekkonidae; genus Paroedura; species Paroedura picta. The sequence goes on along the minus strand of NC_135381.1, from coordinate 23,109,218 downwards.
CCCATGTAGAAGCAGGAAGAGGTGGGGCAAACTGCCCCAGCTCAAACTAGGGCCTGCAGCCTGGCACAGAACCTCCAGTGTCAAAACTGTCAGAGTGTTCAACTGGATAGGCCATTGGCCTAATCCAACATGGCTTCTTTATGTTCTTATATCCTTATGTTCATATCTGTGGTATGAAACGACCATGGAATCTCTTGATCTGCTGTTGGAGCTCTTTGTTACCCAGTGTCAAAAAAACTATCAGAGTACAAAGCTATCAGACAAAGGTGTTTTTTTTTTGTTTCAGAAAATACTGGTAGAGTATTTTAAACATCCTGAAAAAATGCAGTGCCTCCTGTTAACATGATAGCCCTTCCTGATAACCTAGAAAACATTTCATTATCACAGAGATAGCCAGATACAATGTTAGCAATTATTAATGTTAGATCTTTTCTGCCTTGTACAAAAATGTGTTTTCAGCATTGAGTGTTTGAGCATTGTAAAATAACCAGGTTGTAGTACTTCTACAAGCATGTGTTCATTGGTTTCGGGTTTTCAGGGGGAGGGGGTACCACAGATAAATATCTACCCCTAGATACATTAGAATATGCATTATAGTTTGAATATGTCCAAGAATAAAATGTGTAAGATTCTACCCCCTCCACCCAGATCATAGTAACAATACTAACTGAAGATGCCAGGGACTGAATGCAGGACTTTTGACATGCAAGACATATGCTCCACCACACTCTCCATCATATAAAGCTGTCTTAAGGCAGTGACACATCTAGTTCAGTCTTGTCTACTCTGGCCAGCTACGCTTCTCTACTGTTTCAAGCAAAGCTCTTTCCCAAAACCTGCTACCTGAAATAGGCCAAGGATTAAACCTAAAAGCTTCTACAAGCAAACCAACTGGGTCTACATAGCCAATCCCTATCCTGGAACTGATGGATATAAAAGGGCTATAATGGAATCCAAAGCTAAATCACATCATCCATGGCCAACATACATATGATATCTATGATCAACTTATGTGAAACTTGTCTTATGCCAACACGGAGCATTGCAGTGTAATCCTAAACAAAAGTAAAACCTGCCTATTTATTTAGAAGGCTATAATTGTGTTCAGGATCATACTGTTACTGTGTCTGTTGTCTATCTGGGTACTTTCAAAGACAGGAAAAAGATACCTTTCCCAGCATCTGACATCTTTTTTCTAGAGATGCAAAGAATCAAACCAGGGAATTTCTACACAAAATGCAGATTTTCTACCACTGAGCTATAGCTCCTATCCACAAGCATAAGAGGCTTAGATAAGATAAGACAGTGTATTTTATTGGGTGAACGTCCACTGGAGAAGCACAACAGAAGCTAAAACAATAAACAGAAGGTTATCAGTGATTTCTCCACTGTGCTATGTCCCTCTGAGATATCAAAGAGCTGAGATATCAAAGAGAGAGAGAGAGAGATGGAGGAAGGGTGGGAGGAAGGGAGGAAGGCAGGCAGGCAGGCAGGTAGGTAAGTGCAATGTAAGGGGAAGGGGCAGGGGAGAAGTAGGGGGTGAAGAGTCCACTGGGTGTGGGGGGGGGCGAGTTGTGAGGGGGAAGAGTGTGGGGTAGAGATGGGTGGGTGACTGGGTGTCTGAGGGCAGGGCCTGGTTTGCCTCAAAAAAAAATATGCTGATTTAATTTCCATCTTGTGAATTCCTTTGGAGAGCATTACCAATGATGAAGCTAGAAGGATTAAAGTAGGATTAAGCCAGGATGTCTGTCTTCAGAAATGACATGAAACCCAAGATTAAATTCAGCCTGGGAGCACCATTTGGAAAACAAGCCATTGTGAAAGCTACTCAGTTTGATGAGCTTCCTTCAAAGATTCCTCCAAACTACACCAAACTGGAGAAAAGGGTCTGCCAGGTATGAAAGGATGAAAGGTGTCGGGTCCGTCAGGTTCCTCCATTGTCTCCGCCACGTTGGCTCGCGGGGATTTTGGAGGCAATAACCGTCAGGGTAAGAGTCGAAGTGAAGTCTCAGAATTGGGATATATGACTCTTGCGCGTTCTCTAGCTCTCTCTCTCTGTTTCCCACGGGCCAGCTAGTGCCTGGTCCCGCCTCCCCATTGAAACTCGCTTCCTCCTTAAATACCTTCCCGGTATCCACACCCACCACCCCATCAGCCAATAAGGAGGAAATCTCTCCCACTGTCTCAGCATTTCTCTGTAGACACTGAGCCTCTTCGAATAACCCTGCCCTCCTCAGGACTGGGCACTCCCCATGTGACCCAGGCAGCTTGAAGCGACAGCCGTTCCATCGCCCCCGTCTTCGCTCAGCACTGGCCTATAGGCTCCATCTGGCTACGGGAGGTCATCTGGTGAGGTTTTAAGATGGGGAATTTGTGTTGTTTCATCTACATCTTCTTCCTGCTTGGTCTCCTTACCCAGCATACAGTCGGGGTCCTGTGTGATCCCCGACAAAAGGTATGAAAGGATGGCCAGTCCTGCTGCTTTGTTTCGCTGTACAATAATCTTAATTCCTCAGTCCATCAAAGAGATGCCCTTATCTCATTAAGCCATGCCTTGGCCGGGTCCCATCCCTGCTATAGCTTGGGTGGCATTGCATAATAGCTTGGTTAAGCAGTGTGACTGATCTAGATCACATAGGCCACAAGTTGGCAGCAATACAACAGTAAGAACTGCAGTGCAATTTACTGTCTTGGCAGCTGCCCTTAGGAGTGCTCCAATTTTTTTCCTGGGCTCTCTGGCACAAAGTGCTTCTTAGCGAGAAAACAGAATGCCACTCTCCAAACGAGAACAGACGATGAACGGTTTTAAACAATTATCCATATATACTGAAGCTTTTAAAATTTACTTTCCTTAATGGCTATGCCTCTACCTTTAGAGCAGTCACTCCCAAAGTATTCACTGTGGGGGGACCACATAAAGGTTCTGATGAGGCCTGCAACCTTCACCTGCAAAGGAGCTTGCCTATCACATCACATAGAATCATAGAATCATAGAGTTGGAAGGGACCATACAGGCCATTTAGTCCAACCCCCTGCTCTACGCAGGATCAGCCCTAAGCTCTACACAGCCCTGCTCTACACAGGATCAGCCCTACATCTCTTAATATGGATTGGAGGGGTGAACTAATCAGGAAAGATGACCAAAAACTTATACAGGATGTCAAGAGGTGAGCTCCTTTAAAGCTTTCAGGTAGGACTAAATCAGAGGTCTATGTGAAATGCTCAATAAAATCAGAGTCCAGTAGCACCTTTAAGACCAACAAAGATTTATTCAGGGTGTGAGCTTTCGATTGCAAGCTTCCACGGGACTGTGGCAGCACGACCATCCATGACTACTCCGCCCCTGGCCGCCCTTGCCGAGAACCTCCCGGCCTCTACCTGGCAAGTAAGCACTCTCTGACATGGTGCTGCCATCCGATGCCGCCCACCAGCCGCCTGGTGACTGCGACAACACCTTTGCCCTGGCCAGGTGGCAGAGCTCGCTGTCAATTGCCCCTCTCCGTGCCAGCCACCCTACATATGGCCCGGCCCAATGTGGCCAGGGCCCAGCACCGCCCTTGCAAAATGGGTGGGTGGGGGCGCCGCAAGTGGTGCGCCCCGGAAAGATGGGAGGGTGATGCCAAGCCACAACAAATGGCAGCTGCTTCTAAAAAAATTTAAACTGGCATTTGGGTGGTAACGGGGGGGAAAGGAGAGAGGAGAAGGAGAGTGAGAGTGAGATATCTGCCTGGTGGGTACAGTTTGCGAGCTCCCCCCCTTCCCCAGCCCCACTGAATGTAGGAGATTTGTTGGTCCAGCAGAGAAGCAGCCAAATAATACCAAAATTTTATCACCCTCTCTTTAAAAGGTCATCCTTACAAATAAAGATGGAGGCCATTTAGAGCTCTCCTAATTCAAAACCTGGCTACAGCCATTTACTTTTTGAAGTGTACATTTTATAGATGGCTTAAAAAAAAAACAAATCAGAGTAATTTCTGACCATTGAAATATGCAGTGACTCATGATAGTGTTTTTATAAGAATAAAGGAGAAGATTATGTTAGTAGAAAAACTGAAAAGAGGAGTATATAAATGCCTAAAAATAAATCTATGTGAAGGACATTCTGGAGGCTAATAAAAGCTTTAGCAATCGCATGCTAATTCAAAATATTTTGTGTTTTATGGATTCTGACAAAGAAAAAGATTGCAGACAGGTGGCAAAATAGAAATCCACAGGTGCTACAACAACATGGAATTTCATTTTTTACAGAAACAATTTTTTGGGAAAATATTTGTGAAAGTTAATGCATACATCCTAAATATCCTGAGAGCTAGTAGTCATATGCACAGATGGGTTTTCTAAGAAGAATACCATAAGACTTTATGGAGGAAGATGAACCTGAAGGATTTTGCACGCTAGATCCTGAGAAGGGGTATCGGAATATGCAAGATCTATAGTATGCATGAAGAATATAAGAGGAATTCCTACAAGGAGCATTGGAGGACATATTTAGTATAGTTAGCTTAGGAGCTTCCTCTTTTTTTTAATTAATTTGTTTGTTTGGGGGGGGCTGTAAATGTTATGGGTCAGTTGGCCTCAAGCAAATGCCTGGTGGAAGAGCTCCATTTTGCAGGCCCTGAGGAATTGTGGAAGTTCGGGCAGGGCCCTGATCTCTTTGGGGAGCTCATTCCCCCAGACCTCCAGGTGACTGCTTGGCTTAGGCTTCAGTGGGTTCCGGGGTCTGGCTCACTCCCATTGGTTTGGGGTGAGGTGGGACGTGGGCTCAAATGTCTTTCAGCCATTCAGGTGGTGGCCTGGCTTAGTTTTTAGGTTTGGGGTCCTGCTTATTCCTGATGGTTTCAGTGTGGTGGGGCTTACCTTTCCGATCCAGGAATGCAGGCTCACCTTTCTTTCTGATCTATTCTTTCTTACTGTGATTTTTATGTGGTATCCTTGCATATTTCTACCATTTGAATTCTGCTTGTTGGTTAGCAATTGGTGGTGTCCGTTTCTTTCTGTGACCGGGGCTGTTTAATTTGTTTTCTGGTTGTTATTATTATCTTGAGTTCCTTCTTTTTTGGAGGGTGGTGGATGTCTTTGTTCAAATCAGTTGCTGGTTTGGGTGGGTTATTTATGACTGCCTAGTTGTTTCGTGGGAGCAGTCTGATGATGCGACTGTCCCGGCCGCCATCCAGAGAGCAAAGATTTCATACAATCTCCTCCAGTATCCTGATCGGAGACCTCCTGAGCCTCCTTCTTCCCTGCTTGCCTCCACCAACAGACTGAATGAACAGAACAGTTAGACAGGATTCTCTTTTTTTCTGCACAAAACTGTTTCTCATCTCAATAAAACCATTTTATTCCATTAAGCACCCTGGTGTTTTGCATTTCTTTTGCATACCAACCTGTTCCTCATACCGTAGTATTTTCATATCCTGTCTCATAGTACATGAACATGCTAAACTGAGATGCAGATGAATTTTGCAACCATGTCCTATCGTTTCCTCAGAATCCATATAGGTCAGGGAATATCACCTGATCTACTCTAGCCAAGGAGTTTTAGAAGACTTCCTAACCTGATTTCTCTAGTGTTCTCTCCTTTGGCCAAGACTGAATGGTAGTGCACACCATGAATCTGCAGGATAACATTGTCATTATATTCTACAGGATTTGCTCAAGATTTGCTATGGGTTCAAGATTTGCTATGGGTTTCCAGTTCCTCAACTCCTCTTTTCTTCCTGGCTCATGAAGCCTTCATACCTCAACTGTGGCAGATGGAAAGCAAGCTTTGACTCCATGAGATTGCATTTCACAGAGGGGGGAAAGGTTGAGCCAGTTTTCGGTTCTGTATTCCAATAGGTGCCTCACATATTTTCAAGCAGAAACAATAGCATGTGTTTTGCCCAACAGAGCACAGATCTCAGACACTTACAACAAATTATAGGTTTTAAAATATGATTTCAATATCCTACTAAAATTGCAAGTTGAGTGTGACAGGCAAGGCCATGTCATTAGAACCCGGAGGGAATCTGAAATGTCTGCAGCTGTGAATACACATCACAGAAAAAGCATTTGGAATTTTAATTTTTTAAAATGTGAGCTTTGGCTGTTGAATGTCCAGCACCTAACAGCAGGATCCCAAGGCCTAGTTTTCTCCCAGGTGATAACACTAGGTCTGGCCTGTGTTCCCTCCAAGTGCAAGCAGTGGCTCACATGACTAAATACTCCCCAACAGAAAACAGCAAAAGCATCTTTTAACAGCCTAAGAGCTTAGTGGTGGAGAGTGGGCATGGCTGGTCTGAGACAGGGCCCAATTAGGACATATGAAGCCAGGCCAACTCAGGACTTTGGCCCAATCAGTGGCAGGCCCACATTCCTGGCAGGCCCACCCTTCCACCAAGGCCAGGTGCTTTCTGCTGGCATTGCAGGCAGTTTGTTCCTGGACGCTCACCAGGACACATGTAAGTGCCCTGGGGGTGGGGGCTTCCATTCCTGTTGAGCTGGGAAGCCAGTGGAGGGAGAGCTTCCCGGCCCAACAGGAAGCCGGTGGGAGGAAGGGGGTCTTTCCCTTCCCCCTTGGGCTGGGAAGCCTCTCGCCCACCAGCCCGCTCAAATCTGGTCAGAGCTGGCCGAGGCACCATTTTTGAACCTTGGGGAGGCCAGGGGGGAGGAGGGAGGCTGCCTTTCCTTCCTTCCTTCCTTCCTTCCGTCCGTCCGTCCGTCCGTCCATCTGTCTCTCTCTCCCCTCTACCAACCCACTAGCACCTGCTGCATTCCTGACTGCAGCAGGCATTTTTTCCCAAATTTTTACATAATTTGCAATACCTTTCATGGCGGGGTCACATGACAGCCAGCTTGGTGTAGTGGTTAAGAGCCTTTGATCTGGAGAGCTCAGCACAATAACCCTCCACCGCTGCAAACATGGGCCCAACTCGTCGAAGGTGCCACTGCTGCCCACAAACCTTCATGGACTATGAGACCCAAAGGCTCCAAGATCCATCGGGAAGTCCTCTGGAGTCGAATTTGCCCCTGGGGTAAGAGGACTGAAGTGTTGCATGTTGAAACAGGATAAGAAGTCCGCTATGCTGTTGTCAGAGCCTCTTGTGGCGCAGAGTGGTAAAGCAGCTGTCTGAAAGCTTTGCCCATGAGGTTGGGAGTTCGATCCCAGCAGCCGGCTCAAGGTTGACTCAGCCTTCCATCCTTCCGAGGTCGGTAAAATGAGTACCCAGCTTGCTGGGGGATAAACGGTAATGACTGGGGAAGGCACTGGCAAACCACCCACCCCATATTGAGTCTGCCATGAAAACGCTGGAGGGCGTCACCCCAAGGGTCAGACATGACTCGGTGCTTGCACAGGGGATACCTTTACCTTTACCTTTTATGCTGTTGTCAATACCTGGAACATGCTTAGCAGTAAACGGAATGTTATCCCTCAGGCAAGTCAAGACCAGTCTGTGCACTAAGCACATGACCCGCTCGGGACTGTCAGTTAACCACCCAGACTACTGCCTGATTGTCGCACCAGAAAGTGACCTTGTGGTTCCTGAAGACCTCCATTTGGGCGCAGCGGCAGAAGGAGACTGCCACGGCTCCCAAGGCTCCTTTTAACTCTGCTGCACAGCCACACACCCCTCCAGGTGCATAGCATGCATCGCCAGGACATTCCCTGGCCTGATGCACGCATGCCGTGGCAGGCTCTTTTGTTCTCGGAGTCCACAGCCCCCCACAATGGCCACTGCCATTTAGATGCAGCGGCAGCTTTTCTGTTGGCAAAAGGAATATACTTTTACAAGAGAATTCAAATTTTATTTCAGTTTTTGAGTTCCACAGTTCTAACATGCTTCGGCAATGAAGGCTGGTATCAATTTTATACAGGCTTGTTGTACTTATAAAAAAAAATAAAAAGCATTGTATTCGTCTACTTTTTTCTGGAAGAAATGAGAGCAACACACAGTGTGGTGAGAGGGAAGCGGGACATTTGAACATTCAGCCTTCAGCCCACTCAGAAAGCTTTAAAAAATGCTCAAGCCCAAAGAAAACTTCACTTTTAAAAAGTAGTTAAGCCAAAGCTCTAATAAGCCCTGTAATGGAATGGATTCTCAAGTGCTGCCATAGCAAAATTCCCTCAATTGAGAAAATTTCTTTTTTCAGGTCTCCCAAAATGTAGCTTAATGAAAAGCCAGACACTTTAAGCAGCTGAATTCACTCTACACACATATCAAATGAAATGGAGTCAAGAAACAAAGTCAGTGGCTGGAAAACAAGAGCAAGGTGAGTGTCAGCTCTGTACATTGTTGCTGCATGCTCCATCAGGTTCACGCAATGCTATGATGTCACAAAAGTCCAGAAGGTAGACTTTAGCTCTAAAAAAAAAAAAGCACTAGGCAACTAGCTGAACTCCACAGGTAGTGTGTAGCGTCACAAACAAATCACAGATGGCTGCAATCAAGCTCTAAAAAAAAGCACTAGGCAACTAGCTGGACTCCACAGGAAGTGTGTAGCATCACAACCAAATCCCAGAAGGCTACAATCAAGCTGTTAAATTGTCTTCTGCCCATCCTTGACAGCTTTGAAAACTCACCACCATAAAAGTTGTGATGCATCAAATAAAAGGCAAATAAAAATAAAGAAACATTGATGTACTTTTATTGTATATTTAAGTTACACAGCGACACCCCAGTAACTTAAGGCCATGGCAACTTAGTGTGCATTACATTCTTTTGGTTATTTCATTTTTATACTTGGGAATATGTGGGGGAGGTAGCATGTGCTGACTTTAGGAAATATATTTCAAACACGGGGGGGAAATGGCTGATGAATAATTACGCTTCCTTGAAAACTCATATTTTCAACTGGAAAACTAAATTTTAATGTAATTTAGTACACATACACATAATTCATTCTGTTTAATGACTAGAAGTGTTGAAATGCAGGACTTTTAATCAAAGACAGAAATCTACAGCCCCTTCTCCCATATACATACATACATACATACCTACATACCTACATACCTACATACATACCTACATACATACATACATACATACATACATACATACATGGGAAGGCGGGGAGTTTCTCTACACTGTGTTATATAAACTTGCTATAACATTATTACAGTGACCTATATTTCAATGCTCCATGTTATACATAGTTGACATTCATGCTATAATGACTAATCCTGTGTCCACAGGGAAATTCCCTGAGCAACTCTTTCTAAATGTCACTGATGTGCAGTTAAAAGGTTAGTGTTCCAGCTGATGGCTGGATAACCAGAAGAGAACAAACCCTTGAAGGGTGAAGAAGACATGCGCCTGAGATAACTAAAATGGAATGGAAAGAAGTGAAATCTACAGTATGGTTTCAGAGACCCCTGGGCACAGCTTAAGACAAATGTGCTGCAGAATACATCCGTCCATGTATGTGATTGAGCTAACTTCCAGCAATCTGAACTATTTATCAGTCACTATGTAGCATGATCCTGATACATGATGAAGCTATGCAGATGGAAATAGTTAAAATTCTCAGTGGTGATGGTCATTTGGAGGTAGCCTAGCTATTCCAATTGTATTTGTGCTTTATATATACACTAGGGGCAAAGCCCGTTGTATATGAACCCCCAGACCTGCCTTGCAGGCAGAGAACACTGATTTTCCAGCATTGGCATCTATGCTGGGTCAGGCCCATGAATACTGGGAAGATCCAGGCCATTTAGGACTGGTTCCTCCCTTGCCTACACCTTCCCTAAAGGGACATGGAATGCCCTATTCAGCTTTGCATTATTGAGGAGCCAAATGGGGAATTTGTTGATTCCCATGATGGTGGAATAGCATTGCCATGCTACTCCACCCTCATGCAAGGATACCCCCGTCTGTGACCCACATCGCTGCCACTTCTGCCACCACAATGTGCAGGGGAACATGCACAACTCTGGGGTAGACTGTGTGTGCCAGAATATTTTGTTCCTTATGAGGACATGGGAAATGGTGGGGCTAGAGATTGGCAGCAACCCATTATTGCCACTGCTATGCATAATCAGACCAAATAGGACAAATTTGGAGCAACCCAGAACCAAGTCTGCCTGATCAGATCAATGGTCCCCATTTGGGCCTCTTGTTCCATCGAATGGAGTATGGAGACAAAATAGGGGAGTAAGTTGTATGTGTATAATGAAGGGGAGACAAGTCACAATGTATACCCAATAAAAATAATTAGCATTGACAAATAAGAAATTATATTTTTCAAAGTGATACTAACAAGATGCTATATAGGGCAAGGCACAGACTGGGTTAGAGGTGAGCTTCAGTGGAAGGGATGGATGTCGGTGCTATCACATGATGTGATATACATGCAAATATACACTGCACTTACAAACTTAGTTCTCTGAAGCTGTTTTCTAACTAGGGCTCCAGCAACCACTCAATAGGAAGAAGAAGAAGAAGAAGAAGAAGAAGAAGAAGAAGAAGAAGAAGAAGAAGAAGAAGAAGAAGAACAAGAACAAGAACAAGAACAAGAACAAGAACAAGAACAAGAACAAGAACAAGAACAAGAACAAGAACAAGAACAAGATGATGATGATGATTGAAGGCAATAATCATGAAATCTTGTAAATTTTCAAAACAATAGCTTGCCATAGACGGCAGCTTTTGGTACTTTTTTCTATTCAAGAGAAGCAATAAGAATTCCTGTTGAAGGATTATGTTTTTCTTTTCTTTTTCTAAACTGCATCATAATCAGTACTTCTCTTTTCCCCAGGATTGTGTCTCTGGGTCAATCTACTTTTACTTCTTTCCAAACAGATCTTTACTGAACTTTATTGAGAGAACATAGTTTGCCCACTCCGTCTGATTTGCCAAGAATATTTTACTCCACTAGTGGTTTTTGGTTTCACATTTCAAGGCACGCACACATACTTTTTCCCTCTCAGATTGCAGTTGGCTCCAGAACATTTTTATTATTCTACAGGAGTCAGAACTTAAAATTTGAATTGCAAGCAAACTGGAGGGGGAGAAACTTGAGCTTGCAGGTTAATTGTTGTTTAATTATCATTTCCGGTTTTGCCAGAGAAACAGAGTGTATCAGATGCCACTTGCAGTTTAGATATTGTTAAAGGCTTAATCTAGCCTTAAAGTCCTCAATTTTGCAAAATTTCTTTGATAATTTTTTTCCTGTTGGATTTTCTCCAGGGCTGTTTTTGAGGCTACTATGGAAGGATCCCATGAGTCTTAATTTATCACTAAAATATACATTGTTTCATTTGGTACAGTTGCTTGCTTGCTGTTTTAAAGAAGTTTGATTATTTTATCGTATATATTTTGTTACTTTTATTATTTGTTTCTGACTTTTTTCTTTTTCTCTCCCTTCCTTTTATTGATTTTTCTAGAAAATTAATCCACAATCTCAACCATCCATTTGTCTAGAGGGCAATTGCTAAGAAACACCCTTAAATAACTCAGCTTCTTTCTACCCAAACTCCTTTCCCTCCAGATACCGAATGTTTTTCCATAACTAAATTCTGGTCAAAACTTGGCACAAAGTGGCGCACTTGGCACATAACTCCTGTTCCCAGACACTGAAAGGGTTGTTCTCATTCTTGCTGGCATTTTTTTATTCTTAGCATACTAAACTTTCACCATTTGCCCCAAGGTGTTACCAGTTCATGTCACTGAACCTTGAACCATTGTTGATGTCTTTATACCTTGCCTTCAAAGAAAATTTTTCTCTGAATCTCTTACTGTCTTTTGGTGATACTGTCAGAAGGTCTGTGTCCTCATCCATTCCACTCCTGACACCAGAAATGAAGGGGGACATTTTTGAGGATTCCAGCAGAGGGTTAAATAGAAGCAGAGGGTTTCAGAAAAAGATAATTTAGTTTGAACTACAGAGGGATCCTTATCCAGGACATTTGTGTGTCGTGTTGTCTATAGTAGAAAGTGGGTATGTGGGTAATCTAATGATGCTAGCAGTATCAGAATGAATGAATGAATGAATGAATGAATGAATGAATGAATGAATGAATGAATGAATGAATGAATGATAGCAGCAGTTATGACATTAGCAGAATTCCAGAAATTTTGGTTCAGTAATTTAGGACATACAAATATTTTGAATTTTAAGACACAATAAAAAGGAGTTGCATTTGGTTAATTTCTCTGTCAGAGTATTCAGGTTTACTTCTTCTTTTATTTTACTGACATTTTCAATACTTATGACCTACTTTTTCTCTATAAGTAATACTGGGGTTTATAAGTAATCTACTCTATGAATAAAACTGGGGGTTATAAGTAATCTACTTTATAAGTAATCCCGAGAGCCAGTTTGGTGTAGTGGTTAGGAGTGTGGACTTCTAATCTGGACTTCTAATAGGCTAACAATCATGCCCTGACCAATACAATTAGCACAAAAAATAGGACTGACGCACACTTTCCTAAAGGAAAACAAAGAAGTTGCACTCTGTATTTGCACTGATAATTCATTCCAAAGGATTGGAAAGGCCTGAAGTAAACTGGCAGAGATTGAAATTCCCCTCAGGAAGAGGAAGCAAAAAAGGCCGAAACTTTTTGGAAATTCAAAGATAGTGCTCAGATTCCTTGTCAGAGAGAATATCCTTTTTCTTTAAGCTGAAGATAGATACATTTGGGCAATCAGACTACTATAAATGTTTGTGTGGCACACTTGCAATGATGGAATTATTATTTGGCTGAGAACCATAACGGTATATTTCCAAAACCTGGTGTGTGTGTGTGTAGGGAGATTTCAGTGACATGTGCTTTCTAACATTCAAACTGACATTTAGGGAGAGAAGAATTAATCAAATGTGAAAGCAGGGACTAGAAGCAATGTTCCAGGCCTCTCAAATAAATGAAAAGCTACCAACAGATCTATAATTAAAAAGACAAAAGAAATAAAGACTGAAGCAGCAGGAGATTCCTTTAACAACAGGTACATTACTGCTGATTTTCAATAAGTGTTTTGTGACCCAGAGACAGAAACACATGTATGAAATTGTGATCAGAGACAAGCGCCCAAGGAGGCATGTTTTATCTGGGGAAATATTGGAGTGTGCAGAAGAATTGACAAGATAATGCGTTATTTACAGCTCTGTAATAGGCTCAAGCAAATCATGAACCAGGTGAATGGAAGCAAAAGTGCCTGAAATTATTTGGCAAATGCATCAGACCAGTGGTCCATCAGCTCCAGCATCCTGTTCCAACAGAGGTCAATCAGATGCCACAGGGAAGCTCACAAGAACAGCCCCAGAGCCCTGACTTGTGGATTGCTCTCTAACATCTGACAATCAGTGGCATTATAATGTTCTTAATCAAGAAATTGTCATGAACAGAAGCAGAAGCAGAAGCAGAAGCAGCAGCAGCAGCAGCAGCAGCAGCAGAAGAAGAAGAAGAAGAAGAAGAACAACAACAACAACAACAACAACAACAACAACAACAACAGTTGTTTTCTCCAACCACACAACTTTTAGAACAACGTATTTATATAGAATCATTCTTTTAAAACACTTTTAGTGGTAGCATAGGGAATATTGTTTATTAGGAAACTTGTTTTAGATAGGACATTAATTTTGACTGCACTAGCACAACTAAATTTAGTCAGTCTAGATATGTCGATCCATGCTATTCTATAGTCTAAGCTCAGCTACTTCAATGTACTCTCTATGTCAGGCTGGGGTTTCTTTTTTAATATTTGTTTTATTTTTATACATCAACAAAAGTACAAGACACAGGGATAGAATGTCAGGTATGGAAAGGGGAAGGTAGGGGGAGGTTCATGATTTTTTCCTTTTACATTCTCGTCCTTAAGTTACAACACATTGTTCTTTATGAAACTTAGCACTTTAGTGGACATTCCCGGCATTACTGAAACTCTTCTGATGACTCTTCATTTAAAATGCTTGTCAGTTTTGCTGTTGATGCCAATGCATTCAGTTTGTCTATCCATTCTTCTGGTCCTGGTAGGGATGGTTGCCTCCATCTGGTCACAACAATTAGTCTTGCAGCAGTTGTTGCATAAAATAATATTTCTTGTAGCTGCTTCGGTAGGTTGGGAGGGAAGCAACTTAACAACATATATTTAGCATTCATTGGAAACATATATTTCATAATATATATAACTTGCTCTGGCAACATGGAAAATCAAGGAAAGAAATTCACCCCATAATAGTAAGCCTCCTGAAAATGTGTAAAAAGTATAAAGAAAGACTAACCTCCAGGCTGGGGTTTCTTGACTGCCCCAGAAGGGTTTACTGAATGGGTTGGAGATAATTAACTGTTATGTTTTTTTTTTAAATATTGTTAAACCTTTATTGGGTTATATAACCATATATGGTCATGTCGACATGCCCTCCCTCCCAAAATGGAGGGGGGAGGAAGAGGAGGAGCACTGAGAGGGCATATACATAGTTATGATTCTCAACCCCATATTCTGGGGTTTCTTGAAGCCTGGACAATATTTCAGGGGTTTCTCAATAGTAAAAAAAAAAAAAAAAAGTGGAAATTCTTCTGTGGAGGACCTGCCCCACTATGTTTTGGCTCGTTCCCTGTACTCCGAACCCAGGGGCAAATTCCCTGCCAAGGTACTACCAAACCCATACCCCACTTCTGATTTTGACAAAGTCTCCTCTCTATCAGATGTTGACCCCTATATTTCATATAGGGTGGCACTTCTCGCTCTGGCCGCCAGGAAGATCCAAGCCAAAGCATTTTTACAGGAGCCCCCACCTTGATACACCATATTTTTCAGTAGCCCTCATTTACAATTTTATGTATGCAATTTTGGAGAATATTGTTTTATTCGTATTTGTACCATATTGTTTTTAATTATGTTTTGTAATGGCCTTTGGCTACATGCAATAAATGTTATCGTATGGTATTGTATTGTAAAAAAAAGTTGAGAAAGCCTGATCTATGTGGTGCTCAGAATCCTCAGTGGGTGCAAAACATGACCGCTCACTTGCTCACAGTGTTAGAAAAACCATTGTTGAAGCAATTTCTCTGCCTTCCAGATTGTTTCTGGATTTGCCTCACAGTGATCCTCGTTGCCTTTAAAGCTTTTCATGACCTGGAACCCACTTATCTGAGTGGCCTCATGTTGACCTACTTTGGAATCTCTCTGACCATCCTGTTATGGTGGGTGGTCTGGCTGGCTTTGATAAGAAATTGAGCGCCTATTGTCTGGCCACTTCTGATCTCAAATAGCTTTCTTGGGGGTAAATGGCTTTAGAAAAGTTTTTGTTTCAGAAAGCTTTGTGCTGAAGATTTTAATGCTTCTGGATGAAGTAACAAACATTAATCTACTGTGTGAAAGTAGTGTGGAGGATTTTTAATACTTCCCTTATTTGACTGTATACTGGGTTTTGAATGGATTTTAGCCAATATTCTAAACTAGATTGAAAGCAAATTGTATCTGTGAATACAATGGGCGCTAGAATCTCCTCTCCTCCCCCTGGCTCCTGGGCAGCCCTCCTGGCAGGCCCCCCCACCCCAAAAAGTGCTGCCACACGATCGTGTGGCCCAAGGAGCAGGGCCGCCACATCTTCCCCACGGCGGTCCTGCTCCTTTTGCCGTGCTAAAGACTCCCTCCATGCCCGCCTCTGCCCTGACTGCATCTCCGACATAGTGGGCCTGCTCTTTTGCCCATGGTGAAGCCTCCCGCCCCCTCCCCCCTGAGTCCCCGGCCTTGGCGCGGCCCAAGCTTTGGCTATGGCAAAGCTTCCCCCCGCCCCCTTCCCCCTGGGGCCAAGGGGCCAATCGGGAGCCATACACTGCGCAGATCCTAATTGGCCCCTTGGCCCAGACTGACAGCGAAGGAGCCAATCGGGAGGCGTGAAGCCAAACCAGCCAATCAAACCCCTCGAACCCATTTGTAGTTTCACAAGGACATATATTAGAAATAAAACTGTCAAAGCCACGGCTCATAGCCTACTATTTACTGCCAGCCCCATCTGTCTCCATACCAGTGTGAAACTTTCATACAAGTAGAAGCTAAGCTGGCAGCTATCTTGTCCTGGGACCAGAAAGTAGAATTCAAAATTACATTATATATTACTAACATTTCTCACAATTAATTTTAATTGGGATTATGTGACTGTTAGTAATATATAACACAGCTTGCCAGGCAGAAAGGGTTACTTTGGACAGGGTTGTAATGGAGAAGAAACATTTAAGGACTGCCACACAGGTTGTTGTTGAATTGAAAGACTTGAGGCCTACTGCACAGGCTTGTTATGCAGATGAAAAAGGAGACAAAAGAACCTCGGCAACAGCATCCAGTTTTGTCTGCAGAATAATATTGTGCAATTGGTCTAAAATCTGCAGAGAGTTGCGAAGAAGAAATACACATGGCTTGGCTGTGTCTAACCTCTAGCAGTGAGGCCAGACAGAGCAGTATTTTAAGTGAGAAGGGGCTTTTCTGTGGCCTCCGTGTCAGCCAACTGTTTGGCAGAAGTGGAAAGCTCCCCACCCTCAAAAGGAATGCCCACCCTCATGCTCTCAGACTCCCCTGCATTGCTCTTGGAAACCCTTCCCTCCCCTTAGTCAGGGGCTGTCAGAGGCTCCTTCACAGGAGGCCTGAAGGGAGAGGGGTGGGAGAGCACTCACCAGTCTCCTACTAGCTCTGTCAGTGTTCTGAGGTAAAGTGAGGGAAGTTACAGTTGGACACTACAGTAAGGACAGCCTTGGGGCAAAAAGTGCTGACGCAGCCTGTCCAAGCCTCTGTTCTCATCCCCCTCGGCAGCCCTACTTACCCCCTTTGGTGGTCAGGGGCAGGCTGGCAGTGATGTTGCCAGATTGCCCTTGTCTGGGCTGGGCTGGCTGGGCAGGCCCTGTCATAACTTTGGTCCAATGATTGGACCAAAGTTATTATTGGTCCAAAGTCCTGAGTGGGTGCAACCTTTGCATGTCCCAATTGGGCCCTGTCTCTGACAGGCCATGCTCACTCTCCGCCTACTTAGCCCTTAGCAAGTTATTATAACAGCGAGCTCGCTGTTACAGATGTTTCATTTTATTTTGGTCTCAGTTAGAAAGCAAATCCATTTGGCAAGCCTTGTCATTTTTCCTACATTTCAGATAGTGCTTAGGTTTGGATCCTGAGGCACCATTCCACCATTGTCCAATGGAATGGATTTTATTTCTGTAAAGTAGGGGAGGAAGATGGTTGCTGAGTTCCCTCCCTCTTCTTGCAGATTCCATTTGCTGCCTGTACAGCTCCTCAAATCCAGTGGCCAGAGGAGCACAGTTTGGAGGCCACAGAGGCTACAGTGTGATGGAGAGTCAGGGAAGTAGCACAATTCCTACAACATTGCTTAGGATCCCAGCCTGAGTTTTTAGGCACTTGGTACCTAATAGTTTCAAGTGGCACCCCTCATTTTGCCAATGAAAAAGAAAAGGGGAAGCCATGATGGATCTTCTAGTGTCTCAGCTGATGCCCCCCCCGTTTCCTCCTTGCTTTTCTTTCTGTTTTGTTTTTCTCCTTCTCTTACTAAATTTCTCCCCCTGTTTAGTGAATTTCAGATGGGTTGTCAATAGGCTACCCATGACAGAAGTGGAGGAAATGCATCATACCCCAAACTCCAGTATATTAATTATGATCATTGCTTTAATGTAGCATCTTGAAAATAGTAACTGAGTTTAGTAGAATAAATTGTTCGGAAACTCCACAATTGCTAATCACAGCAGTTGTTGTAGACTCGGGATAATGGTGCCATGACAGAGATGTGCTACAGCATTTAGGAGCACAACATTAAGCTTGGAACTCTTCAAGTAATCACTCATAGAAAACTCTAGCTCTTACCCTAATGTAAAAATTATCAATATCTATTTTAAATGGTTCAGTCATGATCCTCTATCACAGCATGAGGGGGAAGTGCCATTCTCCTAATGGACCCCATGCTTCTTAGAGGACTGGGCTGTTAATCACATTAAGCAACAGTAACAACACAACCTCTAATAATCTAAAAAAATGAAGAAGTGGCTTGCTGTGCAAAAGCTAATGGACAAAGCAAAAACTGCACAAAAAGTGGTGCCATTGATTATGGACTCATAAATATTTCAAATGGCCATTAGCGTTGAGAGCAAATGAGGCACCCCACTCTGAAAACAACCCCACACATTATTTGCCAGTGTTGTATTAATCTAGTGGGGGTAGGCCCCAATTATTCAGGGATACAGTAGATGTGTTGACTGTGGGAAATCGGTCCTGGCATCCCCAACTAAAAAGGATCCTGGGAAGCAAGACAAAACCTCATTGTTTGAAAATCTGAAAAACTGGCACTGAGCAGGGTCAGACTACAGACAACAAGACTTCACTCATCAAAAATTCTGCTTTGCAAATTAAAACGATGGCATGGCCGACAATGAGTCTGTACACTTTATTGGATGCAGCCCTATTTAATGGGCACATTTTCCTATTATGATGGAGACAACGTAGCTGCCATCAGCAGCCAATCAGCAAGAATGGTCTACTTTTGCCTGATGAGACTAACCCATCTGATGCAATAGAGAAAATGCAAGACCATGTATACTAAGGAATCTGGAAGTAGGAGAAATGAGGGGAACCTAGTGCATTTTAAAATTCTGGGGCCATTGTTGACTTTTGCTTAATATAAAGACTTCCAGATCACCCTACAGGCTGCTGCCTGAAGAGCAAGTTACTTCTTCCTCTCTGTTTGTATTCTATTCATTTCTTTTCTTATGCCTATCTTTTGGCATACCTGTCAACAAAATTTAGTTTATCCCTCTAGTCCTTCTCAGTGTTCTCTCAGCTGTTATGCCGCAAATTTATGGATATGCTTCCTGCTTTCCTCATAATTCTCTTGTCCATAGATCCATGACTAGCCCAACTAGGTCAGCATTTATTTTACCGCTTTTGTGTTTTTTGCAATGACTAAACACACAGAAAATAAGCAGGTAACAGGAAACGAGGGCCTCCTGTTGCTCCTTTGGAAAATGAAAGATGGGTCAGTTATAGTGTTTTAAGAGTAGGGGGGATTTGTTTCCCTTGAGTTAAGGCAATTTAGAGTGCATTCCAACTCCACTGAATCTTACATATTGTCAATCAAGATGATCAAAGTGCAGATTGGCCAGATGATACAAATGTTCCAAATGTCTGATTTTAGAACTGTCTTATAATACACATCTAGTGGAAACAACTTCCAGGCAGAAACATCCATCTCCATTAATGCTTTCACGTGAAATATTAGAGATTTGGCAGATGGAACAGAGACTTCTAATTCTGGAAATGACATTCTATCCGAGCTGTTCCTTAAGCCCTGTGGGTAAACAGGTATTTTGAGAGTAATGTATACTTGCCAGCTGGTGTATCTGCCTGCAAGGAAAAGGTATATTCATGTGAACAATTTTATAAATTAGCAGGCGAGATTCTAAAAGTAATGGAAACTGGAGCTTGCCAATTAATTAGAAATATGTCTTCCTAGTTACTCATTGGGGAAAAGGGAAGCACAAGCCCTTCCCAGGTTAATTCCATTGTTTATCCCTGTGTTCAGCTATTCTTAAGGTTGATGATTTCAAAACTGCATTATCTTGATCTTGGTATCCCTATGCGATAATGAGGCCATATAGACAAAGTCAGGAATATCCTGTTGAAGTCTAGCCCAGTTGCAGTAGTCCTTTGAGAGTATCAACCCTGCTTGACAACAAATTGGACACAATTTGGCAATTATTAGAATAATCTATTTCTGAACTTTCCATCAATGTTTCTGTCTAGTCGATAGAAGTGTGTCAAAATCAGTTTTGTGACTGCAAAGCAAATGGGAAATAAAGAGGCAGAATTTGTCATAAAAGTTACAGTTGATTTGGTTTTCAATCAAACTTTGCTTGGTGCAGTGGAAAACGTGGTGGAAGGTAGAATCTATTGACAAGTTCTGAATATCTCAGAGTTCAGCAGCTCTTTCTGAATAGAGAGATTCATATTCAGATCAGCAGGTTGCCATGTGGAGGGAATATAGTGCAAATCAGTCTTTGGCAGGAGACAAATCAAAACGAAACAACAGCTGTTCATCTCCGTGGATTGTCCTTTTTCTTCTCAAGTCTTGTGAACTTGAACAACATCTGACATAAGAGCTTCTGTTGCTAATCTACCTCATTCCCACTTTTCATTGCCACATCTAGGGGTCTTGAACGTGGTTTCAGTACTGACCTACACTGGGAAATCTGCTGTCTTTTTAGGTTTGCCGTTTACCTGCCTTTAGCAGGCACTCAAACTCCCTCGCCATTTAAAAAAAATGAGGAATGGGAGGGGGAAAAAGTCACTTATCTCCCTAACTCTGCTAGCAAGTTCACCATTAATTCTCCATGCTTTCTCAGATCAACTCAAAGATGGATTGAGGCAGCACAGAAATGATGAGGAAAATATGGAACAAGCTCAGGAAATCTCCACAGGGCAGCATCCAATACGTAGGAACTTGAGTTGCCAACTCTTGGTTGTGAAATTCCTGGATATGGATGGAATCTGAGGAGGTTATAGTATGAGAATGGGAGGGAGTAGGATTGCCAACTCTGGATTGGGAAAGTCCTGGAGATTTGTAGTGGCGTCTGGTGAAGGTTGGGTTTAGGGAGGGAGGGGACCTCAGTGGAGTATAATGCTATAGAGTTCAATATCTAAAGTATCTGTTTTCTCCAAGGGACTGATCTTTGATGTCTGGAGATCCATTGTAATATCAGGTCCCATCTGGAGGGTGGCAACCCTAGAAAGGCGCTCAGTGGGAGGTGATACGACCTCTGAAGCCACCATTTCCTTCAGGGGAACTGTGATTCTTGGAGAACATAAGGTCTCATCTGGAGATCTGCAGCTCTATTGGGAAAATCTCCATGTGAAAAGCTTCTTGGTCAGGGTGCCCAAAAAAACCCTACATGGGCCCCAAATGACATTTATTGGAATTAAACATGCCACACTGTGACTACATCCTAAGACATTATAAGGTCCTCTCCAAGTAAACCTATTAATGTTTTATGTAACTTGGATTCATGAAAGAAAGGCACTTTCTGCAACAGGGGTAGTCAACCTGTGGTCCTCCAGTTGTTTGTGGACTACAATTCCCATGAACCCTTGCCAGCAAACACTGGCAGGGGCTCATGGGAATTGTAGTCCATGAACATCTGGAGGACCACAGGTTGACTACCCCTGTTCTACAGGAACTCTGCACTTGTAATGTGTCCCAGGCTAAGCTGCTATCTATGCACTGTCATTATTAGTGTTTAATTAACTTGCTAGAACAATGTACATGGTCTGGGCTACCCTGATCCCATTTGGTTTCATAAGTTGAGGAGCAAGGTTGCCTCTAGCTAGTGCTTGGATAGGAGACCATCAGGAATATCTAGAGTCACTGTACCATCTTGCAGCTGGTGGATCAGTCCTAAATGGCATCTTTCTTCAGTTCTCTCCTCCCCCCATTTAACAGCTGGATAAACCCAGAGAATTCTATTGGCAAATGGTCCATCTTGTTATTGCATACATAATTCCTTTCTGCTGCCAAATATTACCCCATACTGGGCAGCTAGTAATACTACCGTGCTAAATGAAGCATAAGTTACATAGCAGAACTGGTCCGTTTCCTTTCCTCTTCGGATTATTTGTTCAAGATAATTTCCTTTATAAACTTGTATTCTTCCCTCCCAGGCTTCCTCCTCTTGTTGTTATCATTTGTTACTACAGTCTCTGTTTTGATGGATGAGTTCTTTATTCATGAACAAGTGGCCAAGTGGTTTGTTAAAAATTGCACAGCAGCCCAGCTATGGTAAACTTAGTAGCCTTGAGGAATGACATGTTTTGACTTCTGTCACTCTTTAGAAAAAACAGTGAGCCACTTTAGGGTTATTGTGAGCGGGAAGGACAGAAGGAATGGGTTTTATTTGCTCTCTCTTTTTAGATTTCATTAACATGGCAGGTTTTTCTCTCTCTTCATTTTTACATCGGTGTGGAAAGCACAAAAAGAAGAGTCACCTTCCCTTTCCTCTCCCCACAACATACACCCTGAGAGATAGGTGAGGCTGAAAGAGCCCTGATGTCACTGCTTGGTCAGAACAGCTTTATCAGTGCCTTGGGGAGCCCAAGGTCACAACTGAATGTCGTCCTAAGAGTGATACAATTCAATAAATGTTTGTGATGGTCAATACAAATCCAGAAGCAATGTTCTGCTGTATGTATTAGGAAAGCATATGATCCCAAAATATGGTTAGAAAGGAACATGCCATAGCAATCTTGTTGGAGCTAAATGGAGCTGGGTTTTCTCACTGTCTGCACTGCACTGAAGACCTCTTGGGAATCCTGTGTATATGGCCTGGGGTTTCAGTGAAAGGAAGGAAGGCTATAAATATGATAAAACAAATCTCAGAAAAATTGTTGATTTCATGTCTGGTTTGTTGCTATCTTGGAAGCAACTGGCAGCCCATTGCTGGATGCTGAATTTAATTTAATTCAGCAAGACTGTTCAGATGCTGCTAATGTTGTGTAGGGAAATAACATTTATACCACAAAAGTAACTGAAGCCCATAGGTGTTGCAGTTCCTTCTTCTACATCAAAAGCCATTCACACAGTTCTATGTCATTGCCTTCCAAAATAAGCTCCACCCTATTCTTGAAAATATTCAAAATGATTCAAAGTTTAGATCTGAAATGTAAACAAAATTTCATCATTTATTTTGAAAAGCAAAGACTTTGCAAGCAGCTGACCGCGCCCCATCATTGGTGCCCAAGTTCTAGTGAAGTCCCTTTCAGGATAAGAGCATTGCCAACACAAGTCTGGAAACCAGTGGGAGACTCAACTATTGAGAAAGGGTTCTCCCTGGCAGCAAAATGATGTCACTGGTGATGCCATGGGACATTCCTGGGAGAAAATCCTATTGAATAATATGTATTTACTACTGTGTGGACTTGCTTAACCTTGCTACCTGTGATCCTGTGTATGTTAAACAAGTTTAACTTTTCACCTCCCATCACAATCCATCCTTCTAAAAAGCAATGACTACCTAATAGAAGAATGAGGACAAAAGATCAATGTACATATTTAGACAAACCATGAGATACAAATGGGAGGGATTACAAATTTCAGCCTTGGAGCATTCAGCTGTCTTTAAACACTGACACAATCCTCAAACTGATCTGTAGCAATTATGAATAACAAGAGCTCATGCTCACCTCCTGGGCCGAATCTGCACTTACTTTGTTTATTCCATTGTGAATCCTGCTGAATCCAGATCGATTTGAACTCAGGTCTTCCTCCCCCCCCCATTGAAACAGAAAAGTTTTCTGCATGTGGTTAAGGAAGCTCAGAAGAGGGGGGAGAGAGCCAAGTGCAGCAGGAGCCTCTTTCATTCTTTTCTTGAAGGGGTGGGGAGAGGATTGGAGATAGCAGAGGAGACAGAAAAAAACCAGGAGGCAAATCTCTATCAAGAGAAGTTAGGGCTTCTGGAGCTTCTGCTGAGAGAAGTTAGGGCTTCCCCTTTAAGGCAAGCTTGCATCATGGGAACTAGAAATTGACGCCCTGGCCAATCAGGGCTTCTTTACCATGGAGGCTCAGCAGCAAGTTTGGAACAGGCAGAGCTCTGCATGCTTTCTCATGCTGATATTTCAAATTTTGAGGGTTATATCCATTCTACGATATTGCGGGGAAAAGACAGGGTCACTCGGGATCAATCATGCTTGTTGCAGAGGGAAAACTTAAATCAGACAAAATCAAAATGGAAATCGCATTCACTGTAGACGGCAGGGAATCAATCGATCTGGGATTGAAACAAAAGCTCCATGCAGATTCAGCCCTGAAGCTAAGATCTAAACTCACAGCTTCCACCAGCCAAAAGAAAATTGATTTCTTCCCGGTTAAATTGGGATTAATATAAACCTGTCTTTTCCAGAGAAAGCAAGCTATGACCTTCTGGTCTACTGATGCAATTTAAATCAAATCTGCAACACTGGCTGACTGTGTGCACGCTGACTAAGTGAATCATGCCTCAGGGGCTCAAGGATAGCACACACAACTCCTAATAGACTTGTACTAACTTAGGGGAAGTAAGAAATTTGGAAGCAGTTATTGGTTTGGAGTTGGGAAAGGAGCAGTAACAGAGAGTGAATTCATTGCTGTTTCAGAAAGAACCAGTGGTATCACCCAAGTCATCGTGATGCCAGTGCTTTAAAGTCCTTCATAGCCTTGGAACCCTGGATTCCCAACCAAGTTTCTGCACCTTTTCACAGAAGTTTGTGAGGTTACTGGTGCCCACTTCCCTTGTTGCTCTAGTCTTGGAAGCTCACATGTGTTAACAGCCAGGCAGCAAACAATTCCTTTCTTCCTCATCCCTCTCTTGCTGTGGAGAGGTTTTACCTTTATGATTCTACCCCATCTCTTCTTCCTTTTGGCATCAC
Organism: Paroedura picta; assembly: GCF_049243985.1. Taxonomy (NCBI): domain Eukaryota; kingdom Metazoa; phylum Chordata; class Lepidosauria; order Squamata; family Gekkonidae; genus Paroedura; species Paroedura picta. Next base: position 23,084,852 of record NC_135381.1, on the reverse strand, counting down.
CACATTGCCAGTCCCACACCCTTCTTCTTCTCCATTTACAGAACCAGCAGGCAGAAAGAACTGGCAAGTGCTGCTTCTAACAGCCTCCTTTCAAGCAGTGTATTGCAAGAGCAGTGGTGGCTTTGAGCAGCCACTGAGAAAAGGCCTGAGCCCAGGCACTTTCCCCAGTAGAGGAGGTGGGTGAGGGGGCCTTCTGGAAAGGCAAGTAAGTGAGATCAGGGTTTTGGACTTGCAAAGGATGGAAACGAGCTACCATCCTGTGGGGATGTGCTGCCTTTCTGACAGGTGAAAAAGTTGCAATACAGCTGTCAAAAAGGCAATCTAAATACAATAAAGAAAATAAATGCCTTTGTTTTTAGCCCCGGTGACTAATTACGGTACACTTGGTGGAGTAGAAATGTTCTTCGATGTTACAGTAAGCTACTGCTGGTCCTTAAAAGGCTCAGTAATGGCTACAAGAGACATTCAATTAAGAAAATTAATGGCTAATAATTAATTGCACACACAAAAACTCAAAAATGTAAATACATCAATGGCGCAATGCTCTAGGATCCCTTTTTGGATCCAGTCTTTTAGTTAAGAGGATGATTGTATGATTGCGGCCTTCTACTGCAGGATACTAGGCTTACATAATTTTGTAACCTGTTTTACTTTATGTGCTGAACTGGACCTCCATATTATTGAATCTCGTGCTTGGACTTTATCCCTTAAATTTTGGTTCCATCAGTTTTTTAGTCCTCCTTTAAATAGCCTCTTTGCACTTCTACCATCTGACCATTATATTTTGAAATGGTCTCAGGCCATAGCCTCTAAAATAAAATCTATACCTTGATTCCTTAGGCAACTCTGGAGGACAGTATATTCCAAACCATTCAAAGAAGAATCTGAGATATTTACCTCCAGGTTATTTATGCTGGTGCAGAAGGGTCGTGTTCTCCATGATCTCTTGGTCTATCTTATATGCCAGACTCTATGGCACATTACTTTTCCAACCTAACAATACCATCATCTCACAGAGCCAGTTTGGTGTAGTGGTTAGGAGTGCAGACTTCTAATCTGGCATGCTGGGTTTGATTCTGCACTCCTCCACATGCAGCCAGCTGGGTGACCTTGGGCTCACCACAGCACTGATAAAGCTGTTCTGACCGGGCAGTGATATCAGGGCTCTCTCAGCCTCACCCACCCCACAGGGTGTCTGGTGTGGGGAGAGGAAAGGGAAGGTGACTGTAAGCCGCTTTGAGCCTCCTTCGGGTAGAGAAAAGTGGCATATAAGAACCAACTCTTCTTATTCTTATTCTTCTATTTCCCTCTGCAGTGGTTGAAGGCAGATATAGGAGAACTCCCAGTAAAGAAAGAAATTGCCAGTATTGTTGTATAGGATAACAGAATAAAGAACCTACCCTAGGCTATAATTAACATTTAAGGAATTTAACAATAAATACAAATAGAAATATCTCTTATTTTAATCATCATAAAACAACCAAAGCGGCCTTCAGATTTAAACCGTTTTCAAAGTGGCATTTTCATCAGAGGTTGTTTTTCCTAAATATAAAAGCATACAATTAGTACATGCTTGTCAACCATTATTTCCTAAGTACAGAAGAGAACATATTTATCTTAACAGTTATTCCATTTTCAAACATTACATGCCTCCTATAATTGTTACGAACATAAAGTCATCAAATGGTATTGTTTTTTTGAGTATCCTCCAAATTCAAATATAAGTATGAATCAATAACAAGCTTTTGGCTATTAATATAAAAAATATATACCGTACTAAAGAGCCAAGTCTTACCAACTTAGTATTTGCTGCTGATCTAGTCCAGGGGTAGTCAAACTGCGGCCCTCCAGATGTCCATGGACTGCATTCGCTGGCAGGGGCTCCTGGGAATTGTAGTCCATGGACATCTGGAGGGCCGCAGTTTGACTACCCCTGATCTAGTCCTTCACTATGATCTAAAATAAAATAACACCATTTTAGAACTCATAAATCTATTGCCATTTGAAAATATTAACCCTTGGTAATAACCTCTTACCTATACTTCACAGAATTTCAAGAATATATATATATTGGCCCTTGGCTCAAAGGTATGGGGAAGCTTAGTCAAAAGACTGTTCCCACTGGGTTGTGAACAGCCTATGGTAATTATACTCAAGCTGAGTAACCACACCTATACCAATTAAAGCTGCAGGCTCACCCAAAACAGAAGAGTTACAAATATATGTAAAAACCTCTAAGGCTCTAAATTCTAACAATTGGCCATAAAGTCTAATCTATCAGTTAGGGTTTAAACAATAATAAAACTTAGTCAAAAGTACCCCAACAGAGCTATTGGTCTTCTACACAACTTAAGCTCAAAATATCACAGCATCACTTTGCAGCACCTGTGCCTCTTAAAGCTGCTTCCTCACAGAAATCAAGAAGGATCCAAGAAATCAAGAAAGATTCCAGAGAACTTGCACAACCCTTGTCCATCATTTTTGGGACCTCTTTAAGGACTGGAGATATCCTGGAGGACTGAAAGAGAGCAAACGTTATTCTGATCTTCAAAAAAAGGGAGAAGGATGACCCGGGATGACCCATTCTATTGTTTTATAGATCAGTCATCAAATTAATTTTGTATGCTGTTTTGTATCTTGGATGGCATTAAAGGTAAGTTCTCACAAGTCGATTTTTCTGCTTTCATTTCATAGAATCATAGAATCATAGAGTTGGAAGGGGCCATACAGGCCATCTAGTCCAACCCCCTGCTCAACGCAGGATCAGCCCTAAGCATCCTAAAGCATCCAAGAAAAGTATGTATCCAACCTTTGCTTGAAGACTGCCAATGAGGGGGAGCTCACCACCTCCTTAGGCAGCCTATTCCACTGCTGAACTACTCTGACTGTGAAATTTTTTTTCCTGATATCTAGCCTATATCGTTGTACTTGAAGTTTAAACCCATTACTGCGTGTCCTCTCCTCTGCAGCCAACAGAAACAGCATCCTGCCCTCCTCTAAGTGACAACCTTTCAAATACTTAAAGAGGGCTATCATGTCCCCTCTCAACCTCCTTTTCTCCAGGCTGAACCTTCCCAAGTCCCTCAACCTATCTTCATAGGGCTTTCAGTTCTAATGAATTTCAGGTTTCCATGCAGAAAAATTCAAAGCCAATCCATTATTATTAGGGAGCTCCAAGCCAGCCCCTTTGCACAGAGTTTATAAAATACAGCATGTTACTATTCCCTCTATGGCAGTCCCCAGGCTCCTTACCTGACCCTGGCAGCATACAGTGACCCCTTCTTCCATCTCTGTTGCTATTCTTAAAGCTATTCCCATTGGTTGCATTATGCTTGGATTTAAGGATAGATTCTCTAGGAAATCTGCTGGCAAGCTAAGCAATTTACCATATCATCTGCTCAGTAGGTGAACTAATTATCTCAAGCAATTTTTTTTTCTTTCCTCAAAGAATCAAAGTAGGTCAGCTCATTTTAATTTTTTTGTTTCATACTGGTCAAGCACTCAAATGTTTTCATCTGGCAGCTGCTTTTTCTGAGCCCAAATAACTCTTTCCTGAAGAAAGGCAAAGAGACTGCCATCCCACAGGTCATTCAGCAATATGTTGTTTTAAATAAAATATATGCATGCTCAGCAATTTTCTTTGAACTACACGCGGAAACTTTGTGTTCAGCTGCCTTCAATGTGCCAACTCTGCTTTAGGTCTGTTTCTCTCCGTGTATTGCAATGTGAACTTTGAGTTCATCAAAAAGATGCCGTGCCAGTAATGGGGTTTTAACACCAGACTCAACACTGTTAATTTGAGCTTCAGCAAAATTATTCACCTAAGGGGCTCTGAGCTGCCCAACTCTGCTGTACAACCTGTGGCAATATCAAGTTAAGATCCCATCTTGTTCTTTGAGGCCAATCCAAAGGCTAGGACCATCATAACTGTCATTTTATTGGTCTAGTGGCAAAAGGAGAGGCTAGTGGAAGCTTTTAGATGGGTTGGGTTTTTTACTGATGATAAAACCAGTAGTATATCCCATAGTAGTACACCCCTCCGAAAGAAGGCCTGAATCTGAATTAGATTCCTAATTCCTCTGCACTCCTCCTCCACATGCAGCCAACTGGGTGACCTTGGGCCAGTCACAACTCTCTCATAGCCCCACCTGCATTACAAGGTGATGGTTGTGGGGAGAGGAAGGAAAGGTGAATGCAAGCCACTCTGAGATTCCTTAAGGTAGAGAAAAGTCTGGTTTTAAAATTATAAAGGTGAAATATAATGTTGACAAAAAAATTATGAAAAATTATCTGGGAAGGGAAAAAACAGCGGAGGTTTGTGATTACTGGATTTGAAATATCTTGTCCCATGTTCTATGAGATGGGACAGAGAAGGGCAGCAAGTGGATCCAGGCACGATGTTTCGATGGTCATGAGAACCCCATGGCCATGGGCCTATTGGACTGTAATCACTCTCTGCCCTCCTATTATCAAACCTCCTCACTCTGCTATATCTCCTTTGGCCCATAGCCCTGACCCCATCTGGACCCTTCCCGCAGGTCTATCCCTCTTTAAAGTTTTCCCCCAAACAGAGCAGCCACCCTATAACTAATCCACTTGTCTGTATTACTAAATACCCATCCCCTCCCTCCAATCCTCCCCCAACCCTAACCTAATTAATCCTAATACAGATTAACATATGGTCCCTTTCCCTTCCCTATGCCATGCCCTATGGCTGCAAACCAGTCACTTGGTAAGTCTGCAGCCAATCAGAGAATTGCTGGAAGCCCTGGAGAATTGCTGCCAATCAGAGAAGACAATACAATACTGTCAGATCAAGCAACGATCTGATTTGGCATAAGTCATAGCCATGGCAGAATATTGCCTGAGTCTCCAGTTTCACTGTGGCAAGTGAGCCGTGTTCACACCAACTGGGGTCACTTCATAAGAAAGTCTTTAAATGGAAATGCACACTGGGTGATAAGCTGGAACATGAAAAAGAAAGGAACCGAGGATAAGGCAGGGAGACGGCAGTCATGAGTCATAGAATACCTAAATATGTATGCTGCACTGGAGGGAACATTCATATTTAGCTGACTTCTCTGAGAAAAAAGGGGAGGACTACATGTAACTCTTAGAACTGCTGGGAGGGAATGGAAACATAAAAACAGTACAAAAATTGAAAGAGACGGGAAAAGGATACATGAAAGTTCAGAGCCTTGTTTAAAAGAGAGCCAGTTTGGTGTAGTGGTTAGGAGTGCGGACTTCTAATCTGGCATGCCGGGTTCGATTCTGCGCTCCCCCACATGCAACCAGCTGGGTGACCTTGGGTCCGCCACGGCACTGATAAAATTGTTCTGACCGAGCAGTGATATCAGCGCTCTCTCAGCCTCACCCACCCCACAGGGTGTCTGTTGTGTGGAGAGGAATGGGAAGACCACTGTAAGCCACTTTGAGCCTCCTTCGGTAGGGAAAAGCGGCATATAAGAACCAACTCTTCTTCTTCTTCTTCTAAAAGCCAGGTGAGCACAAATGTCAAGGGTACGGGGCACCCAATAATGAACAAAACTACCTGTTTGGGAGCCAGTTACACCCCCCAAGAAGCAGCTTCACTTCCTGACATCTGGCTGAAGATAGGACCCAGGTGAGGCTGTGGTATTTCCTAACTTTTTGGTGGAGAGAGTAGAGCTATGACACTGTATATAAAGGTTCTTGTGGGCCAACAAGATGGTGTGGGAATGCTGTGGATTAGATATCTGTGTGATAAATTGTCACAAAAGGCTGTGTAAAGTTCCACAAGGTCAGAGAAGATGCCAGTCTGAAAGTTCATTCAGTTCTCTATATTGCTCATATCTATATAAAGTTCTAGCTCTTGGAAGAAGAAATGTGGGAGATTCTCCTCCCCGCCCAAATGTTGCTTGCTGCCATTCTGCCAAAGGTGCAGAGTGCAAAGCCTCAGTAGCAGCAGGTGCTCCTGGTGGGATCAGGGCCCTCTTTAGGAGCCAAAGGAGCTGAAAGATGATGCTTTTTTTCCTGTCCCCTGTAGTGATATGACAAAGCAATAAACCTTAGAAAACAAGTGCTTGTGATGAAAGGTCGAGAGCCTCTGAACAATGTTATGACTTTGATAATGAGAGAAAAGAAGCCACTGACCTGGACAAGTGGAGCTGTTACTTCCTTTAGATCCCTGAAGGGTTTTGATTTGAGGCTCTCCTGAGCAGGAAGGTGCTGGTTTTATTTTAAACCTCACATTTATTTTGAGCAAAGGTTGGGAAGGACTCGTTCCTTCTCTGGGGCAGCAAAATGAGAGAGAATAAGTCAGCATGAGCAGAGAAAGAGGCCATTCAGCCAGAGGAGATCCCATTAAGGTTGACAGCTCCAGGTGAGGGGATACCTGGAGATTTAGAGGTATAGCCTTCGGAGATGAGGCCTAAGGAGAAGTGAGGAGGAACCTCAGCATAGAAAGATAACATGGAGATGCCCTTTGAAGCAGGCTTTTTTTCTTCACTGAAACTGTTTTGTGTGGTCTGGAAGTGAGTTGTGACTCTGGGAAATCTCCAGGGGCCACTTGGAGGCTGGCAACCCTACTGATGATCATACTGATTGACTTTGGGCTCTACTTTGTTTTTCTTCTTTCTGCCAATCATTCCATTGTCTTGCTGACTTGGGGATAGCTCCCTGATTTTAGATAATCAGTTTTGGGTTCGCTTAATTGTTGTATTACTTAAGGGGAGGGGAACAGTACTTTAGTAATTTTAGTAATTTATGGGCTTCTTCTAATCCAGTGGCTCTCAGCCTGGATATCGGTATCTGTTTGGGGGTCGAACGACCCTTTAACAGGGGGTGCAGCAGGGCAAGCGGCTTGACCAGGGGGGAGATGCCATCCAAACAGTCTTGTGGGGTAAAACAGTGTTCATCTGTCTGGAGCAGCGGAAAAGAGTAAGATCGGCATGGTGGGACAAGAGGCAGAACTGAACTGAGAAACCCCAGGAAAAAAAAACTATTTATATACAATCATGAACAATAGATCTTCATGCCATTGGACAGTTTCGGTTTAATTTATGTGAAAGAACACTTGCATGGTTGGGGGTCACCACAACCTGAGGAACTGTATTAAACGGTTGAGAACCATTGGCCTAATCTGAGGTCCTATGTTGGAGTTTACTTAGTTTTAGGGTAAATCTACCTCCAAGGGAATGGTTTGGCTCTTATCCACTGTAAAACAGGGCAGATATGGGGGAAAGAGACCCAGAAACTAAGGTCCAATTCCATGAGAAGTATGCCACACAAGCCAATAGGCACATGGAATACTTCACATGTACAGGTTGTTTCATGGGGAGGAAAAAAGAGGCATATATCACATCCTTGTCCCTTTAATAGGGGGGGGTGAGACCTGCAAAGAGTTCAAAAGGAACTCAGGAAGAAAAATGAAATGTTCAAGAAATGGAGGAAAGAACAGACCTCTAAATAAGAGTATCTGCAGGTTACTAGACACTGCAGGTCAGTCATTAGAGAGGCCAAACCTGGGAGTGAGTTGAGACTGGCCAGGGAAGCCCACTTCAGATATATGAGGAACAAACAAAATGTAAACAAAGCAATAGGCCTGTTGTTGAGTGAAGATGGATATGGCAGAGAGAAAGCATAAAGGCTCAGTACCTATTTTGCCTCTGTTTCCCCCCCAGAAAAATATGGACACATTTAGAGATGGCAGTAGACAAGGTATAGAGTCTGGATGGTGCATTGACATGGATAGAAAGCTCGGTGAGAGGCACCTGGCTGTACTGGATGAGTTCAAATCCCTGGACCAGATGGTGTGCACTTGGAAGTGCTCAAAGAACTTTCTGGGGAGCTTGCAGAACCCTTGTCCACCATCTTCATGACCTCTTTGAGGACTGAAGATGTGCCAGAAGACTGGAGGAAATCAAATGTTATTCCAATCTTCAAAAAAGGGAGGATAGATGACCCAGGAAACTACAAGCCAGTGGATCTGACCTCGGTTGCAGGAAAGTTAATGGAGCAGATATTAAAGGGGCGAATTGCAAACATCTGAAGGACAATTTGTCAATCTGGGGAAGTCAGCACAGAAAATGAGAACAAGATGCAATTTAATAAGGATAAGTGTAGAGTTCTACACCTGGGTCACAAAAATGACAAGCATGCATACTGGATCTGGGTAGCAAGGTGAGTGAATGACATCTTGGGGGTACTTGTGGATTGTAAGCAAAATATGAGCAGGCAGTGTAATGTGGCAATAAAGAAGGTGAATGCAGTCTTGGGCTGTATCAACAGAAGCATCACATCAAAATTGCAAGATGCCATAGTTCTGCTCTATGCTGCACTGGTCAGACCATACCTGGAGTATCATGTAATTCTGGGGACCTCACTCCAAAAAAGGATATGGAGAAAATTGAGAGGGGGTTGAGAGGGGACATGATTGCTGTCTATGAATTGCTGTCACTTGGAGGAGGGCAATGAGTGGTTCCTGTTGGCAGCAGAGAATAGGACCTACAATAGGACTTTAACCTATTTGTAGAATTGTATTAGATATCAGGAGGGGGAAATTTCACAGTCAGAGTAGTTCAGCAGTGAAATCGACTGCCTAAGTTGGTGTTGAGCTCCATGAATGCTTTAGGCTGGTCCTGCATTGAGAAGGGGGTTGGATTAGATGGCCTGTATGGACTCTTCCAACTCTATGATTCTGTGACTCTATGACATCACTGTGAATCACATTTGCACAATTTGTTACTGAGCTGAATGCCATCTGTCATGGCTTAGATAAACTTGTTTTTGCCCCCTGTCCAAGTCTTCCAGCATGAGGGCTGGAAGAGAGTTTGTCAATCACCTGAAATTGTTTTCTACTGAATACCCTTTGACCTTTCTTGCCAAGAAATGTCTATTCTGACTTGGAAGCTGCTCTCCAAAATCCCAAGCAGAGATCTCGTCAACATGGCATATTTTTGCTTGAAGATGCTGGAAGCTGAATCAGACACCTATACACATACATTCTGCTACCACAGTCAAACCTTTGCTCAGATGTGATATATATTTTATCCTGAAAGGTTAATTTTCTTACTGTTCATCCCACCATTCTGACTTACCACTAAGCATACAAGGCCCAGTCCAGTACTGTCTGTTGACCCATCCATAGATATACCCACTGAGCACAACTTGGCAATCAACTTGGCAATCTACATAAAGAATGATTCTTTCCTCCAGCATAATACACCTGCATAATATATCACAGCAGTAGAAAGGTTGTATTAGGTTGTTGTGGGGAAGACTAATAGAGAAAGAATTGCGAGCAGGTCAGAGATTTGAAATGGCAAAATGCAATGTATAAATATACCCAGTGTAATGCTGTCTGAAATTTTTTCCCCTGCTTTGCACTTACATCTTTTAGATGAAACATGAAAAGCATTCACATGATAAACAGAATAACATATTCAGGGAAATATTAGGTACTAAGCAAGCAAAGCATCTTACAAAATACTTTTGTGCTAAGACATGGGAGAAGTATATTTGTAGGAAGATCTGAGATCCAGTTTTTCTTTATCTTTAGGAAGTTTCTCAGAAATACCTTCAGAGGAGAAAAATGTGGCACACTTGCCCCTTTGAGACTGCAACACCAAAGGCTTACTGGCTGTAGTCTCCTTGAACAGAATTTTCTTTCACTGAAAACTGGCTTCACCCACTCACATTGAACAAGAGAAACTCTTTAGGGAGAAAAAAAAGACTAATCCATATATAACTAACATTTCTTACAATTTCTTTCTCACCCCAAAGCTATGAATACTCTCTGTAATTTCTGCTGAATTAATACCATTATTCATCTTTACATTTGCATTTTTATTTGGTTTTTCAGAATATATAAATTGAAATGCAGAGTTTCAACTTGCAAAAGAAACTATATATCTTTTTTTAATCTGTTGTCTTCTGTTCTTGTTCAGATTTAATTTAAGTCAGTTGTCAGTTGATAAATACGGTACACATTCATAAAGTCATGTGTGTGTTCTTAAAGGAAAGATCCCCCTCCAGTTGAACAGGACTTCCTCTAATGATCAATTAACAAAATTCTCATAATGTTATTTTATAACCTTTATATTGGTTATAAAAGCTACCAAATATAGACCACTTTAAACAAGAATCTACTACAGCAATATATTTTACACAAAAATGAATAAGTTGGTTATTTTTAAGACTATCAATGAAACCTTAGGAAACCATGCATTAATTGAAACAGTTTCTTTCTGCAATGAATATCTCATTATTAAAGCTCTAGTTGTAAAATGCAATATTATTTCTGTACACCCCTGGGGACTAACAGCGAAAATTCTACAACATTTAACATAATCACAATAACTGTCCCATCAATGAATTCATGACTTCCCAGTCCTAATGCATTAGAACTTTGAGGCTAGAGACCTAAGAGAATGTGTTGTTCTTATGCACAGCTGTTCTTCAAGAGGCCACCCACGGACAAAAGAACCAAGTACCAAGGACAGCTCCTATATAGCAGACTGTTGATTCCAAAGTGCTATAGAGCCAAACTGAACCCTTATCTCCAAACGTTGCATTGCCTGTTCCAGGATGTGCCGCCACTCTGAGGACTGAGACTTCCAATGGGACCGTAGCTTATCATCCATTTTGTCATTGTTTGGTTGTCTGCAGAGAGGACTATTGGCATGTTTGGTGCAATGGCACGAGATAGTGTGAAAATTCTTATTGGGTTGCCTTGACCTAGATAGCTAAGCCTGATCTCATCAGATTTCATAAGGTAAATAGCATTGACGTTGGCTTGAATTTGGATGTCAGACCTGCAAGGAACACTATGGTCATGACGTGGAGGCAGGCAATGACAAAACACCTCCAAACATCTGTCACCTGGTTGCCAGACAATCCTAGGATCTCCTGGCTATACTACACACATGGTATATGATATATAAATAAATAAATCCTATAAATAAATAAACCCTATCTGATTCAAGCACAAGGAGGTGAGTGGTCCAAGAGCTGCCATATCGGGTCCTGGCTGCTGGATCTAGTTCTGTATTAGCTAGTAGCTTTTTTTATATAAGATTTAGCACATAGTTCTCCTGCCAATGGCATTTCTGGAGCCCCTTCCCAAGAGTCTGTGACCTTCTTGCCACCAAAATATTTAAAGGAGATATCCCCATTAAAGACTAGATAACCCAAATATCTTTTTGGTTACTGGAAAATGATACTTTGTATTAGGAGCAGTGCACTTTAATCTGGAGAACTGGGTTCAATTCTCCACTCCTCCACATGCAGCCATCTGGATGAGTCTGACCCTGGATCACCATTCTCTTTGAACTCCCTCAACCCCACCTAACTAATGTATGTTGTGAGGAGAAGAGAAAGAGCTTTTGGTAATAAAAAGTGGGGTATTTAAAAACCAGCTCTTCTTATTCTAGAAATGGTAGACATGCTCCAGAAAGACATGATCTGAACCCTGTTTTTCATTCAAATTCTGTTATACTGGGGCACATTGAAACTGTTGTGCACATCAAAAACTGAAGCATGAGTCTTTGTTGGGATTTGAAGTGTTATTGTATGGAAGAGTGGGACAGATTTCTAGCAGGGTCAGTTTGTAGCAGCTAATTGCAGGCCAGGGCCTGAACAGAGATGGCCTTCCTAGAGAGCACTGCGACAAGGATTCTGGCAGACAAGAAGTAGTACAGTTTCCACTGAGTTATCCCCCCCAAAAGTAACAGAAGCAAAAAGAACTTAAATGGAATATAGAGACAGATACAAAAACATGTGCCAAACCTACCAAAGTACACTGTAGGTTTTGGTGACCACACTCAAAATGGTATGAAATTGTGATTTTAATTTTTTTTTCCCCTTGCATGTTCTACATAATGGTGATTCTTGACTACTATTCTGTAATAGTACTATTCTGTAGTACTACTATACTATTCTGATGATTTGCAGTTATTATATAAAAATAATCTTTCCTAATAGGAGTTGTTCCTTCAAATTTGATATATATGTTCATTTATTTACTGAATTTATAGTCAACTTTTTTCTTCAATGGGAACCCAAATTTGTTTACATCACTCTCCCCTTCTTCTGTCCTCACAACAACCCAGTGAGGCATAGACTGAGGCTGTGTGACTGGCCCAGGGTCACCCAGCAGGCTACAGTGTCAGTGTGGAGATTCAAACCTGGCTGTCTGAGATTCTAGTCTGATGCTCTAACCACTGCATCTCATTCAGTCTCAAAACTGTGTTCTTTCCTTCCCTGCAGTCACTAGACAATGTAAAGCACTTAAGGTCAAATTTCGAATAACTGCTCCACTTGGGCATCTGTCCGTCATCTTGCCTTTAGGCACGCAGTCTTCAGTAACGAATATGAATGTAACTCGGCAAAGGATTGAACTGTAAGTCTGCGATAAACAGACAAGTTTTTCAGCCCCACCACTTTGATTTGTGTAGCTTAACAGAGTTGCTTTAGTCTAAGCCCATTGATTTTAGTGAATTTAGACTGGAATAACTGCTAAGCATTGCTCTTCTCAGTTTTTTGGAAATACATCATTGCCACTCTTTATTCAGTGCTGAGGGCTTGACAATCTTAACACAAAAGATGCAAAGTTTAAAAGAAATTTTAAAAACACCACTATCACCCCCAACCCTTCAGAAAACCTACAAATCCTGCTAGCTATTTTTGTCTCTCAAATATTTTTCTTCAGGCTTCAAAGGATCTCTATGTCTCCCCATGTCTAGAGGAGATGATATTTTGAGAAAGGTTTAAGTGAGTCACCTAGCTGTTGTATTCTGGGCTGTGTGGCCATAATCTGGCAGTTTTAGTCCCTGACATTTCACCGGTAACTGCATCTTCATAGGTAGGACACAGTAAGATAGAAATCCCTTCAATCCAAAGTGTGGCATGCATGAAGCGTTGCTGGATGGTTTTATGTACTTCTGGGGGGGGGGGGAATGGCAGACACATCTCTTTCCTGTCTTATCTGGGAGTCTCCAAGGGGATAGACTGGAGCAAAGAGGTGCTTTTCCTGTGTGTGTATAGAGCTCATTAGCAGGCCCATTACGGTCCTGCCTGTCTTATCTGATGAAGGGTTGTGAGGTATTTTTAGAGTCCCATGGTTTTTATTCTGGTCTGTGCGGTGTGGAGGGGGTTAAGTACCCCTCCCTCATTTGTCCTTCCTTCTCTATTGCATGAGCGTAGAAGTAAAAAAGGCTGATTCAACCAGGCGTCAGGATCCAAAAGGGACAATTGTCCAGCCAGGCGTCAGGATCCAAAAGGGATAATTGGAAGGCTTGAAAAGCCACGGTTAGAATCAAGCATTGAGACATAATCTATTTATTTATTTAGATATTTATACTGCCCTTCCATATGGGTCTGTTTGAGGAGAAAGTGTTGTCAAATTCAGACAGAAGTCAGGTACCAGGATTCAGCTGGAGTGGCACAGTCCTCACTTTAGGTCAGAGGCCCAAACGTGTTGCCCATGGCAACAACCAAGTATTTTCAGAAGGTAGATGGAGCCAGGGGGCTCTTGCCCAGCGCGGCTTCTGATAGGCCATTGGACATTCAATAGGCTAGGAAGATGAAAGTATTGTTACTTTATCAGCAGCAGCTGATAAAAGTCTTAGTTTTATTCGCTCCCTCATTATTCTTTCCCAGCACATTTTTTAAAAAATTAGTCATCTCCCTTGCCATTGTGTGTGTATTGTGTGTAGCTCCACCAGGTGTGTGTATGGTTTTGCCTCCACTGGCAACCTTTGTTGTGGTTGTGGCTACCACCCTGTATCAGCATCCCAAAGGTTCCCATAGGTTCAAAAAAGTTGTGGGACCCTGTCCTAGATGTGAGCCCAGCCAGGGCACAATAATGTTATGCTTCTCATTGACCCATGCCCTCAGCATGTGATCTCCCTGCTGCCCATCTTAAGGGTGATGCTATTGAGCACAAGAGACTGGGCCCACAGCTCCCTCTGCACACAGCCTGCTCTCTGACAGCAACCAACATTTGAAGCCTCTGGCCCAAGTTTCTGTTTTCCCATCTCTGACAGCAATCCCCATTGCTGATTTTTACCCTTGATTTTCATCACATGCTAGTAGATTTTTAAACAGATCATTAAAGAAAATCTGGATTCGATATTGTTTTTGCTCTTCCTCAGTATTTTTGTTTTATTGGCTCAGGCTCTTGTGCAGTTGGAAGAATACAGATATTATGTGCTCTCCACTGGGCCCACCAGCATTCTGGACCAGCTGGAGATTCAAGAGCAGCTTCATGGGCAACCCTGTGTAAAGAGAGCTATAGAAGTCTAATATGGAGGTAACTATTGCATGGATCACAGTGGCTAGGTGATGCAAGCTGTTGCAACTGGTGCAATAAATTGAGATGTAAACTGCTGTTTCTACTCCTTGTGGCTGTTGTTACTCTTCCCTGTATAAGTTTTCTATCCTCACCTGAATCAGGCCACATGAGAGCATACGGGATGCAGCAGTTGGAAAAGGTATATGCTAGAGCGGCTGTGAAAATGTTTCTAGGGAAATCCACGCAGAAATAAATGAGAAGAAACCTCACAAACACACCTTGCTTGCAGCAAAATGTATCACAGCTCCAAAGTGGTTTGAAGAGGAAATCCAAGGTACATTACCTATGATGCAGGCACATAGTGTGCAAGCTGCAATGGAGTTAGTACCTTGCCTTTGCTGCTGCAGGATAAAAGAAAAACCCTATAGAGGTGAAAGGAGCATACATTTGCAAGTCCCTTGGCTTCTGATCAGATTCCTAGGGTGAGACATCTGAAATTAAGTCTATGGCAAACCAGCTTCCAAATGACATCATCGCCATCTTGTGGTTACTGGTAATATCCAACAGCTTACTGAAAAAAAAACTTCCTATCCACAATGATAACCTTTTAAACAGTAAACATGGATTCTGGAATGAATGCCTGTAACAAACCAAGATGCCAGTTTTGCTCTCATGTCCTAGCACCACCTTCTGTGGACCCAGGAACATCAGCCCTAACATCTCAGGTTCATTCTTCTCCTCATCTTCTAATGTGATGTACTGCATCGTGTGTTGGTAATGCCCTTCCACCCTGCAAGGACAAACATGCTTTGACAAAAGAAATAATGGGCATTATTCTGACATCAAAAATCACAACATTCTTAAAAACAGTGGGGGAATATTCAGTAGCTGACCTAAAAGTAGCAAAGGAATTTCAAAGAGAGATTAGAAAGAGAGACTGCAGATTTGGCAGCAGTAATCGAGTTCAAGACTGTGCCTCTGCCAGAACTGAATCCAGACTTGTCTCATTAACTGTGCTGAGTTCTCCATGCCCACTGGATATCACACTGAATCCACTCACACCTGCTATTTGTAGGGAAATCTCTGGAGCCTAATTTGAGTCTCTCAGATTCCAGGAGGGAGGGGGTCTGAAAGCTCTGCTCCGGAATCAGCCCCTCCCCTCTGTGTGTGTACAGTTTAACTCAGGGGTAGTCAAACTGCGGCCCTCCAGATGTCCGTGGACTACAATTCCCATGAGCCCCTGCCAGCATTCGCTCCCTCATTATTCCAGCCATCATTATACCAGCATTCGCTGTTTGACTACCCCAGGTTTAACTGCTGCTCTTCTCTCTCTGCCTCTCTCCTGAGGTGATAGCTTTTATATTGTTGTGAAGTAACTTGAAGAAATATATATATAAAATATAATATATATATATATATACACATACACATCCACTATGAAGAAACTTCAGACTGCTGCATTAAAAGAAGGTGGCATATCCTGCATCCAGTGAGAGCTGGGATATTACCCCAAGGGAAAGGATGGGTTATCCCATCTTTAACACTGCTATTGTAACTGGCAACCAAAATCACACCACTTTCCAATATATAGGACAGATGAATTGTATCCCAAGAGAGAATGAAGGGAAAGCTCCCTCTGTCAACAGAATGCCTCCTCTTCCAAGCAAGCAGACCACCAACCCTTCCAGTCTTTTTTTCCCCATTAATGCATCACAGTGCATCACACACACACTGCTAAGTTGCCTAGGCAGAGATGAAAGAGGCTGGTCTTCCTCATCACTTTCTATTGGTGATGAAGGGAGGAAGGAAGTCTCTTCTGGCCATGAAAAAAGGCTATCCAGAGACCAGCATGGGCAAGAGCCATGTGGGATGGTGACTGCAGTAATGCGGGAGAGGAGCTTGAGAGGAAACATGGGTGGGATCCATCCCACTGATGACATTCTGCAGCTCTGACACCTGCCTTGGCCCCTTCCACCAGTCCATCAGTGGGAGGATTCTCATTGAAGACACACACTGAGAAAAGAAGCAGCCCCAGACTAATGAAACAATTCTGTGTTCTATCATGTATTGTATGCATGAAAAACTATTTTTAAAAAACATTCCCCTTGCATAAGCTCTTGCTAACTGCAAACTTTTCTAAGCATCCCCCACACACACAAAAAGTAAGAATTGGGTTTGGCCATTGGCAGGATATACAACAACCAAACATTTGACATGTTCATTAGAGCAGTGAGGATAGATTCAGGTGGGTTGCCACATTGATCTGAAGCAACAGAACAAGATTTGAGACTAGTGGTAACTTAAAGAACAACAAGTTTTTATTCAAGATATACATTTTTGTGTGCAAGCATGATAGCTGAAGCTTATATCTTGAATTGGTATTAAAGATGCCACTTGACCCAAACTTGATTAAATCAGTGAGATTTGGTCTTCTTTGCAGCCATAATTCTATTAATTTTGTCATGACTGATGCAGTGATTTTGTAGCTAAACTGCCACTGTTTCCAGTTGCTTCTGAGGGAGCATAAACAAAGAGGCCCACTGCTTTGTACTTTCCCCAGGGTTGAGTGTTTCAGCACAGACCAGTTTCTAGGGTCCAAGGCAGAGAAGAACCATTCCTGACTCCTGCTATGTGAAATCCTGCTAGCTACATCTGTCAGAGACTGAAGCTGGGACTTCATACGCAAAAGGTACTTGTTCTACACCAAAAGCCTTCCTGCGTATTAGGACAACACTGAGAGACGCATCTAAAAAATATCATGAGGAAGGTGCATCAAACCCCCAGAGTGAATTGCTATTGATTGACTGAGCTGCACATGATACCCAGTCAATCCAGGAACATTTCGTGTGCATTCGAGGATGCTACAGAATAGTCAATATGACTTCTCAGATACTGTTTTTTGCAAGTGTGTAACTTAATACTAGATGCAGAATTGAGCTTGATTCACAGTTACATGTTAACATGAGAGATCCATTAAAGAATCTCCTGGTCTGTAGTTTGGTTTCTTGACAGAAATCTGCAGGAAGCTATTTCTTCTCTCCCCTCTGCTGGAGCAGCAAGAAACTCAAACTGGTGAACTCTTCTCCCTCATCCCCAGTGTTCTGTCCTTATCCAAATGGGCCCAGGAGCACTTACCAGAGGCAGCCGCCTAAGGAGGTAGTGAGCACCCCCTTGGTGGTAATTTTCAAGCAGGAGCTGGACAGATGCTTATCATGAATGCTTTAAGCTGATCCGACAATGAACAGAGGATTGAACTAGATGACCTGAAAGGCCCCTTCCGATTCTATGATTCTGTGAAGGAAAATACAGTAGACAGGAATTTAGCTACCAATGTCATGTTTAGATAACTGTCTAGCTAGCATCGGGGAATAGCCTCTCTTTGAGAATCACTGAATAATAAATGTGATAACATAGGTGAAACCCACTGATTCCTAAAAACAGTATAAAATAAACATTCCAGAATTATATGAGATAGTATCAATTCTAACCGGGCCTCAAGGACAAGGGCAATATGAATTCCGACTATTACGAAACCTCCCATGCAGAGCTTCAGAAGGGTGGTCATTAAGATGAGCTAGAGCAAATGCTCCAGCATAGTAAAGAACTGTTAAATATCTTGTATACAACAGCAAAGGCTAAGGTGGTAAAATGCACCAAAGAATGGAGAGGCAGGGGGAAACCAACATCAGCAGCAACATCTCTTCATGCAAGTGCCAACATTGAATATGTTAAAAGACATTTTAATATCTGGTGAATACAAGCATGTCATCTTGACCTGGGTGGCCCAAGTTAGCCTGGAAGCCAAGCAAGGCCAGCTCCAGTTAGTACTTGGATGGGAGTCCACCAAGGAGGGTCATGGTGGAGTGGCAGACAATGTCAAATCACCTTAGTTAGTCTATTGCCTTGAAAATCCATCAGGGTTTCTCTGACCCGATGGCACTTTCAACCAACACCAGAGTGCTGCCTCTGACACAATGACATCATATCTGTATCACACCAGAAGTGATGTCACCACATCTTCCAAGCTGCTAGCATTCCCTTTAAGGATGTCTTGGACTATTAACTCTAGATCAGGGGTAGTCAACCTGTTGTCCTTCAGATGTTCATGGACAAGTCCCATGAGCCCCTGCCAGCAAATGTCTATGAACATCTGGAGGACCACAGGTTGACTACCCCTGCTCTAGATGCACCAAAGCAGCAGCCCCTTTCTTACATTCTTAAGAAATGTTAGTGGAAGCCAAAGCACAATAAAACCCAGGGCTTATATAATCAAAAGAATACGGTAATAAATACTGCGATACAAGAATGGATAGCCACTGGACTACCTGAAGTTGCAGGTGAGGAACTGAATATTCAGTCCTTCTCTCATGCCCCAAAAAACTTCCTCCCAAGCAGAAATCCAGAGCATCAGGAAGGAAAACTCCAATCCAGCTACTTCCCTGCTGTGATAGTTTTTGTACGGCAACATTTGAAAGTATGATCTTTTCCCCTCAGAGTGAAATGCCACACTATATCACCTCATTCCGCCGCAAGTATAGGCCAGATTGACACTGGCTACTGACCCCTCACAATTTTTCTTTTGACACTGATTGATCCCCATACCACAGGAAGAATTGGAAGGGACTAAGTTAGCCATCCTCTATCAAAAGAGAACAATGTACGTGTATGAAATAAAAAATATTTCATAAGAATCCAGAAAATAGTGTCAGCAATGCAGGCCTATTTTGTAAACATTACTGGTGTGATGTATGCAAAACACTTTGTACACTTTTGTGATAGTGGAAGGGTATGAATAGAATGTAGAATAGTAGGAATCGTTACAAGGACAGCATACTCCTATTGGAATTTAACACAGCTGCTTTGAGTACCCCCATTGGCAAACTAGCAAAAGGCCTTTCGGCTGTGGCACCAAAATTATGGAATTCCCTCCACAGTGAGATTCACCTAGCACCTTCTATCATTGTCTTCTGCCAGTAGGGTTTATTGGCGGGGAGGGGGGATGTCTGTTTTTCTATTTTGACTGGTGTTCCCTTCTGATTCTCATTGACCTTTCCTCCCATTCATGTGCTTTGTTGTGGTTGGGAGAAAGCAGCATGGAGTTGGATCCTGTCAGATGTCAGAAGCGAAATAGGATTTGTATTTGGAAGGGAGACCTCCAAGGAAGATTCTGCAGAAGGGAGGCCATGGCAAACCACCCCTGGAAAGCCACTTGATGGGGTCACCATAAATCAGCTGTGACTTGACAGCCCTTTATGAGAGAGAGAGAGAGAGAGAGAGAGAGAGAGAGAGAGAGAGAGATGGGTTTTTAATCTTGTTTAAGTGTTTTTATTGTTCACCACCTTAGATGTCCTAAATTATGTGGGAAGGTGGCTCTTAAATGTTTTAAAATAATTAAATAATAAAAGTTTAGTATAGGCATCAGAACAGCTGCTGTCTTCCAGTGGTATCATGCCTGGCGGCCTCCCAAGTCCTCCTCGTAATCTGCTCCCCTCCTTCAGCCCTGGATGTTCAAGAGAGGGCTAGGTATTAAGGGAAAATCTGAAGTTTGTGGCCTGTAAAAAAGCATTGGTTCTAAAGATGCAAGCATAAAACAGGTTTCAAATGTACCAAAGACTACCGGGACAGAAAAGAGGGGGAGGCCAGTCTCTTATTGGAATGATAAAAGTTAGGTATAAGTTGGATCTTTCTTAAGCACTTATCAGAACACATGAGTCTAATATAGGGCAGAACACATTAGCTTGATATTGTCCATTGAAAATGTTCTGGATCAAGTCTTGGCAGGTGTATTTTGCCCCAGAAACATTGCTGCTGGCTCTAATTTGAGTTTTCATTTCTTTTTGATGTTTGATGGTTCCCAGTATGCAATGCTTTCTTGCAAATGCTCTGGAATCTTGGAGTTATTAATGGATAACCTTTTCAATGCACATTACAAGATGATGACTTTGTTCGCTATTAGTCACTGGAAGAAATTGCTTTTCCAAAAAGTCTGAACCAAAGCAGCCTGGGAATCAATAGATGGAGAACTTACAAAAGGAAATTACTATTAGCTTAATTTTGCATGCAACTCCTTAGGTCAGAGATGGCTTATGGGCCACTTGAAACCCCTGGAGATGTTTGATCTTTGCTGAAAGAACATTTTCAAATTGATAAGAAACTGAGATTTCACACTTCAGTGTTCCCTCACTTTTGGATGTTTAATACAATATGGAAGCATTAAGTATATCAGGCCATGTCAATGCCAGAGTGTGTTTGAAATCCTTGTGGTGTGTTTGAAATCCTTGTGTTTGAAATCCTTGTTGTGTTGGATACTTAATTTATTTATAATATATTCATGCCACCTGCCCAAGATGACTTACAAAATAAAAATAATTTCATGGGACTGACCCCCTAATTTTCTCCATTCACTCTTTGGAAATAAACTTCCCAACTATTAATGAAGAGGATCTGAATCTAAAGCAACTGAGGAGGGGAGATTCTATTGGGCTCATGTCAGGAAACTATAGCCACATGTTTGGATATCTATGATGACACTACAAAACAAAATCAGAGTCTAGTGGCACCTTTAAGACCAACAAAGATTTATTCAAGGTGTGAGCTTTTGAGTGCAAGCACTCTTCCTCAGACTATGAACTGACCATCATGATAGTGGGAATATATAAGCAAAATCCTGTTAAATCCTGTTAAATTAGTAAACGGTGTCAACAAGGACCATCTGGTAATCCCTTATCCCTTGCTCGAATTAAATGAAAAACCACTGAAAGCATATCTCTGCCTGCTTCATGGTGGGTTGATGCTTCCCTGCCTCCTTTGTTGCTGTATCTATAACTGTGATTTGGTGGCAGAACCGAGACAACATTGTCATCAACATATTGCTGCAGATGGTACTGCCGGTAAGACCTTGTGTAATGGTTTAATGTGTTACACTAGGAATTGGGATAAGATGACCAGATTTTAACACTGGTAAAGCAGTTGACCGGGGGAGTTCTTGATTAAAAATTTGGTCTATATGGAGCAACAAAATTTGTAATAGAACGCATAGAATGCAAAAATAGTATTGTAATGTATATCTATTTTAATTTCAACATACATACAATTTGCCAGGTGCCCCCAGATGTCCCTCCAAAAGTGGGACAACATGGTCACCTTACATTGGGATATCCCCAGACCAGACAGCATTTTGTCTGTGCAGCAACTAATTTGTACCTAATTAAGAAAATTGTACTAGACTGGCTTGTTGATGAGTTGTAAAAAGAAATTTCTGAGAAAGATCTACTACGAATAACTTTTGAGGAAGATCAACTATGAAATCTAGATTCACATCAACTTACTACAATTTTTACAGAAGATGTTCTATAATATCACAAGGATATAACTCTTTTCTTAATTTTGTGATATAGGATCTCATTACTAGTTGTGGCATTTTTCTGTTAGCTATGTAATATGTAAGGTGATGTGGTTTAAAGTGTTGCGCTGGGATATTGGAGACCCAGGTTCAAATCCCACCCTGTTATGGAAGCTGGCTGGGTGTACCAATCACATACTTTCAGCCTACCTCACAGGGTTGTTGTGAAGATAAAACAGAGGAGAGGGGAATAATGTAAGTCACTCAGAGCTCCCACTGGGGACAAAGGTGGGGAATAAATTAAATAGAACAATGAATAAATAACCCAACTTCAAAGCTTGCCTGGATATATTCTAATTAAAAATAGTTCACCATTGTTAGTTTAATTAAGGTAAGGTTTTCACATGACACCTGATTCTAAGCTGAGCCTATGGCTGCCAGGGTAGGGGGAAGTTTGCAAACTGAAAGCAATGAGGTCCATTTTAAGAATAGTTTATTAACACAATGTAAGGCAGTGGTCCCCAACCCGCGGGCCGCGGCCCGGTGCCAGGCCGCAAAGGCCTTGGCGCCGGGCCGCGAAGGCCTTGGCGCCGGGCCACGAAGGCCTTGGCGCCGGGCCGCGAAGGCCTTGGCGCCGGGCCGCGGCTCCTTCTTCCCTCCCCCCCGAAGCGAGAAGCTCGCCAGGCTGCGAGCAAATCGGCTACTTTAGCGGCCGATTTGCTCGTGGCCCGGAGGGGCCGGGAGGGGGAGCCGCGGCTGCTGGCATGGCAGCGGCGCAAACGCGCCTGTGCGGACTGCTGCGCATGTGCGTTTGCGCCCCTGCTGGGCGCAAGCGCGCGTGTGCGGCAGTCCGCGCAAGCGCGCGTGCGCTGGGGCTGCCGCACGTGCGCGGGCCCCCGGGCCACCCTCTCCCTCCACTATGCTGCAGTGGTCCGCAGCGAGCGTAAGCTTGCGGACCGCTGATGTAAGGTAAACTGGACCTTTAAAAAATAGCTATAAGTATCCTTCAAAGGAAAAAAGGAGCAGATTTTTTTTACAAAAATACAAGCCAGAAAATAAGGATTGTCACAGATAAATAAGGGCAGTTGGTGTTCAGCATCAGCTTCTGCCATTGGCTTGCAACATGAAACCTTGGCATTGGTCAGCCCATGTATACATATTAAAGTCCTGCTCTGTCTCTCTTTCAGCAAAGCAGCATATGTGACTTGCTGCTGCTTCTCTTCCTTACTTACAGCAATGGCCTTGACCTCAAGAATGCACCATCCACATCTCAATTCAGGTGCAGCCATCCGTGGTGGTGACATCTGGCTGTATTGCACACTCAGTACATGGTTACTGAAATTTATTTCGTCTCCCTGCCCTTTTTGGATCTCATTTGATTGCCTCAAATCCTAGATCTCTCCAGAAATCTCTCAGCACTTACATGCATAATTCCAAATTCCAAGATTATCCCATTTTGTGAACTAGAAAGAAATTAGTGCCATCATAAATGCATATGATGTTTCCTATAAATCCGACCAGGTTTTGAGACCTCCTGATGACTGGGCCTGGAGAAGGAACATGCCTTTTCAGAGCTATGACTAAGAGAGATCCATCATAGGGCCCTGAATATTTGGGTGTCCCTCCTTCAACTTGCGATACACATAACACACTTATTATGAGCCTTCTTAAAACTATGCTTACGAGGTAATTCAACCCTTAGGAATTCAAGGCAGACAACGTTGGTAAATTGTAACAATAATAAGAATAGTCTTTATCAGAAAGAAAATAATAATAGCAGAAATATATCTAACACACTAACAAGCAGATAGAGAAGAATAGGGTGGGAAAAGAGGGTCCAATGTAATTACCTTTCCTGAAGAGATGATTGGCAAGAGAAATACATGTGGGAGCTTGCTAAATCCACTGTTTATATAGGGTTTGGAAGGTTGGCCTACATGATGCAAGCGAGGTGGGAGGCTAGTTGGAAATTTCCACTGAGCCTGGTGTTGGGCAAGCCAGTGACGGTTGTTAATGGCCCTAGAAAAGGTGTTAATGGGTCTAAGAAAAGGGATCCATCATGTCTCTATGTGTCTAGCAGCTAGTGTTTGGGGAAGAGATTTCCCCTTGCAGAGTGGCCAAGTAGTAGTAATATTGCAAGACAAAGAAATTGGCCAAGAGTCCCTGGCCAAATCAGTTCGGGTCAGACCACATTATCAACAAAACTATGGGGTGGGGTGGGGTGAATCAGAGTCCAGAGCACCTGAAATTCCAACCTGTTGCAGAGGAAAAGCCAAGGCATGTCCTGGTTTCCAAGATGGATTCTGCCCTAGCAGTGTGTCTGGTTACTGTGTTTCAGGGTATTCCTGTGTCTGGCTTGCTCCCAAGCCTAGACGGTTGCACTGTACTACTGGTTATGGAGTACAGTGTGCCAGTGTGTGAGGCAGGGGTCCTGCCATACTTAACAAGATCTAATAAGAGCAGCAGTGCTGACCTGCCTAGATCCAGCTGTCTCCAGAGATTGTCTGTTAGGGCAACTAAAGCCATCTCTACTCCATGGCCAGGTCAGAACCTGGATTGGAATGGATCGAGTGCCAAAGTTCCCTCCGAGACCCTGGCGCTGTCATGCCACTTCCCATTCAATCACCTTAACCAGAAATACTAAGTGAAAGACTGAGCAGTAACTGGCTGGGTTGATGGGATCCAACTCTTGTTTTTGGTTTTGTTTTTTCCCAATAAGGGCCTCACCACAGCCTCTTTCAGTCTGTCTGGGAACGTCCCTGTTCTTAGAGACAGGTTGATAATCTCCTGGATAGGGCTCTGAATCTCCTCACTGCCAACTTTTATTAGCCATGAGGGCAGGGGTAAAGAGGCCGAACAGCTGCTAGGAAGTTGTCTACTTTGGCCAAGCAGTGCAGCCTGAAATCCAAAATTGGACTCTGAGACCATTGAGTTCACAGTCTGCATCAAACCGCAGAGTCCTTGTCTAAGAGGTGAGACAACTGGAGCACTCAGGTTTATTAGAATAGAATCATAGAATCATAGAGTTGGAAGGTGCCTTACAGGCCATCTAGTCCAACCCCCTGCTCAACGCAGGATTAGCCCAAAGCATCCTAAAGCATCCAAGAAAAGTGTGTATCCAACCTTTGCTTGAAGACTGCCAGTGAGGGGGAGATCACCACCTCCTTAGGCAGCCTATTCCACTGCTGAACTACTCTGACTGTGAAACATTTTTTCCTGATATCTAGCCTATATCGTTGTACTTGAAGTTTAAACCCATTACTGCATGTCCTTTCCTCTGCAGCCAACAGAAACAGCATCCTGCCCTCCTCCAAGTGACAACCTTTCAAATACTTAAAGACGGCTATCATGTCCCCTCTCAACCTCCTTTTCTCCAGGCTGAACATTCCCATGTCCCTCAACTTATCTTCATAGGGCTTGGTCCCTTGGCCCCAGATCATCCTCGTCACTCTCCTCTGTACCCTTTCAATTTTATCTATGTCCTTCTTGAAGTGAGGCCTCCAGAACTGCACACAGTACTCCAGGGGTGGTCTGACCAGTGCCGTATACAATGGGACTATGACATCTTGTGATTTTGATGTGATGCCTCTGTTGATACAGCCCAAAATGGCATTTGCCTTTTTTACCGCTGCATCACACTGCCTGCTATTTTATAGCTTTTACTGTTTTATCCGAATTTATATTTATGGAGAATTATAAAATGCTGTACACCACCCTGAACTTATTGGGGTGGTTTATAAACAACAACAACAATAACAACAACAACAACAAAACAGCTGCACTTATCCAATATACGCATTTTGGACACTAAAGGTAAAGGTATCCCCTGTGCAAGCACCGAGTCATGTCTGACCCTTGGGGTGACGCCCTCTAGCGTTTTCTTGGCAGACTCAATACGGGGTGGTTTGCCAGTGCCTTCCCCAGTCATTACCGTTTACCCCCCAGCAAGCTGGGTACTCATTTTACCGACCTCGGAAGGATGGAAGGCTGAGTCAACCTTGAGCCGGCTGCTGGGATTGAACTCCCAGCCTTATGGGCAAAGCTGTCAGACGGCTGCCTTACCACTCTGCGCCACAAGAGGCTCATATTTTGGACACTAGCTATTTATAAATTCTAAAATACACATAAGCTGGTTTCTAGAAATTTCTGACAGATATTAGGCCAATCAGGGTAGCTACCTTTGTTCCTCCTTGAGTTTATTTTCACAAGGTAGATCAGGCCGAGGCAGAATAACTGACCCCCACTGAGCTCTGTTGTAGAGTGAAGATTTGAGCCCTGCCTCACCACTGACTGTCAATGGGGATGGATGGCAGTCCCACCTATCAAGGACGGCTTGATGCTAAGCCCAACTGCTTAGTGGCTTGTTGCACAAACGTGAGAAAGTATAACAGCTAAAGTGAAGTCAAGGTTGGGTCCCTTTGTATCTCTTTTTAGAGAGGAATGGGAGAGGAATGGGAAGGCGACTGTAGGCCGCTTTGAGCCTCCTTCGGGTAGGGAAAAGCGGCATATAAGAACCAACTCTTCTTCTTCTTCTTCTTCTTCTTCTTCTTCTTCTTCTTCTTCTTCTTCTTCTTCTTCTTCTTCTTCTTCTTCTTCTTCTTCTTTACAGCCCTCCACAACAACCTATGGGGCTATAAGAAAAAAATCGGGAAAGCCCAGGGCAGAACTATCACCAATTAAAACTGATGCCTGATTTTTACATCAATTTTGCATAAATGATGTAAAAATGTAAAAATACACATGCTGACAATCTACTAGAGGAAAAACTGACCTTGAGAAAAAGAATTATCCAAGCAATAAATATGGGATATTCAGGCAAAAACTTTGGATGGGGGAACCATGAGCCATTAACTCTAGCAGTTGACAAGGTATATTTCACACAGAATTTAATAGGAGGGGAGAGCTCTTATCATCTTTGAAGTATATTGAATGTTATCCTTGGCCTTTTTCTACTCTAGATAGGATTTGCATTATTCTGATAACTAATACCCCCCAGCTAGTTGCTCACCCTGCCACGACTGTGAGAGGGTCATTTGACCCCAAAAGGGGTCCCAACCCCCAGGTTGAGAACCACTGACCTAGACTATTATGCACATGTTTGATAATGCTCTCTGACAAAGACCCAGAGGTAACCATTTTAGTTGCCAGATTTTTAACTAAGATGCTTTTATAATATGCTGCCTACCTTGTATTTTATCTTTTATAGTTTATTTAATCATTTTAAGATCTGTTCGGTTATGTAACCCCATGGCCTATTTTATTATTTTGTTGAAATTTTAAACCCTATTTTTATATGTTTTATACATATTTTATGCCAATAAAAAGTTACTGACTAACTGACTGATAATGCACTTTCAGGGCACTTTAGAAATAGATTTTTGAGTTCTGCATATTTAACTTGTATGCGGAGCACATCATGAGAAAGGCGGGGTTAGAGGAGTCACAAATTGGGTTCAAGATTGCAGGGAGAAATAGCAACAATCTCAGATATGCCGATGATACCACTCTAATGGCAGAAAGCGAAGAGGAACTAAAGAGCCTGTTGATGCGGGTGAAGGAGGAGAGTGCAAATGTTGGCTTGAAACTCAACATCAAGAAAACAAAGATCATGGCATCCGGCCCTCTCGATTCCTGGCAAATAGATGGAGAAGAAATGGAGATAGTGACAGATTTTATTTTCCTGGGCTCCAAGATCACTGCAGATGGGGATTCCAGCAAAGAAATTAAAAGACGCTTGCCCCTGGGGAGGAAAGCTATGGCAAATCTGGACAGCATCCTAAAAAGCAGAGACATCACGCTGCCAACAAAAGTGTGTCTAGTCAAGACTATGGTATTCCCAGTTGCAATGTATGGCTATGAAAGTTGGACCATAAGGAAGGCTGAGCATCAAAGAATTGAGGCTTTTGAACTCTGGTGCTGGAGAAGACTCTGTCAATTATGCACGGTGCTGGCCTGCCCCAGCCCCCGCAGGCTCCTGCAGTATCCTGGGGACCGCGGAAGTTCCCACGTTTCCTTAACACGGGCCTTCCATGGCCTTGGGCCGGGCCATGCCCGCGCTGGCAGCAGCGGTGCGCATAATCGGGGATTTTCCCTGATGCCCTACCACCAGCAGCATGGGCATTCCAGACTGTGCATAATAGGTCAAAGTGTGGTTTTGCTCATTTCAAACTTCCAAAGAAAAAACTATTTCTTCTATTTCTTCATGCCATATATGATTTCATCTTCCCTCACAGGATTTCCGTTTATCTTATTTCCATTTTTCTCTGACTGTCCCACCCAGTTGTTTGAATATTGTATACATTTTATACAATGTCTGTTGGTCTTAAAGGTGCTACTGGATTCTGATTTTATTGTTGTATATTAGTAAGGTATAGGATTTATGAAATGAACAGACACCAGGAATGAGGTAACTTTGTATACAAATAACCATCAGATAATTTGCCACAGACAGGTTTCTCTTTCTGTTATTCAGACAGGTCTTTAAAACTTTAAATATCTAGGCAGTTTTTCTCTCATTAACTAGTATAAGCTTCTTGGTCTCATAGATATTTAAGTTGGTGAAGACAGGAACATTCAAACAAGTTCCAATGTCCTTCTTTATTTGCTGACTGGGGATCATCCTCTTCTTTTAGGAGCTATTTCCTTAGACTTGTTAGGAATAGACTAAGCTTCCCTCTTCCCTAACTCAGGATCTTTCTTGATCCTTGATTGAATAAGAATCACAAACACATTCTTCTTGGAGCTATTTTCCTCAGGCTTGAATGGTGATCCTTCTTGACCCCCTCACTTTCTAAGCGTTCCTTTCCAGCTAACTGTCAGTTCTTACCTGACAACTTTCAACTGCCCTGACTGACAGATCTGTCTAAACTCACAGAAATTGTGCTTTATGACAGATGAAACATGACTTTGCTGTGACAGAAGTAGTAGTTAACAACGAGGACCGTATTTTAACAGATACTGAAATATTTACTGACTCTGTGCAAAATACTTATTTCCAGAACCAATAGATAACCCTCCCCTCCCCCCCCCCGAGAAAAATAATGACTAGGAAAGTGCAAAGGTTGTGTCTGTGGTCTGAAATTATTTTCTTGGAAGATGAATCAGCTCTCAGTCAATGAAATGGATACCAACCGTAGGAACACTGCATTCCCTCCAAAGCTGCAAATGGCCTATAGAAAGATGAATGAACTTCACATCGGGAATTTGCCCACAGTTGTACTGCATTATAAATGTCTCCCATTAGACACTGGGCAGTTCTGCACCCATTAAATATAGTGAAATGCTTATAGGTAGTCATGGCCACATTCTCGACCGATTCAGGCCACATCAGGCCAACGTAGTCAACCCCTGGAATTGATGGTGTTGGGAGAGCCCTGAAGGCATAGATGTCCCGGACTAGGATTGCCACCTCACCCCCCCCTACCATGGAGCCAGGGCTAATGAAGGACCGAGAACCCGGTTGGCACAAGATCTTTCAAGGCAACTGTTTCACCTTTGCGCGCCCAGGTCTCGGTGATGCACTTCAGGTGTACCCTGTGCCCTGTAAAATAGTCCTGCAGGGTTGAGGATTTGTTCTTGATTGACCTGGCAGAGGTTTGAAGGACAGTGAGCACATCAACCAGCCACCAACCGTATTTCCACAGTCAGGGCCTTTCTGGACCTATGTGTGCCGCTCTCCCCCTCTTATTGAACCTTCTCCCACCGCCATACCTCCCTTGGCCCAGAAATGCTGGAATAGTTCTTCCAGGTTGGGTTATAACCCCCTCTCCCCTTCCATGCCCACTCTGTCGCTCCCATATGGCAGACCATATCTAAAACACAACCAGAAGTGTCCTGTATGTTGGCCCCAAAAACTTATCTAATTACTGCAATGCCTTGGATAGAGCGACCATAGATCCTCCCCCTCACTGGCCCTAACTAATCTAACTAGTCTAATGGTCTATCCCAACAATTTCTGCTCGTTTTGGGTTTTGATCATGCCAAAGAATTGGTAAAGCAAAGTATACAGGATGTGGAAAGACAGCATGATTTGAATAGAATCAGGGGCTTTACGCACCGGGATCTTTGTAGCAAATTGGTCACTGAATGAAAAATCGCCATTTAAAATAGTGGAATTCGTCGTTATGCATACCTGCCTTTGTAGTGGAATCCAGTTGCGTTTTGTAGCGTTTCCCACAGGCTTCCGGTCTCGGCAAAAATCGCTAGAAAGGAAGCGCTATTGCCAAGCTCGTCCCGCCCCTGGCCGTCAAGCAGCCAATGGGCAGCCGTTAGCATGCTCCCAAACAGCCCCTTTCCCTTTAAGAAAGGTTTTTTTTTTAAAAAAACAGACCCATTGCAACGAATCTGTGTTAATTCGTTGCAACGCAGAGACCCATCTAGCTGCCTAGTGTGTTTGAGCTGTCGTTTGATCGTTGCCACGCTCCCTCCGAGTGAAAAAAAAAAATCCCCCCCCTCTCACGGGCCCGATTTTCAGCTGAATGAATGTGTAAAAAATAAAGTGAAAATACATCAGCAAACGGGCTTCTCTGTTCTTTGTGCTTAGTGACTGAAGGGGAGGGACTGAAGCCAGGGAAGCCTCTAAACTGAAAGAGGCTCGCTGGTGCGTTTATCCCCGCTCGCTCGGAGAAAAAAAAATGGCGATCGCTTCGCCAGAAGATCAGAGAAGAGAGCCAGGGGGAGGGACTTTGTAGAAACCGCAACAATGTTAACACACAGGTCTTTTTCGCTAGTGTTGCAGATTGGTTGCAGGAGTGTATCGCTTTCCGGAGGGTGAATCCACTTTTGGGGATTTCCCTGAAAGCGCTACAAGGAAGCGCTTTTTGCAGATTGGTTTCAGGTGTGTGGCAGATTGTCGACGACGTTGTGCATAACAGCAAATCAGTAGCGTTTTCAATTGGCAACCATTGTGCTATTTTGAAGACGTTCAAAAAGCCCCTCAATATTCCACCGTATGACAACTCTCTTCTAAATAGATTATCTCTTATGCCCTATCTTTCTAATATTGATAATTCTGAATTTAGAAGGGCATTTACATTATTGCGCTATAATGCTCTCCCTACAGCATGGGTAGAGGGAAAATATAATAAGCTTCCACCCCAGGAACGAACTTGTTTATGCCCGGACGGTAACATTGAGAACACCGAACATGTGATTTTTGATTGCTGTATTTATAACCAATTGCCTCAGGAATTACTGTATTCCATCTTTACTGACTTAAGGGCCACTTCAAGAGAAGCCAAATTAAAGGAACTCCTTTCGGATAAAAATAAGAATGTATCCCATATTATTGCCAAATATTCAAGCCATTAAACGTAGCCATTAAACGTAGAAGTGCCTGGCTAAATATGTATAAGGGTTAGGATGGATTTCTTGAACACATGAAGTATTTTGGAACTTTTAATCAATCTTATATAGTGTTTTACTACACTGTCCCCTATACCAGGGGTAGTCAACCTGTGGTCCTCCAGATGTTAATGGACAACAATTCCCATGAGCCCCTGCCAGCATTTGCTGGCAGAGGCTCATGGGAATTGTAGTTCATGAACATCTAGAGGACCACAGGTTGACTACCCCTGCCCTATATTACTACTTGTACACACCACTTCTGGACCTGCTATTTGTACTTCTGCTGGGCCTAGGGTTCCCAGCACTGCCTTGGGAAAAGCTGGGAGATTTGGGGGACAATTGGGGGTATGTGGTATCAGTTCCAGGTGATCCTCTCATAGTTTCATTGGTCTTTACCATCACTATGTGGAGGCCCATAATAGAGCAGAGAGCTTAGAAAGAAGAGAATTGCTGCATTGGCACCTTGTGGCAGAAGACTGCCACAATGGTTTTCAAATAGCATGGAGATGCAGTCAAATCATAGGAGAATTGGTTAGTTACAAACAAACTCCAGGGATGGCCCCTTTAAAACAACTACCTAGGGCAACCACAAGTGTGGATGTTGCACAGCATGCCAAAATCTATTGCAAAT
This sequence comes from Paroedura picta, assembly GCF_049243985.1. Taxonomy (NCBI): domain Eukaryota; kingdom Metazoa; phylum Chordata; class Lepidosauria; order Squamata; family Gekkonidae; genus Paroedura; species Paroedura picta. The sequence continues at coordinate 23,053,262 of NC_135381.1, read as the reverse complement.
TAAAGAATTTAGACACCCGATAAATGGCTACACAATTAGGATTGAGACCTTTATTAATTGTGGAACAAAAAACTGTGGGCCATTCCGCACCAGGATCCATGTTGCAAATTGGTTGCGGAATGAAAAATCGCTATTGTAAATAGTGGAATTCATCATTATGCATACCTGCCTTTGTAGTGGAATCCAGTTGCGTTTCTATCGTTTCCCACAGGTTTCCGGTCATGGCAAAAATCGCAGACTATATTCAATGCAGAATAACGATTGTAATATAATAAAGCGTTCTAAACTGGTTGTTTTTTAAACTGTTTTATTTGGCTCCATGCAGAATACCTCTTGGTCTTCAGGTCATGGTCTGCTGCAAGCTCAGGTCCTAACAGAGAAGTCCTTTTGACAGCTTTTTGCAGATGAAATATCCAATACCACAATGGGTTGCATACACCTATAGTTAAAAAACAGCAGATGGAGGTCTGGATATAAGAGGGAACTGTGGAAAGTTTAGGCAAGAAGTAGTAATCCCAGAGGCAACGTTGCTCAATGTCAATTTCTCTACATTCTTCTCCAGTTTTGTAATCTGTTTTATTGTCTGCATTAGTGAATTCTATAATTTTTGGTACCATATGGTCCTTGCTGCACTGATTTTAGTTGTAATCCATCTCAAGTCTCAGTGAGAAACGTGGGCTAAAAATGAAAGAAATGAACACATAAATCATAGCAGACAATGGGTATACCTTGTAAATACGGTGTTGTCACCTGACTCACTCCAGATTACTGATGTGAGAGGAAATTCCGTGGCTGGTGAGGCTGGCCTCCTGGATAGTTACAATGGTACTACTTTGTGATTTTAAAAAAATGATTTGGAAGTGAATTTGTTTAAATGTGGCATGGTGATAGGAATGGCCAATAAGTAGCTCAAGAATATTTTCTTGTTCTGCCTTGGAACACTTTGGGCTGCCCCCTTTTATTTTTGGTACAAGGAAACGTGACTTAAGCATGAAAAAGCAATGTTACATATTTGTACAATGTGGTGCTCCACATTGGTTCTGGCTTTGAGAATTGGTGACACCCTTTTTCTTGGTAGCCCCTTGATAATTACCATTCCATCATCACCATTCCAGGGTATCAGTGTACAGTTGAACAAAGGAGCCATCACTCCTGGGTTAAATTTGTTCCATTTGACATCACCACATACTACTCCAAGACATTACTGGATTCCTCCCCTGTCATCATCAGGCCCTACCCAATGAAGCTCATTGTTTTGAACGATGTCAACTTGGCAACATTACTTCTCATTCGTGTATTCATGCTCCTTCAATATAACATTTGCAGCCATAGGCCTGAAAATATTTGTTTGTTTGTTTGTTTATTCCTTGCCTCTCCCCGGAGGCCTGAGGCAAGTTACAAACATATAAAAACCCCAGTAAACCATACAATAAAACATATAAAACATAGATGAGCGATTGGGATGTGAGTGTCCTGCATAGTGCAGAGGGTTGGACTAGATGACTCATGAGGTACCTTCCAACTCTAATATTCTATGATTCTATATCATACATAAATCCCCAGACAATAGAACAAGATGTGGTTTAAAAAAACCTCAGTTAATATCTACTCTACCCCACTGTTGAGGGGGAGGGAGGACAGAGGGTGCCAGATGGACTTTGCTAGAGCCACTGTAAGGGGGGCCAGATCTTCCATGCAGCCCAGCCTCTCCCCAGGACAGCTCCATTTTTTAGGCCCAGCAGAACGCTCAAAGCTCCCGCAAGGCTTTTTTCCCATTTTTTTCCACATTCAAGTAACTTCTTGTTGACAAAGTCATTATGTGGTGAACCTGTCTATTTGAACCAGGAGGTTGGAATTCAATTCTAAGCTTCAAAGGACCAATAAAATAACAGAAACATCAGAAAGATGCATATCTTTATAAAGATGCATAACTTTATACATTTTATAAACTGGAGGGCACAATCTCTACTGAAGTTACCAAATTTTTGTCCTTTTCTACAAAAAGCTTGATATGGTTTGGTATCTTGTACAGCTTTCTAGCACAAAGCAAAGGACAGCTGGTAGCCTGAGGGCTAAGCCTAGTTCAACAGCCAAGCAAATAATGACAGATCTGGGTAGAGGCTGGAAAGGGGAAGCTGAGGCCAGCTGAACAGCTGGTGTGCAGAGAATGAGGATGATTTGGTGAACTGATTGCTTCAGGAAGTACAGCATGTGTATATGCCACAAACTTTGTGAACTGATGCCACTGGAGAGTGAAGTGTGGAACAAAAAAAATTTCCTTTGACACTGTAGAACCTTGATTTTTATCTCTCCAAAATGGCTGCTCACCTGGTTTTCAGATCTCTGCTGGTTACCCCCAGAACGTGCTCATACTTGTTAAATCCTCACATGATCAGTATGGAGGGCACTTGGTGAAGAGGATGACTCATAACAGCACTAGGAAGGCTCTGTTGTGAACTTTAATTTCAGTTCCTTGAATGCCTGCCAGTACTCAACTTTCCATTGCACTCAGATTACTTGCCTTCACCCCTTTCCCTTTTGTTTTGAGTAAGTCAGTGAGTGGGAGGGCTATTTCAGTGATGTTTGCAAGGAAGTCATGGTAAAACTTGCCAAATCCCAAGGAACTCTGCAGCATGGTCTAGTACAGGGGTAGTCAAACTGCGGCCCTCCAGATGTTCATGGACTACAATTCCCAGGAGCCCCCTGCCAGCATTCGCTGGCAGGGGGCTCCTAGGAATTGTAGTCCATGGACATCTGGAGGGCCGCAGTTTGACTACCCCTGGTCTAGTAGTTAAGAGTGGTGACTTCTAATCTGGTGAACCAGTTGTGATTCCCCACTTATCCACATGCAGCTAGCTGGGTGACCTTGGTTTTTTCACAGCCTGTTAGAGCTGTTCTGGTAAAGCGGTAGTTTCAGTTGCCACATAGGGTGTTTGTTGTGGGGGGGGGGAAGGGAACGTGATTGTAAGCCGCTTTGAGGCTCCTTCTGGTAGAGAAAAGCAGCATATAAGAACCAACTCTTCTTTTCAGAGGCAGAACAGCTGGCGGGAAATGTGAGTGACCTGCTGGAAGGTACGCCCAGCAGCAGGTCCCACCATGGGGCACAAAGTTGGTTTCAGTGAGTGCCCCTGATCCTCATCTCAATGATTCTGGGGAACTCTAGAAGAGGGCTGGGGTTAAGGTTGCTAGACTGCAGCTGCTACCACCCGAGTGTTCGGATTAGAACTGGAGGACTTGGAACAGCCTGTGAACTTTTCCCAAATGGATAGCAATCTGTCACATAGGAGGGCTGCTACCCACCCCACGGAGCCAGTGGATTTGGACATTGGGGACCACTGAGAAAGGTTACAGCCAGTAGTGGTACCCGGGGCAGCCTACCCATTGGTTCTGGGACTGGACTGGTTAGAGAGGCACAACCCAAGTGTTGTGAACAATGAGGCGTTGGTGCAGAGGCCATACCAGCTCCAGCAAGGAGGGCTCGGTGCAAATATTTAATAATATCTAAGCGTTAAAGCCTCTTTGTCAAGAGGCTAGCAGAGTCACCAAAAGATGGAAGGTCTCAGCTGAGACACCAGACTAAGATGCATCCCCCCATTTTGGAATCAACAGCCACATCAGTAGAAGAGAATGAACAGTTTCAATAGTGATGGGGGCTGAGAATCTTTGAAGGGTAGCAACTGGGCAGCTGCAGAAGGTGACACTGGTGGAGGATCTGCCACAGACAATGGCTGTGACACATCAGCCAGCCCTGGTTACTACTGTGCAGAAGAAAGCAATCGTAAACTACTTCTGATCATCTCATACCTTGAAAACCCAATGGGCCCCATGACTTAGAAGTGGCTTCACACTTACATACACAGTGTACAACACAGTTTTTCTTTATACATGTATCTGGTCATTCTCATGCAACATTCAATATATTTGCTTTTGAATGTTTCATTGAAACCCAACATTTACCCAAATGCTGGCCCCCACTTTCATTTGTAAAATGAATGCACTTTGGCATTTTATTACATACAGGCTGTATGTGCTTTCATTTTAATCTGAAGAGGGATAGTGTTGGAGAATGGACAAGATTGGAGCAACTTTTCCATTTAGGTGATGTTGGATGCTGGTGCAAGATCACCAGAGATTATGGAATGCTTCTCTTGTCTTCCTCCTGCCTTTTGTTGTTCTTTCTTTTCCCCCTTTACCGTTGACTAGATGGGATTACCAGGTTGGAAGATACTTTGTCCACACTAATATTTTCCACCTTTATAGAGCATTATTTTTTTTCCTGATGCTTCTGGAGTGTGGTATTTTTCCTTTCTTTTCAACACCCCAGATCTGTCAGAGATCCTGTTCTGTATTCTTGTGTTATACAAGAGAAAAGCCTGAAATCCATGAAAGGGACAGATAGCAAAATCTCCTGCTGTGTGGGTGGGCAATTCATTTCTTTCTCTCTCATGTTGCTCCAATTAATGTTTCTCCATCTCTGTCTAAAATCTGTCAATCCCTATTTATAGCAGCCAACAGAATAAGTGCATTTGCTGATGCCAGTCTGTGGAAAAATAAAATTGGGCTTAGCAACCCAGCTCTATTTGGGGGTAGGGAAACAGGAGATAAGGTTCCTAGAGGAGTGTGACTCCCCTACAAGAATTCTTCCCGGGTAGGAGATCCATTATGTTTTTCCACAATGGAAGGAACATGACAATAATAGCGTTATGGGACAATATATTCAGCATTTAACCGCCATCTTTAAAGCATATTTGATAAGGGAGAACATGAAGAGAATGACAGAGATTCTTTCTTCCTAGAACCTCGGTTGCTAATGAAGTCCACGGGCAATAGATTCAGGAAGGGCAAGAGGAAAGTGCTTCTTCACTCAATTAATTGTTAAGGTTTGTGGAACTGACCATGGGAAGTTATGATGGCTTTCAAAGGAAACTATACAGATGCAGAGGAGAGCATGGACTGTATGGCATTGTATCCTGATAAGCTTCCATCAACAAAATCTCCAGGTATTTTCCAGCCCAAAGCTGGCAACTCTAAGATGTCTATCAAGTGATATTGACCATGACAGCGACTTGTCTGTTCAGAGACATTATTTCTCTGAATATCAATTTGTGAGTGGAACAACAACAGGGATAGAGGCTTTGGCTTCTGTGCCTTTTCTTGTGGGCCTTCCATGGCATCTGGAAACAGGATGCCAAATTAAATGGACTTTGGCTCTCAACCAGCGGAACAGCTTTTATTTAAGTGTTCCCTGACTCCATTATAGATCAGTGCCAGCATTAAAGCATAGTGAAGCATATCAGTGTACTGTGGTAATTTGCCAGCTAGGACGGCTATTTATTTGTTTGTTTATTTATTTTGAATTTATATCTCGCCACTCCCAGGAAGCCATCTTGCGGCAGGTTACAGATAAAACCCCAATGAAAATATAAAACAATTAATTACCCCATTTAAAACTAATTTTCGAATCCCATGGCAGAGACAACTACAAAATCCCATAATCGTTGGCTGCTATCCAATGCTCTCCATGTGCCGGCTCACCACCCACAGTGAAGGTCGACTGTTGGAGACTCTGCCCGTCTCTAGTTCTTCTACTTCTTCATCTGCTAGGGGGGCTGTCAGATCTTCCTGGTCTATTGTTTTCCTTTGCCACAAGACACGGGCTAGCAAAGCAAATAGGGAGTTTGCTGAAGCATGCCAGGAGAAGTGGGGGAGAGGGCCAGCACATTGGCCGGTACTCTCATGGTGGTTAAGCATCTGACCTGGAATGGTCAGTTTGGGCAAGTGTGTATTCTGTTATGTTAGTGTCTCAAGAGCCCACCATACCACTGCTCATTAACATTCCATACTGCTGCCTCCCAAAATACAAAGGGAGGAGAGAGACAAGAGAAAGACAAATAGAGAAGTCTTGGGGGGAGGGGCATGGATTTCCCCATATCCACTCAGTACAGAAAGAAAAAAAAAAGCACTTACATTCTCCCCAGAGTAATTAGAATCTGGCCACGTTGCATAGAGATAAGATTCAGATAAACATCTGAGAGAGGCCAGTCAGCCAGATGCTGGTATCCAGGCATCATTAATGTCATTGTGGTTTCCCCTATGGTGCCATAATTAATTGCTGTCAACACCCCGGTCACAATTAACAGTGAGCTTGTTCCAACAAATTTTCTACAGGTGCAGCAGCCATCTGTGTCCAAGCGAAGACTAAATGGAGTAATTTGTTGCCCTCAAACCACTTAATTAGAGGCTCCTCCAGAAGCAGCCCTACTGTGAGGCGCAGCTACAGATTGTGATTGCCGCTGAAGAGAGGAGAGGCAGAGGCAGACAGGGGTGACCCATGAGGTACTGTCCCCGGGGAGCTTTTTCTCCAAATGCCTCACTGGCATCTGGAGAGTCCAGTGATGATCCCTAACTTATCATGGTACTGCAAGCAGCACATGCAGCTGCCATACACTGAGTCAGACCAGAGGTCAGTCGTCAGTCCTGGCTACTCTGACTGACAGCAACTCTCTAGGTATCTCTCAGGAGACCTCCTACTGGATCATTTTAAACTGGAGATTGAGCCAGGAACCTGGTGTGTGCAAAGCTGATGCTCTATCCCTGAGCCATAGAACCTTCTTAATTTGCAGCTTCCTATATTGAGCCTCTTGTGGCGCAGAGTGGCAAGCGGCTGAAAGAATGTCTGAAAGTGATGCCCGTGAGGTTGGGAGTTCGATCCCAGCAGCCGGCTGAAGGTTGACTCAGCTTTCCATCCTTCTGAGGTCGGTAAAATGAGTACCCAGCTTTTTGGGGGATAAAACGCTAATGACTAGGGAAGGTTCTAGCAAGGCCACCCTGTACTGAGTCTGCCATGAAAACGCTGGAGGGCGTCACCCCAAGGGTCAGACATGATTTGGTGCTTGCACAGGGGATACATTTACCTTTATATTGGGAAACCTGGGTCATCTGGGTGAAAACCAGGGATCCTAATTAGACAACATGGGAAGCTTTCTTGAAGGTCTACTATATCTTACAAGAGAAAAAACCTATCCCAAGGCTACTATAGATGTAGTAAAATTATACAGAATACATGAAATATAAGGTTCTTCGTTCTTGTTTATTCTTGTATTGGATCCAACCAGAATGGGATCTAGATATGTCCCGTTTTCAAATAATAATCTTCCTCAATGGTTGTCCTAAACATAAATACTCAAAATTAATATCTTACAAAACTGAAAGCAATTATACATATTCTAGTAAACCCATACTCTACCTCACTTTTGAATGTGAATGTTATAAATGTTCATATTGTGAAAGTCAACCTAAAAAAGATATAGTCCTAAAGTCATTAAATAATCAGTTTTGAATTTCAAAATGTATATAAATGCTCCCTAATTCAATACAGTTCTTACCTCTATTGAATAATATATATATCGGCTTTTGGCTCTTCAATATGGGAATGCTAGTCATACCAACTGCTCCCAACCACACCCTATCACCCTAGTAAATTTATACTTTCATTAAGGCCACCTGTCTGCATGTGTTACATCCTATTAAAGTTAAAGAGAGTAGTAAGCATTTACAAAGAGCCTCTTGTGGCGCAGAGTGGTAAGGCAGCCGTCTGAAAGCTTTGCCCATAAGGCTGGGAGTTCAATCCCAGCAGCCGGTTCAAGGTTGACTCAGCCTTCCATCCTTCCGAGGTCGGTAAAATGAGTACCCAGCTTGCTGGGGGGTAAATGGTCATGACTGGGGAAGGCACTGGCAAACCACCCCGTATTGAGTCTGCCATGAAAACGCTGGAGGGCGTCACCCCAAGGGTCAGACATGACTCGGTGCTTGCACAGGGGATACCTTTACCTTTACCTTTAAGCATTTACAGTTCCTTAAAAGGTAACACTCCAGTAAGTAGTTGCAGTGAATAATATGCCCATGGAATTTCTCATAAGGTTACTTTCCAACAGGTGTAGTTCAGATTTCAGTTTATAAAAAACAAGAAAAGTTCAGTGTTGAGTTCAAATCTGCAGGGCTCATAGAATCAAATGAATGAGTATAGAAACACTCTTTGTCTAAGCAATCTATTATGGTCCATTCTTTGATAAGGCTGCTGTTGTAACTGTTCAATGGCGAAAAATTGAAGTTGATCGGGTGTGTGTCCTGCTTCAATGAAGTGGTCAACAAGAGGAGCTTCAGGGACATGGTGTTTAAGGTGGGACTTGTGCTCCTGGATTCTCGTCCTTAATTAGCGACAGCTAATTCCAATATAATGCTTATCGCATGCACATTTAATACAGTAAAGTACATTTTTACTTAGACAATTTATGTAACTGTTAATCTTTACATGAAACCCAGTGTTGGGTGCTGTAAATTCTTTAACAGGCAATAAATGTTTACAAACAGTGCAAGCCCCACACATATAATTCTCCTTTGGAAGGCTGCTTAAAGGAACCTCAGTAAGATAAGGTGACCAGATTTTAACATTGGTAAAGCAGGGTTCTTGATTAAAAATATGGTCTATATGGAGCAACAAAATTTTTCATAGAACATATAGAACACAAAAATAGTATTGTAATATATATATATATATTTACTTGGTGCCTCCCTTGCTGGCACTTTGGCGACATCTCCTGGATACTCCAGCATAGCCACCCTGCTGTTAGTACATGGGATACCACACAGCTTCCTATTCCACAGCATCCACCCGACGCCCACCCGCAGTAGCCGCTGCCATGCATAATTGGTCAATGACAGCTATGAGCACTACATAGAGAAAAAAGGAAAGGGGAGAAACCAAATAAATAGATTGTTCCTCTTTTTGTTTTCATGAGAGTAACAAACAAAGCCAGTGTTTTCACCCTTGTGTAGTCATTGCCTGTTTTGTTCAGTGGGAGCCCAGGAGTCTTCGGTTCTTTTCTGGATTTTAATGTTTAGCATTACATGGCTGTGCATACCTAGCATAATACAGATCAATTGCAACCTCTGCTGGAAGCACAAAAATGATCTCGAAAATGTAATAGCAACTATTGCTGACAAGTTGATACATTGAACTTCACAGGTTGGCATGAATCTAGCTTCTTGTGTTCAGTCTCAGGATTGCTGGTCTACACAGAAAGAGGAGGAGTACAAAAAAGCACTAAATGAACTACAAATATAGTAGGTAGGGACTTCTTGCATTTATATTTCAAAGGCATATTTTCTCAGATAATCCAAAGGGGCTCATTCACAAGCAGGCCCTCCCCTCAATGCTGCAGTGTGACTGAAGAATGGGGGCAAGATTGAAGGGGATGGGGCTAGGAAACAGGTGGGGGACAAAAGGGAGGTAGGAAGGCCAGCACTGAAAGAGACAGAAAGGGCCTGCATGTGGAAACCATGCTGCAGTAGAGAGGAGTGGACAAACAAACTTTCCAACACATCTCCAACAAAACCCTGATGGAGGAGAAGGTTTGACAAGGGAAGATGGACAGGAAGCTTCTATATACATGTTCTGTGGGTGAATTTTGCTTGTGTTGAAACAGGGAGGATAAGTAGCATCCAAGAAGCCAAATCTAAACTTTAAAACTAGCTTAAAGTTTTATTTAATTTTAAATTTAATTAAATATCATGTAACTTAAAATATACTGAAATAAATTTGTTATATGCTTAAAACAGGTTTGTAGCCTGAGATGAGCCTGAAAATGTTTGAGCAACACTTTCACTGTTTACACACTGGGAACTTCCCTGCTGCAGCTCCCGTACAGAAGCACAAATCGGGGGCAGATGAGGTGCACCAGGCCAGATGCTCCCCCGCGTGGGTGCAGGAAGAGGTGGGGCAACCTGCCACAACTAAAACTACAGCCTAGCATGAAACCTCCAGTGCATAAACGGTCTTTGTGAAAACAACAGCCAGGCAATGGGGTTGAGCAGGCTTTGTGGTGTGAGGACTCAGAGGGCATCTTTGAAGCCAACTCTTGCTTTTCCATTTCTCCACTGAAACTTAATGCCTTTTATGTAAGGATGGAGCAAAGGGCAGATCTGCTTGTATTTTCTTATTCATGCAAGATGCAGTTTTCCTTTGGTTGAAGACAGGGTACAGGTCCCTTGGGGAACATTCCAATTTTGCTGTTTTACAGGATGAACTGTAGCTCAGTTATAACATCTGCCTTATACTCAGATGGTTGAGGGGCTGATTGAGATGTGAAAACAGCAAGCCAAACAAAGCATTACTTTTAGTGAACAGTATGGACTTTCTGAACTCAGACCCAGTGGGCAAAAGTGCAGTAGCGGCAATGGATAAGCCTTGCCAGTCATCACCACTGCTGGCTGAATCCTGAATCACAACAATCCTATGAGGATAATTTAGGCTTATTGTCTGTGACTAGTCCAAGGTCACCCCATGAGCTTCCATGGCAGAGTGAGGATTTAAATGGGAATGCCCAAATCCTAATCCAACGTTCCATCCACTACTTCATGTTAGATCTCTAGTCAAAGATCTCAAGTCTGAGAGCTCATTCCTGGTTAAATGAGATCCCAGAAGAACTCCGGGCCCTGATGGAGCTCTCTGGGTTCCTCAGGGCCTACAAGACGGAGCTCTTCTGTCAGGCATTTGGTTGAGGCTGGGTGAAGAACCTGGGGTTTAAGATGGGATCACCCCACCCCTCCAGGGTCTCAGCGCTAGGGTATTCGACCCTAGGGTAATGGACCCTTTAAAAGGGTGTCATATGGAGGATGGAGCAGAATTGTTCTCTCTTGCCCCAGAGGGACAGACCAGAATGAATGGGATGGAATTAATTCAAAAGAAGTTCCGTCTAAACATAGAAGTTCCTGACAGAGCGGTTTCTCAGTGGAACAGGCTTCTTCGGGAGGTGGTGGGTTCTCCATCTTTGGAAATTTTTAAACAGAGGCTAGATAGCCATCTGATGGAGAGGCTGATTCTGTGAAGGTTCAAGGGGGTGGCAGGTTAGCATAGATAAGCAATAGGATTGTGAGTGTCCTACATAGTGCAGAGGTTGGACTAGATGACCCAGGATGTACCTTACAGCTCTATGATTCTATGAGTGAGGGAGGGAGGGAGTGAATGATTGAGTGAGGGAGTGTTGGGCCCAAGATGGCTAAGTGATCCAAGTTAATGCTCACTATTTCTTTCAGACTCAAAACCTATTTGAACTTTTCTTGGTCTTATTTACTTGTAGATCTGGGGAACAGTCCTGAACAAATGTGTTGCTTGAGCAGCTTCCAGTCATTTCTGTGAGATTCACACAGGAGAACCTCCCAAGGGGGTTCTGTTCTAAGTGCTGTATGAACAACAAGAGAGAATACAAAGGATTCCATTGCCCGTTTGTTCTTTTTTATCTCTCTTCTCTCTCATTTGACAAAAGCTTTGTTTTCCTTGATTCAGAATGGCTATTTTCCTGGAAAAGGAAGGAAACTCCAGCTGCAGCTGTCATTTTGTATAATGCATGAGACAACACTGTACATCCCACACCTCTGGTAATGTGTGCATGCGCTGATCTTCCATGACCTATTCTCCTTTAATCCAAGAGCCTTGGTTGATCATTTGCAGACTGTTGTTCCTTTTGCCTGAGGAATGAGTTTTGTGTTTCTCTCTCTCTCTCTCTCTCTCTCTCTCTCTCTCTCTCTCTCTCTCTCTCTCTCTCTCTCTTTGTGATTATTTACTTTAGTGAATAAAACTAACAAGCCAGAACTCTAGGATGCCATTTCTTCCTTCCAATTCATTTCTTGCATCTTTCATTATTTATTATGCTCCACCATCACGCCACAATATTGCTGTGCATATTCAAGACTTGGCCCTATGATTTGCCTTGAAGTCCATGTCAGATGCCCTTCAAGGCAAATAATACCCATTATTCTTCCTGCCTATTGTTGTTGTTGTTGTTGTTGTTGTTGTTGTTGTTGTTGTTGTTGTTATTGGACTTATTGCACACCACTCTCATTTCTGGCTCGTGGTGGGTTACAAATTCATCCCAAATTAAAACCCCATTAAAACCCTACCGGACGTAACAATATACATATCAGATTCCAACAATAAAACCATAACAGAGAAACTCCTCTAACCCCACCAAGAAGAAAAATATAGGAGCGCGAGGAGGAACACAGATATCCACTGGGGGGAGCCTGTTAGATCTTCCTTGCTACACTGGCCTCAATCATAGACCTGGTGGAAGAGCTCCATTTTGCTTGCCCTGTGAAAAGCCAAAAGCTCCTACAAGGCCTGCAGCTTTTCCAGGAGCTCATTCTACCAGGTAGGGGCCAGGACTGAAAAGGCCCTGGCCCTGGTCAAGGCCAAATGTACTTACATGCGTAAAGCCCTGCAGGGGGCATAGGGTTGAAGGCGATTCCTCAGGTATGTGGGACCCAGACCGCAAAAGGCCTTAAAGGTTAAAGCCAGAACCTTGAACCAGATCCGGGTGGCAACTGGCAACCAATTCAGCTGCCCCGGGATAGCCTGGATGTGGGTCCTCCAAGAGGTCCCAGTGAGGACCCTAGCAGTTGCATTCCGCACCAGCTGCAATTTCCGGATCAAGGTCAAGAGAAATTCTGCATAGAGTGAGTTACAGAAATCTATTCTGAAGGTGACTGTCGCATAGATCACTGTGGCTAAGTGATCAGAGGATAGGTAGGGTGCTAGTAGCCAAGCTGGGTACTCATTTTACCAACCTCAGAAGGATGGAAGGCTGAGTCAACCTTGAGCTGGCTGCTGGGATTGAACTCCCAGCCTCATGGGCAGTGGTTCAGACTGCATGTCTGCTGCCTTACCACTCTGTGTCACAAGAGGCTCTAAAACTGTCATATTGAGAATCAAATCCATCACTAAATATGAGTTCTTAAAAGGCAAGAACAGAGGTAGACATTAGCCTTTGAGCTCCTGCTTTGGACCTTTCTGCAGAATCTGATTGACAACTATGGGAAACAGGGTGCTGGGCTATGTGGACCTCTGGTCTGATCTAGCAGGGCTCTTATTATAGTCTTGTTTCTTAGTCGTAAATAGCAGAAGGAGGAATTTGGGGCTCATTATCTTTGTTTTTAGCTGGGAACATTTTAATTATTATTGTAAGCCATCTTGAACCAAGAAAAAAGGCAGGATATAAATGGTTTAGTAAATAAAAAATCCTTTACAGTTTTTATCTTGCCCTTCCTTCAAAGAATTCAGGGTTGTGCACACAGTTTGCCATCTTATCTCACAATAATACTGGAGGTGAGATCAGGCTGCAAGAGGAAGTCACCCAGGGGGCTTCATGGACGAACAGAGCTTCAGGCTTGCATAGCCCTACTTCTCATAGCCCACACTGGCACTCCATGGCCATCACTCTCAGTGAAACTATCTCTGAGGTACTCTCCCGTTGTTAGAGCCTCTTGTGGCGCAGAGTGGTAAGGTAGCAGAAATGCTGTTGGCCCATGAGGTTGAGAGTTCAATCTCAGCAGCCGGCTCAAGGTTGACTCAGCCTTCCATCCTTCCGAGGTCGGTAAAATGAGTACCCAGCTTGCTGGGGGGTAAACGGTAATGACTGGGGAAGGCACTGGCAAACCACCCCTATTGAGTCTGCCATGAAAAAGCTAGAGGGCGTCACCCCAAGGGTCAGACCTGACCCGGTGCTTGCACAGGGGATACCTTTACCTTTACCCATTGTTAATGCACTATGTAAGACGTGCCTTGGAGATTGGTTGTTTGCTTTCCTTCCTTAGAGATGAAATAATACTGTAGCATAATCCTGAACCAGATTCTGAACATCAGAAGTGCCCTCAAGCCCCAATAAATTATAAATTGAGTGTTTAGTGCTTAAATTATTAACCTGACTCCATTACAGAATATAAAATTTATAACGATTCGTCCTACAAGGTATTCCAGGCCATTAACACCACCACCAGCAGTCCACTTATCTAGAGTGCCTATGGTCCAGAAATGCTAAAACAAGATAAAAATAAATACAATTATGTCTCCTTTCCTCCCCCTCTCAATTTAACACTCATTTACTTTTGCGCGTAAAGCCACGTTGAAATGTTCAGGAGTTCGCTGCCTCCTCCCAAGAAGATTTGCAAAACAACCAACATCCATTAAAAGTTCAACAAGTCTTAACCTCAGGTAATTGCAGCATAAAATTGCAGTGTAAGATGGAAATGGTACCTCCAAAAACGGCAATCAATCTTGTGTTTTCTCCAAAACAAGCCATAACTTGTCCGGCATTGTGCCATCATCATGTTAAGTATGTACATACCAGAGGTATCCTGCAGCATTGACCAGGGACAAGTAAAGTGTGCTGGAGATCATTAACCAGGGCAGGGCTTGCTTTTGTTGAAGTCTAGATCCCATCTACCCTCCAATCCTCCTCCCTCAACCTCCACTTGAATTGCTATTATAAATAGTGGAGAGATAGATATTAATGAAAATAGTGTGTAGGTTTTTTTTATTTAAAAACTTTGGTTTTAATACAGCATTTTTAAAAATGTGTATGACTTTGAAGGCTTACACAGCTTGGAAAACATAACTTGTAAATTATATAAACAAATAGTGGGGGGGAAACCAGGTAAGCAAATTCCCTACTCTGATGGTATCTGTCACAGGATAAAAGCTTTTTCCTGGCTATGTTCTCTCCATTTTCAAGGCAGGAGATGGAGCCTAAGTAAAAAAAAACCTTCTTCCCAGAGCTTGTGAATAATGCAACAATTTCTAAACATGTAAACAAAACTTTGCCATGATAACCTATTCTCTATGGAATGCATATGAAAAGAAATGTAGAAGTTCAACACGGGGTGTAAAATTAGTTGGCAGAAGGATTCTTGAATATTTCAGCTGGCCAGAATTCACCTGTTCTGTTTTGGGGAACGGGTTGTTTGATTTTGTCAGCAAGTCACAGCTGACTTATGGTGTCCTCAAAGGTTTTCCTATGCAAGAGTTGTTCAAGGATGGCTTGTCATTTTGTTGGCTGTTTAACAGAATAAATGACGCACAGGCACATGTGTGTTTAACTTCTAAGGAAATGGTTACTTCAAAATTAGAGAAAGGATTATGGGGCCATGGCCATGAGTGGAGAGGATCTGGGCCAGGATGGCCCAATTCTGCCCTTACCAACAACCCAGCCTGGACATGCCCTTTTGGTGTCCAGGGCAAAAAAGGGAATGTAGATATATCTGTGTTCCCTTGCTCTGGGGCAAATAAAGGCCTGAGTCGGGCCAGGCCTGGGATGACCCCAGCCTGGCCACAACATCTGGAATTGGGAATTTGTCCCGTTACTGAACAAGCAGGTGTGGCAAATTCCCAGTGCAGAAATCGTAATTGACTGACATCTCTGGGACCAATGAAGGATGTTTGTCCAGTGTGTTTTGTTGGAGACATTTCTAGAGTGTTGATTGTTGTTGGCTAGAATGTATCACTTAGGAAACAGCTGGAGTTGTGGGAAAGGACAGAGGTTTGAATTTTGCCACTGGTGGAGGTCCACATAGATAGTGTTTGTTTTGGGAAGGGTCTATTGCTGTTTTCCAGTACTCAGTGATCCAAGTTACTCTAAATATTGAAGCATTAAACATTTAGATAGCTAACTATATGTTTTGCTTTATCAGTCTCTTTATTGTAAAGTGTATCTATGATATTTATTTTCATAATTATAATCAATGTTATTTTAAGTGAATTTTCTTAAAATCTTGCTCAGGTAAATTAGATATTGATTACCAACTGAAGTGGAAGCTCCTGTAATTTCCAAGGTGTTCTATGAATATTTCATATTAGTGTATATGAAGAAATTGCAGTTAAATTAGCATCTGCAACTTGGAACTGAAAATGTGACATTTTAATAAAACCTCATGCATGCACTCAGCTTTGAACTTTGCAAAAAAAAAAGTCAATTTCAAATGAACTATTTGCTAATACTGCAGTTGTGCAGAATGCCTTTGGGAAATACAATCTGATGGAGGGTTTGAGGCATTCTAGACATCAAATGCAATAATATGCTTTGTGCCGTTTATCCAATGAACTTCATGAGCATTAATTGTGCATCAGTTCCCTCCTTACTATGCCCTCCATCAAGTAACCACTTAAGTGATCCAAGTGGAGAACCAACTTTGATTCTGTGAAATACAAAAGATGAAAAGGGGTCTTGATGAATAAGTCCATCTAACCCAGTATTCCGTTGCTGGCAGTGACCAATCAGATGATGCTAGAAATGTATAAAAGTAGACCATGAAGTTGATGGCAATCACAACTACCATTGCTTTCATTCAGCATTCAGGTTGAATTTTGTTATTGTCATAAACAGCTATTGCCTGACTTGCCTTCTTCTATTACTTTCCCTAATCCTTTTGTTTGTTGGTTTGTTTAAGTACTATCTTATGATAGTAAATGTCACTTTAATGTTATGAAGTGGAGAAATATTTTCTTTTATCTTTTTTCTTTATCCTGAATCACATTTCTTGGAAACCCTAGCTGTTATGCTACAAGGAATGAAAAGGAAGCATCTTTGAACTCTACCTGCAAATTTATAAACCTCTTTCGTTGTCATGACTAAAAAAGGCCCCCTCACCTTGCCCCCCAGGAAAGAGGCTCCATCCTTTGATGTTTTTAATTTAACCAATTCTGAATGTTCTCTGGCGTTATACAGTTTTTCTTTTGAGAATTCGATGTTTATGGCTCATCGAATGAGACGGAAATATTTAAATTGAGACAGATTTGTTGGAAAATATTTATACAGAATCAAGGATATTCTTTCCCTTGCTCTTATTAGTTTTCAGTTGCCCCATAATTTGTTTTCTTTTGTAACCTTCAAAGAAAGCAGGGTTTTTTCAAAGCAACAATAATGTAATCAATATATCTGATTTTGCAGGAACCATCAAGAAAGACACCACTGTGTTCCACAACAAACAATTTCTTCATGAGAGCCAGTTGTTGCCTCTCCACAACTTAATCCCAACAAGGTTTTTCAAAGGATCTTTTGTGACATTCACCCAGCCAGATGAAAAACTGGAAAATATCTGAGCTTTTCATGAAGCTATTTCAACTCATTGAGTTCCAGCTTCATCAAGTTCATTCAGACCTTGTGAGTGGCCACTATATTTCTTCTATTTGTTCCAAAGGGACAACTTCCTTCTGAGGAATGTGTTGATTTCTTACCTCCATAGCACAAATGAGAGGTGGGTATGGGCCCAGGATAAGTTGTTGACCTCCACAGGAAGGTGAATCTCAAACTGGAGTTGTGAGGAGACTGTGGTGCACTGAAAAGAAATGTCCTAGGAATTCTGGCAATGTTTATTCTTCAAAATATATTAAGCTATTACTTATTTTAGTAACTAGCATGGTTTCCTGTATCTTTGAAGAGTAGGCCAGCATAATTGGGATGTAAATTCAAACCTCACCACCTCTGTGCTGGTAACTTTTGCTGGTACTTAGGACCGCAAAGGTTGATCAGCAAAAATAATTTAAAATGCAAATATTTATTACATAAAAGTGTACTAGTTCAACATATTATAAACATAGTCGTCATAATTTTGAAACATCACAATTCTAACTGCACATTAAATAGACCAACATGGAAGAGACAAAATGTGTTTCGACCCCAAGGAGTTTTCCTCAGTGGGCAAATTGTTATGAGGAACGCACTCATGCATACAATCAAAGGGTTTGCTGGATGGCAAAGGAAAATCTGTTTGGTGCTGCTCCAACTAACCTTTTTAATATAAAAATACCTGATTTGGAGCCAACCTGTGTTGGCTCTAAACATCAACATGAAATAAAGTTCAGATAATGCCACAAAAGGAATCCTTACCAATAATATGTGACCCTGGGAGTATTGCTTGCAGCAGCATGCACCTCTGCTCCTGTCAACTTTTGTGGAACAACTCATAACATTAGACCTTGTCTGATGAAGAATTTGAAACAGAAACGCATTCTGGAAATTGTCTTTCTCAAGGTTTATCAGAAAAAAAGATAGAAGACATTCTACACAAGTTTCTCTGCATGAACTTTATTTCATGTTGATGTTTAGAGCCAGCACAGGTTCTGGTTGCTTGCTGTTGCTTGTGTTCTCCAACCCTACTACTCAGCCATGAGGCTTAATAGGTGACTTCAACTCAAAATCTGTCATGGCCTACACTACCTCACAGGATTGTTGTGAAGACAGGAGAAGAGAGTGCTGTGGACCACCCTGGGCTCCTTGGAGAAAGAAAAGGATGAAGAGCTTCAGATGGGTTGCCATGTTGGTCTGAAGCCAGAGGATAAAATTTGAGTTCAGTGGCACTTTTAAGGCCAACAAAGTTCTATTCTGAGCATAAGTTTCCATGTGCATGCATATGAAAGGTTATACCCAGAGTGAAACTTCATTAGTCTTGAAGATGCCACTGGGCTCAAATTTTCTTCTTGGTAAATGACTGGTAGACAGTGGCATCAGAGTAGGAGTTCAGGCTAAAGCCCAGTCGTGAGACAAATGGAGATCACTATGGTGTGACCTCTCCCCTTTCTTATTTGGACCCCTTCCTGACTCAAGAGTTTGCTCTTTAGGCTGTGCAGAGGTTGCCAGTGGAGCCCAGGTGCGATCACCTGTATTTATGATCTGACAAACAAAGTGAATATTTCCAGAAATCCAATTTCCAAGGCAAAAATGCAGACATTAGAGAAAGCTAGTGAATTCAAACTTAGAAATAAGTTCTAGCCAGCTTCAAAGATCCAACTTTTCTTGTCTCCCATTTGACTCATAAGTTATAACTTATTTTCTGTTTCTTAAAAAAAAAAAAAACCCTCAAAGTTCTGAATCCCGTGTGGGAATAGGTGATAAGATTCCGCAGCATGTCATTAGCAGCAGAATAACAATGCTGAAATTATTTATGTGGAGGAACTGAAAATGAAGTGAACTATACCGGGGGTTCAAAGAGGAGATGGAGGTTTTAATGTAAATTAAAACAGATTTGTACTGTCCACTAATCAAGTGTTTACCTGTTTTCCATTAAAACGGTGTTGAATTTAATCAGTTTTCTGTCTAATGCATGCATTTCTCCCTAAATCAGACGTAGGCTCATCATGAATATTTAAATTGGATTTTAAAGCCATGAAAATTTCATTTAAATAAAAAGTGAGGTGGTTGCACAGAAGTGCGGAGTTAGAATCTTTAAATTTCATTTAACAATTGTAAACATACTTTTAAAAGTTGATGGGTCCCAAGGGGAACTTCCACTTGGCAATGGGGGATTAACCATCTGCAGTTAAAAACATTAAGTACCTACTTAGCATTTACATAAATGTTAGTTCCTTACATACCAACACAATGTTTAGTCTTTAATAACTGGGGAGGGAGAAATCCCTCTGGAAGTAGAGCCAGCTTTGTTTTAAAGAGCATCTGAAGAAATCAGGCAAGCAATGTCTATAAATAGCAAGTTGCATAGAGGAGCGTAGGTAAATAATTCATCTCCCCGTATAAATTATACCTGTGAAAGATCAAAAACAAATTTGACATGTGACAACTTGGCTTCTGAAGCGTGGGCTGGAAGCTGGGTTAGAGTCACTGTATTCAGATGGTGCCATTCTCTGCCCCTTTCCCCTTGGCAGGGATGCAAAATTCAGATGACCCAAAAGGCCAAGTTAGCGTCCATATTAATTTAAGAGGGCTGCATCACAGCAGTAATCACCAAAGAGAATCTTCCTCCTTTCAAATCAGTGTTTTTAATCTATTCCCCATTTATTTAGGATTTCTCCCTCTCTCCCTCTCTCTCTCTGTCTCTGTGCCCCATAGCATGTGCCAGTGTAGGTCTCTCTGAATCCTTTTCTATCTTAATCCTCCTTCCTTTTCCTTCTCTGCCATATCATTCTGTCTCTTCATTTTCGAACTGCTAGTGCTTGTCTGCTCTCTTCCTCTGCTCCACCACAGATTGGCAACTCCTCAATTTTTGTTGTTGTCCTGTGTTTCTGTTTCCTACCCATAATTCTTCCTGAATCTCTCCACTGTTCACTGTGTTTGAAGGCAGCAGCACGCAAGGGTTTCACTCTACCAGTAATGTGCACATGGTTGGCTAGCTGCAGCAGGCTGGAATAACTGGGGCCAACTCCATTGCACCCCCCTGAATGCAAGATTGGAGAAGTTCTGAAGTCTTCTCTGGTGTCTATTACACTGGCCAATGTCTTTCCTACTGCCTGCTTTCCACCACTGCCCTGCTTCATGGCCCTTTCCATGCTCCTTCTTTACCCAAGTTCCCTTTTTGCCTTTGTCCTAGAAAAGTGGTGTTAGGCCACTCGTACCACTTTTCTAAAGAGCCTCTTGTGGTGCAGAGTGGTAAGCAGCAGAAATGCTGTCTGAAGCTGTCTGTCCATGAGGCGGGGAGTTCAATCCCAGCAGCCGGCTCAAGGTTGACTCAGTCTTCCATCCTTCCGAGGTCGGTAAAATATGTACCCAGCTTGCTGGGGGGTAAACGGTCATGACTGGGGAAGGCACTGGCCAACCAGCCTGTATTGAGTCTGCCATGAAAATGCTGGATCACATCACCCCAAGGGTCAGACATGACTCAGTGCTTGCACAGGGGATACCTTTACCTTTACCACTTTTCTATGCTCTCTCCTTTAAAATAGATTCAAGTGGGTAGCCATGTTGGTCTGAAGCAGCAGAACAAAGTTTGAGCCCAGTAGCACCCTTAAGACCAACAAAGTTTTATTCAAGGTATATGTTTTCATGTGCATTCACACTTCATCAGGTGCACATCACAAAGTGTGCATGCACACAAAAACTTATATTTTGAAGAAAACTTTGTTGGTCTTAAGGGTGCCACTGGGCTCAAACTTTGTTCTGCTGCTTCAGACCAACATGGCTACCCACCTGAATCTATGTTAAAGGAGAGAACATTAAAAAGTGGTAAAGGTAAAGGTAAAGGTAAAGGTAAAGGTAAAGGTAAAGGTAAAGGTAAAGGTAAAGGTAAAGGTAAAGGTAAAGGTAAAGGTATCCCCTGTGCAAGCACCGAGTCATGTCTGACCCTTGGGGTGAAGCCCTCCAGCATTTGTTGATTTGAAAGGTGCCACTGGACTCAAACTTTTTCAAACCAATGCCGCTACCCGCGTGAATCTATAGATAATTATTAGTAAGCTTGGCAATTCCTCCACTACCTGAACATTTTCTTAGGCCACTTCATAAACATAAACTTTCATCCCACCCCCCCCCCCCCCGATTGAATGCTTTAAGAATTTGAATGGGGACATAGAAAAACCCCAGCTCCCAAAATGCTGCTGAAATATATCGGAATGGTAGATTCCAGCCAGAACCCATGGGCTCATCTCAGGGTCTGCTGATGCCACCCCTGGCCTAAGCTCTTGCCACTCCCGAGGCACACTGGATGGAGGCTGAGGGACAGGCTTTGCCCATTTCTCTCGAGTCTACATGGGGGAGGGAGGCAATATGCGGCTGTGCCTTCTGTCAAGCTCTCCCCTTCTTTTCAGAACAAATTCTGCTATCATCTGGACTGCTTGAGATCATTTATTAAAGGTGTCGCTTCTCTGGCTATCTTCAAATGCCTCCTAATCCAGGAAATTGGTTTATTCCTACAAGACAAGACAAAGCAACAATAAATTGTCAATGTTTTAGAAGGCCTTGACTGCCACCTCGTGGTCATCCTCAGAAATCCAAGCATGGTCATTGTTCCACAGATGATATACCAAGAGCAACAGTCACTTTTATTAGGAGGGGCTAGGAGGCTACAAAGTACTGTGCAATGTCTCATGCACCATCTCTTCTTCAAGCTAGATGTTTAATTTTTTAAAAAAGAAAGAAGTGAGAAAAAGATATTTCAGGGCATGGAGGCCAGGGAAGAATCTGCTTGGGGACAGGTGTTATAATTGATTTCATGTACTCACTCATTTCACTTTTCCTCTTCTCCCCAGTGGGTACCCAAAACAGCTTACATTGTTTTCTCCACTATTTTACTGGCACAACAACCCTGGGAGATAGGTTAGGTTGAGTATAAAATGTGGAAGTTTTCAGAGTAGTAAAGTCAGAGATTTGTTTCAAATGTCTTACAGCAAAACTGAGTCTATTATGTAGTTGGACACATCATGGAGGGGGGACAGTCTTTAGTGGGAGCTGTGTTTTTGTATTGCTGAACAAGAAGAAGAAGAAGAAGAAGAAGAAGAAGAAGAAGAAGAAGAAGAAGAAGAAGAAGAAGAAGAAGAAGAAGAAGTAGTGTTGGTTCTTATATGCCGCTTTTCCCTACCCAAAGGAGGCTCAAAGCGGCTTACAGTCGCCTTCCCATTCCTCTCCCCACAACAGACACCCTGTGAGGTGGGTGAGGCTGAGAGAGCCCTGATATCACTGCCCGGTCAGAACAGTTTTATCCGTGTCGTGGCAAGCCCAAGGTCACCCAACTGGCAGCATGTGGGGGAGTGCAGAATCGAACCCAGCATGCCAGATTAGAAGTCCGCACTCCTAACCACTACACCAAACTGGCAAGAGGGAGGCTAAGCTTTTTATTAAAAATAAATAGTTGAAGAAGACCATCTATTTTGGTTTTCTCTTTTGCTGAGTAGGAGGGGAACTTAGAAATTGAGATGTGTGGGGTTTTTTTGCATCAAGTAATTAATATTTTAAATGAAAAATCCGTGTTAGGGTATTCCTCTTGACCTTAAAGTAGTTTGTGGATGAAACTTATTTTGAGTTTGTGCTAAATCTGTTAAATACAGCAGAAGAAGAAAAAAAGATCTGTAAGAAAATCATTATCAACATTGCTAACTTAGGATGCCAACCCCTAGACACAGCAGGCACAAATGGAATGGGCCACATGATGTGGGTGAAAAATATGAAAAACCACGAAAAGCAAAACAGTATAAAATATTTAATGCTCTTCTTTCAAAAAAATGAACAGCAGAGTAAAAAATAATGATAAGATATAGAACTAGCACAGACACAATGAGAATATCATTCTTGTTCCTTCATGTAAATTAGAGAATTGAACAGCATCCGGTATAAAACCTTTTCAAATTGACTCTGTCAGAATCTATAATACTATCTGGAAATCAAACAATATAAAATAATGATTAAAAATGCATACCTATTAGTTGTATATTAGGCAATAATTACAAAATTAGAAAACCATATTTACCAGAATTCTAGAGCTTATTGAAAAACATCCTTCTTCCAAATTGCTCTGGTTTTACTGACAACTACTGAGAACTGTCTAAAATAATCCCTCAAGCAGGTACAAAGAGTTAAAAGTAACTCTGTCATTACTTGTCACGATTAAAATGTTACAATTGTTAAAGGATCTAGAATCATAGAGTTGGAAGGGTCCATACAGGCTATCTAGTCCAGCCTCCTGCTCAATGCAGGGTCAGCCCAAAGCATCCAGGATAAGTGCCTGTCCAGTGAGGGGGAGCTCACCACCTCCTTAGGCAGCTGATTCCACTGCTGAACTACTCTGACTGTGAACATTTATTTCCTGATATGGTTTAAACCCATTACTGTATCCTCTAGTGCTATCAGGAACTTTTCCCTGCCCCAACCTTTCAAATACTTAAAGACAGCAATCATGACCCCTTTCAACCTCCTCTTCTCTGGGGTGAACATTCCCAAGTCCCTTAGCCTTTGCTCATGGGGCTTGGTCCCCCAGGCTCTGTAGGGACAGTTGAGGCCCACCTCACCCTCGCCCGCTTTGCCCTGGCCCTCATGGTCCTCCCATTGGCCCCGCTCGGCCCAGGCACTTTTAAGGCGGCTCCGCCCCACCCTGAGCCCCCCCCAATAGGGGCCCTCTGTGCTCCCTGTCCCTCCCTCCCTCCCCAGCAGGCCATGCGTCCTTCTCCCACCCGCCCTGCCGCTTCTTCAACAACTGCTTGGGGGTAAGTACCCCAGCCCCCCATTTAGTGTACAGCATAAGAAAGATATTTAACATGTTTAACACATTCAAAGACCAATCAGGAATAAAGTTTAGTTGATAAGGTTTAATTCTGTTCGGGTTAAATTGGAGTGGGGGGACATAGTGAAGGAAATATGTATGTCAAAATGCAGATGTTAGGGCGGAATGAGGCCAGCATATGTAGTGAAAGGAAAACAAGTGTGAAACCGGTACGTTTGTTGGATAACCCACAGTCTTCCCATTGAGAAAGGGATGTTTCCACCTCTAGCCGTGATTTCCATGGCAGGGGATCCTTCTGACCCGCACACTCCTGTAAGTGTTCTAGAATGAGGTTGGCAAAGCATTTGTTCACTGTGACGTAACAGACGGCTGGAGTGGGAGAGCAAAGCCGTGATTGAAAGCATTGCAAACTTCACAGGAAAATATAGCTTCAAAACTGGAACAGTTATCTCTGCATTTCTCGGTTCCTTGGCTTCGTGTTCAGCCACCAAGAACTCAGGGGATTTCAACCATGAACCAGCTCATAGCCTCCTTTCTCACCGTCCTTTCTGTAGAATTCTCATATTACCCCAGAGGGGCACACTCAGGTGAGCTGAAACCCATTGTGTGCTTAGTTTGGTGATGTGTCATACCCAGCCTCTGGCAAGGGGGAAGTTGGTGGTTTGTCAGCCCTCCAGTCCAGAAAAGGGCTAATTCTCCCCAAAGATCCTGCCTTTTGTCACTTTGCCTGGGCACCAGTGAACATTGAAGATGAATTCCTGGTTTGCAAGACTCAGCTGCTGTATTTAGACATGGAAGTGAAGAGGCAGCACAGGCTTGGACAGATGCTTCAAATAAAGAGGTCCCTTCTCTGCAGAGTCATTAACAACTAACTTAAAACTTGCTTCCAGTATTTCCTTTTTGTCCTTCCATTCCATCATAAATTTTGGAATGGATTTGCGATCTGAAGAGAAACCAGAGTATGGAATGGATTAGCATGTGCTCAATCCAGCAGAGTCTAAAATTCTCATAGACTATAATTACTGCAAACATTCATTTATTTACTTATATTTATTTGTTGGGCTTCTATGCCTCCCCTCTACAAAAATTGTCTCAGGGAGGCTTAAAGGTAAAGTAAAGGTATCCCCTGTGCAAGCACCGAGTCATGTCTGACCCTTGGGGTGACGCCCTCTAACGTTTTCATGGCAGACTCAATACGGGGTGGTTTGCCAGTGCCTTCCCCAGCAAGCTGGGTACTCATTTTACCGACCTCGGAAGGATGGAAGGCTGAGTCAACCTTGAGTCGGCTGCTGGGATTGAACTCCCAGCCTCATGGGCAGAGCTTTCAGACAGCTGCCTTACCACTCTGCGCCACAAGAGGCTCTCAGGGAGGCTTACAACAGTTAAAAAAAAACTGTATATAATAAATATAACCATTAAAATGCTGGAATCTATCAATTTAAAGTCATTTAACAAAGAGCACACTCCGTCATTCCCTCCACTCACCCTCACCCCCTCCAGTGAGAGTGGGATCATACAGATGGCACTCCGGTTTTCAACCAGGTCTAGATGCCTGGAGTGGGGCCCATTCAGCTGGTAAAGGTGCAGCCCTTAGCCTCAACCAGCATGATGCCTGATGGAAGCGTGCCATTTTACAGGCCCTTCAGAATTTCAGGCATGGGTATCTGCTGGCTAGAATGAGGCCAAACACATTTTTCTGTGGTCGGGGACCACCAGCAAGTTGGAATTAGCTGACCAAGTGCTTGCCGGTCAAGTGGATCCCCTGGGGGTGCTTTGGCCAAGATCTTCTCAAATCCAGCCCTGGGTCTTGCTGGGTCTTTCTCAGACTTCCCCTATAGTTCTGATCAACACTGTTCTGTTTAGTAGCCATGTTTGGGAGAGGGGAGGGGAGAGAAATGTTGAAGGTGCTTGCACTCGAAAGCTCATGCCTTGAATAAATCTTTGTTGGTCTTAAAAGTGCTACTGGACTGAGACCATCTGAAGCAGGCTGACCCACCAAGCCAAATGTAACCTATCTTGCTTTTACGGTCCTTTTACGGTCCTAGAAACACAATAAAATGGGGGGGGGCTTATTAAGCCCATAGGAGATAGAAGTTGCTGTCTACTGTCAGAACAATAAAATCAGAGTCCAGTAGCACCTTTAAGACCAACAAAGATTTATTCAGACCAACACGGCTACCCATTTGTATCTACTGTCAGCACATTCATCTAGCCCTGTATTGTCCACTCTGATTCACAATAACTGTCGAAAGCCTTGAGCTATACCTGCAACCCAGGGTCCTTTAAACAAAAGATATGGTTGGCGGGGGGGAGGGTGAACTGAACCTGGCACATTCATTCAATACATGTGTTCTGTGACAGAGACGTGGCCCCTCCTGGGACTTTGATGAATGTTTGCCTGTCCCGGTTTTCAGAAGGTGAAGAATAGTATCTTGGAGGAGAAAGGCAGCAATATTCCACAATGTTTGTCTTCTTTGCTGTTGTCTTGTTGTTTTTTGTAGCTAGTATCCCTTGCCTCCTTCACGGCCAGTTGAGGATGCTAGAAAACATGATGATGTCACAATGCTGCAAACCCAATGAGATCAAGCTACATGCTGTGTTACTGATAGCAGACAAATATTTCTCAGCAGGAGGGGAGATTAGCTGAAAAACATCTGTTGACAGTATTGGCAAAGATCCCTGCTCTTTCAGCTCAGTCATAACAACAAAGGCCCTCTTCTTGGGGACTAAAAAAATATAATAAATGTGACATTTTTGCTACTAGGTTGGTGGGCGAGCCTCTGGGGAGAAAAGTATTCTGTGAATGGGACAACAGACCAACAAGTCTCTTGCAGTCCTTCAGTTGCCTAATATAATTTAAACACAGTCTCCTTTTTGCTTGTCTAATGTAACAAGTGAACCCTTCACCCCCCCCCCCAGCATTCCCTTTTTAGCATGAATACTAATATTCAGAGTTCCATCCTACAATTCTTCCACCAAAGTCCAAAAGAGGCAGGATGAAGACTATGATGTCACTCGCTATATCGTTGACATCTTTGTGGGCTACAGATGGTACAGCCCTGATTGGCCCCTCAGCCCCCACACGACCCCTGATTGGCCCCTCAGCTCCCACATGACCGCCACCAGCTAGTGCACCACAGGAGTTTGACTTCATCACCTCCCCTTCTGTAGCTCTCATTGGGCAGGTGGCCATCTCTTACCTACTTGACATGGGGTGGGGGGGTCCCACCCTGATGAGCTTCTGAGTTTGCAACCTCCTCTTGGGGTTAACTTTACTGTTTCTCCACTCTCCTGCTGTTACCAAGTTTAAAAAGACAGTTGTTTCCCCATATACAGTAGTTATGCTTCTATGTCCATTGGCATGCAGAAGTTATCCAGGTGTGGAGCAGGGTTTGCATAAGACTAATAATTCACTTTTCCTGAATCCCCATGTCTGCCTTCAACTGTACAGTCACATCTCCTGCAGACTTTCCCTGGTGCCATGGATTATCCCCCTAGGATAGTCCTAACAACACTCAGTGTTGTTTTCCCCAGTTCCCCCATTCCCCTTGCTCATCAGCCAGTGCCTTTGGCATTCTGGTTCCTGACAACTCTGCCTCCCAGGGATTATCCATGGAGCTCCTGCCATTGTTTATGCCCTTAAAATTACTGCAATTCATCAATATAATAATGGAGTGTCTATAAAAATATATATGTGGGCTTTTGTTCCTATCATGGTGGGACCCATGTTCTTTGGCAGGGTGATTGGTGGTGCACAAGACACTAAAGCCTGGGAACCAGTGCTGCCTTCTCATGCAGGCCTCCTGCCTCATACCACCCACCTCTTGGAGGCCCATGTCATACTTTTCAGGAAGCAACTGACCCCACCCACTCTGTGACATATGGTGTGACATCATTTCCAGTTTCGCAGAGGCCAGCTTTGGCTGGGCTGGCAATGAGATAGCCCCTTCCATGTGCTGCTCCATAGGCAGCCCCTCACTCACTCCTGTCTGTAGATATGTAGGTAAGTCCTGTGCATATCAATGACTTCTTATGAAATATCATGTCTGCCACAATGATGTGTTTGTGGTGCAGAAACTGTATGGGATATGGATAATTTTAAGCTATTGGGCAGCTGCACTGGTTTCCAGTTGTATATCAGATCAGGTCCAAAGTTTTGGTATTGATCTTTAAGGCCTTATGCAGTCTGGGGCCCACATACCTGAGGAATACCAGAGTCTGTACCCAGAGGCAGGCAGTGACAAAACTCCTTTGAATGTCTCTTGGCTCAAAAAACCCATAAATTGGTTGTGAGTTGATGAGAAGGGTGGTGAGTAGAAGAAGGACTAAACTGACACTTGCCCCCCCATTGATGTATAGGAGAGTGAAATAATATTTTTTTTATTATTGTTCTGTAAAGAAAAGCTTAGTGTACCAAACTGTTTTGTAAAAGAAGGCCCAGAAAACTTATTCCTGTTCTTGATTGTATTTTGGAATGTTACCAAGGCTGATATGTTCTATTCTCAAGGCCAGAGACAGTTGTTTATATCATGCCATTGTTTATATTACCAGAGGATTGAGAAAGAATGGGAAATTACCTTTTGTAACCTTTTTCCGGTGACTTAGCATAAGGGCAATGGGGTGGTCCTGTGGGATGTGCAAGGGGTGGAGACCCCAGGTTATTGGTTTGACCTGAAAAGCATCATCTTTCCCTGCCTTGAATGGAATATTATAAAATCTCATGTAATCCTTTGTTCGACACACAGACTTTTTGGGGACAACCCCCCTGTGTCATTTTGTTCTTCTGCAGTTGAATAAAATTATTAAAAGGTTTTCCAGTCTAGTGGTCACTCTGTTTGGGTGCTGCACACTAGGCAAATGATTCCAAATTGCCCTGACCAGGCTCTGGGCTATCACCATCTCTAGGTAATGGCAGTAATTCCCATTCCCGTTTTTCTCATAGTTTTCTCCTATGAATCTTTCTTCTTACATTTTGAATTATGCTTCACGTTCTACTGTTTGATTTTCAGTGGTAACCTTTCCCCCTCCCCCAATACTTTAGCTCCTATCAAAATCTACAAAGAAGTCCAGCATGTTGCCTTCAGCCCACCAGCTCCAGAAGCCAATTCAGCAACCAAAAACAATCGGATCACTTCTCAGTCTCCTGAGGACTGCATGGGTAAGAGGCATTGTGGCCCATGGGTTGCTGGGCTTTCAAAGACTTTGAACTTTGAACATTTAAAAAAAAACCTTCTGGTTGTTATTTCTGACTAACTTAGTGGGGAGAGTCTTAAGGATTCGGATTATATTATCTGTTGTTAAAAGTTTTTATGGTTGCCTAATATTAAACTGGCAATGTTAGGATGGGCAGCAGTGGGTCTCTCTGCTCTAGTCTCTATGTTGCTGGAATTATAAGAAACTAAGACTTAGTCAGGATGCCCATGTCAGGTGGAATCGTGTTTCCAACAGTGATGAGCCATAAACCTCTGGGAGGCCCACTGACTAGGCAGGAGCATAACAGAAGCCAGTGTCACACAGCGACCAAAACCCAGGTGCCATCATGAGGTGTCCCAGTGGGGCCAGAACACCAAAGGTGCCCCCACCACTGCCCCCAAGTATATAACTGCCACAGGAATAATCTTCTATCTATATGAATCTCTGCTCCATGTTTATCCAGTTCTCTCTTGAAGATGTAGCCACTGCTACTTCCACGTTTTTTTATTCTTTGGGTGCAGAAGTAAAAGACAGAGGTAAACTGCTGCTGAATGTGGAATTCCCTTTTAAAGTCATCTGAGCCAATGGCACTCATATTAGCAAACCTCCCTTCTTCTCAGCCATGTACATGGCTTTTCCATATGGAGCAAATGACACCTACAGTAAAAAATAATTTGGTTGTGTTTTTTATTTTGTTACTTGCTTGCTTTACTTGCTGTCTGATTTGGTTACTGAGACTAGAGGAATTACAAAAAATTAAAATAATGACATAAAAATAAAGGGCAATGAGACTGGTTGCAAAACTAGATCTGCAGTCATGAAAAACAGTGAGGCCTACTGCTGGGACTTTTGGACTGGCTTGGTCCTGAGACGATATCATCTGATGAAGAGAGTTGAGCTCAGTGGTGCCTTGCACCTTGCTTCTGCAAAGCACACACTGAGATGCACTTCCTGAAGAAGAAGGAAGTCGATGGGAGCCCACCTTAAAAAAAAGGAATCCGCAGAGCATGTTCTCATTAGTTGTCACTAGGGAGCACATGGTACAGTGTAACTGCTCAAACAGCTTAGCAAGTTACTTCACCAACTTGCTGGTTGCAATGCCAACACATACCATAAAAAGGTAAAGGTAAAGGTATCCCCTGTGCAGGCACCAGGTCCTGTCTGACCCTTGGGGTGACGCCCTCCAGCGTTTTCATGGCAGACTCAATACAGGGTGGTTTGCCAGTGCCTTCTCCAGTCATTACCATTTACCCCCCCAGCAAGCTGGGTACTCATTTTACCGACCTTGGAAGGATGGAAGGCTGAGTCAACCTTGAGCTCCCATCCTCATGGGCAGAGTTTTCAGACTGCATGTCTGCTGCCTTACCACTCTGCGCCACAAAAGGCTCTTAACACATACCATAAACAGTGCAAAAGTTGGTTTACCAACAAAATAGAAAATAATGCAGTAAAATCCCTACAATAAACAATGTGGGCTTTTGTTCCTATCATGGTGGGACCCATGTTCTGTGGCCCTTTCTTAAAGTACTTTCCTGAACTGTGGCATTGTTCCATTTTGGAATAATTTTAAAAGAGAGGAACGGCATTCATGTTGGGCACAGTAGGAGAGTTGGTCTGAGCAACACACAAACAATTATTCCACAGGCTTCCTGATTTTCATTGGCCATAACACTCCTGTTGTATACTAGTTGACTAGAATATACTTTCTGCCTATTAGGTGAGACCATTAAAATACCCCAAGCCTGACAGATGTCCCAATGACATATTAGCCTCATGTGAGCTACTGACTTCTTTTGTGAGGGTGACTCAATCAACATCACTGTACATCCCTACAGTTCATTGAACGCTAATGCACTGCTATAGGATTGCAATAACTAACTGTCAAATGACTGATTTCTTGATCTTTGTTTTGTGCCATTTTAAACTGTCCTTTCTGGGGAAGTCAGAAGCATACCCCACACAGCCAGCCATGCTCAATCACATGCTCGCTTCAAGAGAGCCATCGACTGGAACAAAGGTATGAGAACATGGACTGTATTGAAAGATGGGATAGTTGGTTGAGGGACATCTCCCCATTAATAGCCTTGGTGTCAGGAAGGAGCAAGGATCAAGTATGGCCTTTTTCTCAGGTACTTTGGAAATACCATGTCCATCTAGTTGTGGTCACTAGTGGGGATGTGGCAGAAAAGGAAAACAAGTTACTTTCTCAGGAAGCATAAAGGAGGCATGATTCTACTACTTAGGAAGAAAAATCCCCAGGAAGAAAAGAAAGGGAAAAGGGACTGCTTGTCTACTTCCTTCCCCCTTCCATGCTGTTTCAGGGTAAGGAAAGCAGGAAACTGAGGAAGGGGAAAACTGCAGCATCCAGTCCATAGTGGAGTTGCTTGTGAAACTCCCTCCTCACTACAGTACTCTGATGGGTTTTCTGTGGCAAAACCCATGCAGAAGCAAAAAAAAGCAAATGTCTTTTTTTTTCAGACTTTTTGTGAGGTTTCCTGTTGTGCATAACCAACCTAGGTCTCTGACTGAGTTTTTTCCTTCTTAATACAGTGATCCCACATCGGCCTGCCCTGGCAAAGATTGTGGTCGAAGGCTCGATAGCCTTCAGTTTCGCTCTTCTGATTGGATTGATATTGTGGTGTGTCCTGAAGTAAGTCTCAGCAATGAGTGTCCTATTCCTGGAAACGTGTTGGGGAGGCAATGAGAATTCACAGCTCCACAGGGGCGCTTCTCAGAGTGCTGCTGGTATCCTGCAAAGTTATGTTCTCCAAAGCAAAGCTTTAGCTGCTTGCAAGCATCCCATGGGTATCACTGACCATTCCTTTGGCATTTCAAACTCTTCATATTTGATTCTGTTTTCATCAACCCAGTTGGTGGCTTTCACCATCATAGTAGCAGCCAATCAGTAGTGACTGTTGGTGCATGCTCTGTTCTTACCGAGTTGCAGTCGCTCCCATCAATCCTAGCAGGCGATCACACTAGGGAAGACCAAAAGAAGAACAGCATGTCCAGGAAAAATAGGCCCCACGTCCTTCCCTCCACTGGAAGAGCTGTCCCCTGCAACAGATGACTTCCCCTTTGCACAACCATAACTCTTGGGGAGAAAGAGGGAATGGTGAGATGGGCAAGGACCTGTGGGTATGTACACACACATGCACTCTTGGTAAACAGCCTCTGCAATTCCCATGAAGCACTTGTAAATGTGGGATGCTCACAAAAACACCAGTAGTTTCAGAATAAATGAAGGGAATGTCACCCATCATTTCTTCCACATCTTTCTCTGGTGCGTGATGACTTCTACCCCTTATTTAGCTTATGGACTGTGTAGAGTAGCCAGATCCTTGGATTGTTTGGCAGTCTGGCAAGAGACATTGAGAGGTTGTTTTGAGAGGCATTGCTTGCCTCCATTTCATGGCCCTCATGTTCTTTGGAGATCTGGCAACCAAATACTAGCCAAGATTGACTCTGCTTAGCTTCTGAGCTCTGAAAAGACTGAACTATCCAGGTCAGAGTATCTAGCCCATAGAATGCACAAGAGGAGTGACTTGCTAAAAAGGCATTTCCTGGTGCTGGTACTTCCTTTGACTGAACTGCTTCCTCTTACAGTTCCAAAAAGAGTATGCTGAAAGCGCTTGGCCCGAAGATCAAGAAATACGCCAAGAAAAATTACTTTCTGCGACAAATACAGAAAGAAAAGGAGGCGGCCCGGAAAAAACAACAGCAAGACAACTTGAAAGGTAGCATTGTTGACAATATGCAATTGTGGGTTATCATGTTTTGCTCAACTAAAAAGAAATCAGACTGGTGAGTTGATTAAAAGCAAGAATTGGCAAAGAGCAGATTCAGATGGGTAGCTCTGTTGGCCTGAAGTAACAGAACAATTTTCAAGTTCAGTGGTACCTTTAAGGTCAACAGGATGTAATTCTAGTTCACAGAATCACAGAATCATAGAGTTGGAAGGGGCCATACAGGCCATCTAGTCCAACCCCCTGCTCAATGCAGGATTAGCCCTAAGCATCCTAAAGCAACAGTTAGAACAGTGATTCTCAACCTGGGGGTCAGGACCCCTTTGGGGGTCGAACAACCCTTTCACAGGGGTCGCAGCAGGGCAAGCAGCTTGGCCAGGGGGGGACGCCATCTACACAACAGCCTTGTGGGGTAGATGAGATACAGTTTTTGCCTGTCTGGAGCAGCAAAAAAGAGCAAGTTCAGTATGGTGGGACAGGAGGCAGAACTGAACTGAGAAACCCCAAGAAAAAAATTATATACAATCATGGACACACACACACAAATTGAAATTCAGCTGTGTCAACGAGAAACACTGGATTAAAACGATACTAAATGTGAGGGACATAGCAACTATTATAAAAGTAGCAAAGTTTTTACTGGCAATTTTAAATGAAAATCTTTTATGATAGATTTTACATCTGAAACTGTTTGAAATTTTCATTTTATGCCTTGCAATTTTATGCCGATAACGGTAAGAAAAAAAAAATGGACAATGGATCTTCACGCCTTTGGTCAATTTTGGTTTAATTTCTATGAAAGAACACTTGCATACTTTTATGTTTGTTTCTCTACAAGTGCCAGTTTCTTCACAAGTTTTAACATAATTCACCATCAGCCTTCAGTCTAGTGATGACCTGGAAGGGCAAAAACCGTCTTCCTAGCTAATTTTGCTTAGGATGGGTTAGTGGTATTCTAGATGTGGTTTGGTGTGTTGGTAACAATATGTGGTAGAGTGTGAGACCTCTCACTGTTTTGCACATTTCTGGCTCCTGGGGTCAGGGTTATCTTAATGCCTGGGCATGCTGGCACTTGCCTGGGTGCCCCACGAGAATAGGGACTCCATACTAATCTATGAAGAAGAGCCTCTTGTGGCGGGGAGTGGTAAGGCAGCAGACATGCAGTCTGAAGCTCTACCCATGAGGCTGGGAGTTCAATCCCAGCCGCTGGCTCAAGGTTGACTCAGCCTTCCATCCTTCCAAGGTTGATAAAATGAGTACCCAGCTTGCTGGGGGGTAAACGGTAATGACTGGGGAAGGCACTGGCAAACCACCCCGTATTGAGTCTGCCAAGAAACTCTAGAGGGCGTCACCCCAAGGGTCGGACATGACTCGGTACTTGCACAGGGGATACTTTTACCTTTACCAATCTATGAATGTATTGATAGTTCATGATATGTTACCAACTAAGTATCATTTATATGCTAAATTCTTTGTTTTTCAACTTCAAGACTCATGTTATTGTCCAAACGTTTGTGTTGATTAATCTTTACAGTAAATATATTTTTTAATGTTTAAACATTGATTCTGTCTGAGGTTCTGATAAATCTAGGTTTAGTTTGATCAAAGCTGTGTTTTTATTCCTGTGGGTGGTTGTGTCAGTAGGATCTCAGTGCACTGTTTTGCCCAGGGGCCTGTAATGCTGTTAAGAGGGCCCTGCCAGAGGTTAGCATGGTTGAGACCCAAGATCCCAGATGACTCAGCATAAGGGTAGGCTTGGTCAAAAGTAGCACCCCCCCCCCCAGTCAAGGGCAGTCTCGAAATTGTGAAAAGCAGGTAGAGCTTATCTTGCTAATATATGGCTGTTCTATCCTAGACAAGGAGCTTGATGAAAAAGATTGGGAAGAGGAAGAAGATGAGCAGGAAGAAGAGGAGAAATATCCTGCTATGAAAGGAAAAGGAAAGAAAGAGAAGAAAGGGAAGAAGTATGCAATTAAAAAGAAACTGGGAAAGATGAAGAAAATAGCAGAACACAAGGCAGTACAGAAGGGTCTTGGAAAGATTAAGAAGGCAGCTAAATCAAAAGCTGTCCAGAAGCATGTGGGTAAACTTAAGAAGGTGGCAAAATCAAAGGTGATTCAAAAGCATGTTGGTAAAATTAAGAAAGCAGCAAAATCGAAGGCTGTTCAAAAGCACGTAGGTAAAATTAAGAAGGTAGCAAAGTCGAAGGCTATTCAAAAGCATGTTGGCAAAATTAAGAAGGTAGCAAAATCGAAGGCTATTCAAAAGCACGTTGGCAAAATTAAGAAGGTCGCCAACAAAAAGGCGATAAAAAAGAACCTTGGTAAGATTAAGGAAGTCCACGGGAAGGTTCACAAGAAGGTAAAGAAGCATGTAAAGGAGAAATGGGAAGGGAAAGCCTCCAAGAAAAAGCAGAAAGGAGAAGATGCAAAGAATAAGAAAAGCTCACACAGAAAATCACAGAATGAAGACGATGACTCTGACTAGGTGGGAGACGCTGCGAGCCCAACTGGAACTCGGTGGAGGAAGGGAATGTGATGGTGCCATCCCCAGTGGACAGATGACAGCTGGCTTGGTGTGCAGATGACTCACAATCCTCGTTGTCTGTTTGGCTTGACAGCAGTGGAGAGACATCCTCCCGGAGCATTTCCTGTGCTTCTTAAGGGGAAGGCTGCACTTCTCCCTTGTGGTGAGATTAAATACAAAAATGAAACGCACTTATAAACACCAAGGTTCAAAATGTCACCTGTCCTTCTGTTTTGTTGCAATAATGGGGCCTCCTTCAAGGAGAATGGTGGCTAGGGACATTCCTCAGCACCATCTTTTGGGAGGTGTTTGTGCCCACGCCTATCAAATGAAGCAGAGATCAGTTGTTTTGCGGTGGTTAAAGAGACCTGGGTGGTCTCATGCCAGCTTGAACACTGTCTCTGGGTGGCCAACTTCAAAGGAGAGGTGTAGAAAACCACCAGCTTCGCTGATCTCCCACTTTTCTGTCCTTCCTTCCACTTTTATCTTCACCCCCCCCCCAAGTCCTCCATCCCCAAGATCATCCGGCCAACTTCTGTGGCAGAGTGGGGATTCGAACCTGGCTCTCCCAGAACTTAACTTTACAATACATCCAATGGAACTGGGGAAACAAGTAACCCTTCTGAATTTAGGGTTGCCAACTCTGGATTGGGAAATGCATAGAGATGTTGGGGGTACAGGAGGAAAGTGTCTGGGGAGGGGGGACCTCAGCAAGGTGTAATGGCCTGGAATCCATCCTCCAGAGCAGTCATTTACTCCAGAGGAACTGATTCCTATAATCAGGAGAGAAACTGCAATTCC
Source organism: Paroedura picta (assembly GCF_049243985.1). Classification (NCBI taxonomy): domain Eukaryota; kingdom Metazoa; phylum Chordata; class Lepidosauria; order Squamata; family Gekkonidae; genus Paroedura; species Paroedura picta. The sequence goes on along the minus strand of NC_135381.1, from coordinate 23,017,230 downwards.
AGGAGATCTCCAGGCCCCATCGGGAGGTTGGCACCCATCCTGGGATCATTGCTGAAAGGGTGGGATGGAAATGTAATAAGTAGACAGATTGTCCCATCCACATAGCAGTGCAGAATTCTTGGCTTTCCAACCCTATGAAAATTCCCTGTTTTTTTGACAATAAGGAATTTTGCTGAGGGCGGATTAATGGCCATCTGTTTTGTGAAACAAGCAGATATATTCTTCCTGTATTGCCGGACGTTTTTTCTGGTGCCCGGGGAAAGAATTTCCTACTACTCAAAAAGGAGCATTCAGAATGGTCTGTAATAATTGTATGACACTTGGCAGGAGCCGACCCCTCCACCCCGCGTCCGCAGGGGTAGTCAACCTGTGGTCCTCCAGATGTCCATGGACTACAATTCCTATGAGCCCCTGCCAGCAAATGCTGGCAGGGGCTCATGGGAATTGTAGTCCATGGACATCTGGAGGACCACAGGTTGACTATCAAATGGATTGTGTAAGTATTGTCAGAACTTAGCCATTAGGGGGAGCCAAAAACACATCCAAAACATTACTAAAAGGGAAGTCAAAGCATTGCCTGCAATGCTTCTGCAGCACCTACATTTTAGAACATTTTGTCACATTTTGTCAAATAATGATGAAAAAGCTGACTGCGTCTTTTATTGTCTCTCAAACTTAATTTCTTTGTTTAGCCCTTGTGTTCTTATTCTTATGTGCAAAAGCAGCAGGAAGATGAAACTCCCCTCCCCCCACTGCTGTTCCATAAATAAAGCCAGTAAGTAAATAAAAATGAAACAATTCCAGAGCAAAGGCCACTCCAACAACAACAACAACAACAACAACACAACCCCCAACTCTGTATGAACCTCACTACTCCAATTTAGGGTAATCAACAGCAGATTGGAAAATTCTTGGTGATTTGGCGATGGAGCCTGGGAAGCATGGAGGGTGGGGAGGGGAAAGACTTCAGCAATGTATAATGGCAAAGCATCTCCCCTCCAAAGCTGCCATTTTCTCCAGGGGAACAGTTCTTTGTTGTCTGGAGATCAATTGCAATTTGGGGAGATCTCCAGGCCCCACCTGGAAGTTGGCAATCCTACTGCAATATGACGTATGAATTCTACAAGATGGGAGCCACTATAAAGACGTCTCTGACCTTCACCCACCAGAGGGAGAATCAGAGAGAGAAGAACCTTTGCAGAAATATTTGGGACAGTCCTTCAGTGGCTGATCTCCTTTCTCCAGGGACATAGTCACTGTTAGCTGTGGCCAGTGACAGACAGAAACATCACTGGAACAGCCCCTGATGGGAGAAGGGGATGCAGGAGACTAGTTTTATGATAGCTGGCTTTTCTAGCAGGCAATGATTGATTCTGGCTCACACTAGTACCAACATTAGCCAGAACAGTGCTATGGAATGGCCACAAAAGAAGGACACAGCAGAGTGGAGCCAGCTGCAGCCCTCTGTAATCCAAGGTACTTGTCAGCATGCTGAACTGTGTGTTAAATGGGTGGCCCTTTGTGGAACTGGCCTGAGCTGGTAGCCCCTGATGATCTTTATGCAAGCTACTTATCCAGCTACTCATAGGGATGCCAGTCCCCAGGGGTCAGAGATCAGTTCCCCTTGAGAACATGGCTGCGTTGGAGGGTGGACTCCATAGCACTTAAATCTACTGAGGCCCAAATCCCTCCCACTCCACCTCCCACTCCCACTCTGTCTCAAATCCCTCCCACTCCCAGCTCCACCCTCAAAGTCTCCAGGTACTTCTTAGCCTAGAGCTGGCAACCCTAGCTGCCCACCTTATGGATCATCTGCCAAACACTGGTGGTCTCTCCAGCAGCCCAATAGTGTCCTTTCTGTCCCCCCCCCACACACACACACACACAGACACTACCCGACCCAGGCCAGCTCCTTCTACCCTGACAAGTTCTGTTGCAGTCACATTCCCCAGAATGTTTACGGAGGGCAGAGAGGGCCCAGCATTCCCTTTGTGCAATTTCTGCAGTGCCTCCTGGCCCTTAACAGACTTAATTCCATGAAGGGTCCTTGTGCTGTTTACTGGGAACTTAAAAATGTAATGCAGGGATCCCCGACCTTTTGATGCTTGTGGGTATCTTGGGAATTCTCACAGTGTTGTGGGCACAACTACAAATTGGTTGCTACAGGAGACAGAGCTACACACACAGAAGATGCCCAGTTGCAAGGGAGAAGAGGTACTTTGAAGACGTACTGGGAAATACAGGGGAGGGAGAAGAAAAGGAATAGAGTGGTGGCAACTCCCACGGAAATGATGCTATTTTAATTTGAACAACAAGTGCCTATCAGAAGCCTTGCTGGGCAAGAGCTTCATTTGGCCACACCCGCATTCTAAAAAAAAATGAAACTCACACCAAGGTGGGGACCCCTGTTGTAAAGGAACAGGGAGAAATATGGAAATCCTCTCATCCTCTCCAGCAGTACTTGTCTGGATTCCCAGCAGTAAAAGATCTCTCTTCTCCCCAAGGACGTTGCATGTTTCTAGAAGTGGATTCCATGACTGTCAATGTCAAGTGGAGCCTCCATCTAATATTCCCACATATTGGGAGAGGAAAGAATTTCAGGCAGCTGTAGTTTTGTTCCTGGGGGTGGGGAGGCGTTGGACAAAAGCCCAGCTTACTTGATTAAGTGGAGTTCCACTGGGGAAAGAAGTCATTGGGAAATGTAATTGATAATTTTTAAGTAAATGTGGCCTTCCGACAGATTGCAGATGGCAAACCTACTGTACAGCTGACCCCAAGGTACGGTTAAAAAAGCAAGCCAACAGGAGGCGCCGAACTTTCTAATAATTATTTTTGCAGCCTCCCTTGTTTGCGCCATAATGTGGGTCGCCGGGTCACCCTGGAGCTTCTTCTAATATATTAGTAAATAAATTTGAACAGATTTTAATTTGCTAATGGAAAGAGTCGAAACAGTTGCTGATACCAGGCGAGCGACTTTGTCTTCCTCATTAGCATGCATCCTGGCCGCCCAGAGCCATTCATAGAAAATGTTACATTTCCATAAAGTGTGCTGTAATTTGTCAGGGGCGGGGGACCAGCATCCTCTGCAAACGATATTAGAGTAAAGATGTGTATCATGCCAGAATCATTCTTGGGGAGTCTTGGAGATAATTGAATGCCAAACACCTGCCTAGAAATGCTTGCCAAGCCATCGAGTCACCCCTGTCGTTTTTTGAAGCCGAAAAGGTGTTTGTTATTCTGACTGGCACGAGCGGACAGACAGAATAGGAAATCACAGGAGCTCTTCTGCCAAATCGGAAGGAGATGCAACCTGGGCATTGTTGAATGCTCACCTTCACCAAACCACATATGCACCGCCTGTTTTGCATTCACACCTTAGAAGCCATTTCAAGTTTTGTTCTCTTTCCTGAGACTCAGAGGCCATCTGTTCGCCTAGGCCCCTGAATCAAGGGCTGTACCACTTTCCTCTCAGTACCACTGTGCTGGTTTGTCACCAGAAGGAATTTCTGGTATTTCAGCTGCCCTGTGCTGCCACCATGGCAGATGGCTGAAGTGTGGTATTGCAGTTTCCAGACTATCAATGATCAAGTGGAAATAGGAACAAGGTGATCCCTGTCACCTGGAGATCAGTCGTAGTAGTGGGAGATAGAATCATAGAATCATAGAGTTGTAAGGGACCTCATGGGTCATCTAATCCAACCCCCTGCACTATGCAGGACACTCACATCCCTATCACTCATCCACTGTAACCTGCCACTCCCTTGAGCCTTCAGAGAATCAGCCTCTCCATCAGATGGCCAACTAGCCTCTTCTTGCCCCTAAAAGCTGCCCATAGTGGTATGAAATACCTGCAGTACCATCCTAATTTAACTACCAAGGCTGTCCTAGGCAGTCACACCCCTCAAAACCCATTGAGTTCTACGGACACATGTGTGCAAAGCTGACTTACAGCAACCCCATAGAGTTTTCAAGGCAAGATATGAACAGAGGTGGATTGCCATCGCCTGCTTCTGCATAGCAACCCTAGATTTCCTCGGAGGTCTCCCATCCAAGTATGAACTGGAGCTGACCCTGCTTGATGGTGGTCAAAATTAGGGGAATCCCTAGGGCTTTCAAGGCAGGAGACGTTCAGAGGTGCTTCCACATCATGACCTTGGCATTCCTTGGTGGTCTCCCATCCAAACACTAGGCAGGGCTGACCCTGTGTTTCTGACTAGTCTGGGCACACTAAGGCACACTGAGCCTAGAATAATAGAACTCTTGAGGCCGTGATTTTGGCTATTAACTTGAGGGCTACAACCCTCAAGTGGTATATTTCTCAGGTGGTCAAGATTTATTTGACAATAATTATGTTTAGGCATGTCCACCACAAGTACATGCTGACCACCTTGGTTCCATGCCAGGCTGTTGTGCTTCTTGATGCACTGTCACATCTGTCAACAAAGAATGCCAACCTTGCTGTTCCAGGATTTATAAGGGGACAATGCCTAGGCTGCGACAGGGGTGTGACGGGTGCTCGCCTGAGGCTTCTCTCTGTACCATTCCAGAAATGTGGGAACCAAACCAGATGGGCAGGGGCATCCTTCTTTCTGCCACCCTGTCTAGTGACTGGGCACTTTTGACTACAGAGGCATTTCTGTAGTCTCCCATCAGGGGATATGTGCCACGGCTTCATTTGGGGCACAGCACTAGCATCATCTCTAAGGATGCTCATCTATCATTTTCTGATACTTGTTCCTCTTTTGTCCTTTGGAAGAGATGCCTTTATAAAATATTGTCAGTGTTCACAGGGATTGTCTTGAGGCTTCCCCAGGATGGATGCATACCTAAGTGCATATTTTATAAACAGGGTGACTGAGTAGAGTGTTCTCAAGGGGTGGCTGACCAGCTTCTGCCTGAAAGAAAGCCCCAAATTCAATCCCTTGCCTCTCTAGCTTAAAAGGATCAGATACATGGTGATATGAAAGGTAGAGATCCCAGAAAAACTGCTGGGACTCAAAACAGACAGTACTGACTCTCTGCAGTACCTGCATAGACCAGTGTTCTCAATACAAGGAAACTTTCTATGTTTGGGCAGTCTTCAGTGATTTTTGGAAATTCAGTCTTTGGCTTCACTGGCTCCAGCTGCGATTCTTAAGATGCCAGAGAGAATGAGAAAAAACAGCTGAAAGTTTCCTGGTTCTCACCTCATTTTCTGTCTTTTGTCATGCAAGCCTTTCTCCAATGGAAACAAATTAAGCAGCCTCCTAAAAGATCACTCCCTAATGACCATAATCCCTGCAGGATTATTGTAAAATAAGGATGTTTTCAAATGAGAAATGCCCCAGTGCTCCCTGGCCTGACCACAAAGGAAGGAAGGAATTTGTAGCAACAAGACCACTTAGTTATTAACAGCAAATGCTCCCAAAATTAAGGCTTAGAAAAAATGTGCAAACATGGTAGATGCAACCAGGATGCTGGGAGACAGAAATGCTTGGACCACAGTGTAGACCAGCCTAGCAAGCTTTGGCTGTTTAAATAGGAAACCCGTGGTTATTTCTTCACATTGTAACCATCTGAGTGTATTTCAGGGAGGGCACCTTAGACAGGAGATGAAGAATTGGTTTTTATGCCCCACTTTTAATTACCTGAAGGAGTCTCAAAGCAGCTTACACTTTCCCTTCCTCTTCCCACTGACACCAGTGAACTCTAACATAAAGGTAAAGGTATCCCCTGTGCAAGCACCGAGTCATGTCTGACCCTTGGGGTGACGCCCTCTAGCGTTTTCATGGCAGACTCAATACGGGGTGGTTTGCCAGTGCCTTCCCCAGTCATCACCGTTTACCCCCCAGCAAGCTGGGTACTCATTTTACCGACCTCGGAAGGATGGAAGGCTGAGTCAACCTTGAGCCGGCTGCTGGGATTGAACTCCCAACCTCATGGGCAGACAGATTCAGACAGCATATCGCTGCCTTACCACTCTGCGCCACAAGAGGCTCTGAACTCTAACATAACTGCCCTGTAAGAACAGCCCTAAGAGAATTTTGGCCCAAGGGGACCCCACTGGCTGCATGTGGAAGAGAGGGGAATCAAACTCAGTTCTCCAGATTGGAGGCCACCACTCATAAGCACTACGCCAGACTGGCTGAGCTATCCATAATCCAAGAGGAGTTGAACTATTTCAGTACAAGAGCAATAGATTCATATTTATAAGAGTCAGTAGCAACCCTTTACACATATGGGAGATAATCAAGGGGAACAATCAGGAATACTAGAGCAGAGGTCAGGAAGCTCACTAGGCAAGCCTGGGACGATTGTTTTCAGTCTAACCCTATGCACAGGGTTGTTGTGAGGACAAAGGGATGAGAACAGTAGATGATCACGAACATTGCTCTTAGCTCCTTTGCCAAGAGGTGATGGAAAGGGAAGGCCTCAGCCTCTGCACCATGTTGGTGACCCTCCAGAGAAATCAGCTGACCACTATGTGAAACAGGACACTAGACCTGGTCTGGAGCACTTGTCTGATTCAACAGGGCTCTAATTAGATTCTTATGGGACAAAAACAGAGTGGTTTCTTGCCATAGTCCCCCATCTACTTCTAGGTTGCCAGAAAGTATCCGAGGATTTTGGGGTGGGGCCTGAGGAGGGTAAAGGGAGGGATTGATAATGGGGATATAGCCATGGCATGCATCTTCCAAAGCAGCCATTTTTTCCAGGCGAACTAATCTCCATTGCCTGGAGAATCAGTCATAATATTGGGAGATCTCCAGCCACCAACAGGAGCTGAGGAACCCCAAAATACAAGTGCCAGGAGGCCATCTAAGGCAGGGGTAGTCAACCTGAGGTCCTCCAGATGTCCATGGACTACAATTCCCAAGCATTTGCTGGCAGGGACTCATGGGAATGGTAGTTCATGGACATCTGGAGGACCACAGGTTGACTACCCCTGATCTAATGGAAAGGTCTCTGTGCCCTATTGTTGGACCTCCAGAGGAGGTCAGACAGGAGGCTGGGCTGATCCAGTAGGGCTCTTCTTATGTTCTTAGAAGTAATCAGTTAGGACTCACTTTTGTCTTTGCCACAGCAAAGTCTATTCTTCGGTACAGAGGATCTTGCTTCATGCAGTGCTTTACTTTGTCTATGCTCTGAATTTCTGCTCTGGCACAGACATTTCTGCTCTGGCCACTGAGGGAAAATTGTCCCTCCCCTTTCAACGTACTGCCCTAGATGGATGGGTTATCACCATAAGAATGACAGGTATAAGGGGGAGGTGGGTCCATTTGGAAGCTCTGGTTGTCTATTATTTAAAGCTCATAAATGTAAGGAGTTCACAGTCTGAGGAAAAGTGCTTGCACTCAAAAGCTCACGCCCTGAATAAATCATTGTTGGTCTTAAAGGTGCTATTGGACTCTGATTTTAAGATGCTAACCTGTCTTCATCAGCCCCTCCACAGGCTGCTCCCATTATCTTTGGAGTAAGACGTTAATGGGGCTAATGGGCAACCTGTGAAACCTTTTGTGCCTCCTTTCAGAAACCAAGCCAACCCTAAGTTCCAGCTCTGTAGCCTGCTCCATTCATGAACCAAGACACATTAAACTAAAGCATCAGATGACTATTCAGAATAAACACTTGGGGGTGGGGGAGGGCTAAAAAAGAGGGAGAAGAGCCATGCTATAGAAAATGAATGTTTTGCTAAAGCCATCTATTTCTCTCACTTTATCTTTTCACCCAAACCTTTGTCGTCAAAAGCAAGCACTATTCAACGGTTATGGGAAGATTGGCTCTCTCTTCCCCCCCCCCTAATGTTTTTTTTTTCCCCAGCCTCTTTTGACAACGTCATGATGCTGACTGCTTGCTACCTCTTTTTGTGGCTTTTTGAAGGGGATTGGAGGCAGTTGGGGGGCCTTTATGGGAAAGCAAAAACATGCATTTAGAAGGCCTTTTATTTTAATCTAAGTGTCCCTGGGTGCATATCTACAGCTGCCACCGGCACCTTTAACCACCTCTCTGCAACTCACTTTTCACTCCTTTCCTCTCTTGTTTTATTCGATCAAACAACGGGAAACATCCGGTAATGGGAACAGAATCCTTTTAAGGTTATTTTAACCTAGTTTACCTTTAGTATTGAATGGAAGAGCCACATCAAAGAACATGCCACTTTACAGGGCAAGTGTCAGAGGGAGTAGTCCTTTGGTCACATTTCAACCAAGATGAAGCTGCCAAATCTCGACAGGGACATCTGGCCATTCTTGGAAGGTGGGGCTGTCCAGTTTCCAAGCAGGATGCTTTGCAAAATCCATGGAAATCAGTTTCCTTCTCAGAACGAACAGAAACATCTGACACACAATCAAGTGGAAGTATCTGTTACAGTGTCCAAAATGTTGTTGTGTGTTACATTGACTGGTCTTAGCAAAAGGTATGGGAAGGGGATGGGGAAATTCGCATTGGACCAGCAATGCCTACTTTATGCTGGAATATAATTTGTCTTTAAGGTTCCAGTGAGTTGTTATTTTGCTGCAATAATTCTTCCTCTGGGATTAGTGTTTTAAGTCACCCTGTCAACAATTTACTATCCTCTTACAATTTACTATCCTCTTACACCCTGCAAAATCCTATTCTCTTACACCCTATTCTCTTACACCCTTTTCCTCCCCCTTCTCTTCTTCTGAACATTGAGCCTGATTAATAATTCTATGATCTCGAAAGTATGATAATTCCAAAATTCTGGCAATACAGAGGGCTTTTCCGCACATTGGGCATTATAGTGTGAAGCCTGCTGTATGGCAAAGCGATAGAATTAATCGTGATTCTCCGACACTCCACACCTCTTGGTCTTGTATGTTTCTGGCTGCTTTTTGCACATCTTGCACTCCTCACTCACTTCTGGAGTTGCTAGCAATTGCTTATAAGAACATTATAAATATATATATATATATATATATATATATATATATATATATATATATATATATATATATATATATATATATATATATATATATATATATATATATATATATATATATATATATATATATTCAGAAAAGCGAAAAGAAAAAGCAACGTACTTTAGGCTTGTTGTGCTTTAGCCTGCCTATACACTGTCAATCACTTTGGGTAACCAATCCCCTTCCGGCACTTCCAGCGATTACAGGATTTAAAAATATATACTTATTTGTTTAAATGCCTATCCACATATTCAGAGGACCTTGACACCCATCTCTCCACACTCATGCCCTCATTTTTCACCACGCCTCTACAACCTCCCACACAACACACACATTAAACCCAATGCCCTTACAGACTGAACAACTCCTCCCCTTCCTCTTCCCAACACCAAGCTTCCTGGATACAATGGGCTTTGCCCCTAGTAATGTTATAACTTTATAAACTGCAAAATTTTGTGCAGCTGTTATGTATGCGGCCATGTTCGTGATCCTACGAAGAACCAGTCTTGAGTTCCAAAGTAGGATCGAAGCAAGCATGGTCTTGAAAAATAAGCTGCCAGGATCTCCACACTGGAATCCAATCAATTCAAGCCTGCATGTAACCAATCCATTGTCTTACTTGTGTATATATTGGAGGGTTTGTCAGCACTGGACCTTTCCAATGCTATGGTGCCTAAGGCCTGACCTTCTGCAATAGGCCTCCCCAAATCATTTTGAGCCTGATGCCACCTTTAAAATTCCGACACAGGGCAGGGAGCACAACCACAACATGGCTACCACAGTACACAGAACTAGAGTTGCTATCTCTGCATTGAGAAATTCCCAAAGATTTGGCAGTTAAGCCTAGGGAGGGTGGGATTGGGAATGGTAAGTTGTCTCAGTGGGGCATAATGCCACAGAGAACAATCCTTCAAAGCAGCCTTTTAGATTTTAGAGCAGAACCTTGGGAAGGGAGGGAACTCAGTGTGTTATGATGCCATAGATTCAAGTGGTTAGCCATGTTGGTCTGAAGCAGCAGAACAAATGTAGAGTCCAATGACACTTTTAAGACCAACAAAGTTTTATTCAAGGTTTGAGCCATTGTGGGAGTCTTTAATGATGTGGATTTTCTTCTCGACCACCCTGTGCCTCTTGGGGAAATTTCCATATCCATATGGGTACATCAGAAATAATACATCATATATGTATAACCTGATGACCTTTCCTTGTTTGCCATGAAAAGATGCTCTCTTTTTTCATATGTATCAACTGAAATATTTTTTCCCTCTCCTGTCCTATTAGCAGAAAAGGTAAAGAGTCACTAATAAGGCCTTTTAGGCCTAAAAGACTTTAATACCACTCCCTTATCTTTGATCAACTTTATTATAGACATATAATTATATAAAAATGTAACGATCACAATGTTGGACACATTTAACCTTCTTTTGATCTCCCAGCATTCCTTGCTCTGAAGGGCTGAAGGAGAGGACCCTCGCTGACGGCCTGATAAGTGAATGAGTGATTATCCGCCGTGTTAATGGACAATGATATATAAAACTCTTCTATATGTACGGAATATTAATGAGGAGCTGCAGGAGCCAAGATAAGACATGTAAGATGTTGCTAGCAATCGCTTATAAGAACATTATGAAAAAATATTTTTATATACATATATATATATTCATAACCAGGAAGATGCCTTGAATGCTGCATCTTTGCTTGTAAAAGCTTTCTTGGGGGAGGTCTAATGGGTAATAAATATGTGCCTTTCTCTTAAAGCTTTTAAAAGGGAATTAAACCTCTCACTCATGCCCCTTGGAGGTATAGTAAGAGGGTGACTCACAGAACCATAGAGATAGTGCCCTAGAAGAAGCCCCTTAGACATCTTGCCTCTGCAGCTAGGCCATTGACTAAAGTATTGCAACTGATTGTCACCCTTTTGTTTCCAGATTGGGCTGTTAAGTAATAAAAAGGTAAAGGTATCCCCTGTGCAAGCACCGGGTCATGCCTGACCCTCTAGCGTTTTCATGGCAGACTCAATATGGGATGGTTTGCCAGTGCCTTCCCCAGTCATTACCGTTTACTGCCCAGCAAGCTGGGTACTCATTTTACCGACCCTGGAAGGATGGAAGGCTGAATCAACCTTGAGCCGGCTGCTGGGATCGAACTCCCAGCCTCATGGGCAGAAAGCTTCAGACAGCATTTCTGCTGCCTTACCACCCTGCTCCACAAGAGGCTCTACTGTTCAGTAATAGAATGCCTTAATTACGTATAGGGCATAGGAAGGCTAGTTTATGAAACGAATAATCTGTATATGCTAGAGTTGCCAACCACCAGGTAGTGCCTGGGGATCTTCATGAATTGCAGTTGATCTCCAAACTACAAAGCTCAGCTTCTGTAGATAAAATGGCTACTTTGGAGAGTAAATTCCATGGCATTATACTGTTGATTCTGCCCCAGTATTATAAAGTAACCTTCTCTAAGAGGGTACTTCTCTACTAAGCCTTTGGACATTTAAGTCAATATGGGATTACATGGCCTATTACATAATGTTTAGTAATGTAAGAATGATAACAAGAAAGAGGAGAAACCATGTAGACCACCATCAGTTTCTTGGAGAAAAGATGGGATTTTATTTTAAGTAACAGAAGGATGTGAAGAGATGTACCATTTTCAAAAATTTAGTTTGCATATAAAGGGTTGTTTTGAACTAGGTCACAAGCCTCCTTGAGAACCTTGGAAAGGCAAGGGAGATATTTTAAAGCAAACATCCATAAACACATCCATAGTTTCCAGGATGGGTGATGCAGGTGGAAATTCCAGAGCAGCTTCTGTACACCAGCCACTTCATGCTCTTCACCTAATAAGTCAGGAAGAAGCAGCTAATTGACCTGAGGGTAAACTTGACTCCAATGGACATGCAAAGCACCAGTTAATGGCCCAGTGGCATCTTCATCCATCCATGCCCCATATAGTAATACCTAATTACTCTTGATGGTCATTAAGCTCCCAGGGGCTGCCTGTAAAGATGGCCCAAGGCTTCCTTTGCGAAAAGAAAGGGGATAATGAGGTGTTAGATGTCAACCATGCAGTTGGATAACCTTATAGCCAGCAAGGAAAAACTACTGGCACAGTGACCCATTTCTTTCTTCCCATATTTTCGTGCCACTTCTCCATCGTCTTGAGGTGACTTGAAAATGTGCACTGTTACCTTGGGACAAATTGCAACATAAATTTGGCTCCTCACTCATCTCTCTTGGCTTCAGCTGCCTTGGCTTCAGCTGCCATCGCTGGGTGTGGCAGCAACATAAGTGTTGGATGGATATGAATATAGATCAGTTCTATGAATTTCACCTGCTTAAATTTCAAGGGTTTATGGCAGGGGTAGTCAAACTGTGGCCCTCCAGATGTCCATGGACTACAATTCCCAGGAGCCCCTGCCAGCGAATGCTGGCAGGGGCTTCTGGGAATTGTAGTTCATGGACATCTGGAGGGCCGCAGTTTGACTACCCCTGGTTTATGGGAACAGCAATGAATATTGTTGGTCTTGTGAGCAGCCTAGTGCTAACTTTTTACATACATGGTGTAAGGTAGAAACCTTTAAGAATATGCTAGTCACATCAATGTCATTGGCTTTTTGACAGAAACCTTGGAGATTTGACAGGTATTCCCTGGGAAGAGCAGAGTTGGGAGAGGGGGCAATGCAAAGACATGGAATCCACTCTCCAAAGCTGCCGTTTCCTCCAGGGGGATCGATCAATGTAGTCAGGAGATCAGATCTAATTTCTGGAGACCTTCAGGCCCCACCTAGGGGGTTGCAACGTATGCAATGATTGCTCTACAAGGGTCAAACCTCAGAAGGTAGGGATCAACTGCCCTTGGTAAGATGGCTGCTTTAGAAAGTGGACATTATATCCCAGTGAGATCCTTTCCCTCCCCAGGCTCCCTTCCGAAATCTCCAGGAATGGAGTTGGCAACCCTCAGAAGAGGCCATGAAATATCTCCAGTTAACAGAATCAGATAGTCAATGACATGAACAACTTTTACCTGAGATCCTAGAGTGCTGCTGCTCACTAGAGTAGACCTGAACTTGGGTGTCAATGGCTTGACTCAGTAGAAAGCAACTTCATGTGTTCAAGACATGAATATACCCAACATCAGCTGTCCTTCACAGATGAGACTACAACTCATCTGGGTCCCGGGTCCTGCGTTGTTCAAGATATTTATAAATGATTTGGATGAGGGATTAGAGGGGATACTTATTAAATTTGCAGATGATACTAAACTGGGAGGGGTAGCAAACACAACAGAACATGGAATCAGAATACAGGATGATCTTGATACGCTCGAGAAGTGGGCTAAACTGAATAAAATGTCAAATGTAAAGTTCTCCATTTAGGTAGGAAAAAACAAATGCACCAATATAAGATGGGGGAGACTTGTTTTGGCAGTAGCATGTGCGAAAAGGAGCTAGGAATCTTTGTAGACCATACATTGAACATGAGTCAGCAGTGTGTCAGTGGCTAAAAATGCAAATGGGGCTGTATCAAAAGGAGTATTGTGTCCAGATCATGGGAGGTGATGGTACCGCTTTACTCTGCTCTGGTTCGGACGCACTTGAAGTACTGTGTTCAGTTTTGGGCACCACAGTTGAAGAGGGATGTAGACAAGCTGGAGCGTGTCCAGAGGAGGGCAACCAAGATGGTGAGGGGTTTGGAGATCAAGACATTTGAAGAAAGGTTGGGGGAGCTTGGTTTGTTTAGCCTGGAGAGGAGACGACTGAGAGGGGATCTGATAACCATCTTCAAGTATTTAAAAGGGTGCCATATACAGGATGGAGCAGAGTTGTTTTCTCTTGCCCCGGAGGGATGGACCAGAACCAATGGGATGAAATTAATTCAAAAGAAATTCCATCTAAACATCTGGAAGAAGTTCCTGACAGTTAGAGTGGAACAGGCTTCCTTGAGGGGGGTCTTCATCTTTGGAAATTTTTTAACAGATGCTAGATAGCCATCTGACGGAGAGGCTGATTCTTTGAAGGCTCAAGGGGATGGCAGGTTATAGTGGATGAGCGATTGGGATGTGAGTGTCCTGCATAGTGCAGGGGGTTGGACTAGATGACCCCTGAGGTACCTTCCAACTCTATTATTCTATGATTCTATGATTCTAATTACTTTGCTAAATCAGACTAAATTTTACAATTTACAGACATGCTCTTATGCACAATAACATTTGGAAAACATGACTTTTGAGACATACAACCATAGTTTGTTTCATAAGAAGGCTTAGAAACTGCTGTACAAGTTGCTTAAGTTGCCAGGTGCCATCAGGAGGTCCATGAGCAGATTCAGAACTCCAGAAGCCCTCCCACTGTTGCCCTCCAAGAACCACGATTACAGAGAATCATTGCCCTAAGCGTAACAAATTTAGCGTTCAGAGTCACCTTTAAGATCAACAAAGTTTTAGAGTTCTATCCATGCATTGTGGCTAATAGCCACGGATAGACCTCTGCTCTGCTGACATGGTATCAGAGGTGGAACACGAGGAGCACTACATTAAACTGAAGGCAATTTCCTTGCTGAACAACTGGATTCAGAAGACAAGGTAGCTGGGCGAGAATGGATATAAAATAACAGTGCCAAAATAATATATCTTGTAGCAACAGTTAAAGGCAAAGGGGAAAGGAGGAGATGGGCTTCTAATTCCATCTTGAGATTTGATGACAACCTCTTGAAAAAACATCACATGGGGTAAAGATGATGGGGATAATTTTTTCCCCAATATGGGCTGCTTGCACATGAGAAGATCTGATAGGGAAATATGTCAAATTCTCTCTCTCCCTCTTTGAAACGTTAAAAGTTACGAAACATAATTAAACTGCAACTACGTTAACATTTATATAAAATATAAACCCACTGCACATCCTGAATCGCCAAACAAATTACAGCAGGAACATTATAAAAAAATGGGGGCGGGGGGATGGAGGCAGGAGAGAAGCGCTCGCTACTTATCAGGGGTACCATTTGAAATTATTGCTGGTACTACAACTCTAAATGCATAAGATGCCTTAAATACAAGTCCCGTACATTTACATACTGATTTCAGGAGCAAAGCAAAAGGTATTTGCCAGTAACAGTACAGGACTCAGCATTTTTATTGTCTGAGTAATCCTGGTTCGCTCTGATATGAAAATTCAATTATTTTAGAACTGGTCCTCTCATTAAATTTTGACAAGGAGCACACGCTCCTACTAGCTTCGCCTCTAAGAGACCCAGGGTGCCTGTCAGCTCTCCGGAGAATCTTAAAATGCAGTATTTTTACAGGACAAGATTATCTGCATTTTCTTGCATTAAAAATAATAATCAAATACATTGTAATAACCAACATAACTTGGCCTTGCTTTACAGATATTCAACTTCATTTGTTGCCAAAAAATGGAAAACTCCAAGCACTCTTGTTTATTACATGAATTTTTCCTCCTCCTTTTCCTTCACTCTTTAATGGGAGGAGAGGGGAAACTAGGTAGGAATATTTGTTCAACTCTAGTATAAGATTTACTACCTATTAAATATTTAAGCCAGAATTTGCAATGTCTTTCCCAAACATCCCTTTATACTGAATGTATCTTTTGGGGGTTTATATTAGCAAAGCAACAATCCGTTTCTGTAGTTCTTGGAAGAGTTAAAAATGCCAACTTCTATTTTAAAAGTCCATTCCCATATGAATCCCTATTATGTTTTTTTTTCTGTCCCCACCTACCATATGCACCTGCATACAGGTAAAGGTAAAGGTATCCCCTGTGCAAGCACTGGGTCATGTCTGACCCTTGGGGTGATGCTCTCCAGCGTTTTCATGGCAGACTCATTACGGGGTGGTTTGCCAGTGCCTTCCCCAGTCATTACAGTTTACCCCCCAGCAAGCTTGGTACTAATTTTACCAACCTTGGAAGGATGGAAGGCTGAGTCAACCTTGAGCCGGCTGCTGGGATCGAACTCCCAACCTCATGGGCAGACAGCTTCAGACAGCATTTCTGCCACTTTTCACTCTGCATCACAAGAGGCTCCTCTTATCTGCATAGTGTACTTAAAAAAAAAAATCCTCTGCAGCAACCGACCCCAAATTCTGTAACCATAGATAGGGATACTAACCTCCAGGTCGTTACAACTCATCTCCAAACAACCAAGATCAATTTTCATGGCGAAAATGGTAGTTTTAGAAGGTGGACTCTATGACCATGTACTCGCTGAGGTCCCAAATCCTGCCTTCCCTAAGCCCCACTCCCAAAATCTCCAGATATTCCCCAACCCACAGCTTGCAACCCTTTTCTCTATGGACTTCCATGGTCATCTCTAACAGTAAGTAACATGGATTTTCTGTGGGTTGAGGATATAAACTTCTGGAGACATCAAGGTGTGGTCAAGAAGATAGGGAAAGAGATCATTTATTCTGAAGCTTCAGTAGGCACGTACAGTTGTAGGTGCCAGGACTCCTGTCTTCAAAGTAAGCATGCCTTAATTGCTCTCAGTAGAAACTCTTAGGGCCATTCTGCACAACGGGCAATGTTGCTAAATCTGTGCACTATTGAAAAGCGCTGCAATCAATAGCGGCAGGTCTCGGTAACGCACCCAGCAGTTTTTATTTTTTTTAAAAGGCTCTCCCACTAGCAATGTTCTCGTAATGCACAAGTTTCCGGTCTCTCCGAAATCACAACAAAGGAGGCGATATTTTTTCCATGCTTCCTCCCGCCCCTGGCCATCAATCAAACAGAACAGCCAATTAACTGTTGTGTTCCTGCTTCCCTTTAAAAACTGTTTTTAAAAAAACCGAAAACACCTGTAGCAACGCATTGTTCATTCGATGTATCAGAAAGTCCTTTTTCGCTGGCGTAGGAGCTGGCACTTAATCGTTTACACACTCTTAAAGTTAAAAAAAAAAATCCCCCCCCCCCCCCTGTGCAATTTCTGGCCAAAATTACGGGCAGTGCCAAACAGGGGGCTGTATTATGCTTGAAAACTTTAGAGACAATTGCTTGTGGAGGGATGTCAGCCAAAGAAGCAGCGCTTATTTGTTGATTTTGCCGGTTTCAGGGGGGAAATGGCAA
Source organism: Paroedura picta (assembly GCF_049243985.1). NCBI lineage: Eukaryota > Metazoa > Chordata > Lepidosauria > Squamata > Gekkonidae > Paroedura > Paroedura picta. Next base: position 23,000,223 of record NC_135381.1, on the reverse strand, counting down.
TCGCGACGCCGGATGCTCGGGTGCGAGAGCTTAGGGAGGGACATGCTTGCTACCACTATATTGAAAACGCACATGTCTTTTTCGGATGTGTTGCAGGTTGTTCTCAAGAGTCTAGCAGTTTTTTTACAACAAAGCGATTTTTGCAGGAGTATTGCAGGAGTGTTGCAGATTGTGTATGACATCGTGCGTAATGTTAAAAAATAGTGTTACACAATGGTAAGACTTTAGCAACATTAAGGCTGTGCGCAATGGCCCATAGATTTCAGAATCTATGTAAACTTCCATTTGGATTGGTAACCATGATAGAAAGCTGAACTGCTCTCTGCACTGTTATTTTTTGGTTATTGGAGGAAATATTGTGAACAATCTCTGCACAATATGACTTGTTACTCATCATAAGCTCCTCCAATTTGTTACTGAGGACAAGAAACTTTTTGAACCCTGAAGACAGCATGTACTTTGCCTTCTTATTGCTACCATACCCATTGCTGGATATCAAGAACTTTGCATGAAGTCTGCTGCTGATTTTGGTTTTCTCTTGGTTTTCTCCAGTTATGCTTGATTTTGACATAGCAATCAGACAAATGATGGATGAACATCTAGGTCCTCTTTTTTAAGATATTAGTTCTGATGAGGAGGTTGAAGCCTGGCAGATTTTCAGTCAGCTAATGGGAACGCTTGCCTTGCTTGGGTGCACCAAAAGAAAGAGACAAGAATGTAATATTTTGCATAGGTAAAGGTAAAGGTATCCCCTGTGCAAGCACCGGGTCATGTCTGACCCTTGGGGTGACGCCCTCTAGCGTTTTCATGGCAGACTCAATACGGGGTGGTTTGCCAGTGCCTCCCCCAGTCATTACCATTTACACCCAGCAAGCTGGGTACTCATTTTACTGACCTCGGAAGGATGGAAGGTTGAGTCAACCTTGAGCCGGCTGCTGTGATTGAACTCCCAGCCTCATGGGCAGAGCTTCAGACTGCATGTCGGCTGCCTTACCACTCTGCACCACAAGAGGGTCTAATATTTTGAATACTCAGCTACTTTTCCACATTTTTCTGTGACTTTTGCACATAGGTGGATGAAAGCCTTGGGCAATAACTGAATGGGTTGGAAAGCAGGATTCCCTCTAATCATTACATTTGAAATGGTCAGAATGCCAGAGAAATTGTATATTGAGTGCATGTGCCTTTTCTGCCCCTATTTTGATCCAAACTAGATTGGACAGATACATATTTTCTCAGAGAGAAATGGTAGAGACAAAATCTTGTGCTCAAAAGGTGAACCTTTTCCAAGGGGACTTTGCACAGGAGAAGAAGCTTCATACCCCTTTTATCAGTCGGGAGGGTGAGAATCGTCAGTAATATTGACTTCTTCAGTAGAAGTGGTTTGTCATTTTTTTCCTCTTCTAAATTTAATTAACTTTTGTGAAGGTCATGTGTTTATCTCTGATATCCCTGATGTGTCACTCATTCAGAAAATATGGATTTTTTTTTTTGCATTATCTTGCCAGAGGGAAAGTCTTCTTTTACCATTGCCCATAAATGCAGCTATAGCAATCGAGTGAACTAGATGACGTCCTCCTTCTGTGCTAGGTAAGCATTTTCTGTGCTATGTTCTTTGTGATATAAAGAATTTTCATAATGGAATTCAGTTGAGTGCTAAATTGTAGCTGAGTTGTATCGGGAAATTATAACAATGAGAACAGAATTCACATAGTGGCTTTGCTAAGAGCAGGAAATTAAGACTTTGCAATTAAAGCAGTAACCTAAAACTTTAAAATAACTTAAACAGTCACTGAATACATGTAATGTCCCATACTTATCTGAAAATGAGGGATTGGCAGCCTTTTAAATGAATACAAGGAAAATACGGACAAGGTGGGTGTTATACCCTCCAAACAGAGATCTGTCATTTTCTTCATTGTTCGCAAATGCCCTGGTATTGAATATCTCTTTCCCACAAATTCACAGTCTCCATGCAAGGCTCAAAGAAGAGAGAAAAGACCGATGTAATGTTATCATTAAATTGAGGTTGCATACACCATTTATGGTAGCTCCTTGACAAGCATGACGTTGTGAATTTGCCAACAAGTTCCTTGCAAAGAGCTTTGGTAACCATTGGGATGCAGCATAATATAATCTCTCATGCTCCTTCAAAAGGGCAACACTACAATTTCCCAGTAAGCCTAATTTGCTAAATTATAGTAAGCAATTGGAGAATCATGATGGGTGGAATAATGGTGACTTGGAAAAACATAAAGATACTACCCATGACTTGTTTCTAGAATCCAAGGTTCCCATTCTAATTTTACTTTCTGCCTTGGTCCAATTCAAATGCCAAACATCAAGTGAGCATTGTAAAAATCCTTGCTGCTGTAGAACGCAAATATATGTAGACTGGGCTTCTAAACTTAACTTTGGTGTCAGCCAAGGAACAGACCAGACAATTGCTTGGCTTGCAGAAGATCCTGGGTCACAATACTTGGCATCTCCAATGAAGTGGTAATATTAGACTAATGGAATTAAAAGTGTGGCTCAATATAATGCAGCATAAACACACGAACCAACCTCACATGGAATCCATGGTCTATCAAGATCATTACTGTTTGCTCTGACTGGCAATGTCTCTCCAGGGTCCCAGGCACTTACTACCTGACCCCTTTAACTGGATATATTGGGGGGATGAACCTGGGACTTTCTGCAAAAAGTTTCAAGTCCTGAGCCATAGCCCCTCCTCTAACAGACCCCTCCTATGTCAAATTAATTAACTAAAGATACAGAGATATCTTTAGATATCTTGTAGTGCAGAGTGGTAAGCAGCAGACATGCTGTCTGAAGCTATGTCCACGAGGCTGGGGGTTCAATCCCAGCAGCCAGCTCAAGGTTGACTCAGCCCTCCATCCTTCCAAGGTGGGTAAAATGAGTACCCAGCTTGCTGGGGGGTAAAATGGTAATGACAGGGGAAGGCACTGGCAAACCACCCCGTATTGAGTCTGCCATGAAAACGCTGGAGGGCTTCACCCAAGGGTCAGACATGATTCAGTGCTTGCACAGGGGATACCTTTACCTTTACCTTTTTAGAATTTAGATCAAAGAATTTAAACTGTTGTGGGCAGTGAAGGTGTTGACTGAAAAGTTTGTGCCTCTACCATGATATCCTAGCCAATCTAAGAATCGCTACCTTAAACTGAGCATGGACTTCCCTAGGACTTCACTATGTCCGAGTACAGTACTACAAATCTCCACAGCCCTTTAGTTGCCAAACAAACTGGTTCAGTTTGTGAGGCTCGTGATGATCTAGAAAGGCCCCCATTGTTACCTAGGCAAAAGTAGACCTGGCAGAAGATAGCAGATGGTAGACTTTTGGTCCATGCACCCAATTTCTCGTGGATCATGTTGCACTTTACGGTTATTGCAGCTCTCAGGTGGATCTTTGATCCATCATGGCACATGTTTGGTTCTTATACAAGTGTCCAAACACAGGACCCTTGAGTACAGATGAGTTATGCTCGATTATTAAAATATCCTTAGTGTTCATTCTTGCTTTGACCCTTCAAAATACATTGTTTTTATGGGGGTTCTAGTGAAATCAAAGTAGATAAACAAATACCTGAAATCATTCTTACCTAGTCCTGCACTATGGCTAAAAACCAATAATACATCCCATAATCTTTCCAGAAAAATGTTAGTGTCCCAGAATCCTTTGCAATTGTACAGGGATTTCTGAGCAAAGAAATAAAATAAAATCTTATTGCAGCAATTGTCAGCAAATAAATCCATGTGAAATGAGTAATTGAGAGCAGGAGTTTGAAAACCACAGGGCTAAAGTTTTATTCACTTGACTGGGGTTTATGCATTCATTTATTTTTGTTTGTTTTTTAATTACTCCCCCCTTTTTAGACAAAATAAGATTTTCTTGTTCAAGAAATTGTAAAATATATTTTCCATCAAAGATATGAACATATAGTATGGTATTTTAAGAACCAGCTACCATTTCATTAGGAACACCCTGGATTTAAACTCTCATTTTAACCTAGAGTTAACGAATTCTCAAATGGTTAAAATTAATCAATATACTTTATTCCTGTCACTAACAGAATAAATAATGTGCTCAGTATTTGTGCCGCTCAGAACATAGCAAATGACAAAGAATTGTTTGTATCAATATTTTCAGGGCTTTTTCTTTCTTTTCTTTTCTTTCTTTTTTTTTTTTTTTACAGTGCTGTACTTGCTAAACTGACAGTCCAGGCCGGCCTCCTTTCCAAGTTTTCCATCCTGCCTTATTGTCTATTCTGTTCAGCTATTTAAAAAATGTTGAATATCAACAATAGATTTCACGAGTGTATTGTCAACTTTTGTATGAAGCAATCTTAGTTGAATGAGAGGATCCCAGAGCTTATAGGCTCTTTTCTTTCCTCTCCTGTGCCGGCTCTGGATTCCTGCTTGAATGTGAGCCGCTGATAACGGGGCAAATTTCAGCTTTCGTTATTACATTTCATCCACATTATTCGTTTTGCCAAAATCTTTTAGGAAAAATCTTTCAAGCAAATTGCAGGAGACATCAGGTAAGTGCTCATCTTCTACAGACCAGGGGAGGGGAGCACAGGTCTGGCTTCTTCTGTTAATTTTGCATGGGTTTATGCAAGTATGTTTTATCACGATTGTTGCCTATGTTGCTTGCATGCCATAAAAACTTTCTGAGAACATCTGAATGTGGTTTCCCACTGAGCGATACCTTCACCTTGGCCGCGATCTGGAGCATTTATGGCTTGAGAGTTAAGTTCTGCTAAAATCAGTGAAAAGTGTGTTTCAAACTGTTAGCATGCAATTTAAGGTGGAAAAATAATTTGCTTTTTAAATCTTTCTCAGATGCTAAGAATATACTGTTAATAGTTTTTCCACAGCAGAGTTTTAAAATATCTACTGTCATACAGCAATGATGTGATGATGAAACAGGAAGGAAAATACTTTAAATCTTGCTATACTGCAACCGTTTCTGTAAAACTAATTTGGATCACATATTTGGGGTATAGCTTCTGCATTATCATTATTTCTGATTCCACAATTGTTAGCTAGAATTTATATTTTTATCATGTTGCGTTGACAAATGAATTTGCAACCAAATGACTCTTTTAATTGAATCTCCCATGTCCTACTCCTGGTACAAACAAGCATTGGTGCAAAAGAGGAAAAAGAGGGGGAAAAGAGGAAAAATTAGGAAGACTTCTGGAAAGATCAATCTTGTTGATTTACTTTCTTTTGGTTGTCGATGAACACATAGACAACGTTGGTCCAACAGATGGGATATGCTTGCTGTTTTCAAAACCATTTGCAGTTCTGGTAGAAGAGAAATAGCATCCTTTTTGTTGTATGAAATCTAAGTTATGGTAAAAATAACATCAGTCATTAGTTGAGAATCAGCAGTTGGTCACCTTGTGCACACAAGCACACCATACATGTTTGAGTGGAAAGATCTAGAGATGGTTCTGCGCTTTCAGTGATTGGGCAGGAAATAATATTTGGGGAGATATGCAGCTTGTCTTCACTGGTGTGAGGAAAACTGTGCTTGCTAAAATTTGCTCTCCACAACTGTTAATACTGCTGAATCTTATGTCTCTTTGGAGCTGTTTATAATAAGAGTTCCTGAGTAGGATTGACCCCCCACACACACACAGACACAACTAATGTTTCTTGAAATTGCTGGGATCCTACTCAAGAGCAGGGGCTTTTCCTGCTCCAAGGTATAGCAGGCAAGAAGATTTCCCTCAGCCATAGTCAACTTCTTATGTGAATGGTCAAGGTGACTGTTTAGATTCTTTTTATTTCCTGTCATATTATCAATTATCCTGCCAAGAAGCAGATACTGGACCTCCTTTTTTTTTAGAATAGGAAACCAACTTTAATTAATCCATCAGTAACTGGACCTAATTATTCTCGACAGTATTTAATTAATGGTTCATAGATACCTCACGTAATTAAGATTCCTTTAATAAGACCTTCTGTGACATTAAAATATATGACCTTTATCTTCCTTATCAAGCATACATTGACAATCCAGATTTGTCATTTTCACTAAAAGGTGCCGTTGGGCTAAATGGAACAGGCCATAAAATTAATCTAGCAAATTAGACTTGTTTGTTTCCTTTTCTCCCACTTCTCAAAGCCTAATAAGTTAGGTCTTTTAATTAGCAGCAGTAGTACAACTGTTCCACACTGTGTTTCTAATTATTAATTAATTTTTGTAACAAAAAGGTATTTTTGTAGTATATCAGGGGATGATGTGATTACGTGTGCTGTATTTCACATAAAAGGTGATGGCCAGCAATTCTTTACTAACTGTAATAATGGCCTCTTGAAAAAAATGTATTAAAAAAAAAGAATTTTGTTTCTGTACAGTTTTTCCTAAATGTTACAATGTCATTGCCCTTAACAGGAATAGCCCAGGCTAGCCTAATCTCATCAGGGTTGGGCCTGGCTAGTATTTGTACTGGATGTCTCCAAGGAATTCCAGGGTCACGACACAGAGGCAGGCAACGGCAAACCACCTCTGTGGGTCTCTTGCCTCCAAAACTGAACAACATTGCCATAGGTGGACTGCAATTTGATGACCAAAAAAGGTACCTGTTTTAGATAACATAGTAACATCAGTGTGCATGAAAGTTGACATCATCTGAGAAAGTAGGTCCCTGCCAAGCTGAAGTTACAATTTAAAAATGACTTAAAGGAGACAAGAATGAGAGGGGCAGGATGTAGCCAGAGGAATAAACAGGAAGAGCCGGTGTTCAGGTGAAGAGGGGGGCAGAGTTGTAACAGAGGCTTCTTTGGAAAGTTTTGAGGATGGGTTTGAGGGAAGTGTCAGCATTGCGCAGGTATTCTGTGAGGTAGATCTCTTCATAAACATAACCTTCATAAAGTATGGTCATGCATATTTGTATGCCTCCACAGTGCCATCCTAAACTGGGTTGTTCCCCATCTAAGTCAATTGAGGTCAAAGGTGTGTGACTTTGTCTAAAATTCTGCTGTCCATGTCTGGTGACTTGATTACTTAACCCTGGGTGATGATTATGGACCATGTGAAACCACCCTCTGTACTTTTAAATCCATTAAGAATCCATATGGTGTCTTATGACAATGACTCAAGTACTGACTGGTTGAGCAGGCTTGAGGTCACCAGTAGGGTGAGACAAGTAAGAGTCTCCAACTGCCATTGGCTGACCAGTGCAGGAAGGAGCAAGGTAGGCGGAAGGGGTTGAACTGCCTAAGAAAGGAGTAAGCAGGGTAATCCTGACAAGACAGCCAAGTTGCTGGAATTAGGAGACCCCTGTAGGTGGGCTAGGGAATTGAAAAGGTCAGAAGAAGGAACCCCTAGTGGGAAGGAAAACCAGATACCCTGAGAAGAAAGGTACATGTAGTATGACAGAGTGAAGTTCACATGTCAATGTGTACGTCTCTTGTGTTCAGTAAAAGATGACAAAGCATTGTTTGGCTATGGGGGACAAGCTCCTTTGGATGACTAGCAGCTTGGGTGAGGAGGAAAACATGGGGGTTCTCTACTTTCCATCTTGGATCTTGATCTGCTGTTTGACACACAGAGGTCTAGAGGCCATTTTCCTACTCATCCCTTGCAATCTTAATTTGCTGATGGAGGAGTGGGTGCAGGCTCTTCAATTAAAGAAGAGATAGAATTATCCACCCTGTAAAGAGGCTGACTGTTGAATCTCTGCTCCAGGTCTTGCCTCCTCTGCACCAGGGCAGTGTCTCATTCACAAATACAAAAAATAAATACCCCAGAAGGTACCTAATACTTCCTCTTAGTCTTTCACAAACAAAAAATGTTGGGGATATAAAAGAAAAATGCACTCCACAGTTTTATTGGGGGCTAGGGAGAGTGTGTGCCTCAGCTATCAGAAACTGGAGGAAATTTAAATTGGCTTAGGCACAAAGCTTAATTTGGAGCAGACTTGCTAGGTCCTGGCTTGTCTGCCCGCCCCCTGGACAAGGTTAAAGAGATTACACAGGGGTCTGTGTCAATGGCATCTGTAGTTAACCTTCTGAATGCTGTTTTAATGAGAGAAGCCGACACTGAGCATCCCGAAGAGACTTCCTCTGGACTTAGGCAAGTGCTTGAAATGCTGTTAATTGAGGCTGACAGGAGGATTGAACATTCCTGTTTATGTTGGGGGTCAGTTTCACCCGTTAAAAACAAACCTTCTTATACAGGTACTGTCCATATAGGAGAGATGAACACCTTCTCTCTGGTTTGAGGCTGGTTTGTGGTGCTTGAAGCTGCCAATCTGTTTCCCAGTACGTCTCTTGTAATTCTTTAACTGGTAGGTTGTCAACTTTTGGAACCAGCCCTTAGCAGCTTCCATGTTGTGGGGAAATCACCTGTTTATCTCCACAGCAAAAGAACATAAGAAAGCTAGTCCGCAGGTTTATTTTTCCAAGCTAGTCAAGCAATCCTGATGGCAGATAGGAATTCAGCAAATGGTTTTGCATCCTATACCATGCAGCAGAAGCTCCTCATGGTGAATTATTATAGATATATTTTGGATTTCTTGCAACACAAGCATTAAAATCTGGAACACATGCTCCCATTAAGAGAAGCTAAACTACTGAAAGCCATGAAACTAGGGTGACTTCTAGAGTTTTAATCATCACAGGAGTCAGTATCCAACTTTAATCCTAACCTGCAATAGTAGTACTCATGTTTTATGGCTGGGGTAGGATGGGATGTTTGTTGTTTTTAATTATAGATTTCCTAATTTTTTTGCTGTGTTTCTATTTTTGACTTAGGTCTTTATTTTCGACTCTCCCCTTTCTCCTTTTTTAAAAAAATCTTATAAAAGGCCAAACCTTTAACTATAAAGGCAGTAGTGAGGGCCCTGCTATACAGCAATTATCAGTAACATTCAGTTATATTTTTATCTATTCTGCCAAAGGGCTCTCTTCTGTTGCTTCTTTGGTGAGTTCCTGTTCTGAATTGTGATGTTCTCTGGTTCTTTAATTCTGCACAGCTGCCGATTCCTGCCCCAATGGGACTGTGTTCAGTTTGGGAGATTGAACTGAGCTGGTTTTCTCCAATCTGTCACTCAGGATTTGATAGAACAGAAAGTTTGCCTAACCTGTGAGCTGGATAGGCAACTGGACAAGATTGTGCCCGGTTGATGTTCTTCTTGAATGATCCCAGGAGCAAAATGTTCTAGGATGCATGACTGTCAGCTTTGGGCGTGTCAAAGTTTGAAGAGATTACACATTATGGTTATATCATCCCTACCTGCCTGTCTGCAGTGGAAGGACACGAAATTCCCAGAACTAATCAAGTCCACCTGAGGCAGCAGCACTTATATTTAAGACATCTGTAATACTATCAAAGGAAAATGAGCAAAAATTGAGAAAAATGGGAGGCATACCTCATTGCAATTATCTTTTGTTCTATCATGTTTTTTTTTCTTATTAGCACTGCAGAGAACATGTTCTTGTTTTATTACAATGAACTCGAGCAAAGTTTTTCAGTTATAGGCTTTTTGTCCCTACCCACCTTCCCCTCAAAAAAAAAAATGTTGTGAAGCTTATTTGTTACATTTATTCAGGTAACATTGCCATTAACATAAACCCCCAACCCCTTCCCTTCCCCAGTGAAAGAGGAAGAATTGCCATGTAGGAGAAAGTGATTGTCAAACAGGAGTTCTGTCACAGGTTACCTGTTACCTGTAACTGCTGTTACTGTTACCTGTTACCATGTGTTAATTGTATCCTTCCCTGTTTTCTGTAAACCACCCTGAGCCCTCGGGGAGGGCGGTATATAAATATAATAATAAATAAATAAGTCAATTTGGAGAGTGATATAGAGACGTGTTGGGTTCTTATCGGTTGCACAGAAAACAACACAAGGGACAGGGAAGGGGGAAAGGTTATGGTGGATAAGCAAGTGTTTCTTAGACCGTTTATGCACTGGGACCTTCACTGCCCCACCCCCCTGTCAGGAGCACAGAACGGGGGTGGATGAGGTGCACCAGGCCAAATGCTCCCCCATGTGGGTGAAGGAAAAGGTGGGGCAACCTGCCATGACTAAAACTCTAGCCTGCAGCCCAGCATGAAACCTCCAGTGCATAAACGGTCCTATACAGTAGGCCCAGGCTCAAACATTGCCCTTTTTTTTTATTTTTTACAAGATTTTCAGCCAGCAGATATTGAGATTGCCCCTTCTGTGCATAAGATGCTGTAAAGTAATGGGAAGTATTCATTAAGCAAGTTGTTGCTTTTCCCCTTAGTATGTTCACACTCTACCAACAATTATAAAGTGCTTTGGATCCCCAATGGGCAGAAGTGTGGGATATAAATATCCAAATAACTTTTGAAGAAGTCTACAAAGGCAACAAGGCTGACAAAAGCCTGAATAGTCCTGGAGGACAAACTCAAGTGATAGGTTTTTTTTTAAAATAACGTATTAATTTTTGCTTATAGGCTGTTTCAGTTATTGGTAGGAAACCAGAAGGAGCAAACTATCTCAGCAATGAAGATGTGGTGGGAATGTGAAGGATTAGAGAGCTTAATGTTCCGGCAAGAAGTTGATCAATAGTGACAATTCTCACAGTGCTTAATCAAACACTGAAGACAAGTGGCAGAGCAGCCAGACGGTGGCTGGGGATGGTGAGCAAAAAAGTAAACAAACTGTCCTGACAAGACATGTCAATTTATGTTAGTTAGTGGCTCATCTCATATAGACAGTGAAGGGGCTGAGACAGGCTGATGTGGATGGCATGGCATTTTCAGAAATGCCTTTCCAAATAATGATAGGGATAAGTTTGGCTGTTCCCATTGGCTGCAGAGGAACGGACGTGCAGTGATGGGTTTAAACTACAAGTCCAACAATATAGGCTAGATATCAGGAAATAAATGTTCACAGTCAGAGTAGTTCAGCAGTGGAATAGGCTGCCTAAGGAGGTGGTGAGCTCCCTCTCACTGGCAGTTTTCAAGCAAAGGTTGGGTACACACTTTTCTTGGATGCTTTAGGATGCTTTGGGCTGATCCTGCGTTGAGCAGGGGTTGGACTAGATGGCCTGTATGGGCCCTTCCAACTCTATGTTTCTGTGATTCTGAAGGTGATACTTGTGGCTGTATTTCACAGATCTGAAAGATATCTGCAGCCTGACAAATGACTATCCATTGATCTTGTTTTTTGCAGTCCCTAGCAGGCAGCAGTTAACATGAGGATTATCAAACTCCTGTCAGGCAGATGAACCATCTTGAGTTTAGTAACGTACAAATATGGTTGTAAGGATTGGAGCATTCACTAGGATGGCAGAGCCCTATACACAGAAAGTGATTAAAATATGAAATTTGCTACCAGAAGATGTAGTGATGGCTGCAGGATTTCAGCTTTAAATGGGGGATTCGATAGGACATTTCCGCACCCGTTAAATGTAGTGAAATGGTTACCTAATGTAGCCATTATATTCCAGTCCCTCCATATGACGTTTCCAACATCCAGCTTCTGGGCAGTAACTGTCTCGCTACATCCTCCATTTTAAAGCACAAGTTGGGGAATCGCATAAAGTTGATTCACCAACCTATTTAGTGCTAATAACTGGAGAGCAACCAGCAGAGGGAGGCTCAAACACACTAAAGGCATTCCGCCCTCACACACACCACCTTCTCCCTTGTTCTCGTGGACGGGAATTTCTTTTTAAAAATGGCTAACTTACTGGAGCAACAAATAGGCGGACATGCATGTAGGCAATGCCAGAAATAAAGTTTTTTTTTTCAAAGTTGTAACACAAAGCATGCCGCTCTAAATCTCTAAATTATTTAAAACATTTGTATCCTGCTTTATCTCCTCAGGCTCAAGTCAGCTAACCATGCAGCAATCTATTATCCCTCTAGGGAGGGTGGTATATAAATATAATAAATAAATGAATAAATAAGTTGCAAGAACCCAGAATATACCATGTGAATAGTTTTCTTGATCTGAAGCAACAGAACAAAGTTCGAGTCTAGTGGCACCTTTAAGACCAAAAATGTGTAATGCTGAGTAATCAAATCAAATAATTTATTTATGGTCATTTAGACCAAAATTTTAGAAGCACTACTATACAATAGCAGTTTGTAAAAGGGAAGGGAATACATTAAAAGGTTAAAAATGCATCAACAATAAAACTTAAAACTTTTCCACCATAAAAGCCAACATTTAGAAGCATTAACTGCCGTTGACTATTTTACACAGATAAAATGAGCCATAAAAGCAATAAAACTAATAAAGCTGTTAAAATATAAAACAAAAAACAAGACTAAGAGGCATGTAATACATCTACTAACCCAAAAACATAAGAAGCTCTGTGGACCTATTATGGCTATACATGAGTGACCCATTCTTTCCTAATTCTTAAAGCTAGCCACGCAAATTTTGCTACTTTGCTAGTTAACAAATTATCTATATCTGATAGCAATATTTGCAGGCGGTGCTTTCTCAGGTCGTGAGGGCATTCTAGAAGCATTGGTACTAATGCACCTGTGCGAATATGATTATAGTAATGTTGAGTATAAGTTTTATAAAAGCTTTCATGCACCAATTATCAATATTAGAATGCAGATTAAAAAAGCACAAATTAGCAATTGAAAACATTTGGTCTTTAAAACACAATTTAAGGACACAGAGAACAATATACCACACATAGTTTAAACAGGACTGGTTAAGGATTTGCAGGAGCCAAAACACCAGAGCAAGTTTAAGGATTCGTGGGGCCGTAGCAAAGTACAATTGCAGCAGGAGCAGCCAGGCTGGGGGTGGAGGGGACCCCAAAAGTGGAAAAGGGTTCACTCTGCATGCCCTTAAATAGGAAAAAGAGGCTATGGTCCTGATCCATGGGGGAAAGGCACCATGCGGGGCCTCTGGAAGCACGGAGCCTACAGCATGTTCTACATGGATAAACTGGCCCTGAATTTAAAATATTCTGTTTAAAATGGTGAATGCTACATAAAGCTAATTGCAGTGTGTATCAGTTCTAACGCAGTATCATTTGCATCTTTTATGTTTTTAAATTAAAATTGTGTCTATAGTCCAACAGGAAACTCATTGAGAATCCCCAGGGTTTTCCAGGTCAGCCAAGAGATAGATGCTAAGGCAGAGTTGCCAGCTCTGGGTTGGAAAATACCTACAGATTTTGGGGATGGACTCAGGAGTGGGTGGTATTTGGGACAAGGAAGGACCTCAATGGAGTAGAATTCCAAGGCAAGTGATCTATAATCCCAGGGGATTCCTGGGCATCTTTATGTTAAGGGGGCAAAATGCTGAGGCCCTGATCCTCCTGGAAGCTGAGAAGATGTGCAAACATGTTTTGTGATGCTGAGGTTTTGTTTGCATGGCATGATGGGAACCTTTGTCTGGATGCCCAGAGCGACCTCAGCAGCAGTGGTGCTCCCTTCCAGGCAATGACCAGGCCAGTCGCATCAGCAAGTGGTGACCTTTCAAGAACACACTGCAAGGTTGTGACCTTTCAAGAACTCACTGCAAGGAAAACTGCAAGGAGCACCCAAGTTTCCCAAGTACAAAGAGTGTACTTAGGCTGGAAATAGATGGGAGCAATGAATTCTCAGTGACAGTGAAAAAGTGCAGCAACTTCTGCTAAAGCAGAATCTGGAGTTAAAGAGTGGGTGTGTCTGTCGAAAATAATCAGAAGCCCCCAAACCTTGACCTTCCTTCCCCTCTCAGAGGACTCTTCAAATATTCAGCAAAATACTGGATGGAGTTTTTATCACCCTTTGGGTCTGATCCTCAGATCTGCATAATGGATGTGTGCAAATCAGAGTTTAATGTGTGCATGCATAAACAAAGGAATAATGGCTCATTTGGCTATTCACACCTGTGAATACCTCCTATGCACACATTACTGTGATAATTGTGCATGCAAATGGACACTTCCATTTGCATCTTGCCTTGGGCTTCTTGGGGAGTGAGGTGCAGGTAAAGTTAGCATTTTATTCAGGTGTATTTAAAATAATTCCCCATCGTAGTTTAGAACAGTAGAATACAACAGGCAGCCAGTGGCACCTTAAAGACTAAGGGAATTTATTTGTTAGCCTTGAAGGTGCCAATGTGGTGAGAAATTTAACAAGAGGTAGGAGAGTACCTCTTCCCAGTTGCAATGTATGGCTGTGAAAGTTGGACCATAAGGAAGGCCGAACGTCAAATAATTGAGGCTTTTGAACTCTAGTGCTGGAGAAGACTCTTGCGAGTCCCTTGGACTGCAAGGCGAACAAACCGGTCAGTCCTAGAGGAGATCAGCCCAGATTGCTCCTTAGAAGGCCAGATCCTGTAGATGAAACTCAAATACTTTGGCCACCTCATGAGAAGGAAGGACTCCCTGGAGAAGAGCCTAATGCTGGGAGCGATCGAGGGCAAAAGAAGAAGGGGACGACAGAGAATGAGGTGGATGGATGGAGTCACTGAAGCAGTCAGTACAAATTTAAATGGACTCTGGGGAATGGTAGAGAACAGGAAGGTCTGGAGGATCATTGTCCATGGGGTCTTGATGGGTCGGACACGAGGTCGCACCTAACAACAACAACAAAGGAGAGTAAGAAGAATCAGGTATAGTGGATGGCCTAAGACCAACCTCATTATCTAGGGTTCAGATCCCTATTCAGTGTCATGGACCCACCAGCTCCAGCAGAGTCAAGTGATGTAGAGGACTCCTCTGAGGAAGAGGCAGCCAGCAAACCTGACCCAAACTCAAAGCCAGTAATAAAGGCACTGCAGGAGGAGACAAACAAGGCTCCCCAGCCAGGTACCTCTACAATGTCCCTTCAGTCTTGAGTTGGCAACAGGGAGTCATCTGTTGGCCAGTTCACCTCCTCTTTCACTGTAGCCTCAGGAACAGTGTAGGAGGAAGATAAGGAGGGCACTGCAAGACAGACAACACAATGCCAGATTGGCGGCACAGCACGGGCTCCATATAAGCAATGAGGATGAGTGAGTAGTACTACTTGAGTGCTTTCAAGAGCAGGGCTGAGATGGCTGGCAGGTGCTTGGTGTGATGTATATAAGCAGCAAACTAGGAAGGGGCCATATGGAAATAATGTGTCTGATAGCTACTATAGCCTGTATTCTGGACTGATTTCCTTGTCTCTGACCTTGGCTTGTGCTCTAGAACAGGGGTAGTCAACCTGTGGTCCTCCAGATGTTCAAGGACTAAAATTCCCATGAGCCTCTGCCAGCAAACGTTGGCAGGGGCTCATGGGAATTGTAGTCCATGGACATCTGGAGGACCACAGGTTGACTACCCCTGCTCTAGAACTTTGTTTTTGATTTCCTCTTGGACTTGAAGCTGTGGGTGTTATCTAACTGATGTCTGGAGCAGTATTTTGCAAAACATTAAGGCTAGAACTTGATTCACTAAATATTTCTTATTGGTTAAAATATTCCTGTCTTGCCTTTGCAGCCAAATAGGACTCTTAAGGTTACTGTGTGTCTGCAATCAGGGCACTCAGCCAAGAAGCTTACTGTGTGACTTTGCATCAAACAGATACTTTGCATCTTAGATTAATCTACTTCAGAAGGTTGTTATGAAGACAAAATAGGGGAGCATGTATTCCACTCTGCGGTTTTAGGCAAAACAAACAAACAGGTATCCAGAGGTTAAACTGGAGTGTACAAATTTTCCTCTTTATAAGCCAGTGTAAGTGAAACAATTTACAAAAGCATCTGTTTATTTATTTACATTTTTATCCCACCTTTCTTCCAATTAGTCCTGGGAAGACACATGTTTCTGTCGTGTTTGTTTTTCACAACAATTATATGAGGCAGGTTAGACTGAGAGAGGGTGACTGGCCCAAGCCACCAGCAGCACATCCTAAGAATGCTTTCCTAGGGAGAAGAATAATAGTAATAGAAGAGTAACAGAACAGGAATAATAACCCTGCCTAGGATTGCACGGCCAGGGACCTTCACAGCAGAATGCAGGGGATTTGAACCTTGGCCTCGCAGACTCTGGTTCAGAATCTCTCAACTTGATGGCCTTCAAAGGGTTACCCAAAAGGATGGGAGTTAATTAATTTTTATATAGTTAATTAATTTTTATATAGATTGTTCATGTGTTAAACATGGGCTTGGAGCGGGTGAGAAGGGGAGGGGTTCAGTGGGCATGTACACAGCTATGATTTCCGACCATATTGTTTAGATTGTTAGATTGTTAATAATTGTTAATAAGATTGTTTTATGTACTGTTGTTGTTCTTATGTAAACCGCCCTGAGCCCCTGGGGAGGGCGGTATATAAATATAAATAAATAAATACCACTTCACACCACTTCTAGGGTTTCTCACAGCGTGATGAAGGTTTCAGCGGTCTCTTAATGGTAAAAAAGTTGAGAAAGGTTTCTCTAATTCAATATTCTACGTGCTACTGAACTGGTAGGGAGTTTGGGCAAGGAGGTCTGTGTTTTAAAAGGAGGAAGTTTTCTTCCACTTGTCACATCCATGCCCTTTGGGATCCCCACATTCCTTTCAATTGCAAATTTCTTGTATCCTTAAAAAGCTACCATTTCAAATGTGACAACATTTCTGGAGATGTTTTGCCTGTGAAAGATCAATTTCCCCATGGCACTGTTCAATGGTGCAAGGTAAACCTGCCAAGAACTGATGGGAAATTTATCACTTGTTTTACCATTGTAAAAACACAACACTGATTTCTCATAGCCAATTAGAAAGGAAATTATTTTCTCAATTTACAAAGTTCGAGGTCAAAGGCACCTTCAAGACCAACAAAATTTAATACTGGATATCAGCTTTTGTATCTGAAAAAGTGTCTGTGTGCACACAAAAGCTGATAATCAGAATTAAACTTTGTTGGTCTTAAAGGTGCCATCAGACTCAAAATTTGCTCCAGACCAATAGGACTACCCACCAAAATAAATTATCAATTTTCATTGTGCATTGGCTTTACCACAATGCGCCCTCTTCTGGAGTCTCAGCATATGTTCTCGTTTAACAAGCTTGGGGGAAATGCACAAACCGACTGAAGGTTGCTACAAAAACAATCAAGGAACCTGTTCTTAAAAAAAAATTGCTTTGCACTTATTAATATGATTCAGATCTCGCTCTATGCAATTTATAGCAACTTTTCCAAAGGCAAACATATTTGTTCCCAATGTGCACAATCTAAAAGCTTAAATAGCTTGTGAGATAAAATAAATTTGTGGAAATTATGTTTTTGTATATCGCCTTGCAGGGTGGGAGTCTTGGCCTACTGATTACGCTTACCACTTGCTGGCGTGAAAAGGCCACAACTTTACAAACAACAACCCTGAGAAGGTTGGCAAGGCAGAGGGTTAGGAGCTGGAGCAGTCAGCCGACTGCTCTATTTTCCTCCTGGCAACAGCTTGAACCCTTCCCGCCCTAATTCCCATCCGAGAATGCAGGCCTCCACGCCGCTGCCTTTCCTCTCCCGGGAAGTGTCCCACCCTGGACGGCAGAGGAGGCACAAACCTCTTCTGGATCCGTCCAGGGCCACCTGGCTCTGTGAAATCCATGCCTCACCCAGCCAGGCTTGACACCCACTCACAGCCTGCCACTTCTTTAAAGAGGCCCCTTTCCTGGGGAGTAGGCCAGGCAGGGTGTACTCCCCCCCTAAACCATCTCCGTTCTCTGCCAACCGGAAAGTTGTGACAAAATAGCGCATAACAGGCAATACAACCCATGTGCCCCAACACCAGCCAACCAGGGCTTCCAACAGCCCAACCACCAAAATAGTAGGGAGGGAGGGTGAGGATCCCGGCCGTGTCCTGGCTGAAGAGGGAAGGCAGAGCACGAGGCGCACTACTGCGCATGCACCTGCCCCCCCTCGGCCAATCCCAGAGTGACACACTGCCCTTAGCTGCATGTACACTCCGGGCTCTCCTCCCCTTTCCGGCATCCTCCCCCCGCCTGCCCCACCCACCATGGCAATCACGGCCTCAGATCAAGCCAATCCGCAGATTGCCTTGCAGGGTGGGAGTCTTGGGCTAATGAATATGCTTACCACTTGCTGGCATGAAAAGCCCACAACTTTATTAACAACAACCTTGAGAGGTTCAAATGAGTAGCCGTGTTGGTCTGACGTAGCACAATAAAATCAGAGTCCAGTAGCACCTCTAAGACCAACAAAGATTTATTCAAAGTGTGAGCTTTCAAGTGCAAGCACTCTTCGTCAGACTAAGAACTGACCATCATAACAGTAGGAATATATAAGCAAAAGTTAATCTTGTTCCATTAGTAAACTGTGTCATAGCATCCAAACACAGCCATATGATAACTCCCTGCCCAACCAGCCAATCACTTGCCGCCCACCCAAGCCACTCACCACCACCCTGCAGCTTAAACTTTGGCCTTTCCATGGGCTGGGGGCCCAGGCGGTGGCCTCAACCTCCTGTCCCCAGCCCACTGTCACCCTGAGGCTGAGCCCCCCAACCCCTCCTGGGTGGGACCACCCCAGCCAGGTCACCCACACCCATAAGGCTCTCGCCCGCTGCCCCACCCTACCCCCCCCCCGAGGCAGGCTCCACTAAGTCCAGCTGCTCCCTTCCATTGTGCCGCATATAACTCCCGGCCCTCTCGGGGCCCATTATCACACTGCCAGGGAGGAAGAAAAGCGGGGGGCCCTGGGTGCTCCCTGGCCAGGCTCCACTGCGACCTTCCTGGGTGCCGCAAGGTGCATCTGGCAGGGTGGGCGGGTAAACCCTGGAGTCCTGCAGCCTTTACCCCTTCGGCCATCCCCAGCCAGGGATATCCATCAGTGCTGCAGGCTGGCCACTCTGACTTTTCGCCGCCGATCCGGTTAGCTAGAGTTGATTTTTTGTTTTGTTTTTTTGGAGAAGGATGCAGAGAGCCGGGCAAACACGTCTAAGCCCGTCTGTGTCCCAGCCAAAGAGGGAGGGCAGAGCATGAGGCGCACTAGTGCGCCTGTTCCCCTTTGGCCAATCCTGGAGAGACACTCTGCCCTAGCCGCATTCTGGCCCTCCTCTCCTTCCCCCCGCCCCTCCTGCCCGCCCCACCCGCCTCGGCAATGGCAGCCTCAGCTCAAACCGAGCTGCAGACTGCTGAGAACGTCTATTGTTAGTATTAGTCTCTTTTGTTGCATAGACTTTGCTGTTTTGTTTTATTTGGCTCTTGTGCTAAAACTATATTAAATAAACGTGCTGCAAAATGGAACAAGGTGAGCAGAGCAAAATCTAAGGTGTGATGGTGACACTTATGTGAAAATGTCACTGGGTATATGCACTTATAGCCACTTAGTATAAATCCCCTTGCAATTATGTTCTGATCAGGAGAAAGTCCCACTGCATTGAATTGGGTTTCTTGGGATCTGTCTAGTCAAGTCAAGAGAGAGAGACTTGCAATATTACCAACTAACCATGGAAGTTTTGTGGGCTTTTCGCTGCAGCTTGATGTCAGCAAAGGATGTTTTCAGGGCATGGGGCCTTATCCCCTAGGAATAGCCCTGCTCACATGTTACAGTGAACACACCCAGCTCCTGCCTGTACACGTGTAGGGAAGAACCAATAAGTTTTCACTTCAAAAATGAAACCAGGGACCAAAATCTGGATAAATGTTGGGTTTAGGTCTTTACAGGCATGGAGCATAACATGAGAATTACTCCACACACATATAAAGAAAAATCAAAGTGTACAGTGTATACAGAGTGACGTGCTTTCAGTCTGTCTTGTGAACAGGGCTAACATCTGCAGTTCAAGCAATTGTGAAAAGTATAAGAGCTGACAGAAAAGTTGGTAATGCATATTTTAGTACTCTTGTCTGTGTTTAAATGTTTGCTTAATCATGTTTTGAGAACTTAAAAGCTAAGTTTACGCCCTGTCCAGGATGGCCCAGATTAGCTTGATCTAATCAGAGATCAGAAATAAGCAGGGACAACCCTTCTAAGTGTTAAGATGGGAGTCCACCAAGGAGGCAGCCAATGGCAAACCACCTCTGTTAGTCTGTTCCCTTGAAAACCCTATGGGGGTTCGCTGCACTTGATACATGTTTCCGTCACACTGGCCTCAAATATCTGCTCTGCCATGGAAGCTCATCCATCTCTCTCAGCCTAGCCCATCACACAGGATAGTTCTTGGGAGAACAAAAATGATGTCAGCCACTTCAGGTCTCCCTTGGGGAGGAGAGCAGGGTAGAAATATGTAAAGGTAAATAAATCAGTTCTGGTGGGGCAGGGATTAACATGGACCTGCCTGTCTTTTGTGGAAAAGATTAAGAAATCCCACATCTATCAGGACAGATACATCATTTAAGATTCAAAGCAGATAACAAACCCAAGTATTTGATAATGCTCCCTCCTCTCCTCAGAATTCAAAGTGCACCTCTTCTGATAAGGAAATGAGGCTGAGACGGGAATACAGGCAGCTCCACCCAAGGTCTATGCAAGGAGGCCCTGAAGGAATTACCATTTGCATAAGGGGCCACCACAGGCAGAATGAGGCAGGCCCCTGTTTGGCGCCTGTGATTCATGTCCATCCACGATATAGAACTGAGCTTCAGATTGATACCAGGCCCAGAGGAAATGAAACTGGGGGGCCTAAACACATATTCTGATGGACCCCTTGCCCCCCACTGGCTTTGCAATAAAAAGGTAAAGGTATCCCCTGTGCAAGCACCGGGTCATGTCTGACCCTTGGGGTGATGCCCTCTAGCGTTTTCATGGCAGACTCAATACGGGGTGGTTTGCCAGTGCCTTCCCCAGTCATTACCGTTTACCCCCCAGCAAGCTGGGTACTCATTTTACCAACCTCGGAAGGATGGAAGGCTGAGTCAACCTTGAGCCGGCTGCTGGGATCGAACTCCCAGCCTCATGGGCAGAGCTTTCAGACTGCATTTCTGCTGCCTTAACACTCTGCACCACAAGAGGCTTTGCAATAGCCTGATCCTAAATAGTAAGGAATAATATTTCATCCTTGCACTCTGGAAAATTATACCTCTTTATTTGTAGGCCTGAAGTGGTTTAGATTATTTCCCCCTCCACCAGTTATTTAGTACATTTTTCTCTGAGGTTTTTCCCCTCCATTTATAACCTTTTTTTGTGAATCTTCTGTTTAATTCTCACAAGCTGAGCTTGGGTGACTGGCCCATGGTTACCCAGCAAGCTTCTAGGGCAGAGAAGGGATTCAAATCTGGCTTTCCCAGGTCCTAGTCCAACGTTCTAACTCCTATATAATGCTGGCTCTCCATATTTATGTCAATAAGGGAAAAGAAAAAAGGCCAGTTACAGGACCATGTCTTTGCTCAACCAGGCTTAAAGCAGGGAGTAGGTGAGGGGTTAATCAAAGGCTTAAATACAAGCAAATGACAGGAATAAAAAAATAGTTAGACCTGTTCTCATGCATTCAACAGTTCCTGGCCAACCAGAACTGTGGATCAGGTTAGAGTACCAGAGTAGGATGTGGAGCAGCCAGCTGTAAATCTCCATGCTAGTGTGGAAGCCTACCTTACAGGAGTGCACTTGTGCAAACAAAATGGGGGGGGGGGGGAGAAAATGATTCTGGATCCTGCTTTGACTTTCCAAGGGGTTAGGGCAATTGTGGTTTAAATGGGGGAACTATTTTTCCTTAGGAAAAAGCAAGGAGGAGTACTTCCTCTCTTTTTTTATTATCAGCCTCGATCCCAGCTGCCCTTCAGTGCTTTGTAGGGCCAAATTATGCTTTTGAAGTGATGTAGTCCTCCTGGTTCACACATTCCCCACCACCTACTTTTAAGGGTTAAATTACACAACACAGGTTTCATTGACAAAGAATATATAATCAAAATTCTGTGGTGCAAATCTCAGTAGGAAACAGACCCTACCACTTTCCACAAACTGAAATATGCAGATAGCACTGTCCTGTCTCACAGGGTTGTTTGTAAGGATTTCCAAAGACAATGTCTGCAATCCTCTTTGAACTCCAGATTGCTTATACATTTGAAGGCATCCATAAACTGCCTTTACATATTGATAGCGTTAATAAACCAGCCAAGAATAGGACTTAATACCGTATTCTAAACATATTCTTCAACGGTAGATGCGGTATGATCTTTTTAGGCTACAGATAAGTTTACACAGATATTGACAAGAAACTGATGGTCTGTATTCACCACTGGCTCTTTTGCTGTTTAGTACCCATCCTCCAAGAAAACCAAGCACAGAACCATTTTGTTGTTGCTGTTTAGTTTATATTAGTTAACTAGGGGCAAAGCCCGTTGTATCCAGGAATACAGCAGGCGCTAGAGGTTGGCGGTGGGAAGAGGAAGGGGAGGAGTTGTTCAGTCTATAAGGGCACGGGGTTGAATATGTGTGTTGTGTGGGAGGTTGTGGTGACGTGGTGACAAATGAGGGCATGGGTGTGGAGATAGGGGTGTCAAGAACCTGTGGTTTGGAATGTTTGTTGAGTGTGGGACTGGACTGAACATTCCAGATCCGTCTCTTCAGATATGTGAAGGGAAAATAAGACTGGGGACTCTTCTTAGGGGGAGATTACATGACAACCAATTCCCCCCAGTTCTGCATCATTTCCCTTCTTGTGTGAATTAGGCCACAGACACCGAAATGTCCCCTGCCCTAATGCACATGGGGTAGTCACAGTACACAGGTGTCCACCCTGCTCCTTCTGTCTCCATTTTTTCACTGTTGATAAAATGTTATGTGCCCACATGCTTCTTTCATGGTTGATCCTTAGAAGAAGAACTGGATTTTTATACCCTGCTGTTTACTCCAAAGGTGTCTCAAAGCAGTTTAAATCACCCTTTCCCTTCGTCTCTCCACAATAGACAACCTGTGAGGGATGTGGGGTTGTGAGAGGTCTGAGAGAAAGGGAAATGAGCCACAGTGACCCAGCTGGCCTCAGGTGTCTCAAAGCAGTTTCCAATCGCCTTCCCTTCCTCTCCCCATAGCAGACTCCCTGTGAGGGAGGTGGAGTAGAGAGCCTCACATGGAAGCTGGCAACCCTAAGAGGAGGTGCACAGCAGTCTTGACCTTAGTACGCACTCACCAGCCTCCTGCCAGCTCTGTCAGTGTTCTGAGGCAAAGTGAAGGGAGTTACAGTTGGACGAAACAGTTAGGACAGCCTTGGGGTGAAAACAGCTGTTGCAGCCTGTCCAAGCCTCTGTTCTCATCCCCCTCAGCAGCCCTATCAACCTCTCCCTGCAAACTGGCAGTGATGTCTCCAGATTGTCCCTGGCTGGGCTGGGCTGGGCGGGCCCTATCAGAACTTTGGCCCAATGATTGGGCCACAGTCCTGATTCCAGTTGGCCCCTGCTTCTGACAGGTCACGCCCACTCTCTGCCCACTTAGCCCTTAGCAAATTATTATATTTGCTAATTATTATATAGGGAAATATGAGCCTCTTGTGGCGCAGAGTGGTAAGGCAGCCGTCTGACAGCTTTGCCCATGAGGCTGGGAGTTCAATCCCAGCAGCCGGCTCAAGGTTGACTCAGCCTTCCATCCTTCCGAGGTCGGTAAAATGAGTACCCAGCTTGCTGGGGGGTAAAACGGTAATGACTGGGGAAGGCACTGGCAAACCACCCTGTATTGAGTCTGCCATGAAAACGCTGGAGGGCGTCACCCCAAGGGTCAGACATGACCCGGTGCTTGCACAGGGGATACCTTTACCTTTACCTTATATAGGGAAATATAGTAACAAAAGAATCAGAGAAGATGGGCTGGCAGGATGCCCCAGACTGGGATTTTAAATCATGCAACAGTTTATTCTCATTTGTGTTTCTTCTCCTCCTCCACACACACACCCCACCCCCATCCTACTTTCCTTATATAAAATGAACATCTGTAATTGAAAAGCAAGGAGGTCCCTGGCTCACAGAAAAAGGTGTTGGTGAGAGCTGGAGCCAGCTCATTCTCTTCCTATCATGGGGCAGGTTCACATTGTCTGTTCTTTAGAACTAATTTCTAGCCTGATCAAAAGGCCCACATTATTGAAAAGGTAGTAATGACTATTCATTTGCTTGAAACCTCTATTCTCTGGGTTGGCGCAAGCTTTATATAGCAACTGCTATTTTCCTTCTTTTTTTTAAGGGAGAGAGAGAAAGGGGAAACTCATTTATGGCCTCTCTAATGTCAATTAAAGTAGGCTATATTTTAATTATTTCTCCCTTACAGAAGCCTTTTCAGGGTCTCAATTTGCTATGATATAGGGTATATTTAGGGAACAATGCAGAACACCTTTCCTATTCCAGCCCCAGAATGTGGGCAAATGTAGATTTGGAGGGAAATTTGCCATTAATGAAGATTTGTTTTATTTGCACATCAGCAAGTTAGATCTGTACAATTAGCATCTGATTTCATTAATAAAATAATCACATAAAGAAGCCAGAGGGCCAGGTATTGTTAGAAAATATTGTTCAGTTGGGGGGTGGGGAGGTCGGGAAGAGATACTTTGAGATGGAAGTATCATTTGCAAAGTAGGGGCATAGTTTTATCTTGTATATCATAATCAGGATGGAAAACAGTAATTTATAAAAATTATAACAATCAAAAGTAAGTGATCCCATGTGGAAAGGCAGTGCAGAACATTAGGTCCATGAACAACCATTCAATACGACTATTGCAATTTTTAAAAAGATTAAATATATACATTCAGTTTGTGGAATAGCATGGAAATTAAAATTGATTTATGCACACAGATTCCTATGCCACATTGCCTTCAGATGAAAAATATAAACATTTGGGTTTACTGGACACTCCAGGCCTAAATATATAAATTCTGTCCTGCCCCCCAGTCCAGATTTCTGTTATCAGCGGCAATTATTAAATTGGGTTTCTAATAAAGAGGAACCCAGGGATTTGAACACTGCAATTCTAAAAGCACTTTCTTGGAATGAAACCCCCCATTGAATAGTCTTGACTAATATTCTGAATAGATCTGCATAAGACTACACTGTAAGGCAAATTTAGAGACATTTACTTCAGTGGAACTTGATCTTGTTGCAGTATTGAGAGCATTCCCCTCCTTAACTACAACAGAAAAAGGGATGCACAATTTTTGTATCTTTACTGGCATAAGAGCCCTGCTGGATCAGACCAGTGGTCCATCAAGCCCAGCATCCTGTCTCACACAGTGATCAACCAACTGAATTTGCTGACGTCCCCGAGTAAGAATACCCAGAGTAATGCAGGCAGTCAAAAGACAGACAGCTTGGGGTAGTGACTAAGAGTGGTGGCTTCTAATCTGGTGAGGCATGTTTGATTCCTCTCTCCTCCACATGCAGCCAGCTGGGGGAACTGGACTTCGTCACCTAGTAGGGTTCAGACTGAGCAGTCCTGTCAGAACTCTCTGAGCCTCACCTCCCTCACAGGGTGTCTGTTGCGGAGAGAGGAAAGGGAAGGCGACTGTAAGCCACTTTGAGACTCCTTCAGGTAGAGAAATGATGATGATGTTATCCATTCAGTTGTGTCCGACCGTCAGCAATTCTATAGGAAAGTTTCCTCCAATCATCTCTGTAAATAACCGCTTCTTTCAGTTGGTTCATGGTCATCCTGGTATTGGCTTTGATCGTGTCGAGCCAGTGGATCCTTTGGTGACCACGTTTCCTTTTGCCACTGACCATGCCGGGCATTAATGATTTTTCTAATGAGTCTGATCACATGATGTGTCCAAAGTAAGTGAGCTTTAGCTGTAATAGCTTGCCTCTTAATGACATAGTTGGTTTGCTCCTCTCTAAAACTATCTTGTTGGCAACTTTGGCTTTCCATGGTATTCGCAGCATTCGTCTCCAACACCATAATTCAAAAGTGGGGTATAAAAACCAACTCTTCTTCTTCAATAGTTTGACTGGGAATTTCTGTGCATAACATCTCTGTAAGAGAGCAGCTTTTTCCTTGTCTTTTGGCCACCCAGGAGAAACAAGATATCCTTATTAGCTTCTGCCTGCCCTTAACTTTTCCCACTGTATTGAACCATATTTTTTTAAATAAATAGAATCATAGAATCATAGAGTTGGAAGGGGCCATACAGGCCATCTAGTCCAACCCCCAGTAATAAATAAAATAATAAAATCCTGGATGATATCTGGACATATGAGAGATAGATTGTTGAAGAGACGAACAGACAACCTCCAGTTGTGCAGTTGTGTGTGTGAGGAGACTTTTTGAAGAAAAAAAGACGACAGGTGGAGAGGGATCTGAATTCAAAGTTTCCCAGTTCTCCAGGCAGGCAAGTGCTTGCTATGGCACAGTGAAGATCGTCCCAATGCACCACAAGGCCTGGGTTCCCTCCTAAAACAGGCAGATGGGCTGTGCTTGCTCTGGAGAGTTCACTATGGAGGGAGAGCACTCTGTGCATGCTCAGATGTACATTATTGTATGTTGTGTCACCTCATACCTCATCTCTTCCTTTAAAAGGACTCAGGGATGGGCAATGACAGAAGCAGTTATGCTGAGCTGGGATCCTTGAAGCAAGAGGAATGCATTGGGAAGATCAAAAGGAAATAATTTATTGGAAGCTCTGCTGCATCAGATTAAAGATACATCTGGTCCACGATTATATGTCCACTCATGTCCTATAACCTTCCCCCGTTGTTGAACCCAAGCAGTTGGTATACTGCCTTTAAATATAGAGTGTCTATTCAGCAAAAGTGACTGATTAATATACCCTCTTCCATGATTCCAAGCCTGTGCTAAAGTCATAAAGGCTAGAGCAGGGGTAATCAAACTGCGGCCCTCCAGATGTCCATGGACTACAATTCCCATGAGCCCTTGCCAGCGAATGCTGGCAGGGGCTCCTGGGAATTGTAGTCCATGGACATCTGGAGGGCCGCAGTTTGACTACCCCTGGGCTAGAGAGTCAGATCAGGAACTGGGATCCCCCATGCTGAATCCCCATTCAGCCATGATAGCTTGCGGGGGGACCTTAGGCCACCCACATATCCTCAGGCTAGCCTACCTCAGAAGGATTGTTGTGAGAATAAAAGGGAGGGGAAGAGAGCTTTATTAAGTGAGGGGTAAATAAAATACATGAATAAATTTAGTTTGCTCTGAGAGACAGCTTGGTGTAGTGGTTAGTGGCAAGCTGGGTTTGATTCCCTGCTCCCCCACATGCAGCTAACTGATAAAGCTGTTCTGGCCGAGCAGTGATATCAGGGCTCTCTCAGCCTCACCCACCCCACAGGGTGTCTGTTGTGGGGAGAGGAAAGGGAAGGCGACTGTAAGCCACTTTGAGACTTTGGGTAGAGAAAAGCGGCATATAAGTACCAACTCTTCTGAATTGTCCATCAGTTTCACTGGATGGTTCTGAGTTAGGGAGAGGAGATTCTCTCCATTTTCTGCACATCGAGACTAGTAAGAGATGTTTTCCCCTTGCTACTTAACACCCTAGCAAAGAGAAATCTAGCCTCTGAGGCATCTCCAGTGAAAATGAAAGAAAGGCAAAATGAAAATCATGAAAATGAAAGTATTACAGGAGCTGATTGGTGGAGTCTATTCTCTCTACCCCTTTATCTGTTAAACACAAGGCAGCAAGGCGGGGGCCTCTTTGTACTGCTCATACATTGATGAGGCCATAGTTATTAAATCATTATGGCAATGTATGTCTAAGAGAGAGCTATATATCTGCTTCCCAACTGTACCATAGAGGATATGATTGACAGAGATGTCAAAAAAAAAAAAAGCACTTGCTGTTTTTAAAGTTTACCTGAGCAAAGTTTGAGTCCAGAGGCACCTTTAAGCCCGACAAAATTGCAGTCAAGCTTTTAAAAGCATATCCTTAGCTTAACACTTATTGGCTCTTATATATATTTGCGCAGAGCTGTGTACTGCATTTCCAGCCGGACATGTCTTGCAGGCCAGTCAGGATGCACCCGGCTTTGGGCTGGCCCCTAGAGTGCCTGCCCCCCACAAAACAGCTGTGTGGTGCTCCGGCAGCCTCCCCAGCAGACGCAGCCTGGCTGCCAAGGGGAGCGGACCTGTGGCATGCTGGCCCGGCTGCTGCTTGCCCCGCCTGAACCTGCAGCCCGCCGAGGGAAGTGGACCTGTGGTGCGCTGGCCCAGCCTGGCTGAGCCTGCACCCCAACATGGCTTCCCTGTCCGGTCAGGGATGGGGGGTGGCATCCCAGCTGCTGCGGGGGCTCCCACTGGGCATGGGGGGGCTATCCCAGATGCCCTCGGACCCCCCACCCTCCAAGACGATCCACCCCGCTGCCGTGTGCATGACCCAAACATTGGCCAACTGCAGCCGTGTCAAGGGGCCCACGTCTAGCACCCTTCTAGCATTCCTGGCTGCAATGGACTTTTTGGCTAGTACCTTTCATAAAAATGTGTTTATCTTCAAGGTACCACCACACTCACCTGGTTTCATACCTGTTGGGGGATTTTTAAAAATAGTTTGAAAAAAGAATAAGATTGATTTCACAGGGACTACAGGATCAGAGAAGGAGATGTGGAAGTCCTGAGCCAGGATGTGCTAGACTAGGAGCTGGGAGGCCCAGGTTCAAACCCCTTCTCTGCCACCGATGCTTGCTGGGGGATCTTGGGCCAGTCACACACTCAGCCTAACCTACCTGACAGGGTTGTTGTGAAGATAAAATGGAGAATGATATAAGGCATGTTGTTCAGTTCCCATCGGAGAAAGACAAGGAATAATTGAAGGAAACGAAATAAAATCCTTCCCAGTGATCTCAGGCTACTGGTTTTTCACTGCAGCTTGAAATTCTGGACCGGCTGTGACCATCAGAGTCAACAAGATGAAGCTAGAGATACTTGGCCACAGCTAACCTGTGGCAGTTCCTTACGTTCAGACTGTTGTTATAATTTAGATCAGTTTAAATGTTTGTGGAAAACCAATTTGGTGAGGAATGTAAGCTATATACAGTGGCAAACCAGATTTGATTTCCTACTCCGCATGCAGCCATCTGGGGGACCTTGGATCAGTCACAGTTCTCTCAGAGCTCTCTCAGCCTCACCTACCTCACAGGGTATCTTTGTGTGGAAAAGAAGGGAGGGTGATTGTAAGCTGCTCTGGGACTCCTTTGGATGGTGTAAACAGCGTGGTATTAAAAAGCAGCTCATCTTCCATAGCTGCTCAAAATAAAATAAACAAACCATTATTTATTAGAATGGTCAGAGCAGTTGCCAAGCTCCAGCACTCCCCCCCCCTTGCAGGAACTCTTACAAGCAACCCAGCATAGAATGCCAGAATTCTTTCTCCCATGGGGGGATGGGAGACTTGTTGATGGCCCATTAATGGGCTGCTTCATGTTTGCCCAGGCCGTTCTGCACTCCCTTTTGCCTCGGGTGAACAGGATGGGCTTGAAATGGATGGGAGAAGCAGCCCCTGCTTTGGCAAAGGGGGAAGATCAGGAAAGGGTTAAGTTCTCCCAACTTTCCAGAAGGCAGATACTGCCAGCATAAAAGGTAGCTAGAGCGGGAAGGTTAATTTGGCGTTTTCCTGATTTAAGAGAAAACTACTCCAGTGTCTCCAATCAAAACTGCACAGCCTTCTCAGGATCAGCTGGGGAAGTTTCCAGGAGATCAATACAAAGCAGTAAATGCCAAGAGGCAAAAAGACAGTAATAGTACTGCAGATTATTACCCTCATCATCGTAATTCATTATTATCATGGTGTTATTAAAGATGCAATCAAGCATCCAAGCTACAAAGAAACACATATATTTCCAAAGGGTTTGTTGTTGCAGTTAGTGGTACAATTTTATGATTATTTATTACTACAAAGTAAGTCCCCCTTCATTCAGTGGGTTTACTCCCCAATAAGTGTGCCCCGGACTGCAGCCATAGGTCCCATGCATGCTTTCTTTGGAGTAGGAAGCAGGAATTCAAATGTGATTTACTTACAATTTGGAATACAGCTCATAGAAACAGGTTCTTTTGAATAAAAGAGGGCTGGTGGTTGCACCCCCTTCTGGTGTAAATCCCATTTAAATTAGTGGGATTTACTTCCAAGTAATGTGTGGGGCAAAAGTCTTCCATCAGGCTTAATTCTCTTAAATTCTTCAGTTATACCAAAAATTACAGCAAAGCTCATTAGGAATTATAGTATGGCAAAATGTCTAGTATGGGGGAGGCGTTTCTGAAAACTGAGTTTTGGGGAAGTGAGTAAATCTTTTGCAAAGCTCAGGTTTCTCGAGTGAATCCAGTTTTGGAAAGACCTTGAAGAGGGCAAGGACGAGGAATTATCGCCACCTCTCTCTCTCTAACAGCACCAACTTTAAAATGGACATGGAAGGGGGGCAGTCTCATAAGAAATGCCTTGAGGAGTGGGGAGGATTCCTCATACTGCGATTTTCGCCTTAGCTACTTTGAAGTAATTTGAACATGGTCAGTGGCACTTGTTCCCAAGAAAGCGTTGCCAAGGTTGCAGTCCTATAGAGTAAATTCTATAGACTTACTTCCGAGTCGTCGCCTCCGTGCTTCTACTTAGAAGTGTGCTGCCAAGATGTCCACCTGCAAACAGAAGAGGGGCTTGGGGATCACAGCTTTCTAGGATGGGACTGGAGGGAACCTGCTTTGCCTCAGGAGTTAGAAAGTTGCTCGGGAATCATAGAATCATAGAGTTGGAAGGGGCCATACAGGCCATCTAGTCCAACCTCCTGCTCAACGCAGGATCAGCCCAAAGCATGCTAAGCAGAATTAAGAAAACTGCAATCTGGGCCCACTTCCTTTGGAGTAAACCGACTTGGCTGCTATTGGACCTACTTTGTTGACATAGTCTCCCTATTTTATTCAGTGGCATTAACTAATGCATAAAAATGATAGCAATTCATTCCAAGTCAAGAATTCTGCATTAACCAATCAAAATAAGTGCCCTGTGTGTTTGGTAACTGGCTAAGGGCTTTCCTTGAAGCCTTGAAAGGTATCTGGGAGCCTCCTGGGGAAAATGGTGGAAGAGATTAGGAATGCAAAACTTGCAACCTAGTTGCTTTTATCACAACAGCGCCTCGGTTTCCCAACGGTCTCAGAATTCAATTCTATCTATTAACCTATGCAAGTAGAATCACAGTAGTGTTCCTAAGAGGGCTTTTCCTTGGCCTAGTCTGCATACAATAGATAATGCACTTTCAATGTGCTTTCGCGGCTGGATTTTCCTGTGCGGAACAGGAAAATCTACTTCTAAAGTGCATTGAAAGTGCATTATCTCTTGTGTGCAAACTAGGCCCTTGACTGAGTAGTCAAGCATTCCAATACCGTTTGCATGCAGTGACACCGGTAAGACCAACAACGTTTTCTTTTGGGTAGAAGCTTCAGATAGCTGTATGGATGTTATCCTTCATAAGACTGGATCTATCTTTGAAATACGGGGGAAGGGGATGAGGGGCAACTCTTCTAGGCAATTTTGATATTAAGTGGGGTCCCCCCATTAACAAAGCAAAACAGAAGACAACAAATTGTCATGTGTTTCTAGAAACCTCCAATCAAGTTGTTATTGTCAAGTATTAATGTGGGGAGAGGGAAGCCTCAGTTCAGGAATTCTTTCAGAATGTGTAGGAAGACAGATGCAGGAAGGTCTATTCCCACCTTGCCCCTCTCTGTAAAGACAGGGTGGGGGGAAGGGTTGTCCTATTTCTCTCTCAGAAAGGTTAACAGTGAGGCGTTGAATTAAGCTCCCTTTTTCTACTGCTATTTCCCCCCACCCAAGATTGGTTTTAGTGCTTTAACATTTGACTGGTAGACAGAAATCCAACAGGTGAAAATCATTTCAAACAAGCATGCAGTTCTATGAGTTACAAAAACTCAGAAAGGTGTGTGGGGGGGGGGGAGTTCCTTGCTCTTACAGAGAATCTCAAAAGAATTTCAACCAAGTTTCATAAGAAGGGTTTCGGTTAAGTCTTTGCCTTCAAGGAGGTTCCCATTGGCTGTATGTGAGGAATAGGCTTGAGGAGGTCTGACTTCAAACGCTGCCTCCCTGATTCTGGATAGCCTTGTGCCAGCTTCCCTCTCTTAGCCCAGCCTACCTCACTGGATTGTTGTGAATCTACACTGCTAGAGGGAGAATGAGAGAAATGGACCGTCCAGAGGAGGACAACCAGAGGCATAGGACTGTTAAAGCACTTGGGGAGTTCCCAGTATTTTTGGAGTCTGTCTTCTGCTCTCTCACCCCCACTCGGGGAGTTTGGTTCCTGGCCCTTCTGGGACACTACCCCAACCTGTCTCTTCCCCCTTTCCCTGAAGCCCACACAAACCCCCTCTGTGAACCCTGGCTCCTTGGGGTAGCCAGCCAAGGAGAAACACACCGATAGGCCATCACCCTGGCAGGGGGACTCATCTTCCCCCCCCATGTCTTTGTTGAGCCTCATGTGGGGGAGGGGCTTTCTGCAAGGGAGCTGGGGCCAGAGGGGAGCCACTGGAGCGCCTGCTGAAGGCAAGTCGGGCCTAAACAACCCACAGCTCTCCGAGCAGGGACTCT
This sequence comes from Paroedura picta, assembly GCF_049243985.1. Taxonomy (NCBI): domain Eukaryota; kingdom Metazoa; phylum Chordata; class Lepidosauria; order Squamata; family Gekkonidae; genus Paroedura; species Paroedura picta. Next base: position 22,967,843 of record NC_135381.1, on the reverse strand, counting down.
GACGCCAGCAAAAGGCCCCAAACCTGATCCCTTGTTCTGTATCCAGTTGCTCCGGAGTAATGAGGGGACAGGTTGGCTGCGGCTGGAAGCCCCCAGCACCCCCCCCTCCTCCCAAGCGCTCGGCCAGCGGCTCAGCAAGCCTCGCAGGGGTGTGTGTGCTCAGGCCCCTTTGACTGACAGCCCCCCCCTTTCTCTCTCCATGGGTAGGGGGTGGTTGCCATGCGACCGCCTTTCCCTGCTTCGCCCAAGTTGCGGTCCCCTTTCCTCGAACAAGCCAAATTGGGGGGGGGGGGATGCTGAAGTGGGAAGAGGCATTCAGAAGGGGGGAAGAAGAGTTGCTTATTGCTCGGGAGACTGGGGAGAACTGCCCCCCCCTGCCCTGGCCCCCAGTGAAAGCAGCCTTTCCTCTCCCCCCCTCCCCGCCGCGCCTGCTGCTCTGTGCCTCCCTGCCCTACTCTCGAGTAGAGTCACTGATCAGGCTGGATCTGCCGCCTCCTCCTCCCAAAGTCATAACTTTTTCGGGGCTCTGGGACCCCCTCGAGCTCCTTTTGCTCCCACGCCCCCACCCATGGTCGGGAGGTTTGAGCCCAAAGGCAGGCAGGCAAGCGAACAGGCCTTCCCAACTCTGCTCGGGAAGACACTCGCTCGCCCAGAATCGGGGCCGTCTCATTCTCCCCCCCCCAAAAAAAAACTTTTGGAGAAAGTTCTTTTCAACCCAGGGCAGTGTTGCCAACTTTTCATTCCCCCCATGCGAGGCTCCTCTGCTGCTACCGCTTAACTTCCCCGCTAGAATATTCTTTATCCCTATTATTTCTAAACGGATGTTAAAGGGAAGAATCCCCACAACGAATGGCCAAGTGGCCGTTGGTGATGTCTGCGAAGCATGCTTGGCAGCCCGTCCCGTCTGAAGCCAGTGAGACTTGCTCCTGAGTAAACCTGAAGCAGTCCCAGCCCGCAAGCTTCAGGGGGAGGGGAGATGAGGTCCAGGAACCTCCAAAGCTGCTCCCCCCCACACACCCTGGACATTCCTGGTCCTCCACAGAAAGCCCCATTTTGCATTTCAAAAGTTGATCCGGTTCCCCGAAAAGCCACCGTGCCAGTGGGAAGGAAACAGCCATTAAAGGATGGAGTTTCAAAACAAAACAAAAACAGCCCTCATGCCAGAGAAGGCCCGCTCGCCTGCCTGCCTGCCTGCCTGCTTTTGGACTCAACCCTCCCGACCATGGGGGGAGGAGGGGGGGGCAAAAGGAGCTCGAGGGGGTCCCAGAGCCCAGAAAAGTTAAGACTTTGGGAGGAGGAGGCGGGAGTGGAGGGGGCAGATCCAGCCTGGTCAATTACTCCGCGTCAGGGGCCTGCCGGGGTCTGCGCGCTGATTGGCTGCCGGCTGTTCATTTATAGGCAGTCAATCAAAGGCCCCAAGAGAAAGGCTCCGGAGGCGGGTGGCTCGGCGGGACGCACAAGTTTGAGCAGCGGGCTGCTCAAGGCGCCGTCGAGGGTCCCAGTCTCTCGCTCCCCACTCGAGGCGCTGCGCGTCCGGGAAAGTTGGCCAGCAACAGCAGGTGGACTGAGCCTCGGCGGCGATTCTGTTCCTCCGGGCCTGACTCGCCCCCCTCTAGGCAGCCGCCCTGGCGCATCTTCTCCAAGCTCCGGCTATGTACAGCATGTTGGAGGGGGAGCTGAAGCCCCCGCAGCCAAACCCGGGAGGCGGCTCGTCGGGGAACGGTGTCCCGGGCGGCGCCGGCAAAGGAGGAGGAGGTGGCGGCGGCGGAGGAGGAGGCGGTGGCGGCGGCGGAAACAGCGCGACGGACCACGACCGGGTGAAGAGGCCCATGAACGCTTTCATGGTGTGGTCGCGGGGCCAGCGGCGCAAGATGGCCCAGGAGAATCCCAAGATGCACAACTCGGAGATCTCCAAGCGCCTGGGGGCCGACTGGAAGCTGCTGAGCGACTCGGAGAAGCGGCCCTTCATCGACGAGGCCAAGCGCCTGCGCGCCGTCCACATGAAAGAATATCCGGATTATAAGTACCGGCCCCGTCGGAAGACGAAGACGCTGCTCAAAAAGGACAAGTACTCTTTGCCGGGCAACCTGCTGGCGCCGGGAGGCGCTAGCGGAGGCGCAGTAAGTAGCCCCGTCGGGGTCGGGCAGCGCCTGGACACTTACGCGCACATGAATGGCTGGCCCAACGGCGCGTACGCTTCGCTGATGCCCGAGCAGCTGGGCTACAGCCAGCACCCGGCCATGGGGAACGCGCAGCTCCAGCCCATGCACCGCTACGACGTGAGCGGCCTGCAATACAGTCCCATCATGTCGAGCGCGCAGCCGTACATGAGTGCGGCCGCCTCCACCTACAGCATGTCCCCCGCGGCAGCGGCCGCCGCCGCCGCTTACGGGCAGCAGCCGTCGGGTCATTCCATGAGCCTGGGGACTATGGGCTCCGTGGTGAAATCCGAGCCCAGCTCGCCGCCGCCGGCCATCGCCTCGCACTCCCAGCGGGCCTGCTTGGGAGACTTGCGGGATATGATCAGCATGTACCTGCCCCCGGGGGGGGACGCGGCCGACCCGTCGGCGCTCCAAGGCACGCGGCTACACAGCGTCCACCAACACTATCAAAGCGCCGGGACTTCGGTGAACGGCACCGTGCCACTGACTCATATCTAGCCGTGGGTCCCCCCGCAGATGTCCCCTTTGCGTCGTCTCCCCCCAAATGCTCACGCCATGCGCATCCGTTGCTTCTAGCCGGGGGAGAGGGGCCGGTCTTGGATTGCTCCCAAGCGCAAGTCCGTAGACAACTTAGGGGGTCATGTTGCCCCCTTCCTACGAAGCAACTAACTCGCTTTTAACCGGGTTCTCCTTCTAACTTCCAAGCAACTGGAGCTCGGATTGCGGCGGGGAAGGGGGGGGGGCTCAAAGGGGAACGAGTCCAGCTTTCCCAACTAACTCCGTTAAAATGAAATGTGTTTTTTAATGTGTAAAAAAAAAATCTATGTTCGAAGGAACCAGATTTGGGTCCAGTGGTGCCTACAAAGTTTCATTCAAGGTGGTAGTTTTCCGGTGCATGCACACTTACCCGGATGCAAACATTATGTCTCTGAGGAAGTGGGCATACACCCGAAAGCTTGCACCTTGAATAAAATTGTTCTGACTAGGTGCCCCCGGACTCAAACTTGGTTCTGCTTCAGACCAACAGTTGGACCCAGCTGAATCTTACTAGTTTGAAGTTATAGAGCACAATTTGGCTGCTAACCTGTACAGGAGCTGCTGTGAAAACTTTCTCTCCTTCAGAGCTACAGCACAAAAACGGGATGTCGCTAATTTTCTGTGTTGGGGAGCGCATTTTTTAGATGTGAATGCTGAATTCTGAACTGTTCGAAAAAGGCGGAATGACGTCATGCATTTGGCTTGTCTCATCTCAAGTTTAATGTTTACAGTTTTGATTGTATGTCTGTGCGGGGAGGGGGTGGAATTTTGTCTCTTCCTCCTCGAATCCTGGACTTGTGTCCTCAATTTTTTAAATGGTCTATTTTTTTTAAGTGTTAACTTGATGTGTGCACCGGCTCCATTAACTCGTTACAACTTTTAGCTCGGCTTTTTTGGAGTTCTCCGAGTTGTGCTTCTTAGGATTCTCCTGGGCCATCTTGGACAAGGCAGGGTCCGGCTGAATGACTTGGAACCGGGTGCAAATGGGGAGTGAATTCGAATTGGATGGCTTTGCATTCTAAATGGTGCGTGTTTTCAGGCAAGGTGAAATGTTTTATTATGGGGGGGTCGGGTTTTCGTTTATTTTCCTCTGCCGCTTGTATATTTCTGTACATTTTTATTACCCCCCCTCCCACACACACACATACACACTCCAGATGTGTGGAAGTGAGCGTGGAAAAGTGGAAAACATATCGGTCCTCCGCAACAACCGTTCTAGCTTTTTTTTATTTTTGTTGTCTCTGGTTTCTTTGAAGAGATGGTTCCTCCCCTCGAAGACAGAACTTCACAAAAGAACAATAAATTTTATAACATGCCCTACAGACGTCTCGCTGACCCTTCTTTTTTTGGGGAGGGGATGGGAGAATGTCTTAAAAATCGGCGTGGTGGGGGAGGGCTGCCTTTACTGCGCCGGGACGACTCGGGAGTAAGTGGCCGCGGGGTTGCGGCTGACCCGAGGGCACCTGCGTTCTTCAGCGCCCGGGTTGCATGGGGGGGGGGAAATTCGGCCCCGAGCCCCCACCTGCGCACCAGCAGGGACAGGTGAGACTCCCTGCCGACACCCCGGAAGAGGCCGGGTGGGGGTGGGGGTGGGGGCTGCCGAATGATGCCAGTAATGGCGGAAAGGCAGCGAAATCAATCCTTGGAGCCGTGCTTTTCGGGTCGCAGCTCTCCCGAAGGGCTCCGGCTTCTGAATCGTGGCGAAGAGTGCAAAAGTTGGGCAACTCTAGAATAATCCGACGGGTGTTTGAGTGCGGGATGGTGGCGGCGGCGGCGTCGAATTCACTGTCTTTCTAGCCTTGGAAGCTTCGACGGCGCCGCACGGAAGCGGTTCCCCAACTCTTCTGCATGGATCGGACTCTACCCAGAAGGGACGCTTCCCTGGGCCGCCGTCGGCGAGCGACGCGTGCATCTGGGACCGACCGTGGCGTCTCCCTGCCTTCTCCGTCCCCTGCCGAGGAGTACCATTGCGGCGGTGGCGGCGGCGGTCCGGCGCCCTTGCTCCCGAGGGCAACGCCGAAGGCTTTGCGGGACTCCGCGCGGGGAATGTTGACGTCTCCTTGAAATCGAGCCTGAGCTCTCGTTTTGCCTCAACTTCCTCCCCCCCCCTCCTCTTCTTTTGAGAGATCTCTTCTGCTTAATAGCAGGAGTCGAGGCGTCTCCCCCACAGCCCCGGAGTCACCAGGTCTTCGAAGGGGAAAACGGTCCCGGGTTTGACTATCAACGTTTCCCCAACAGGGTGAAGAAGTTTGGGAGGGAACCCCCGAAAAGCGGTTTAGGAGGACTCCTCGAAAGTAAATCCGGTTGGCTTGCCGCCCCTCCCCCAGATGTGTAAGAGCGCAGTTTAAAAAGTTATATGACGGGGCAGGTGGGGGGGGGGAGCAAACTTCGGGACAAGTTGTGGGGGATTCAGGTGCGATTCTCTGCTTTTCCACCCCTCCCGCGCTTACAAAAGGCTTTGCCGACCTGTTGCTCTTCTCAAATTATCCCCCCTTTCCCAAAGTAAAGTCGGTCTGGCAAAACCTCAATTAGACGCTATTAAAAATGAATTGGAGACAGGATTCCCCATCGCTCTGAATAATTGAGTTACTCCATTGTATTTGTCGGGAATGGTCTCCTGGTTTGTCCCCTTTCTGAAGGAAGAGGAGCTAAAACTTAAAATAGTATATATATATATATTTAAATAAATCGAAGGAAGGTGAGCTAAAACTTAAACTAGTATTTATTTAAATAAATCTAGTCTTTAGCTAGCATTGCTATAATCCTTCGCTGCATGACGCAATTTACAGCGGCGCAAATTCTTGAAAGTTTGGTGAAAACGGAGACTCCGAGGGACAGGAGCGTCGGAGGAAAAAAGACACACTTTTAATGATGCGTTCCCTTTCTTGTATTGTTTTGACCCTCCCGCTCCTAAAGAAAAAGAAATCACTTGGCGCAGAAGCGTCTTTCTACTGGCGCAAAAATGGTTTGCATTTGTCTGTCCAGATGGAAGTGTGGTCTCAAACATTGTGAGAATAAGGTCTCTCCCCGGCTACCTGTTTAAAGGTAAGGTCTTTGCCCGAACGTACTCCCCTGACGTCATCAGGCTTATTAAATTCCCTTCTCCCGTCTTACTCTGGGAGGGAGGATGGGAACGGCCGCGTCTTCCATTAGGCACCTTGAATTGGTCCATCTGGAAGCTGGCAGGGACTCATGGGAATTGTAGTCCACGGACATCTGGAGGGCCGCAGTTTGACTCCCCCTGGTCTTGGTGCTTTCCCGTTGGGCAAGACAAGTTAGCGGGCGTTTCCAAGAAGGTCGGCAGCTTGCGGGACCAACAGCGCTCGTTTCGGAGCACACGGGATTCGGGCAGCTGCTTGCGGGAGAGCTGATAAAGCTCTTTATCCGTTCTGGCGGAGTCCAAGCGGGTTGACTTCCCGCTCTCCTCGCCCCCCCCCCCCTTCCCGGAGTAACCGAATTACTTCCGAAGGGAAACCACGCTGGTCTCCCCTCCTTGCTTACAATTTTGCGCGCCGATGGCGGCTGCGTCTTAAATGCACGGGGTTGAATGGTGATGGGGATTACTTCGGGGTACACCTGGAGGGGGAGGGGTTCAGACCAGGAGTCCCAAATTTGCACCTCAAATGCAAGGACAGTGAAGTTTTAAAAAAATGGTGCTTAGGAAAGGAGGGCTTCTTTCAGCAAAATCTACAGGTTTCCTGCCTGGCTTCCCCGTGAAGTACACGCAGTCGCACTGCAAATCAGTCAATGGAACGATGGACATTTTGGAATGGGTATATAGAGAACAAACTTGAGCCCTAATTTCTATCTGGCGGGGATACTCTAGAGTAAGCCAGGATTGGAGACTCTTGGTTTCTTCACTGCCTCAAAAGCAGGACTCAATGAATGTACAGATGAAAAAGAAACCCGCTTGGAGATTGTGGGGGGAATCTATTAATTGGGGGGAACTTATTTCTCAAAAACTTAGGGACCTTACTGGGGCACTGGCTCCCACGCTCTGTTCCCTTCCCTTGATACAAATTAAGATCTATCCAGCCAAACCACCTGGCACAGATGAAAAACCACCTGTTTTTCAGCATCTTTAGAGCGGGAGGGAGCAAACGAAAACTGTTTGAGGCTGGGCAGTAGAGAGGTTTTTATTGGCGTTTGCAGAGCTGTCAGAGTTGCACAGCCAGCAGAGCAGTCCCTGGCAAAGCCCCCCCCCCCAACCCTGAGTAGCCCTGTGTGTCTGTCTGTAGCAGGAGAAAAGACCAGGGCCAACTAAATGTGTGGCAAGGGAACAGCTTTCTTGCTTCCCTGCTCACTTCTTCAGATACCTGGCGGAACAGGCCCTGCAGAGCTGATGAATGTCTGGCAGGGCCCTGGTCTCATAAAGAAGACTGTTCCACCAGGCTGGCTGAAGTGAGGGCCTGCTATCTGACGGACAGAATTCTGAACAAAATGCTGTGACGGTCCTAAAAGTTGGACTCCCAGGAGAAAAGAGACTGACAAAGGCTCATATGATGCTACAATATTGTTAGTCTAGACCAGGAGTAGTCAAACTGTGGCCCTCCAGATGTCCATGGACCACAATTCCCACAAGCCCCTGCCAGCATTCGCTGGCAGGGGCTCGTGGGAATTGTAGTCCATGGACATCTGGAGGGCTGCAGTTTGACTACCCCTGGTCTAGACGGTGATATTGGTCTCTTACTCTTTTCTCCTGGGAGCGTTTTCAGGACACTTCATCAGTTCCGCAGAGCCTCTTCTTCCAGGCCTATGCCTGAGACTTCAAAACAACATCAGAATATGCTGACCTTCCTCCCTAAAAATCCACCTCTTAGGCAGACTTTCCAGGAACATATATCCCCTCTGCCAAGTTTAGTTAGTATAACTCCCTGTGAGGATGAGGAAGCAAGTTGGTTTTAACATTTTAAACTTAAATTCACCCCTCTGAATGTGACAAGTGATTACCGGGTAGGATGCTGGAAACAACAGACATATTCCGAATGTGTATGATTTAAATGTTGCAAACCAACTCGTGCTGGCTATGCCAGAGGGGTGGCCATATAAATTCAACAAATAAATATTATAATTTGATTGTGTTTATATTCCGTGTTTTAAATTACGTTGTATTCCGAATTGTATTGAATGTTGTTGTGATCCCCCCTGAGCCACTAGTGAAGGGCAGAATGCAAGTGGAATATAAAATAAGTATTTATAGCCCCCTTTCCTCCCCAAAGCACTTCACAACAGCAGCAAAATGCAATTAATATCATTCAAGCAAAGGTAAAAAAAATAATACAGCTCTAGAGTGTACATTTGCCTCAGTAGGGGGCACTGACTGCAAGCCCTGTTACTCAAAATGTAATTGCTGGGGGGGGGGGAGCTTTAGCACCTGGACTTTAGCATAGAGGACTTTCAATGAGGATTAGTCTTCAGAACTGAATGGAACCTCCATGGTCCAAAGCAGCATATCTCAGGAAACAAATGGGGGGGGGGATTTCTTTAGCTTGTGCGCTTCAATTTTTCGAAATAGAAGCCTAGATTACATGGACCTTGGACTGGTTCAATGAGTTTTAGAAAAGCTGAACGTTTCCTCAAGGTCAAGACTCAGTGCTTGTGAGGTCAGCAAGTTACTTGCAAGAAGTTTATTACTAAACCCAGAGAAGTAGCCATGTAAGTTTGTTGACGCCAGACTTGTGAGATCTTAAAAATGGTCACAAGACTCCTGTTTTCGGAGCTGAGCTATTCCTTCAGAGGCACCGGATATAACCAAAAGGAAATCCATCAACCTCACACAGGAACATGCACTCATGCAGAGGAGTCTCATCTTTTTACCCAAGTGCAAGCAGCTGGCCACCATACCAAAGAAATTCAAGGTAAAGTGGACACTCCCGCCTCACTCCTTGTCACCCTGGATATAAATATCTCTGTCAACTCATGCATCAGAGGAAGTAGATTCTAACTTACAAAACTGCATCCCATAATACATTCATGTGTCCTTAAGTCTTCCACATCTCTAAAAGGACAGCTGTTTAACCCAAAGCTTTAGTTTTGCCTCCCACAAGTGTTGCCAAGTCTTAAATTTGAATATAGTTTATCATTGCATTTGTTTATTTAGTACATTTTACTCCCACCCTTTCTCCAAGAGGCTCAGTCCAATGTACATGATTTTCTTACCTCCATTTATCTTCACAGCATTCCTGTGAGGATTGTTAGGATGAAAGAGTGATGGGCCCAAGGTCACCTTGGAAAAGTCATGCCGGACAAGGGAACTGAACAAAGTTTGAGTCCAGTGGTACCTTTAAGACTAATAAAGTTTATTCAAGGTATAAGCTTTCCTGTGCATGCACACTTGTTCACATATTTTGAAATTGAATATTCTCCAGTAAATCTAAATCTACCAAATCCTACCTTAGGCACTACATAACACAGGTTTAGTATCAATTGTATAATTCCTCACTTTGTTAAATATCACTTTACCTGCTTGCACCCAGTTTGTATGACAGGTTGCATCTCTCTTTCTGCTTTATTTCATTTATACCCTGTTTTTCTCCCAATGTGGGGCCAAAGTTATATTCAACATTCTCCACTCTTCCACTTTATCCTCACAACACCCCTGTGAGGTAAATTAGGCCAAGAGTGTGTGACTGGCCCAAGATCACCCAGCAAGTTTCAATGGAAGAGTAGGGATTTGAACTCGAGTCTCCTAAATCCTAGTCTGACACTCTCATTTTGCCATCCTTTTTTCCCCAATTACATCCTCTCTCATATCCTCTCAGGGACAGATAATCATGTTAGTTTCAGGCAAGAAGTTATTACAATGCCAGCAATTAAGAAGAGTTGGTTCTTATATGACGCTTTTCTCTCACCGAAGGAGTTTCAAAGTGGCTTACATTCACCTTCCCTTTCCTCTCCCCACAACAGACGCCCTGTGAGGTGGGTGAGGCTGAGAGAGCCCTGAGATTACTGAAGAAGAAGAGTTGGTTCTTATATGCTGCTTTTCTCTACCCAAAGGAGTCTCAAAGCGGTTTACATTTGCCTTGCCTTTCCCCACAAACGGCACCCTGTGAGGTGGGTGAGGCTGAGAGAGCCCTGAGATTACTGCATGGTTAGGACAGCCTTATCAGTGCCATGGTGAGCCCAAGGTCACCCAGCTGGCTGCATGTGGGGGAGTGCAGAATCGAACCAGGCTCGCCAGATTAGAAGTCTGCACTCCTAACCACTACACCACACTGGATAGATAGTAGAGTTTACAAAAACTCCATCAATCCTTAGCAAAATCCCAAGAGATATATGATATCTCTTATTGTGTCCAAGCCTTGAAGTTCTTTGATATTCTTTATCAGTATGGAGGACTGGTAGAAAGATTTCTCAGACCAAGAATGAAGCATCTGGAATGGACACAGGTATGGATGGTATCAGCTCAGCATGCTGGGACCAAGAAGTAAAAAAATGGGAGCCATGCAGCTGAAAATATGAAGACCAGCACTCAATACCGACTAGAACACACAGCTCACTTAAACAGTCAAAGCAAAGGCAACATAGAATAAAACATATTAACAATATTGGAGAATACGTTTAGTTCACAAAGTAAGGAAGGAGTCAATGTAAGCACAATGTAATGCACATTTCCCAGGAGAAATTTAGACTTGGTTCTCCCTTGAGATCTCTGAATGGCTAGCAATGCACAAAGGCAACATCAACTCCTCAGACTGGAATGTCTCAGGTGGGTTCCTTTCCGTCTCCTGAACAACTTCCGAAATATTACTTGTCTCAACTAAATATATATCTAAATTTACAAATTAGTTCAAAGTATAGGCCAGGGAAGGGAAAGTGTAAACCAGAAACCCCCATAATTACATTTGCACTAATGGTATGCAGATAGAGTCCATTGATCCTTAGCTTAGTCTATCAGCTCTTGAGCCAAGGACAATTTCCTGAGGCTAATCAGCACAGCTGGGGTGAACAAATTTTTGAGGGGCGGGTCTGGTTTCCTTTGAGATTAGGTTTGAGCAAGTAATCTCATCTGAGTCTTGGGTTGGGTCTAAGAGTGGTGAGGTGGTTCTTATCAGAAATCCTTGCCCAGGTGCCCATAATGGCTCTTGGCAACCCTGCCTGTTCCCAAATGCAAGTGATTAAGGTTGGGCCACCGAAAGCATTTGCTTGGATGTAGAGCCCTCTGATAACCATGAAATGTGCATCCAGAATAATAACCAATTTGTTCTATGTCTTAACTTCAGAGGGACTTGTGGTTTTCTCAAGAGAAAGCAACACCATATTCACTTGTCTGAGAAAGGTTTTATATTTTGCAAGAGGTATCCTTCCAAGAGGTTAGGGGTTGATGTTTGTTTGTTTATTTATTTGGATTTTTATACCTCCCATTCTTTTATACCTCCCATGAGAGCCAGTTTGGTGTAGTGGTTAGGAGTGCGGACTTCTAATCTGGCATGCCGGGTTCAATTCTGCACTCCCCAACATGCAGCCAGCTGGGTGATCTTGGGCTCGCCACGGCACTGATAAAGCTGTTCTGACAGAGCAGTGATATCAGGGCTCTCTCAGCCTCACCCACCTCACAGGGTGTCTGTTGTGGGGAGAGGAATGGGAAGGCGACTGTAAGCCGCTTTGAGCCTCCTTCGGGTAGGGAAAAGCGGCATATAAGAACCAACTCCTTCTTCTTCCTCTTCACGGCTCCGTGCAGTTTACATGGAACATTGCATAAACTGACATGGAACATTATAACAATCTATAACATCTATCTATAGAATATCACAACAATCTATCAGTAACAATTACAACACAACACTGGGGAGATCAAATTGTCCATCATGGAAGGGTATTTTTTTTTGGGGGGGGGGGACCAGCAGATGTTCCATGTTGATTGGCCTCAAGCGAATGCCTGGTGGAGGAGCTCCCTTTTGCAGATTATGTAAAGAGATTCTGGTGTGTGCCTGTATTGGTCTGAAACAGCAGAATAAAATCTGAGTGCAGTGGCACCTGTAAGACCAGTGAAGTTTTAGTCGAGGTATAAGCTTATGCCTTGAATAGAACTTTGCTGGTCTTAAAGGTGCCACTGCACTCAAACCTTGTTCAGGATAGAAAAGTGAGGGGTGGCACAGCTATGAAGGGCTTTGAAGGCAAGGACAAGGATCCTGGAGTGAACAGGACAGAAGGCCAAGACAGGGGTTTTAGAAGGGGCATCATGTGATAAGAGTGAATGAATTTTGCAACAAGAATCTGGCCAGAGTTCAAGGAGTAAAGGTGAAGCCATAGGTGACTAGAGGTTGTGGGCACTGGAGTGAAAGGTAGAGAAGCAGGGATATACTCAGTCTGGTGGAAACCTAATATGCTTGTCATTGAACTAACTTCCTGTATAGCAACAGGATGAGGCATTAGTGATTTCAGTAAGGCTTACTCATGAATAAGTAGGATTAAGATGTGATGACAGTTCGTATGAGCCAAACCTGTGTTTGCAACAACATAATGTACAAAGTAGAGCCTCTTGTGGCAAAGAGTGGTAAGGCAGCAGGCATGCTGTCTGAAGCTCTGCCCATGAGGCTGCGAGTTCAGTCCCAGCAGCCGGCTCAAGGTTGACTCAGCCTTCCATCCTTCCGAGGTTGGTAAAATGAGTACCGGGTAAATGGTAATGACTGGGGAAGGCACTGGCAAACCACCCTGTATTGAGTCTGCCATGGAAACGCTAGAGGGCGTCACCCCAAGGGTCAGACATGACCCGGTGCTTACACAGGGGATACCTTTACCTTTTTGATGCATGAAGTAACACAGAGTTATACCCTCAAACAGTTCTGTTAAAACTTTTGGGACATACTTTTGAGTATATGCTCAGAAACATGATTCCTGGTCTCCATACAAGTACCAATTATGAGAGAATTTATTTGTACGTTAGTGATTAAAGTTGTTCAACACCATTTCTCATTCTGGCAGGCTTTAGTTATGAGCCCTAAAATATTACAATACCGCAGTTCACAACACACACATGTACCCATCACTTTATGATCAAACTGAAGATAGATTCAAGTGGGAAGCTGTGTTGGTCTGTAACAGTCCAGTGACGACTTTAAGACCCGCACATATTAATTCAAAGGATGAGATATCATGTGCACGCACACATCTGTGAGTGCACATGACGTCTCATCCCTTGAATAAAAATGTGTTGGTCTTAAAGGTGCCACTGGACTGTTAGAATCATAGAGTTGGAAGGGGCCACACAGGCCATCTAGTCCAACCCCCTGCTCAACGCAGGATAATGCTCAGAAACATGATTCCTAGTTTCCATACAAGTAATGTCAAAACCTGAAGTTGAAAATTCAAACAAAACTGCTTGGAATGGGGTCAGTTCCATACATTTGTTTGTGTGTGCCATCAACAAAGGTGGAATACGTGCATGTGAGGACAATATTTGAGTTGGTATCTGAACTCTGAGCAGGGTACTAAAATATGTCCATTGTAAAGAAAATGATTTCAAATCCTCAATCCAAACAATGTAGGACAGCTGAGAAACACTATGTGAATGGCCAAGGTATGTAGAACTTTGGACAATAGAAAGTGGCCAAGATAGGCCTCAGTCTGTTCAGACAAGGGAACTCAGATCTGCTTAAAGCAGCGAATAAGCTGAGCAGAAAACTTTTGACAGCCATTTGGAATTTGGATGCTTCTGCTTTGCTGGGTTTGTCTTTCTAGCTGCTTAGCATACCCTTTTTTGAAGTCCCTGCAAAATTGTCACTTCTCTATATGATTGCTCTGTTCCTCCTGGATTCTCCCTTTTGTACCTGTTTCAGATCTTCTCTTTCATAAATCGCAGCTCACAGCTTGGGGTCTTGGTTTTGAATATTATGTATATAGAGCAGAAAGAGAATCCTTTGTGAATGTGACAAGCTTTAGCATGCTCGGTTTGATGGCTGGGATGGCCACTTTCTAAATTCTCCAGGCCACTTGAACATCCACGGAGAGATCTGAAGCACAGAATGGGATTTTGTTGCAAAACTGACCCCATCTTGAAGGGTGAGGCCCCATCGCACTGTACCATCCTGCAGTACGGGCTTTCAAGTGATGTGACACATGCTTATTGACTTCAGGTTTTGACATGCAAATTGAAGAGAGGTGGCCTGTCGGTCCTGACCCCAGTGACCAAGGCTAGTCAGTTCTTGGAAGCTAAACATGGTCAGCCCTCATTAGCAGGGGTAATCAACCTGTGGTCCTCCAGATGTCCTTGGACTACAATTCCCATGAGCCCCTGCCAGCGTTCATCTGCAGTTTCAAAAACAAACTTATTTTCCTCAGAACTGAAATGACAGTCAACATTTATCATCTCTGGATTAAAGTTAGAAGGAAGAAACACTTAAGCACTTCAGGACCTTCACCAGTTCCATGGGGACTGTAAGACAGAACTATTCCACCAGGCTGATGGCAAGGACATGAAATTTAACATCCAGGAAATGTTGGCCTTCCTGCCTAAGAACCCCCAGTCATAAAATACTAACTTATCCAATATAATCTAACTGCCTCAGCAAGTCTTTTTAAAATTACTTAATTAAAATTTATAGAAAATATTTTAACAATGTAAATTATATTATTTGTAGGTTTTATTTGACTGTAACCTGCCCTGAGAAAACAGGGAAGAGTGGTCTATAAAAACAAATATGACTATGATTATTATGACTATATCACAGTGGCTTTTAACTGTGAGTTCAGGTTCAGGAGACAAAATGGACAGCACTTTAAAATTACCTTTATTTCAGTCAGGGTATATAGCAGGCCTCACCTTTAGAATGTCTTTTCAATCCTAGGAATGAAGACTGAATATATTTTGAGGCGTGTTTGTTCCCTTTAACCATATGTGGTATTAAGGTTCTGAGTGTGGCTTCCAAAGACAGAAGCCTCATCCTCTTTCACTATTTATCTCAGATTGATATAAATTGAAAATGGCATCTTGTTTTGCTTGGGGCAGGGACCAGAGTGGGTTGAGGCCCTGTGGGTGTGGTGTCTGAGCCATGACCTTTTTTCTACCTCTTCTGTTCTTCAGTCACTTAAGTGGCTCAAGAATTTCCCCTATCACCTTAGCTTTTTAAGGCTGAGTACTTTATCTTGCAGATATACACTTAATAAAATCAGCCGGGGCAACAAACCTTGAGAAGATACATCTGACAGGTGTGAGCTGCCCTTGTTTCTTCAAGCCAGCTTTTTGGGGTTTTGATCATTTGGCTGTGTGAATTTTCCTAATGCTACAAAAAGAACTGAGAACAACATTCCCCTTTTTAGTTCCACTACCTGTACTGACAGAAGATCCTCAGTATTCTAAATTTCTACTGGAGATAGAGGTTATATAAAAGCACTCCTTGTGGGTGTTTTTAATTGGTGAACCTGAAGCCTAGGGCCATCTCTTAACTCAGGTGATCCTCTGGGAGAGATGTGTAGGGATGCCTGCTCTGGTTTGGGAAATACCTGGACATTTTTTTTGGGGGGGGGAGTTTGAGCCTGAGGAAACTTGGAGAGATTAGGGACTTCGCTGGGATATAATGCCATAGAGTTTACCTTCCAAAGCAGCCATTTTCTCCAGGGGAACTGATCTCTTATCACCAGGATATCAGTTGTAATCCCAGGAGATCTCCAGCCACCACCTGAAGGTTAGAATGAGACAATGAAAGGCAAAAGCGGCTATAAAATAAAGTTTTTGAAGTCTAACATCTCAAACTTTCAAAAGTTCTTTATTCAGATGGGAGCTCAGTAAAAGTTCAAATATACCAAACCAGAGAATCCCATCTACCTCTTATGACATAAACACAGTATTTCTTATATATACAGTATACCTCTAACTTCTGTAATAATGAAAACAAAAAATCCATGTTACCACATAACTGAATTGAGCATAGTTTTTATACAGTACAAAAACATAGCAATGCTGGTGCATACCTTCCGAATATTTTTTCAAAATATCAAGTTGATAAAAGAGGTAGATTGTAGGTTGGATTCTTTGGTTTGTTATATATGGCTATTTGAAGTTTTACTGATGATTAATTTTTGGTTATAGATCCAGGAGCCAATCCCAAGCCCCTTTGGGGTACTTTTGTGTCCGACCGCCAAACCTCACAAATTATTTCTCTGAGGGTGCTGCATTGGGTGATGTTCTTGCACGCCTATGATTATTCAGTGGAGTTCTGCCCTAGGGTGGCCATGGGACCAGAAGATGTCCTTAGCTGCTTGGCCTTGCTGCCAGCACCAGCAGCAGGAACTCTGTCTTCATCCTTGGCCATCTTGCTCCTGGAGCCCCTTCCCGACCCTCTGATGTCTGCCCCTGAAGTGGCCACTCACTCTGCCAAGGATCCCCTTGTTTTCTGAGTTTTCTGAGTCTTGCACTGAGTGTGAAGGGGGTGGCTGCCCCAGGACATGGAGCCTGCAGACCTCCCATTTGCATCCCAAAGGGATGAACTCTTGGCATACAAAATGTGTTTGTTGTGGGGTATCCAAGTGGTTATCCCACCAACTCTCCAGTAGCAGGTCCTTAAGGCGCTTCATGAGTTCCACCTGGGGATGGTCTGCATGAAAGCGCTTGCAAGGAGCTGTCTGTGGCAGCCGTACATTGACCCTGAGATGGAGACAGGGGTGTGGGGGTGCAACCCATGCCAACAGTCCTGCCCACAGCCCCAAGGGCATCAGTGCACCTATGGGAAGTGGCCTGGGCATTGTGGGCCTGCATGTAGATTTGGTGGGCCCATTTCAGGGTCGGACATTCCTCATTGTTGTGGATGCCTTGTCGAAGTAGTTGGAGGTCCTACCTGTACAATCCATGACATCTCACACTGTCATCAGTGAGCTCCACCAGCTGTTTGCCATGCATCAGTTGCCAGATGTGGTGGTGTCCCACAATGGGACCCCATTTACAGACATGGCTTGATTCTCAAAACGTATTTTGATTTATCACTTTATTTGAATAACTGATTTGAACAAGTAGATGGTAATGTAACTATGACTAATATAATGTAATATAGTTTGGAATAATACTTTTTTCTGGACAGAGGCAGACAAATGCTCTACTTTAAAGTAGATGATGCCCCAAGATGCTTCCATGCTTGAGAGGACAGACGGGGGGCAAAAGGGCAAGATCTCAGCAAACTGCTATCAGCAGTTAACTATTTGCCCATTGTTCTCTTAATGTAGAAATTTACATTTCTATTGTGGTCAAATGATTCCTGTGCAATTCAATCTCAAGTGAATACAAACAAATCTGAATTGCTGGTTTATCTATGGGACTTGCTAACCATTTTCTTTATGCATTAATTTATTCTCACGCTCTACCTATAAGTTTGAACTGATTGCTTCCATCCCATGACATTGTATCTGAGGAAGTGTGCATGGACACGGAAACTCATATCTTGAATAAAACTTTGTGGGTCTTAAAGGTACCACTGGACTCTAAATTTATTGTTCTGCTGCTTCAGACCAACCGGAATCTATCTTGAATCTATCTTCTTTTATTCTCTCCCCCTTTTAGTGAATCACCTCAGCCCCTGTTTGTTCACTTGCACATCCTTTGCAGTCCATCAATGGTGGTCATTTGCTGCGTTCAGCCATGCAGGGCCGAGCCCCAGTCCTGCTTGTGACCTGTTGTTTCTCAGCAACTGCAGCAGTGCTTGATGGCAATAGCCTTGTGTCAGCACAACTGAATCCCAGCAGCTTGGAGTCACAGCATGCAGATGGCTGCCTGGATGAAAATGTGGCACCCCACTCCGCAAGGACTCTGAACTAGCCAAAAATATGTAAAAATCTGAAAAGAAACATGGTTTTGTGTTGCTGATTACAAACTGGTGTTCCAGACAGTTTGTATAACCCCAGCCCTGTGTGTATAATCACCAAGTTGATACTTGTATTTAATCAGGGTCATTTACATTCAAAAGCATTTCCTGGTGCAGAGATTTTGGGCAAAATCTACAGGTGTACATTTCAAAAACATTAACTTTTTGTCTGAAACGACATTTGCAAACTTTACATTTTTGAGGCCAGTTTGAGAGAGGCAGGGCTTTTTACATGCTCAAAGATGTTGTCCATTTTGTGGATCTGAGGGAGCCAAGATGAGAACAGGGGAGCTCACGAAAATCCAGAGCTGACACTGCACCAGTGTTTTAAAACATCAGTCAGGTAAAGAAAATGCTACAAAGTCTTTGAAAAAAGCTGAGGGATAGAGCAGGAGGGGGGATGGCTTCTGATTGCCACAAATCTTGGTGATGGTGGCCATAATCTTTTTGCTCCCTTTTATAAAATGGAAACGGCCTCCTGGGAGGAGACTGTCCAGGGCCCTGTCCATCCAGTGCATCCCTCCTGATTGGCTAGCGACCATACGGCCCGCATTCCACAAAGCCCGCAAGGCCAGTAACCGCCATTGGCCACTGGACATTGCCGGAGACAGAGGTCAGAGTCAGGGGCACTGGTCTGGAGAGTGGGTGACTGAGGGGCCTTCCTCCTGTTGCCCTCACTGCCAGAAAACCTCTTCTGCTTGGGAGTGGGCGCTGAGGCACTGACTGTGGCTCTGGGTCAGGGGCCAAGTGACTGCTTGCTGCCCCTCAGAGCTCTCAGCCCCACTTCTCTCATAGGGTGTCTGTTATGGGGAGAGGAAGAAAAGGCGATTTTAAACTGCCTAGAATTGAAATTGTTGTTGAATTGAAAGACTTGAGGCCTACTCCAGTCACAATTAAGCATTTGATTTCAGTGGAACAGCAAAACTCTGTTCTACTGTTCTGAGCAATACATCACTCCAGCGGTTCCATTTGCTTGTTGGACCTTTCTATACCCACAGCTGTGATTATATAACTGGGAAACTTGTTGCAGGATTTGCCTCTGCTGTGCTGAGTTGGTTGAATCAGCAAGCAACTGCAAAATTCCAGGAGGCCAGTCTTTTCACCATTCAATGACCATGTAATTGGCCCACACAGTTCATTCAGCCCTTTCATTCTTCTGGAACAGCATATGCATGCAGAAGCACGGTGGTTAAATTCTATAGATTTTGGACTGGGCATTGCTTACTGAATCTTTCCTTTTTCCGTGGCTCCTGCTATGTTTGCAAATACAACTGAAATGCCTCTGCATAAATTAAACTGTAATCTTATGCTCTCTTTTTTATTAAGCTTTTTATTTTAGATAAATAAAAAAGTATGAGAGGGAGAAAAAAAGAATATTTCCACTGCAACATTTCCTTCGCCTCTCCCTCCCTCGAGTCTTTTCTTCACTTTTCTGCCTTACTTTGCAAGATAGTCAAAGTAGTAGCATCACTGCCCTCGAAATCCTTCATCTGGTCTTCTGTTTGATGTGAGCTTTGCCATCTTAGCCAATTCAGCAAGTTTATCCAGCCAGTCACCTACTGATGGAAGCACTTGTGCTTTCCAGTTTTTCGCTAGTACCAATCTTGCCGCTGTTATGGCATAAAAGAAGAGATTCTTGGCTTGTGGAGGAAAGCACTCTGGTGGTACACTTAACAACATACATACAGATTTCAGTGGAAATTTGAGTTTAAATATTGCTTCTAGGATTACATGGATTTTTGCCCAGTAGCTATATATAATATCATATCACCACATATGATAAAAAGTTCCCACTTTCTGTTTGCATTTCCAACACTTATCATCAGAACCTTCTGCTACTTTAGTTATTACTTTTGGTGTTATGTACCATCTATAAAACATTTTATACCTATTTTCTTTTAATATTTGACTGTTAATTTAGGAATCTTAGACCATGTAAATTCCCATTGTTCTAATGTCACGTTCATTTCAATATTCTGCATCCATTTAACCATACAGATCTTAACCATTTCTGATTCTGTTTCATACCTTACCAATAGCTTGTATATCTGCCCTTGTAAATGTGGCTTTGCTTTTAATACCTGATTCTCAAATTCTGGGAGCTCCCAGATTGGGTGGTATTTGAAACTCAGAATTAAATCTGGAAATTATTTGAGTGTGTTTCAGCCATTTAATTTGTACATCTTCTGTATTCAAGGTTTGTAAATTTTTAAGTTTGCCTGTTTTTGCCCTCTGGCCCTGGGCTCTAGCCTCTTTGCTCTCAGAGGCCTCAGTGCCTGGAGCCAGCAGCAGGTGAGAGGGCCCTGGGCAAAGGGTCGTGGTGGAGGGCTAGCTAACGAGGGCCTCTTGGCCTGCTAGGCTGGGCCTGCTGACTGCCTGCTAAGGAGGTCTGTCTCGGCACTGCTAACGAGCTGCCCAGCCCCCACCCACCCCACTTGATTTGGCTGTGAGCTGCGGCCCAAAGCCACCTTAAGCTGCCTGGCCTGGGGCCAGGGGAGGGGGCCCTTTCAGGGCCCGTTCTTAGGAACGGACTTTGAGGCTAGTATCATATATTTCCTCAAATGCCCAGAGAAGCTCAGGTGCCATTCAGAAATTCTTCTGGCACATAGGTGGGCGTAATGTTCCCGCAGCCCTTAAGCTGTTCAAGGCCAAACCTCTAGCATAGATGATGTATGGGGCCCCATTGTGTATAAATGCCAATATTTCCAGCCTAGAAAAGACCCAGGCTAAATTTTTAAGATCCCTGCTCCAAGTACCAACCAGCATTTCCAATGCTGCAATCCAGGTAGAAACAGGAATGTATTCTGTCCAGACCAGAATATGGATATGTGCTGCCCACTGCCAATAGTGGCTGCTGCCGCAAGCCACCAATTGCGGCCGCTGATTGCCTGCCACTGCTTGCGGTGGCAGCAGCATGTGTAGGCGGGTGGCAGCAGCGCCCGAGATGAGCAGCCGAGGATTTCCTGCACCAGCCGCCAGGAGCAGGCACAAGAGCTGAACGCCTCTGCCATTACTGGCTTGGCCGTGGTCGGGCCCAGGCGGCCACCTAAAGCCATATTCATTGTCTTCTAGCTCATCCTGCAAAGTTTGCAGGAGACGCCTGGCCAGCTGGGTTAGGGCATGCACACCAGTGCGCCTCTGCCTGGTGCCGGCATGGGGGTGCTCTCCACCTTGGGTCCTGGCAGAGAGGGCTGCATGCCAGTCCCCAGCTGTTCCCCGCCTCGTTCCCCTCACCCTTCTGCCCCTCTGTTCATGGCGGGCCGCCAGGAGAGTGAGCGCGCAGCCCCAAACTTTAAAGTACCTTTGGGCTTCTCGTTCCCAATCTCCACTCCACTCTCAGAAAGTATCGCGACGTCAGAAAGTGACGACACGTCACTCCAATTCAAAAAGGGAGCAATCGATTTTTACTTAAATGATGCAGCTGGCGAAAGTGACTGAAGGCGCGCGGCTCCCGATTGGCCCCTTGGCCCGTCCCAGATGTCAGCGGGCTGATGGGCGAGCAGGCTGACCGGGTGAGGCTTCGGAGCGGGGAAATGCCTCTGGCCCCAGGGATGGGGCACACAGGCTACAGTTTGCACCAGTCAGGAGGCACATAGGTGGGCAAAACACAAACCCATTTCTGTTTTCTGGAGGTGGGAAATGAGCTGGGAAAGGGAGGCGGGGTGTGTAATCTAGCAGCCTCCTCCCGATCATTTGAGCAGCTTGTTTTAAAGCCAACCATTAGCACAAAATGTCTTTTTTTTGGCTCCCAGGACAATGTTCAGTGTCTCAGAAATCCCCCCAGACTGCAAAAGAACATTAATTCCAAAGGGGGGAGAGAATGCTGTATTGTTCTGGCATTGCTCCGTAGCAAGAGGGCAGTGTTGATTTTTATTAAAAATTACCAAATTTACCTTTAAAAAAAGCTAATTTGGGGGCTGGGGTGGGGGAGAAACTTCCCATCCTCTATATGTCAGCCTCTTCAAGTATTTAAAAGGCTGCCATATAGGGGTTGGAGCAGAGTTGTTATCTCTTGCCCCGGAGGGATGGACCAGATCCAATGGGATGAAATTAATTCAAAAGAAATTCCATCTAAACTTCCGGAAGAAGTTCTTGACATTTAAAGTAGTTTCTCAATGGAACAGGCTTCCTTGGGAGGTGGTGGGTTTTCCATCATTGGAGATTTCTAAACAGAGGCTGGCTAGCCATCTGACGGAGAGGTTCAAGAAGGCGACAGGTTACAGTGGATGAGCGATAGGGTTGTGAGTGTCCTGCATAGTGCAGGGGGTTGGACTAGATGGCCCAGGAGGTCCCTTCCTTTATTCTATGATTCTATGAAAGTTTCAGTCCATGAGAAAACTGCTATGCTTTGATGGGAGGCTTGCTGTGATTGACAATCCAAGGATCAGATGGAGAAGTGTGGCTTGTTTTTGCTTGCAGCCTCGTCAGGAGGCAAAAAGCCGAGATGAGGCAGAGGGAAAATGCAGGGGTGTGTGTGTCTCTCTTTGAGGAGGGCAGTAAACGCTAGATTTACTATCCCACGTTTGCAAGCAGGAAGCCACTCACATTTTACCCCTCCGTGCGGAAATGGTCTCAGTCTCCTGCTACAACATGTACTCACTGCTGAAATCACCAATAAAGATCTATTCATTTGCCCAGAAGCTTGGCATTCTTTCTTATTTTTTTATACTTATTTTACAAAGGGAAAAATTAAATCCTGCAACTCAAAGTATACAATTCAGGAGCAGTTTTCTGTATAATCTGTTGTTGCAAAGTTTTATCAGATACCCAAGTATCTGCTTGGCCAGATTTGCTGCTTGGCCAGATTTCCACTGGAAGAGTTAGCCAATTGCCAGATAAAGATTCCTTGCCAAACAGGTAATGTAATGTAATGGAGGGAATACGAGATCATCCAGTTTTTAATTGTTCAGTGTCCTTTGAGGCACTGTCCCTTGAAAGTAATTTTATATCTCCATAGTCCAAAAAAGAGAAAGATTTTGTGCCGGAGAGAAATTTGTCCTTTTAAAAACAAGAAATCCGATTGGATGCTGATTGTGATAAAAGGCTTTTTCAAAACCTAGTGGCTGGAGACTTTTAGTTATATTATTGACAGAGTTTAAATATG
This sequence comes from Paroedura picta, assembly GCF_049243985.1. Lineage (NCBI taxonomy): Eukaryota > Metazoa > Chordata > Lepidosauria > Squamata > Gekkonidae > Paroedura > Paroedura picta. The sequence goes on along the minus strand of NC_135381.1, from coordinate 22,945,251 downwards.
CAAAAAGCTCCTTAAAAGAATAAAATAGTATTATTTAGAAGAGAAACCACATTGTATAGAAAGAGGGGAGACCTAATTCTTCTGTGGTTTTAATTCTGTCAGTTCTGGAGGCAAGCAGGGAGGCAGTGTGCTCAAAGAAGCAGGAAATGTCCAAATGAGCCAATCAAGACACAGGGGGAAAGTATTTGAAAAATATCAGGAAGTTCCTAATCTATGCTAACTATACATCTCCTCCAATGCTTCCTGTAGAATATTGTTCATATCCTTCTGAATCATGCACACTACAGGTATTACATATTCCAACAATATTCAATCTGCTCAGATGCATATTTTACTCAGATGTAATGCTGGCTTCAGTGGCACTTCAATGGATCCCAACCATCATAATGTTGTTTTTTAAGACATCACAGAACTCTGTGTTCTTAGAAAATTGTGTTCGTCCTTCACTTTTGTGATCAATTATTTTAATTATTTTTTTTTAAATCTTGTATTTGGCACAGGCAGAGCAGTGGCTCACAACAAAAATTAATACAGAATTTAAGATAAGGATAAAACGAATAACCCCATACTCACCCAAGCCCCTAAAGACCCCTCCTCCAGCAGTCCACCAGCAACCCAGGAGAACATGGTGACTTCAGAGAGTAACAGAGGAAGGACCCACGATCTTCCTTAATTATCAATAGGATTATAAACTTTGGTGGGCTTAGAAGAATGCAACACTGTTAAGGAGGGCAAAACAGTGAGCAATTCCTACGCCTGTAGTCATCTGAATGGATGCTGGTTATGATCCTATTAAGGGGGAGGTGGTTTCTTTTGTGCTTTCAAGTAAAATGCCGTTGATAATATGTTAAAAATCCAAACACAGGAATAAGCACTTGGATATTATGATTTCCCGACAATGCCATAAAGAGCTTTTAATATGGTTTTCAGAGGGTCAATAACTCAAAATCAAAGACCTCTCCTGAGAACAAAGGCTGGTTTATTCTATACTAGCTGGTTTATTCTGTAAGCATTTTATTACTTTTGCTTCTGCTCTTATTAAAATCCATAGAGTTTTAGAGCAGGTCGTTTTTGTTGAAAGGTTAAGAATGGGAATCATCTCAATGGAAACAAGAGACGCTGTTGAGTTGATGTTTTAGCTCTAATAATTTATTTGGATGAAAGGGGAGGGAAAATTGTGAAGTTGCATTATCAGCTTCATGGATTCCATACTGTGTCACATATTGATTAGTTGCCATTGCTAATTTGTCAATTTTTTTCATAATTTTGGCCTACAGCATGACTCTCAGACAAATTTGTTGACTGGTCTCATGTGAGGAGACATACTGTCACTCTGCACATTAAGAATTATATTTGATGCACTGGATTTTTTTAAAAGGTTTTAATACTATCCAGTGCAGTGTTTCTTCCATTTGTTTTAAAGCCTTTCAAGCTAACGCTTTCAGTCCTGGTCCCACCCCACCCCCCACCCCTTTTGGGGGGATATCAAACCATTTGGAACAGCAACAATACAAGGCTTCAGCCACTCTCAAATTGTGGTCCAGGGACCACCACCAATAGCTACAAATTTACTTGGAGAAAAATACTGAAGTACCAGAGATTTCACCGAGGCTTCTGCTGCATGTTGAAGAGTCAAGCCACATTTCTTCTTCTTCTTCTTTGCCATTTTTTTCCATTTTGCAAATAGCAACTTGCTTGTGCAGCAAATGCAAAGGCCTGCAGTAAAGACTTGCCAAGAAATCCTCAGCTTTATAAACAGCTGTACACGGAAGCAGCTTGGTTGCATTGTGCCAAAAAGAGGACAAATGGTGTGATTGAATTCTCAGAAACCTTTCAAGCATACTCCTCAACATGATGTTCAGATGTTGAGGTACCCCAATGTTTAAGAAAAATGAATATCATAGTCTCTACCCCAAAAGTACGACATCCATACTTCTCTCATTTTTGGTTTCCGTATTGGTTTTGTAGAAATAAGATTCTTGCAACAACAAAGTTCCATACAACCTTGTTAAAGGATGAGGTTAATATTATGATTTTGGATGAGATGTGGCAACACTACATTACTCCTCATTGCTGGGCAAAAAGGATTGAAGCAACCTTCATGTAGCATGGTTATGCCCATTCAGACACTGTTTAATGCTAGTTGGTAACTATCTGTAGACACTAGTGGGATTAAGAGAGGGAGGAGCAATAGAAATTCCAGTGAAGAGTACCCTCTACTGGCAGGCAGGTAAAGGACAAGCCAGAGCTGGTGGGCTTCTCCATTTCCCTCCCAAGCTCTCCAAAGGTATGGAAGAAAGCAGGTGAATAACTAGAAGGCAAAATTCTATTCATTTTAAGGCAACAATGGGAACTCCCATGTGGATTGCTTGTATTTGACAAAGGTCCTACAGTTGACTGGAGGGTGCTCATTATGGGAACTTCTGCTATAAATGTATTTCATCCACTCAGACAGCAACATTGACAATTGCCTTTTTTACATTTCAGAATACCAAAGGACACATATGTGATCTGACAGCTGAATGAGCAACTTTTCCTTCTTCTGTCTTTCTCTTTCTCTGTATAGAAAGATACTATCAATATTATTTGTCAGAATCTGGTTAGGAAGCTCCATGTAGAAGTCCTTCTTTGGTATGTGGACAGAAGAATTGCTGTTAGCGGCCACGTTGATTTTAAATCCATTTACAATGACTGAGAGGAGATATGTCAACCAGTAATTTTATACATAGCCCTTCGGAAGTGAAGAACATGCTTGTTGCATGATATGCTGTCTAAATCAGGTGTTCTAACAGAAGCAAGACTTTCACACATATCTTTTGGCACTCTTCGCTTTGTTTGTTCACCCTTCTAAGATTTCTAGATTTTTGATATATGTGACATCTCTGAAATCTCAAAAACCCAAATCCCCAGCTTTTGTAGATTGAACCTTTTGCAGCTTTCAGGATTTGGGGATCCAAGCAGTAGCTCACTAATTTTTCATTCTGCTACTAGCCTTTCTCCACATGTAACCCATTGCTTTGGCCATCCATAGCTTGATCCCTCTAGAGCAGGGGTAGTCAAACTGCGGCCCTCCAGATGTCCGTGGACTACAATTCCCAGGAGCCCCTGCCAGCATTCCTATGCCCCACCAAAGTGCCCCAATTCAGGGGCAAAGCATATGACTTGCTTTCAGAATGCCTGAGGTCTACTTCCTGGTAGCTCTATAACAGTACAGTTGAAGATGTGAGCATGACTCACAAATGTGCATATGGAAATACATGTTGTTAGTCTTTCAGGTGCCTCTGGACTTTTGCTCCACTTAGACCAATGCATACAGGGAAAAGCCAGGCCAGCCCAGGTCCTCCCCCACCTATGATGTTCCAGCAGGGACACAAAATGTTCCATCGGGTTCCATGGTGCTTCGTGTTGCTGCAGGGCCAAATGAGGTGTATTTTCACCCCTACAATGGTGGGATAGCATTGTGATGCTATCCCACTTTCCTGCAGTAAACCCCCCTGCCCCTCCCAAGGCCACCACTGTGGCAAGGCACAGTGGATCCTTTCTGCCCCTGAAGTGTGTAGGTGCATGCACAACTCCAGGACAGACTGTGTGTGCTGGGAGATTTCTTCCCCCATGAGTACATGGGAAGCAGCGGCCTGGTGTGGCTGTTGCCATCCCCCTGAAAAACTGTCACCCAATCCAGCCACACCACGCAAACCCTCCAGTTAATCTAAAATTCAAAAACTGAGCAAGAAAGCCAGGGATTAAGGTTCCCTAGAATTTAAACCGTTAGCGACCCAGGAAGAGCCAGCAAAACATCAGACATGGATGGCCCACAAACAGCAGGCACAATCATAGTCACAACATCAACAGGGGACCCAAGGGGGTCAGGGATCCCAATAATAAGGGGAAGAGGCAGAGACAGCGGTGGGAGGAGGTTGGACACAAGAAGGGGCTTGAGATACAATCAAGTTCGGGCCCCTTCTAACCTCTGCCCCATCTCTCGGGCCACTAGGAGGCAATGGTGAACAACCCACCTCCAACACTGAGGGTGTTCAACACCAGGTTGGTCAACAACAAAGCCTCCACCCTATTTTGCAGAGCAGGAGGCACTCCTGGCGTGCCTGATGGAAACTTGGACCAGGGATGGTGAAACAGTCGCTCTCAAATAACTAGCCCCTGCCAAGTTATCCATCCACCATCAGTCACGGACTGTGAGGTAGGGAGCAGTAATCCTGATCCATGATAAGATCCCCTTCACTGCTCTCCCTGCACCAAACATCCCAGGAATTGAATGTGTTGGCCTCAGGTGGGGCACAGCTGAGAACATGGCCAACTGGCTGGTGTACAACGCGCCCAATGTACCACCAGATGCCTTGCCAGTTCTGCTGGAGACGGCTGCCTCCTGGACATTACAGTTCCCTAGACCAGGGGTAGTCAACCTGTGGTCCTCCAGATGTTCATGGACTACAATTCCCACGAGCCCCTGCCAGCATTTGCTGGCAAGGGCTCATGGGAATTGTAGTCTATGAACATCTGGAGGACCACAGCTTGACCACCCCTGCCCTAGACTATTAATTCTGGGGGACTTTAACATTCAAGCGGAACTGCCATCCTCTGGCAATGGGCTAGATCTGGTGTCAGCCATGGTGACATAAAGGCTCTCACAGTTTGTTGTTGGCCCTACCCACCAGGCAGGCCACACCCTGGACATCATTTTTGGAGCAGGGTTGAATGTGGATCTGGTCACGACTAAAGCCATGCCATGGTTGGACCACTATGCTTTGAAGGCCCAACTAGGGTACCACTCCCACCTCAGTTGGACGCCAAGCAGATCTGAATCTCTGTCCATTATTTTTGACACTTCTGGAGGGCCACTTCTTGGAGAACAGGAAACAAAGTCTTCTGGGCCAGATGAACTGCATCCAAGGGGACTAAAAGAACTTGCAGATGTTATCTCTGAACCTCTGTCCATTATTTTTGACACTTCTTGGAGAACAGGTGAGGTGCCAGATGATTGGAGGTGGGCAAATGTTGTTCCCATCATTAAGAAATGGGAAAAGGAGGATCTGGGTAATTATCGACCCGTCAGCTTGACATCTGTAGCTGGCAAAAGTTTGGAACAAATAATCAAACACTCGGTCCTTGAGCAGCTGGAACTGAGAGCTGTGATTTCTAAGACTCAGCACAGGTTTCACAAGAATAAGTCATGTCAGCCATGGAGGGATGGACCAGAACCAATGGAATGAAGTTATTCAAAAGAAATCCTGTCTAAACATCAGGAAGAAGTTCCTAACAGAGCCATTTCTCAGTAGAACAGGTTTCCTCGGGAGGTGGTGGGTTTGGAAATTTTTAAGCAGAGGCTGGATAGCCATCTGATGGAGAGGCTGATTCTGTGAAGGCTCAAGTTACAGTGGATGAGCAATAGGGATGTGAGTGTCCTGCATAGTGCAGGGGGTTGGACTAGATGGCCCATGAGGTCCCTTCCAACTCTATTATTCTATGATTCTATAATTCTGTGTTTGCTGTTTTAAACATTGCCTTATCTGTCTCTTCTAAGCCTACCACCCTATCTCCAATATCTCCCCCTCACTTATGTAGAGATTTTCCTTGTATTCTTATGACTTGCTCACTCCGCAGAATTACAAGCCCTTATTTTGGGGCCCCACAATGCAGTTGCCCAGGAGTTCCCAGCTGTCAGAGTACTGCTACTGAGTGGCTGCTTTGGAAAGATCATTCAAGGAGAAGTCTGGTTATTTATTGGGTTTTAGTAAATTGCAACAAGGTGGGGTATAACATGGGGCCAGGAGTGGGGGTTTTCTTTACCGCCATGTTGGGGGTATTTTTATGTCTTTCAATGGGGTTTTAGCAGGGTTTTAAGACACCGTGTCCTGCCATGAGCCACAAGGGAGTGGCGGGAAATAAATTGAATAGCAATAGCAATAGCAATAGCAATAGCAATAGCAATAGCAATAGCAATAGCAATAGCAATAGCAATAGCAATAGCAATAGCAATAGGAAGAAGAAGAAGAAGAAGAAGAAGAAGAAGAAGAAGAAGAAGAAGAAGAAGAAGAAGAAGAAGAAGAAGAAGAAGAAGAGGAAAGGAGCCACTGCATCAGCAGCAGATGGGGAAGACCAGGAGTTTTAATGTGTGTTGAGCATGAATGGTCAATGGTAATAAATGCTTATGTAAGGGCTATTAAATCTTAACTTTAATCTCATTACCTCCCCATGGGTAAACATCAGTTCCTAGGGTCCCTAATTGGAGATTGTTCTGTGATTCTAGGCAGGAGAGAATAATGTTCCAAACTCCCACCTGTTCTGATAAATAGGGATATCATTAGCAACCTGAAGTAGGTGATCACGACTCCCCTATTTTTCCCCCTCTGTAAATTACACTAAATAACCATAATGCTGCAATTTACCAGTCCAAAGTTCATCCTATTCAGCAAGCCATCCATAGTCAACAGTTTAAAGAAAAAGGACCCGCTGGGAAAATAGGGACCTCATCAGATGCCATAAAAACCAGCGGATCTGATAGGTCCCATTTTTCCCCCTCCCCCTTCTTTTTGAGAAGGTTCTAATGAAGCCAAGCACCAGAAGGTAGAAAGACAGAGAGACTGTCTTTTTCTGTGAATTATTCTGGCCAGTAAATGCCAGGATCTCGTTTTCCGGAGTGTTTGCATACATGCTGTGTTTTAAGCAGATGGGGGAGGAGGGACTTATTAAATTTATTTGATTATTTATTTATTTAAAACATTTATTGGCTGCCTTTCTCCCTTGTGGGACTCAAGGCGACTTCCAGTATAGATCAAACCCATGTTAAATGCTGTTTTCTTTACCTGCATCAGATCAATGCAATTACCAAAAAGGGAACAGAAACCCAGCCGAGACAAAGTCAGGAAATCAAAAGTTGAGCTACAGAACAATGCAAAAGCAATCTTAAAAATTATTACAAATATTTATTAAAGTGCACCAACAATATATTAAAAACAAAGTAAAAACAACACATATCTAATTGCACATAAAGAACAGACCAAATGTGTTTCAACCCACAGGGGTCTTCCTCAATGGTCAATATATACTGTACAATGCTCTCTTGTCTAAAAACAAATGTTAATGTTTTACTGAGTGGTCAAGAGAAATCCTGGAAAAATGAATGTTAAAGAAATCTACAATTCAAAAATTAAAAGGTAAAAATGCCCATATTTCAAACAAAATCTCTCCATATGTACCTCAGCTATAATCTTATTCTGAATCAAGACTGCATTTCAGTTGTGTGAGAAAAAGCTTTGTCATTGCAATGGGGGAGGGGGGGACCTTTTATGCCAACCTGTTAGGCTGATGCAATACAGCTGTTATTGCATCAGCAATTTTCTTTGGACTAGCGTTGAAGTCCAGCAAAGGAATGTGTCAGGGGGGAGGGGGAGGGAGGGAAGAAGGGACAAAGATAGTGGTTTACCTACCTCCTTCTCAGGCCACCCACCTCATTCTCAGGCTACCTACCTCACAGGGCTGTTGTGAGGATAAAATGAAGACCCAGCAGAAGTTGCTAAGCCCCTTTTGGTCCCTATTAGGGAGAACAGCGAAGTAGGTAAATAAATTTAAAAAAATAAAGTGCCATTGAGAGAGCTACATGGGATGGTGATGATGATTATTTATTACGGTCATTGACCAGCATCAAAGTATCTACAGACCACAAAGCTACATGGGAGACACTCAATGGGAGAGTGTGCCAAGGGGGCTCCAAAGTTCTTGATGTCAGTTGAGTCACATCCAAGAGGCTATGTTGGCTACAGGATTTGGACAGGGCAATGTCCCTTTTGACAAGGTTTGGTGAGGACACACAGTCTCTGCAAGGCACCCACTTCACATTGGAAGAATGGGATGGATGAGCTTTGAATGCCACCAGTGGTCTTCTTGGATGCTCCTTCCATTCTGAGGATAGCATTGACTTTGGAGCAATGGGACTTTGGGTAGCCTTGCAACCCTGGAAAATGCCAAATGGGATGATGAAAATCTGCAATCCGCATGGGAGGCCTGATCTGGGGCCCGAGCCTTCTGCCCCCAAAGTCCAGTCCTGACAGCACCCCTGATTGCACAACTTGGTGGGCATCATGGGAAGTGCTTGACTCAGACACTGGATCCATTTTAAAAAATTGCCCATAACCCATATGTGCCCATCTGTCTGTTAATAACCTTGCTCAGTACACACAAAGTGTCCATTGCTTGTATTGAACACCACTTAGCATTTTGTTATTTTGAATCACTCTGCACGTGTCAATACAGACCGGTATCCCCATACCTATGTGAGCCTGTGGCCAGTATTATACTATTAATATAGATAAGGACTTGTCACTGATGAAAGAATCTCACTGAAAATGGACATTACCTGGATTCCATTTTGACAGAAGTCCTAAAGAATAAAGAAACAAGGAAAATTAAAAAAATAGGACATTTTTCTTTCTTTTATGAATATATTTATCATATTGCCAGGGGATAGGTCTGTTTCTGTTTGGTTTAATTATTAGACTGTCCTTATACTCTTGTATGATCTCTCAGTCCTGCCAACGCCATAATGGGAGGGGGGGGATGTCACCTGACACCACAAAGAAATGTTTTCAGAGTTCCAAGTACCCCCCTTCTGGAGTCCTCTTTAGGAAAAGATGAAGTGCTTAATAGTTTGAGTGGAAAGACTGCCCTTAAAATATGTCTGCTCTTAGGAGGCTTCTGGGTATTCAGGTGGCAGGATGCTTTGGAAGTCACTCTTTTCCCATAAAGTTTATCAGGTTGAGGGTCTCTTGATTTTCAAGGAGCAGCAAAGCCTCTTAGCTTCAGGAGGCAGCCTCATCTGGACCAAGCAGAGGGACACCCCCCCAACCTTCCGCTTTGGATTGGATCAATGCAGGAAAGTGGTCTTTGATGGACTTTCAGGCTCTGTGATCTCCCAACCCTGGGGGTTTAAAGGATGAGCATATCAATTCAGGACCACTGAACTGCATTTCCATTGCAGGAGGGCTCCACCTCCCGCTTTTGTCTGCTGCCCCTCTGCTCCTCCTACTTTGGTCCCTCTCCTTTCATGCTTTGTTTAGCAAACACAAAACACACTCTGTTGCTGGGGTTGCAGGAAAGCTTTGCATAAAACACTTTTGAAAGGGGACTAGTGCAGCTCAGTGTACCTGCCAGCACCTCCAGGGTCAAAATCAATCCACAGCCAGGACATAGCTGTGTATATTTGGGGCTGGCTCGTCTTTCTTAACTCATGCAGTTGCAAAAGTCTTGGCTAAGTGAAACCCTTGGACATAGTCTACGCCAGGTAGAAAAGCCCATTCACATTTAACTGAGAATGATTTGTTCCCCAGGATTCTTTAAGAAAGGCATATTCCTAGGACAGAACTTTGGATTACCAAAGATGCCAAAAATGCATACCTTTGGTCTAGGGCAGGGGTAGTCAATCTGTGGTCCTCCAGATGTCCATGGACTAAAATTCCCATGAGCCCCTGCCAGCGTTTGCTGGCAGAGGCTCATGGGAATTGTAGTCCATGAACATCTGGAGGACCACAGGTTGATTAACCCTGGTCTAGGGTATCTGTGATGTGTTTCTTATACACATCTAGGGGAACATTTCCCTGACAGTTTCACCAGACAATTGAAGGATTGGGACTCTAGTTTGTGCAAAACCAGTCTAGCATTGCAGTTTCCCTCCATATTTTCAAAAACAGCTTCCAATTCCTTCTGCTTATTAGATCCTCTTTTTTGGTACCCATCCTTGACATATGTATGTCCTGACTCTATTGCTGTTTTTGTTTATATTGGGTAACCCTTGCTAAATCCTTTAGTGGATGTTGCTAGAATCGTCCCTGTCCTTCTCTAGAAAATAGGTCTAAGAACCGGGGAATGGACAAGTCTCATGTCTAGCATGCATTAACAGAAATTCATGCATGTGGACATGAATTCACGCAGCCTTTTTCACAAGTGCAGCCTCTTTCACACTGATAAACTATTCAGGGCAAAGTATGTGTTTTTTAGAACCTTTTATGAGAGTAATAAGAGAATCTTGTTGCATCAAAGGCTAACACATTTATTATAGCATAAGCTTTTGTGAGAGAGTCCACTTAGTTAAATGTATGAAGGGTAACATCTAATATGAATATCCTTCTGGCTTCTAAATCAATGGGCAATGTACTACTACAGAGGACATGAATAAAACAGGAAGTATTGAAATCTAAGCAATGATTAATAATTTGTGTGTATGTGGGGGGGGGATGATTAATGATGAGCCTGGATGTGAGAACCAGGGGTCTGTAGGGTGGTGGTGGAAATCTCTATTTTGTCTGTGAAAATTTTGAAAAAACTGCGTCTTAGCAACTATAAAGGATAGAGACTTGTTTTTTTGTTTGTTTAAATGAGATCTAAGATTACAGCATGTTATGCTGGTTAAAATGCCAGATTAGGAATTGGCAAACCCAGTTTGCCATGGAAACTTGTCTGGTGACCTTTGGCCACTATATGCACACAGCCTCACCTACCTCACAGGGTTGTCATGAGGGTAAAATGGAGGACAAAAGAGCAATGTAAGCCCTTTTGGGTCACCACTGGGGAGAAAAGCAAAGTATAAAGCAAGTAAAAATACCACACCAAAACTCTGCCCTCAGATTAGCTTGCATGTTCTTACTAATAAGTAAGAGCCCACTTATTGAGAGAGTGATGATTATGTTATCCGTTCAGTTGTGCCCGACCCTCGGTGATTCTACAGGAAAGTCTTCGCCATGTGCCCCTGTCTCTGACTGCTTCTTTCAGTTGGTTCATGGTCATCCCTGTATCAGCTTTGATTGTGTCGAGCCAGCAGATCCTTTGGCGACCACGCGTCCTTTTGCCACTGGCCATGCAGAGCATTAATGATTTTTCTAGCAAGTTTGATCGCATGATATGTCCACCTGACAGAATTAGGATCCATACCACATTTTACCAACTTGTCAACAAGAATATCATGAGGAAGCTTATCAAACGCGTTACTGAAATCCAGATAAACTATGTCAACAGCATTTCCATGATCCAGAAAGGTAGTCACTTTCTCAAAAAAAGAGACATGGTCTGACATGATTTGTTCTTGCAAAATCCATGCTGAGTCTTAGAAATCACAGCTCTCAGCTCCAGCTGCTCAAGGACAGAGTGTTTGATTATTTGTTCTAAAATTTTGCCAACTACAGATGTCAAGCTGACAGGTTGATAATTACCTGGATCCTCCTTTTTCTCTTTCTTGAAGATGGGGACAACATTTGCCTGCCTCCAATCATCTGGCCCTGAAGACTTTGTTTCATTTAATGAAACTAGGTGTTTGTGGACTGCTCCAACAGTGATCCTAGGCCACCATTCCTGTCCCCCCTATTGTGTTACGTTTTTGCCACATTGATCACTATTTCCCTCACAAGAGAAGACTGAGGAGAAATAGGAGATAAGCAGTTCAGCCCCTCTTCATCATCTAATTTCACTTTCTTGTCCTCACAGTGGTCCTATGGTGACCCTATTATTTTTCTTGCTTGAAATATAACTAAAAAAGCCTTTTTTTGTTATTTTTAGCATTTCTTGCTAGCCTAAGCTCATATTGAGCTTTAGCTTTTCTAATACTCCCCCTACAATTATTGATTATTTGTTTATACTCATCCTTGGTAATAAGGCCTTCCTTCCATTTCCTAAATGATTCTTTTTTATTCCTCAAATCTTTTGACAACTGCTTATGGAGCCAGGTTGGCTTCCTTAGGTTCCTTCCATCTTTTCTTCTCAAGGGAATTGTTTGTGATTGAGACTTCAGTATTTCACTTTTAAGAAACTCCCAGCCCTCTTGGACTCCCATCTCTTTAAGTCTTTCTGACCACGGGATTCTACGCAACATACCTTTAAATTTGTGAAAATCAGCTTTCCTGAAGTCGAGTCTATACGTACGACTAAGTAAAGGTTTTCTCTTAACCACAATTGAAACTTCCAAAAGCACATGGTCACTGCTACCAAGTGTGCCCACTACTTCCACCTCATCTACCAGTTCTTCCCTACTGATGAGAATCAAGTCTCAAATAGCAGAGACCCTGGTTCTACTCTCTACTTTCTGGGAAATGAAGCTGTCTGCAAGACAAGTTAAGAATTTAATGGAGTTTGCATTTTTAGCAGAGTTGGTCTCCCAACAGATATCTGGGTAATTGAAGTCACTCATGACCACTGTTTCCCCCTTTTTTGAAAATTGTGTAATTTGGTCTAGCAATATCTCATTCAAGTCCTCTGACTGTCTTGGTGGTCTTTAGCAGACCCCACAAGAATACCACTCTCATTTCCTACTCCTTTTATTTACCGAAATATACTCAACTGAACTGTCATGTTCAGGTACCTGTATTTCTTCACAAGTATAAAGATTCCTAACATATATTGCTACACCTCCCCCCTTCTGTCTGTCCCTTTTGAATAGATTGTACCCCTCAATTTTAGTATTCCAATTGTGAGTATTATCCCACCAAGTTTCTGTGATTCCTATTAGGTCATAACCCCCTTCCTCTATTACGATGACTAGTTCCTCCTGCTTGTTTCCCATACTCTGTGCATTAGTGTAGAGACATTGTAATCTATCTAGCCCATCTCCAGACTATAAAGATTAGCTCCTCAGGCAGAAAGGACTCCTTTGGAAGTTGGACAGGGTTGTTGTGCAGAAGAAACATTTAAGGCCTCCTTGTTGTGGAGTTGAAACATAAGGCCTACAGCACAGGGTTGTTGTGCAGATAAAACAGAAGACAAAATAACCTCTGCTACAGCATCCAGTTTCATCTGCACAACAACCTTGAGAGGTAGGCCTCAAATCTACAAAGGGTTGTGGCTTGGCTGCATCTTCCTTTCAGCAGCAAGGCCGGGCACCGCAGTATTTTGTGTGAAGGAGCTTTTCTGTGCCCTCCCTGTCAGACAACTGTTAGGCAGAAGGAGAAAGCTTTCCCCCCTCAAAAGGAAAGAACTACACCCACATACTCCTCTGTGTTGCTCTCAGAAGGACATGCCTCCCTCGCCTCAGTCAGGGGCTGTTAGAGGCTTCCTTCCCAGCAGGGCTGAAGGAAGGGGTGGTGGTGGTTACGATCAAAGGACTCCAAGGAACTGAAAGAACTGAAAGAACTGTGAGGTGAAAAAATTGTGATGACATAGTTAGGAGTGGGGTATGCACTCTGATTGGGTAGCCATTGGATGGACGACCAATCAGGCTACAGAAGGACACAGCCAGGAGCCATACAGGCAACTTGATTGGCCTGTAAACGGTGAGGCCCAATTCCACCCACCACCCACTTATCGTTTTATTTATATGGTACCGATACCGATGTTCACTAGTCATCTTTCTACCATCTGGTATTCGAGGCAGCTTGCAATGTAAACAGAGCATAAAACAGAAATCTATAAAACATACAAAAGACCATGAATTAAAATTACAATTGAAAACCGCTGATACGTAGGAAAAACAAAACTAATAAAATGCCATCAAAATAAAACCATCTTAGAAGGATATAAGTCTGCTTTGGGTTGAATTGTAACTATAGATCCTTCTCCCTGCTCCCAACCCCCCCCTCCCCGGCCTTAGATATTCATCTGCAGTTGCATACATGCTTAGGGATCAAAGGCTCGGCCTGACTATGAAATTTAAGCATGATCATCTAACAGATTTTGCAAACGTTTAATGGGATGGAAAATCTGTGGTAGAAAGTTGGGACAACAGACAGAAGGAAATTGACAACTGACAAACTTCAATCAGCACTTAGACAAAAGAAAAAGAGACTTCTTAAAGGAAACCAGATTGTGGTTTAGTAGGTTTCTAGTAGGTAAAAAAGCTGCTTGAACCTGCTTGAACATAATGGGCTAGGAGAATAGAAGCCCATTGACCATGACTGAAGAATATCAGATGACCATTACAGATACCAGCCATTACGAGTTTATAGTAAAGAAAGCAGGACAATTAAGAGTTCAGATTTCATTCATACATACTGTATTAGAATCTCCTCTAAGTTGCAACAGATACTTCTGATCCATGTTTCAGGTTTGGAAAAAAAACCCTCTAGAACTGGCAAGGGGGGGGTGAGAAAGAGAATGGGACTTGAATTATGTGTGTGATTAACAGTGGCTTCAAGACAGAGAAAAGGAAATGTTTCCTGAAACAACATGCAATTGGTTTATGGAACTCACTGCTACAAAATGATTGACCAGTAGTTTTAGAGAATTGATCTGTCGAGAGCTATTAGCCAAGATTACTGTTTTAATTATGTAACTTTTCGTTATACACATTTCCCATTTTCAAGAAAGCTTATGAGATAATATTAGAAGTTAACAAAATAATATGAACAATGATCTTAGAGGGGCATAATCCTTCTTAGAATGACCCTGATTGTCTCAGCTGCTTTTCTTGCTCATAACTGAAGGACAAGGGATTCAAGATTCTTCAAATGTCCATCTAAGGGAAGAATACTGTCTAAACAGCAATTGATATTATTCAACATCCATAGGTGTCTTCTTGCCCAGCTGGTCTGGGAATATGGGCTAGGGAGCCACCCATACGTTGATGACACACAGTTCTATCTGTGGACGAGTGATCAGCCAGATACACCCCCAGATTTGTTGGCCAAATCATGGCAGGGTGGCTTTGGCTGAAACAACCCTTTGAAGACTGAGGTCCTGTGGTGGGGAAGAAGGGGCCAGAAAAAGAAGTGTGCCTCCCTTGCCTTGATGGAGTTCAATTAGCACAAGTCTGTGGGTGACCAACATCATCATAGTCTTTATTACGGTGCTAGACCAGTAATCAAATTATAATGTACATAAAAGTATTCATTGGTAATTAAAATCGTATAAAATTTAAAACATTCCAACTGCAACAAAATTACATTTTAAAATTCGCATGCATTATTAGACTGGACTTCTGCAACTCCCTCTATGCAGGCCTACCCTTATCCGTGATCCGGAAACTACAACTGGTACAGAATGTTGCGGCCAGGATTCTCACTAAAACATCATGGAGATCCCACATCTCACCAGTACTCCAACAACATGGCTGGCTCCCAGTTAAATTCCGGATTAAGCTTAAGGTTTTGGTAATCACCTTTAAGGCCATAAGTGGTTTGGCCCCGGTGTATTTGAGAGACCGTCTCAGAACATCTGCTGGACCCCCCCCCCTCAGATGCCCCTTCCATGACTGAAAAAATTGATCTCCCCAGGGGTATGTTGTGTTATGATTTTTACCTGATACATTGTTGTGATGTTCCATGAAATTTGTGCAATGTTATAGATTGTCATAAAGATCAGCCACTGAAGGACTGTCCCTCGTATTCCGGCATCGATGAGGTGGCGAGCTAGAAGTTCATGATCGACTGTGTTGAACGCTGCTGAGAGGTCTAGTAATATCAACCGTGCCGACCCGCCTCAGTCCAACTGGTGACAGAGGTCATCCATCAGGGCGACTAGTGCTGTCTCTACCCCGTGGCCAGGCCGGAAACCTGACTGGGATGGGTCTAGGATGGGTATATCACCCTATCTGGCCCTGGAATACCTAAACCACAATGATCCATTTAATGGTCACTATCAGATTGGATTACTGTAACGTACTCTTTGTGGGGCTGCCCTTGGCCCAGACCTGGAGATTACAGCTGTTGCAGAATGCAGCGATATGGGTCTTTATAGTGACCCCAAGGAGGGCTCATATTTGACCTACCCTACAGCAGCCACATTGGCTACTAGTGGAGGACTGGATCAGGTTCAAGGTTCTGGTACTGACCTTTTAGGTCCTACATGGTCTGAGCCCTGCATGTCTGAGGAACAACCTCTTCCAATATGCCACTCCAAAGAGCGTTGTGCTCTGCTAACACCAATCTCTTGATAAACCCCAGCCCTAAAGAGCTTCACCTGGTCTCGACTACGGCCAAAAATGTTGTGGCTCTGATCTGGTGAAATGAGTTGCCAATTAAAATCTGGGCCTTGACAGAGGTGTCAAAGTCCTACAGATTCTGTAAAATGCCCCCTTTCTGCAGGCCTACAGTTGAGGCCATGGCTGTCTAAAATCTATATGGATAGATTGAACAGTTTAGCCATGCTGGTCTGAAACAGCAGAACAAATTTAGGGTACAGTGACACCTTTAAGACCAACAAAGTTTTATTCAAGGTATGATCTTTCGTGTGCATGGACAATTCCAAAGACATTGTATCTGAGGAAGTATGTGCACATGAAAGCTCATACTGTGAATAAAACTTTTATTGGTCTTAAAGGGGGACTCTAAATTTATTCTGAAATATATATGGGTCTCTCGAGCACAAAACAAGTTTGCAGTTTTATCTTCGTTCTACAAGAGCCTGACTTTGACTTCAACAACATATCTTGGTAAGATCTCAAATCCAAAATATAGATGGGCATTTTCAAAGGCAAGATTTAATGCCCTCCCCCCGGTGATACTTCAGGGCAGATTTTCCCAAATCCTTATGGAGTCAAGGCATTTTCTCTTCTCAGCAGACTCAATAGAGACAATTACCCACATTTTATTTTATTGCTCCCTATATGATGAAGAGATGAACTGTTAATTATGCCCCTCCTCCTGCACTTTGAACCTCGAGAAAACTTCTTCCATCACGCAGAGCCTTTTATTGAAATATCTTCTGGATGATAGGCACAACAGTCTTGTGTGTTGTAGCAAAGTTTTGTCATATAGTGATCTGTAAACACAAATCACTTTTAATTCTGAGTAATTGCCAAAAATGATGTTTTTTTAATAGCCAGGATTCTATTATATTTTTATGCTGACTACTCTGATAGGCATTTCTTCATATGCATAGTTGATTAGATTATACAATTTCTAATGTTTGTTTTATGAGATTTGTATAGAACTCAGACAGTTTAGCATTGTGACTAAATGTCAAATGTGTTTTTATATTTGTATGTTGGAAATTTGCTGGTTGATGACTGTAATATTACATTGATTGACATGAGCCTCTCTCCTCCTTGGCTCCCTCCCCCCTTATTTTAGACCAGTGGTTCTCAACCTTCCTAATACCACAACTCTTTAACACAATTCCTCATGTTGTCAGGACCAATAAGCATAACATTATGCAAGTCTATAGCGTGAAAAATTTATGCAAAATTATGTGATTTATTTCACAGAAATTAAACCGAAACTGACCAATGGCATGAAGATCCAATTGTTCATGATTGTATATACATTGTTTTTTCCCCAGGGTTTCTCAGTTCAGTTCTGCCTCTCGTCCCACCATGCCGATCTCGATCTTTTCCGCTGCTCCAGACAGATGAACGTTCTTTCTCGATCTACCCCGCAAGGCTGTTGTGTGGATGGCGCCGCCCTGGCCAAGCTGCTTGCCCTGCTGCGACCCCTGTGAAAGGGTTGTTTGACCCCCAAAGGAGTCCGGACCCCCCATGTTGAGAACCACTGTTATAGACCATCCCTAGGCCAGTTAGACCAGTGAACAGTGTTTGTGGGTGGTGGGAGATGTAAGGGATTTAACTGTTTTACTGTTATTGTAAGCTGCTCCAGGCCTATTTGCAGGGAGGAGCAACATAGAAATTGAGTGGATACATAAAGAAATAATTCTGACCCATTAATACAAACAGTTCAGGAGCCTGAAAGTTACATATTTTCACAGATAGGACACCCTGTCTTTCTGTAAAAATGCTACTGATTTCAGTGGGCTATAAATTGTATCCTTTATCCCTGAAATTCATTCTATACAATTAGGGATAATGTCAAATTTCACAATCCTTCCCATTTTGATGCTTTTGTATTTCCCTTGAGCAATTTGAATCCTTTAGTTTTCACACCATTTCCTGTTTCTTCATGTTGATTTCCCCTTTAAATGTACACTAGTTCATTTCTGCATTTCCACATCAATAGTATATAACTTAAAAGTGATATAAAATACCATGAAATTGGATTAAACATGAGAAAATGAAAATGAAACCAAAAAATGGCATATTATAAGTTCCAAACTCAAAATATGTGGGACTTGAATGTGCTTCATTTTTTTTTCATGGCCATAATTTTTAATCTTGTTTGGCACTATAAATATTTTCTGATTACTAATAAGCAGATGATCATAAAGAAATGACATACGATGGGGACTTTAAAAACCCAACACATCTCCCCAGTGTAGAAATCCAACCATCTCCAATTAGTTGGAAAGTTTTCTGCAACAATTTTAGATTGGTGACACTGGGGGGAAAAAAACCTGCCAAAATTCTCTCCCAAGAAATCACTAAAAAGGAAAGGAAGAAAGCTTGTGTCTTTTGGACGTCCCCTCTTCCCCTGGGCATGAATGTGATTCAGTGTGTTTCCTGATTGCTTCAGGCTTCAGCAAATTGTCCCCCAGGGAGCAGAAGTAAATCAGTTATGATCTTTTGTCTCTTGGAGGGAGATTAGAGAAACCACACTGGGGAGAAGCAGCAGTAGGTTCCCCTTGTGTGACTGATTTCACCTTTAATCCCACCACTGATTGAATATTGCTAAGCAGACTGCCATGTATTTGAAGGTTTGGCTGATGAAGGAAAAAGCAAGTTATTTGCACAAAAAGGTAAAAGATGAGCTTTCAGTGTTCCCATTCCAAGCTCTTTTGCAAAATCACCAAACCAAATTCCAGAGCTCATCTTAGTTGCTAGTTGCATTAATTCTTCTAAGTAGTACTATAAAGTCAGGTCTGCAATAATCTTTTTGGGATGCGAAAAAAAACCAGTTTGTTTATCCCACACTCATGCAAAGATCTCCACTGATAGAAAATAAAAGAAAAAGCTCACAAACAAAGGACCACGATCATTGGTGGTTGATACAAAACAAAATTCAACAAGTATAACAACCTGACCATTGCTTTCTGGAGAAAGTAGAAGAGAATCATATTATTGTACTTTTGCTTTATAAGGTCGGACAGTCCTCGCTGCCACTAAATATCTCCCAAACCAGAAATCAAATGAAACCCAATGTAGATTATTTCCTGTTTCACTGAAAGTACTTAGGCCACCCGATCAAAGCTGTAGAGATCCTTCTCCAGGGAAGTCGGTCTGGTGATGGTTGACAGGCATCCACCTCATTCGACCACCCCAACTGCCTGGTTCTGATCCCCTGGCCTCCTCAGCTGGGTAAGGCCACACTTGTTCTGTGTGTGTCTCTTATTGAGACTCCCCGACATCATGGTTCTAGTGTGCAAACTGGAATCCTGTGCCAAAGGCTCCACAGGGACCCTGCGACCACCCTAACAGGGCTGCCCTTAAACCATGCAACCATAAGTTGCATCCCCACCCGGAGAGGTGCACATCATCCCTCCTGAATGGTGGGGCCAAACAATGGGTGATGTCGGGGTGGTATACACTAGATCAGTGGTCCCCAACCCCCGGTACGGAGACCGGTACCGGTCCGTGGATCAGTCAGTACCAGGCTGAGGCTCGTTCTCCTCCCTGGCTGCTGCCTCGGGGGCTGCCCTGCCACTCTGCCACCGGCTCACCTTTAGTGAGGCTCCCCCTAGGCATGCCACTGCGTAGCTGTTGCTGGCAGCATCCCCCAGTGGGTGGCGGGAAGTCAGGGGGGCCGGCAGGAAGGCAAGTGGAGCAAGGGCTCAGGCGGTGGAGGCGACGTCTCTCGGCAAAAGACTACCCCCCTCCCCGGGCCTCAGTAAAATTGTCAAGCATTGACCGGTCCCCGGTGATAAAAAGGTTGGGGACCACTGCACTAGATGACCCATGAGGTCCCTTCCAACTCTATTATTCTATTATTCTAACCCTAGAATGAGCCCTTGGTGGTATGGCTGAAGCTGTTTAGTCCTGTTATTGCATTGCTTGAGCATGTGGAGAAGCAAAGTTATGATTACGGTTTATTGGTAGTCCTTCGTTGATATCTCCAGTGGATGGCCTACTGTTACTGCTGAACAGCTGCTTCAAGTTGGAGAGTGATCCGCGAGTCTTTGAGTGGGAAGGATAGTCTTCTTGGAGAGGTTGTAGATATCTGATGATGTATTGGACACAGGGTTGGGACAGCTCTGGGTTGGGAAATACTTGGAGACTTTTTAATAGTCAGGAGTGGGCCTCAGTGTAGTAGAATGCTATGGAGTCCGCCCTCCAAAGCCATCTTCTGTATGTGAACTGATCTCTACAGACTGGAGATGATCAACAGGTTCCACCTGAACTGTCATCCCTACCACCTCCACAGCCCTGCCATCGAGCTCAGGAGTATAAGCAAAGTTCTATCTCTGCCCAGCAGGTGCAGCCCTTCTGATGAAACAGTTCACACCAATGGGAGCTGGGAATAGGGTTGGAATGCTCCCTCCTCCCCCTCCCCCCACATCTGGTATGGTGCTGTGATTAGTGGCAAATGGAAGTACTGTTCAGAAAATGAAAATGGGGTTGAATTTGTTTTATGGGTAGCTGGATTAGGGGTTCAAACACCTTCAGTGAACACATATCTGCTGAATCTACTCTTTTCTCACTGCTGTCCATTGAACTGAAAGTAGACATCAACCGGAGCCAGAATAACAGTCCAATACAAATGTTGTCTATATTGTGAATTTTTTCAGTTCATTGAAAACTTTCTCTAAGAGCCAGTTTCTAAGAGCCAGTTTGTTATAGTGGTTAGGAGTGCGGACTTCTAATCTGGCATGCCGGGTTTGATTCCGCGCTCCCCCACGCGCAACCAGCTGGGTGACCTTGGGCTCGCCACGGCACTGATAAAACTGTTCTGACCGAGCAGTGATATCAGGACTCTCTCAGCCTCACCCACCTCACAGGGTGTCTGTTGTGGGGAGAGGAAAGGGAAGGCGACTGTAAGCCGCTTTGAGCCTCCTTCGGGTAGGGAAAAGCGGCATATAAGAACCAACTCTTCTTCTTCTTCTAAAATTTACTGCCTGGCTGATTGGGGGCATCTTATAAATTGATTTAAAAATTAATAGTTAGGAAACAATGGGCTACATGTAGCAGCCTTGTCCCTAAAATTATTTTTAAAAATCTGCTTTAAAAAGCAGCTGGAGTGGGTCTAATCTAAAAGTCTTTTCCCAATTTCCATTTTTTCATATAATAATTTTTTCTTCTGATTCCTTGGGCTACCTGACTTGTATTTACAAGCATTTCCCTCAACCACCCACCAGGTGCCATCACTACACACGTTTCCCACCAGATCTAGGCATGCTTGCAGAAATATCAGCATCTCCAGAAGACAAACACTGTCCTTGTGCATGGCTCTTTAAGGATTTCTCATACTGTATCTAAGTGTGTTTCATTATGAGGACTTCAGAAAAGTTCAGTGTGCTTTGCTTATTTATGCCAGATCGCACAATTACTTCTAGTCCTTTTGAGCATACTTTGAACACTGTCTTATGTGTCAGGGAGAATGAAGGCCTATCAGCCTGGTTTTGTTATACTCCAGATATTTCTATAGTGATTCCCACCAGTTCTTGAAACAATAGAATGGCATCTTAAGAGACGTATGGTCTATGGCAGGGGTGGCTCCAGATTTCCATAGACTACAATTCCTATCAGCCCTTGCCAGCACATGCTGGAAGAGGCTCATGGGAGTTGTAGTCCATAGACATCTGGAAAACCAGGGCCTTTACGCACGGGGATCTTTGTTGCAAATTGTTTGCGGAATGAAAAATCGCCATTTAAAATAGTGGAATTCGTCGTTATGCATACCTGCCTTTGTAGTGGAATCAGTTGCGTTTTTTAGCGTTTCCCACAGGCTTCCGGTCTCGGCAGAAATCGCTAGAAAGGAAGCGCTATTGCCAAGCTCGTCCCGCCCCTGGCCGTCAAGCAGCCAATGGGCAGCCGTTAGCATGCTCCCAAACAGCCCCTTTCCCTTTAAGAAAGGTTTTTTTAAAAAAAAAAAACAGACCCATAGCAACGAATCTAGGTAGATTCGTTGCAACGGAGAGACCCATCCAGCTGCCTAATGTGAGCTGTCGTTTGATTGTATGATCGTTGGCACGCTGACTCGAGTGATAAAAAAAAAATCCCCCCCCCCTTTCACGGGCCCGATTTTCGGCTGAATTAATGTGTAAAAAATAAAGGGACTTTATTTCAGCAAACGGGCTTTTATGTGGTTTGTGCTTAGTGACTAAAGGTGAAGGACTGAAGCCAGGGAAGCCTCTAAACAGAAAGAGGCTCACTGGTGCGTTTATCCCCGCTCGCTCGGAGAAAAAAAATGGCGATCGCTTCGCCGGAAGTTTGGAGGACAGGCTCAGGAGGAGGGACTTTGAAGAACCCGCAACAATGGTAACGCACAGGTCTTTAGCGCTAGTGTTGCAGATTGGTTGCAGGAGTGTATCGCTATCCGGAGGGTAAATCCACTTTTCTGGATTCCCCTAAAAGCGCTACAACGAAGCGCTTTTTGCTGATTGGTTTCAGGAGTGTTGCAGATTGTCTGCGACGTCGTGCGTTAAGGCAAATTAGTAGCGTTTTCAATTAGCAACCATTGTGCTATTTTGAAGCTGTGCGAAATGGCCCCCAGTTTGGCCACCCGTGCTGTCGGGATTGCTGTCTCCAGGGGCTATCTATGTGTGGGATAGGTTAGGACTAGAGATATTTCATCAACCTGCAGCAGTTTTCCTGGAGACATTAGCAACTATCATGGGATTTCTTATGGTCTTTGTGATCCTCCCATTGAGAGGAGAATTCTCCCATTGAGAGGAAAAGGTTGATTATTTCCCCGAGCCCCCCCCCCCATTTCTTATCTCAGTTATGAAGCCATAGGAGAGAAGGAGAGAAGTAGTGAGATATCACTCCACTGTCCCTGCTTGCCTGAATTCAGTACTAGCTGAGAATGCTCTCTTTATGGAACACACTAAATTATAATGACATTTGTTCAGGTTTTTTTAGTTAGCTACTTTAGGAGTCATTTTGGGGTAAAAACAAAATTGTTGTTGTGGTACTTGTTAAATTTTCCACAGTTCAGGGAGGCTTTTCAGTCACCGAGGGTAGAGCAATCTGTTGAACTGAATTGACTCATAACGGTCCTGTTGTAGATTGCCAATTGTGGGTTGGGAAATTCCTGAAGATTTGGGGGCAGAGCTGGGGCTACTAGAGTTTGGGGAGAGGAAGGGACTCAGTCAGATATAATGCCCCCCAAAGCAGCCATTTCCTCCAAGGCAGGGGTAGTCAAACTGCGGCCGTCCAGATGTCCATGGACTACAATTCCCAGGAGCCCCCTGCCAGCATTCACTGGCAGGGGGCTCCTGGGAATTGTAGTCCATGGACATCTGGAGGGCCGCAGTTTGACTACCCCTGCTCCAAGGGAACTGATCACTGTAGTCTGGAGATAGGTTGTAATTCTAGATTTCCATGTGTACCTGGAGACTAGGAACCCCAATCTCTTTGCTATATGCTTAACAAAGCGCTTTGTTTGGTTTGTTTTTTGTTTCACTTGCCACTCTAGGCCTAAAACCAACTTCAGTTAAGCAAAAAAAAAAAATCATTCCGAGAGTTGTCGCCAGTTAGGTGCTTAGTCTCACACCACCATCGTTTTGGGAGGTTCCTCCTCCCCTCCCACTCCCCCTCTATCTTGACTAATAGATATCATTTCAAGTGTTTGACAGACTGCCGTGTCCCAGAAAAGGCAGTCATTTATACTGATGTTATGGCTGTGATAAAAATCATTTGTGCGCTGATTTTATAAATTAGCTTGAAAATGTGAGTGCCCCTGAAAAATGAAGAGCTACCACCCGAATTCCACTGTTGTTAATACTTCATACTTTTATGCTTCATTAAACCAATTTCATGGGTATATGAACCAGAAGGCGGGAGCAGGGGCAGCTTTAAAAGAGGCAACAATAGCTTATTGAAAGAAATGGGGCTGAGATTAAATTAAGTGCTTCTTGAGAAATATGGAAATACAAAAATCATTCACACTTTTGAGATGGAGGATTAAAAGAAAATGATAACTTAGAGCTTTCAGGTTCCGAAGAGAAATGCCACCTCGTAATTTTGCCCCCTAAGAAAATCCACTGGCTGCTAATTAATATGGAATTCAACCACTGTTATAAAGTAGCTGGGGACCAATCTATTTCAAAAATTCACTTGGAATTTGTGACAACCTCCCAAAATGAAGGGGGAAAAATCCTACTTAGTATATTTGGATTTTATCTGACCCTGCCACATTCTAATTTTATGTTTTTATTTTTGTAATTTAAAAAAAAATCAAATAAAAATACATGCTAAATCAGGCTCATATTCTAATGTTCAACAAATTCCCTTCAAATCTGCTTGATTTGCGCCATTTCACACTTCCGGATAAGTCACCTGCATTAAAATTGCTATGTTCCAAATCCTGTTTCACCAGTTTGTAGCTGGAATCCAAATCCTAGTCCTTCACAGCTTCTCACAGAGGTTATGAAGCCTGACCAGTCCTACAACATGAGACCCGATACCATTTTTCAGAAACCCCAATATGAGCAGCAACATTAAATGTCAATGAAAAAAGAAACCACAGAAGTTTCAAATGGGAAGATCCAGAAAGCAATGGGAACACCATGTATCAGGGACCCAAGATCAGCTGCTGGCCACCATGTTTGCACCGAGGACCCACAAAGGTCAGAAGCAGTCTCAGGTTGTGCATCCTAATTACAGGGACAAACTGATGGTTGCCTTGGCAAGGGCCCCTGAAATCTTTCAGCTGGCTCAGTTTTCTTCAAATAAATATTGGGGAGATGTCAAGCAAATGATTTGGGTAAGACCAGCTGAATTGCACATTTCAATGCATCTCTCTCTCTTTCCAGTTGATTTGTGATATAATTAATTCAACCCCACCAAGCCTGCTGGATATCAGAGGAGTTTTGGTATCTGGAACATCATTCCATTTCCTGAAGAATTGGAAAGTGAGTCAAATCCTTCCACCATAAGTTTGTACTCAGAATCAGGTAAGACTAAACTTGGAACACCATTTTTTGCCACCTCTCGAAAAGATCTGCCTCTGTTTGAATTTTCTTTCCTCCCCCCTCCCCTTTCCTCTTCTTTTTGTCTTTTTCCCTGAAGGACTCCAAGTTTTCACTCTTCAGTGACTAAGCCCTATTTGTTCCATGGATCGTGGAACATGTAAATACAAAGGGAGTCATTCATTAAATAAGAGGCTTATGCATACACAAGTTTTCTTTTAAAAATGCATACTTTCAAAGCAGTGCTAAGAGGCTGCCATCTTAGCCCCAGTTTCACAATGGGAACTTTGTCTATAAGTGACCCAAGGACTGGGAGTTGGTCCAGCGCTTAGATTAGCACTAAAAACACGTACAGACATGGACTCTCTCTCTCTCTCTCTCCCCCCCCCCCCTTCCTACCCAGCATCTCCCACTGCACGATGCTCACAAATTTGCTTATCCAACGTGTGCAGGATCTGATTTGCTCAGCTTTCAAAGAATGAGTTTATACAATCAGAAAAATGAAGGAGTATTTGGTGAGATAATACTCACAATTGGAATATTAGAATTGAGGGGTACAATCTATTCAAAAGGGACAGACAAGAAAAGAAGGGGGAAGGTGTAGCAATATATGTTAAGAATCTTTATACTTGTGAAGAAATACAGGTACCTGAGCATGAAAGTTCAGTTGAGTGTATTTGGGTAAATATAAAAGGAGTAGGAAATGAGAGTGGTATTATTGTGGGGGTCTATTATAGACCACCAAGCCAGTCAGAGGACTTGAATGAGATATTGCTAGACCAAATTACACAACTTTCAAAAAAGGGGAAAACAGTGGTCATTGGTGACTTCAATTACCCAGATATCTGTTGGAAGAACAACTTTGCTAAAAATACAAACTCCGCTAAATTCTTAACTTGTCTTGCCAACAGCTTCATTTCCCAGAAAGTAGAGAGTGGAACCAGGGGCTCTGCTATTTGAGACTTGATTCTCATCAATAGGGAAGAACTGGTAGATGCGGTGGAAGTGGTGGGTACACTTGGTAGTAGTGACTGTGCTTTTGGAATTCCAGCCAAAGGTAACAAGGTAAAGGTATCCCCTGTGCAAGCACCGAGTCATGTCTGACCCTTGGGGTGACGTCCTCTAGCGTTTTGATGGCATACTCAATACAGGGTGGTTTGTCAGTACCTTCCCCAGTCATTGCCATTTACCCCCCAGCAAGCTGGGTACTCATTTGACCGACCTCAGAAGGATGGAAGGCTGAGTCAACCTTGAGCCAGCTGCTGGGATTGAACTCCCAGCCTCATGGGCAGAGCTTTCAGGCTGCATGTCTGCTGCCTTACCACTCTGCGCCATAAAGGGGTTTAAAACATTCCCCACGGAGGGGGGGAAGGCTAAAATATATATTCAGCCAGCCCTTCTCCCCAGCTATAGAAGAAAGGAAGTTAGAAGAAGAAGAAGAAGAGTTGGTTCTTATATGCCGCTTTTCTCTACCCGAAGGAGTCTCAAAGTGGCTTACAATTGCCTTCCCTTTCCTCTCCCCACGACAGAAACCCTGTGAGGTAGGTGAGGCTGAGAGAGCCCTGATATCACTGCCCGGTCAGAACAGTTTGATCAGTGCCGTGGCGAGCCCAAGGTCACCCAGCTGGCTGCATGTGGGGGAGTGCAGAATCGAACCCGGCATGCCTAACCACTACACCAAAAGAACATTTTAAAAGTACTGCTGAAAAGTAGTGCTTGCATTTCTCAAGCTGCAAATATTATAATATTGCCACAGGTATAATAAGACTCATTCTTTGGTGAACCTCCGCAGGAAGGGGGACTCAAAACTGAGAGAGACATCAAGGCTATATGCGGCCTGGGCCCAGTATATCTGAGGGATCGCCTCTCCACCTACACCCCTCAAAGAGCCTTGCGCTCAACCTCCTCCAACCTCCTGGTGGTCCCTGGCCCCCAGGAAGCTCGCTTGACCTCAACCAGGGCCAGAGCCTTTTCCATTCTGGCCCCCACCTGGTGGAACGAGCTCCCAGAGGAGATCAGGGCCCTGACAGAACCTAAACAGTTCTGCAGGGCCTGCAAAAGGGAGCTCTTCCACCAGGCATTTGGTTGAGCTCGAACTATCCATCGCTTCCAATTGGCCCCCAAACCCTCCCCTCCTACCATGACTGTTAACAAGTCCACCCAACCCACTGGGTCTCAGTACGGGCTGAGCTAAGGTACTTGCAGTTTCACCTTCCTTTAATTGTTGTTATTGTTATTATGTTAATGTTATTGTTGTTGTTACTACCTTACCGTTACCAGAATGATGTTACCTGTACCATTTTGTTGTTTCATGTAAATCACCCTGAGCCTTCAGGGAGGGCGGCATATAAATGAACAAACAAACAAACAAACAAACAAACAAACAAACAAACAAACAAATAAATGTAACTCTGGCTGCCAGGACCTGCAATGTAGGCAGCGTACTTAGGAAGGCAGCTGCAAAGGCTCCATTCACATTTTTGCTTTACAAATCCTGCCTGTCCCATACAAAGTCTTGAGCAGAGGTTTATAGCTGCTGCTAGATTTAGACACTTCACTCTCTGCCCCAGAAGGACAGACCACTACAGAGAGGATCTGCTAGCTGCCTTTCTGCTACATTGCAGCGCCCTTGCTACAGATGGCCGCAGGGTAAGTTTGCAGCTCCCATGCCAGCAGAGGGCGTGTGTCATAAGGATCAAGAACACCTTTTCTGGCTTCTCAACATTACAGTCCTGTCCCTGTGTCCTCACTTGCCTTATATGAACTATATTTGCCTAGTTAGGATATTTCTATGATGCCTCTTCATATTTCTGCTCAAGGTGGCTTACAATTAAAAACCACAGTGCATCTAGATATAAGCAGCCAATGAGCAATAAAACAAAACAGATAGAGAAAACAGAAAGCTGTTAAGATAAAGCCCCTAATTAAAAGCCTGGATTAAAAAAAAGTGTTTTAGCTCAGTGCTGAAAAGAAAATAAGCTAGTGAGGAAGTGCGTCTCATGGGGTGGTTGTTCTAGAGGTGAGATGCCACCACCAAAAACGTCTTATCTCTAGTCACTACCACTGAGTGCATGGCCACAGAGAGCAGGGCTTAAGAGTCAGCTCTTAACTGGTGGGTGAGATAATATGAGAAAAGACAGTCCTTTAGGTACCCTGTCCCCAAACAGCCCCAACATCACCCAGTGGATGCTAGGAAGTGGGGAAATGTGATCGACCACAATCCCTTGCTGCATGCTCTGCTGCATAATTAGAGATTTGCTAGTGTTCAGTGGCACAGCACATGCAGAAGGCTCATTCTCCCAGCAGGTATCAAAGCAGAAAAAGTCCTTTCCTTGAGACCTGGGTGTAAACTGCACAGAGCTTTTATTCCAATCCCAGGTCGATTCAGTCCCTGCCGTCTACACAGAATGCGATTTCCATTTTGATTTGGGGCGATTAAAATTTTCCTTCTGCAACAAGAAGGATTGATCCGGAGTGACCCTACCTTTATTGTGAGATATCTTAGAGTGCTTTTAATGCTCAATATTTTTAAAATCGAATTGAGAAAGCAGGCTGTTTTGAATCTGGGCTTTGCTCCGTGGTAGAGAACCCCTAATTGGCCAAAGTTGGACATGTGACAAGCTTGCCTTAAAGGAGAAGCCACTAATTTCTTCCAACTTCTGTCGGTCTTGGATTTTTATTCTCCCTCCTCTGCCTTCTTCGATCCTTTCCCCGACCCCAAGAAAAGAAAGAGGCACCCTGCTTGGCTCCTCTCCCCCCCCCTTCAAGAAAAGAAAGAAAGAGGCTTCTGAACTACCTTCTGAACTACCCTTCTGAACTACCCTAACCATGTGCAGAACAGTTTTCTGTTTCAATGGGGGGGGGGGAGGAAGACCTGAGTTCAAACTGATCTGAATTCAACAGGATTGACAATGGAATAAACAAAGTAATTGCAGACTCTGCCCTTGGAAACCCACAGCCAGTCAGAAGGAGAGAGGCTGGCAACCACATAAATAAATATATTTCTCTTTTGTGCTAATTCTTATCACCACAAAGGACAGTGTACCTGTAGTATAAAGTGACAACTTTCATTATGTTGATTTTATCATGCTTGCTTATAGCGGAGGCTGTCATTTGCATGAGAGAACTTGTATAGTAAGAGGCAACTCTAGCACAATAACTAAGAAGCTGAATCGGGAAGTTCTGGGTTCAAATTCTTATCCTAGCCACGAACTCAGTAACTGGCCTTTGTCAGGCCATTATCAACATCCACTTCCTTCCCCATCTATGATTTGTTTTGCACACAGAATGTCCCATTTTCAGTCCCCATCATCTCCAGTTAAAGGAACAAGCTATAGGTGATACGAAAGACCTGATGCCCTGGAGAGTTGCTGCCAGTCAGAGCAGACAAATTCTGTCCTGGATAGATACCTGGTCTGCCCCAGTAGAAGACAGCTTCATGGGGTCAGGTGTATGCTAGGAGGTTAATGCTGCCTGAAAATGACTTACAATGGTCTTGTATCACATCTTGCCTGATGGTAGAAACATATAGACCAACGGAAACATAGAGCTGTAGGTGATATGAAAGACCTGATACCCTGGGGAGTTGCTGCTCGGAACCCAACCACTGACTTTAAAGCAGTGGTGGTCAACCTGTGGTCCTCCAGATGTTCATTTACTACAATTCCCATGAGCCCCTGCCAGTATTTGCTGGCAGGGGCTCATGGGAATTGTAGTCCATGGCCATTTGGAGGACCACAGGTTGACTATCTCTGCTTTAAAGGACTCTATAAAGACTTTTTCGTTGTTGCTGTTGGTGGTGGTGGTATGAATCATCACCAACAACTCATTTTCCCAGTTCTCCTTTTGCCAGACTGCTTGAATTAATTAGACCTCTTTCAGCCCTTACACATTCTCGTGTGGTCTGGATCTTCTTCAACAGAAACGAGCTCTCTGACTTTCTCTCCCCATTTCAGGAAATATCCTTCAAGAAGTGGGCCAACAAGAGAAAGCGCTGACTTCCTTGCAGACTCTCCTGATCCAAGACTAACATTTTTTTAAAGAAGGGAGAAGAGTCCATGCTGTTCTCTTGAGCAAAACAAAAAAAATCTTCCAATATTATTGCCCTGCTGCATAATTCCGATGCAAATGGCGAAGACGGGTGTCTTATTAAAGCACTCGACCAGTAGCCAACTTTCTCCTCCCCAGCTCCAGTTTGAAATTGATTATTTTAATACAGAATTCCTGAATGAAAGAGGTTCTTGGCCTTTTCCTGTGCTATTGAATAATGCATGTGGGAGAAAGCAAATAGAAGCAGAGGGTCTCAGCTGCAGGAACAATGGCCAGTGCACAATGCCAAAGGGGCACATTAGTTGATCCCTCCCTTGTCAATCCCGGTAGCCTGGGAATCGTGGAAGGAAGCAGCTGCTGGACGTGTCGTAAACTGACTGGGGCACTTTCAAGAGACGGCCACATTTACACCTCTGAAAACAAGATATTGATTTTCCTACCCAGTTAGAGCGGAGAAATATTCTTGCTTTAAAATACACTTTGAACATGAATTTCGTCTAGCTTTTTGTTGTTGTTCAAAAAAAAAAAGGCAACGTATCTGTCAGGCAAATGCTGGTGTCATGTAATCATTCAAATATAGTGTTGACCAATAAAAGTTGCTCTTTGTGTTTGGAGACAGGCCCCAAAGAATGGCGAAATATACTGATTGTTTCTGCTTCGAAATCTAGCCTCCTTCCCAGTTTTAAACTTAGCAAAAGAAGAAAAGCAACTTTTAGAGCTATTTCCTCGTGATTAAGTCGTTCATCTTTTCCCAAAGACCTCCCTTTGAGACTCACCTTAAAGTTGTATCCGAGTGGCAGCGCTAATTCATCTCGACCCTTTGTTCTTTCATTGTGCATTTTTTATCATTTCTCCCTCTTCCCTCCTCCCAACCCAATTCTGTCCATCTAAACTAGCCTGCAGGGCATAGCCATCCTACAAACTTAGACCAGTTTTATTTCAGTTTCACTATCATGGGTTCCTACATGCAAATTGTTATTTGCTCATGGTGTCAAAACTGCTTTTATCCACAACTCATTTACAGGATGAAGCATAGGCCAGACTTGCACAAAGCTCTGGCGCTAGCATTGCTGATAAAATAAATTACTGAGGAGTCCTGCACATTCAGCACCACTGCTGGGGCCGTATCTATCAATCCACACCGACTGAGTTGGATTCTGCCCGTTTTTCCATTCTGTCTCATCACATCTCCTTCCTCACTACAGCCTCCAGCCTTCATAGTCCTGGAATCATCAATATAGCCTTTCCAGTGGTCTTCTCTGGTAGGATCCAGGCAATTTTATGGAACAATCACCTCCATTCCCCCACCCCACCCAGAAGGCTTTCAAACCTCCAATTAAACATAGCAGGCTCTGGATCACAGTTCACAGTGAAGATCCTTTGGCTCTTCCAAAGTCAACAGGTATCTTGGCTTGCCTTTTGTTTTGTTTTCCGTCCATCAAAAATCAGTTTGATTTTTCACTTGGGACCGCCTCAGATATCTTTAGTTTTCAAATGATGATTAGAACGTTTAATCCGTCTTCAATGCAGAACTCTGGGAGGGGGGAAAAATCCCCAGAATTTCTCTCTTCAACCAATACTTGTTTTTGTTCTGGGACTTGGTTTCTCGGAGTAATCATTTTGACCGTTTATGCACTGGAGGTTTCATGCTGTGCTGCAGGCTGGAGTTTTAGTCATAGCAGGTTGCCCCACCTCTTCCTGCACCCACATGAGGGAGCATTTGGCCCGGTGCACCTCATCTGCCGCCGATTTGTACTCCTGCATGAGAGCTGGGGCAGTGAAGTTCCCAGTGCATAAACGGTCTTTCTGTCTACCTCAGTCTTCATTCTCCTACTGGGCAGTTGTCGTTTTCCCACAGAACTTTGGCGCACTTGTAAAGGCTTTTTTTATTATGCCCTGGCCGTGTTATACTGCTTCTTGGACCAGATTTAAATCTAGTGATCACTAAGGACTTCCTGGATGGATGAAAAACGCGGTAGAAGTGTTAGGAGAAGCTGCTCAAAGTTGTGGTTTAAAACTTTGTGACTAAGCAAGCAACGAGAAGGAGATTATTTGTTATGACATCAGCTGGAGAGGAACTTCTCGATTTACAGGAACTTCTCTGGATTTTTAGAATGACAAAAAGCTTTACGAGCCTCCTCTGGCATTCTCTGTCTTCCTTCAATAGGCTGACCCATTGTCTAAAGGCAACCTTAATTAGCTCTTACAGCCCATAGACCCAAAGCACTGGGAGGGTGAGGGAAGTGACTTCCTTCCTTCTGGAACATTTGATTCAAGCTCGGTTGAATACAGAAGTTCTCCTGCACAAGCTCTAGTGAGCTTAATGAAGGTGAACTTTCCACTCACTAGTTCCCTTGATGGTAACCCACTGGGTTCAGAGGGACTCAAGATAGGAAGCAGCCCTAGAGGATCCCCATACGGCAGTGGCTCTCAACCTTCCTAATGCCGCAAACATTTCATACAGTTCCTCATGTTGTGGTGACCCCCAACCATAAAATTATGCAAGTGTTCTTTCACAGAAATTAAACCAAAACTGACCAATGGCGTGAAGATCCATTGTTCAGGATTGTAGATAAATTGTTTTTTCCCCCAGGGTTTCTCAGTTCAGATCAGTCTCTTGTCCCACCATGTCGATCTCACTCTTTTCCGCTGCGCCAGACAAACTCTATCTCGATCTACCCTGCAAGGCTGTTGTGTAGATGGTGCCCCTCCCCCGGCCAAGCTGCTTGCCCTGCTGCAACCCCTGTGAAAGGGTCGTTCAACCCCCAAAGGGGTCCTGACCCCCAGGTTGAGAACCGCTGCCATAAGGACAGCCCCAAAATTTAATGGGATTATAATGCTTAGCCGCCTGATTAAAAACTTGTTAACCAAATCACCAGTTGATTAATTGATTATCAGCTTGATGAAGGTATTGATTAGCCCATCAAAATCAGCATTGTCTACTCAGGCTGGCAGTGGGTCTTTGGGAAGATGCCTTTCATATCACCTACTGCCAGCCAGATCCTCTAGCTGGAGATGCCAGGGATTGAATCTGGGACCTTCTGTATGCCAGGCAGATGCTCTATCAGTGAGCCACACCTCACTGCCCTACCCGCTGCCTATGAGTCCTATGAGAGGACTCTGTTCATTTACCCATTTCTCATGCAATTTGTATGATCTGTAGCATACATGATTCAACAGCATACAAGAATAATATCTTACATGGGAGATGAGAAGAGATATGTAGTTAGCATATTTAGACCAGGAACATTTTTCAAATAATCTTCTGATTGGTTCAAGCGGAGACTTTTGGCTTCTCTGAGC
The DNA here is from genome assembly GCF_049243985.1 of Paroedura picta. Taxonomy (NCBI): domain Eukaryota; kingdom Metazoa; phylum Chordata; class Lepidosauria; order Squamata; family Gekkonidae; genus Paroedura; species Paroedura picta. The sequence continues at coordinate 22,912,014 of NC_135381.1, read as the reverse complement.
ACACTTCCTCCCTGCTTGTCTCCAGATGAAGAACAGTTAGTCATTAGACTGCTAGGACTCTCTCCTTCCTCTCTCTTTACAAAGTTGTCTCAATTCTCACTAAGGCTATTTCTCTTTAAGCAACTGGTGTTCTGCTCCTTTAAATCCTTCCAACCTGATCTTGGTCACCAGGCTCACCAGCAGTCTCTTTACAGACCCAACACACCACTGCTTGCTAGTAGCCCCCCAAAAACCTGACATGTCATTGCTGCCACCCCTTCTTTCCTGTTGTTCAGTGCTGACCATGGTGACACAAGCAAATCTGGCATGCAGCCTGCAGGTGGTCACGGCAGTCATGATGGCGTGTGCTTGCCTAATGAACCTGCATGCAGTGATGTTCATGGTCCAAGGGGTATTTAAATCCAATGTCCCCACTGTTCATTAGGCCCTTTATCTACCACATCACACTGGACCCAATTCCATGCAATTCAGCATATATATCATCTTTCCAAGTCAAGCATTCTTTGAGGACCTCAGCATTCAAACTAGGCCGGCTATTTCATGCCTAGAATTTTATCTGCTGTTCCTCACAATTCAGTCGTCTGACCCTGTCTTATTCGGATAAGTGGTCCAGCCAGCTTAGGACTCCATACCCTGGCAAACAGCAGTTTTCCAAACATGAAAAAGAAGTCTTTTCTAATACCTGATACTTGAGATCCTTTGGACTGGACATTCCAGGGACTGAATCTATGCCTTTCTGCATACCATGCTGGCAGGGGCTCATATTAATTGTAGGACATCTGGAGAGCCACAGTTTGGCCACCCCTGCTCTAGACTGTCACCTACGTTCTCCCAGGTATGACAGCTAGCCCTACACAACTTCCTACTGTGGTGAATCAAGAAAGTCTTGGGGTTTGTGCTGGACATCAGCTAGTTTTTCTTTCACCCTTCCACTGTTCCCGTTTGCAAAGCATCACTCTGAAGTTCAGCAGCAATTCTCTCTCAATCCAGATGTTGTAGCCCTGCTGTGACCCAAAGCCACTGTGACCAATCTCGCTAAGCAGGGCTGTTTCTTCTCTGTGAGGGAAAACATCAATATTACCGCAATTTTCCTGCCTCGTTTCCCTTTGTGCATCTGTGGCTTGGCTATAATAGTTGTACTGTGATTGGGCATAAATGGTGTTTTCAGTTGGCATATTCAGGTGAGCATCTAAATATTTTTTTTCAGCCTCTCTTGAACAATATTTGAATATGGTAGAATGAAAACAAATCAGGATCTTGTACAATTACTGGCTTAGAGCCTACTGCCCTGCCTGTTATTTCTCTTTTTCATTTTCTTTTTTTTTTCTCTTTTTTTTCTCTTTTGTTTTTGTGCAGGGCATCACACTTGTGTGTGAATCTGTCAACTCGGGGACAGGGAAATTAATGATTGATAGACTGCAAAACAAGCCTCTTTGTGGATATCCCCTGAAATCATTGCTCATCTCCAGGCAATCGGGATCAGTTCCCCTGGAGAAAATGGCCACTTTGGAAGATGGACTTCAGAGCATTAGACTCCACTGCAGACCCTCCTCACACCAAATCCTACGCACTCCCAGCTCCCACCCCCAAAGTCCCCAGGTATTTCCCAACCCACAGCTGGTAACCCTAACAGTAAAATCCATAAAGGATCAGGGCATAGCTCTGGGTAAGGGAGTTAACCTTTGTGTTCAAGAGCCAGTGTGGTGTAGTGGTTAGGATTGTGGACTTCTAATCTGGCATGCTGGGTTTGATTCTGCGCTCCCCCACATGCAACCAGCTTGGGCTCGCCATGGCACTGATAAACCTGTACTGACAGAACAGTGATATCAGAGCTCTCTCAGCCTCACCCACCTCACAGGGTGTCTGTTGTGGGGAGAGGAAAGAGAAGGCAACTGTAAGCCACTTTGAGCCTCCTTCGGGTAGGGAAAAGCGGCATATAAGAACCAACTCTTCTTCTTCTCTTCATGGCAGCCACAGAAGGAATGTGAACTGTTGTCCTCACATGGCATATTCTACCTCAGGTAGTATATTTCTCTCCCTTGCCCGGTTGGACCCTTAACTGACTTTTAACTCCAGTCTTCCTCTTTCTAGGTCTCTGTCACATGAGAAAGTATGAGGCAATCCAGAGTCCTTTGGCCAGCATCTCATAGAACCAGAGAAGAGTTTTTGTTCTGACAGGGAACACTTCATAATAACAATAATTGTAATGTGTTAATAAATACATTTGTTATCTAACATAAAAAGGGTTGGCGTTGGTGTTGGGTTGTGTGTGTGTTTGTTTTCAGGATATCCCATTGAAATAAGCTCTGTGGGCCTCAAGGGGTCAACCCTTTGGATTTGACCGGCACATGTCGCATTTGTCAAAAGAGCACAAGCTTGTTTTCATCCTCCTTCACAACTCCTGAAGTTGTGTTTGTCTATTTGCTGGGGGTGGGGATGCTTTGCTAACCTTTCCAGCAGAGTGGTGTGAGGGAAGAAGAACAATGTTTTCTAGGTAATCTGAGGAGCATCCATTAAGAATAAACACTGCTAAATGTGATGCTTCAGCAACTGCTCATAGGAATTTCCAGTCAGGTGGGAATCCTTCCCCGTTAAGTTGGACTACCGTTCTTCTTCTCCATGTGAGCTTAAATGGGCTTCGGGGAATGGTAGAGGACAGGAAGGCCTGGAGGATCATTGTCCATGGGGTCACGATGGGTCGGACATGGCTTTGCAACTAACAACAACAACCTTCCTTCTCTTTTTAAATATAACCACTCTGTTCCCCACATTTCTAACCACTTGGATAATTTCTAAATTGAAGGTAGGATTAGTAACGACAACTGGCAGGGCTTAAGAACACTTGTCATAATTACATCTCCTTTCAGCATGGCCCAGGTGTGTCATTGATCCCATGAGCCATTGATCTGGGTTTGCATCATGGATCAAATTAAGCCGGTGCAGCGTGGTAAGGCAGCAAAAATGCTGTCTGAAGCTGTCTGCCCATGAGGTTGGGAGTTCAATCCCAGCAGCCGGCTCAAGGTTGACTCAGCCTTCCATCCTTCCGAGGACGGTAAAATGAGTACCCAGCTTGCTGGGGGGTAAATGGTAATGACTGGGGAAAGCAATGGCAAACCACCCCGTATTGAGTCTGCCATGAACACGCTGGAGGGCGTCACCCCAAGGGTCAGACATGACTTGGTGCTTGCACAGGAAATACATTTACCTTTATGCAAAGAAGCAAGGAAAGGGCTCCTCTGAGGTGCCTCCCTCTCACCTGTAGTACAGGAGATACTGAGCCAAGTGTTGGCAGAGTTCAAATTTGCAAAGAGGGCGAGGCACCAGCCTATTTAAAAGAATAAAATAGTTTAATTATGAGAGAAACAACTTTGTATAGAAAGAAGAGAGGCAGCAAGTCCTAACAGTCTGTTCATTCTGTCTGTTCTGGAGGCAAGCAGAGACGAATTGTGCTCAAAGGAACAGGAAGTTGCCAATTGGGACATGGAGGAGATTAATTGGAAAATCAGGAAGGTTGGTTTTTATACCCCACTTTTCACTACCCGAAGGTGTCTCAAGGTGGCTTATAATCGCCTTCCCTTCCTTTCCCCACAACAGACACCTTGCGAGATAGGTGGGGCTGAGAGAGTTCTGAGGGAACTGTTCTCCAAGAACAGCTCTGACAGGAGTAAGACTAGCCCAAGGTCACCCAGCTGTCTGCATGTGGAGGAGTGGGGAATCAAACCCAGTTCTCCAGATCAGAGGATGTTGTTCTTAACCACTACTGTCCCAGACCTAAATACACCTCCTCCCCCCTCCCCAGTCAATGGTGTCCCATTTTACCAATGTTAAAATCTGGGCCCAGTCTGCACACATTGGATAATGCACTTTCAATGCACTTTAGAAGTAGATTTTCCTGTTCTGCACAGGAAAATCCAGCTGCCAAAGCACATTGAAAGTGCATTAGCCTATGTGTGCGGAATGGGCCCTGGTCACCTTATATATATATAGGGTCTCTCTTGGCAACTGGTGAGGGGGGGCATACCAGGAGTGGAATTCCTCTAGTTGAACTCCACCCATTTTAGTAAATGGAGTAACTCTGTATAGAATCACACTGACGTGCAGTGATTCATTTTCCTGTCTTCACTTTATGAGAAACCTAACTCCAATGCCTTTATAACTGACCCTTACAAAAACAAAAGAGGGAGCGGATGACCTCACAAAACGATCCATACTTTATTGCAGATGAATACACAAGATCAGGATCTGACAATGTACACTGAGCAGCTCACTTTGCTTATATTCTTTTTAAAAAAATTGATTCAAACAGCAGGTGAGGCTTCAGCACCTGTGGCCAAGGGCTCTTGCATTGCCCCATGAATGGCAGAGGTTTTGCAACATGACTCTTTCATTGCCCACGTTCAGCATGAGGAAGCGCCCAAAATCAAGTGAGAAGAGCTTATTTTCTTCTGTCACTGTCAGAACTCCAAATGCATCTTTAATTAACTTAATGGAGCCAGAAAGCATTACGTTTGAAAGCTTCCCCCCACACACACTTTTCTGGTTTGCAAAGGTCATATTGACATGCACCTTGTGGCATTTCCTTGCTTCCTAGATAAGATAACGCTAAGGGAAACATTCAGTTCCAGGTGAGTGCGAGCCAGTGCAAGAAACAGGAAGAAGATAAATTTCCACCTGGACCAAACACTCTTATCAGGCACTTGTATCCAAGTCAAAAGAGGTCTTGCTCCTTGTAGCATCCAGTGTTTCCTGGCCAAGGCTCTTTGATTGTGAGCAATTCAGATCTAATCCTGTTCCAAGATCTTCTGCGAACTGCAGCATCTTGTGCCTCAGATGGGAGGGAAGGTGGAGCCCTGTTGCATCTTGTGGAGGTCAAGGATAGGCACCTGGAAAATAAATGACCAATATCATAATGCTGTTCAACACAGGTGGAATGTAGCATGCAGTTAGAATCACAGAATCATAGAATCATAGAGTTGGAAGGGGCCATACAGGCCATCTAGTCCAACACCCTGCTCTAAGCAGGATCAGCCCTAAGCACCCTAAAGCTCTGCCCTCCCCCACCCCATCTCAAAGATCCCAGGACTAGAGCAGCTGCTTAGGAAAAAAGGCAACTAAAGTGAAGACATGAGAGAAATGTGTAGGATGATAGAGAGAGCAGGCCTAAACAGATCTACTCAGAAGTGAGTCATAATTGATTCCTGGGTTTAGTCCCAGGAAAACATTCTCAGCAGGGGTAGTCTTAGCCAAGGGGCAGCTGCTGAGGGGGGGGGGCAACCACTGTGGCCCTGCACTCCCTAAAAGCAGAGGGGAACAAGAGCTTCTGGCTATCTGTCCCATTTGTGGCATCCAGCCTGAGCAATGTCTCCTACTTCACTTGGGGGTGGTAAGAGTCAGCCCAGCTGAAGAGGACTGGAAGTGGGATAGTTGTGTCACTGGGACCCCATCCTGGGTCTCTGCCCAGGGCCTATGTAAAACCAAGACCACTCCCCACATCCAGGATTGCAGTGATTCCCTGGAGAAAGTGCACAGAAGAAACTTCTTTAAAAAATGCCTACCTTCTCTTCTGCAGAACACGTCTTGCCATTGCACGGATGATCACTTTGCAGTTTCAAAAGGGCTTTGCAGTTATTGCATCTGCCTTGTAGTGCTATTTCGTATAGTGGCTGGCTGAGTAGTTGCCATAGGTGCACAAGGGCTTCACAGAACCTTGGGCTATCTATTTAAAAGGGTGCCATATGGAGGATGGAGCAGAATTGTTCTCTCTTGCCCCAGAGGGACAGACCAGGACGAATGGGATGAAATTAATTCAAAAGAATTTCCAGCTAAACATCTGGAAGAAGTTCCTGACAGTTAGAGCGGTTTCTCAGTGGAACAGGCTTCCTCGGGAGGTGGTGGGTTCTCCATCTTTGGAAATATTTAAACAGAGGCTAGATAGCCATCTGACGGAGAGGCTGATTCTGTGAAGGTTCAGGGGTGTGGCAGGTTACAGTGGATGAGAGATTGGGATGTGAGTGTCCTGCATAGTGCAGGGGGTTGGACTAGATGACCCATGAGGTACCTTCCAACTCTATTATTCTATGACTTTGTGGCTGCCATAGGAAGTGAAATGTCTGCCATAGTTTACCTTCAGGCACACAGAGAAGATCTTTATTTAATGTATAGACCACACACCCCCTTTAGTACTGTGGTGGAAGCTGCTGCCAAAGCAATGCTATTAAAATCCATACAGCCAATCAAAACTCCAGTGGCCAATCGGAAGCCTTGCTGGACAAAAGGCTGCACCCAACCCCACCCACTTTCTAAAAACACTTGGTCGGCACCATGGAAGCTGTTAGCAGGAGCCCTATCCTGGATTTCCATTGTAACAACCAGGAGCATCCTGGAGGAGTATCCAAGGAGTTTAAAACATCACAGGAGAATGCTGCCAAGAGGAATATGTCTCCTTGGATGTATCTCAGGCACAGGATTTTTATCCAAGGTATTGTATCTTCATCTTAATATGCTTCAGACTGAACACATGTAGCTAAACCATCTTTACCTGTTCCGTGTCCTGAACTGATTTATTAGCTAAAAAAACAACAACAGGTTAGAACAAGCTCATACTGGAGACCCTCGAGCAAACATTATGTCTCCCTCCTCTAATCACTGTACACGGGAAGGATGTGATGCCATTGTTCGAAATCATAATAGCTAATGAGAAAATGTGTTAGCCCGAAGAATAAAATACCAGCAATAATTTGATAAAGTACAATTATTTCAGCGTTGCTGGACTATCTCTAACTAGAATTCTCAGCCACCTTTTGTGAATATAAAATGGGCAGGAGGGGGGACAAAATCTATTATGAGTACTTCTAAAAGGTGTATTGGTTACCGAATCCCTTTGTCTGTAGGAAATGAATATCAAATTACTTTCAAAGTCTTGAGAAATATGTTAACCTGGGGGGGGGGGTTGGGACTCTTCTGTTCCTGTAGCCACACAACCCAGGGAGACAAAAAAAGGAAGAGGGGATTTGCTTGGTTATGGACTTTTCATAGGCTAATTAATATTTTACTGAAACAGCCTATGTATCTCCAGCCTGCACACCAGCAGCTTTCAGACAATTCTGAGGTTTCTGAGCAGCTTATCAAGACTTCCTGTAGAACAAGATAAATAATGCTGGATGAACACTTCTCAGAGGGCAGTTTGCCTGCTCCCTCCTAGCTTTTCTTATGCAGTGCAGGCATCGGGTGTGTGCAAGCCAAGGGGGGACACCAACCCACCTGCAACACTGATTCATCCCAAGGAAGTCTTCTAGTGCACTACCTCCTCCAACTGGTCATGTTCCAAATTCTATCCATCACTCAGTCAGGTTGCCAACTCCATGTTCGAAACTTCTTGCAGATTTTTGGGGTGAAGCCTAGCAAAAGTAGAGTTCAGAGAGGGGATAGGATGCCATACTGTACATCCACCAGAGCAGCCATTTTCTCCAGGGGTATACAGTTGCATTTATTTATTTATTTATTTATTTATTTATTTATTTATTTATTTATATCTTGCTTTTCTCCATACACTTGGGACTCAGAGAGGCTTAGACCATCTTTGTTCTCAGTACAACAAACGTGTGAAGTAGGTGAAGCTGAAGGCTTGCAATACCCAGAAAGCTCTCTTGGTAGTGGGCTTTCAACCCAAGATTGCCTAGTCCTTGTTCACCACTCTGCTCACCACACCACAGTGGAGCAAAGGTCTGTGATCTGGAGATTGGCAACCTAACCCCAGTTTCCCCTAGGATCAGGGTGGAGCGTTCATTGGCATGGCACCATATCTGTTCATTCAAACCTCTCATCAACTCCCCTTTATCTGGATTTCAGTAATGCTTTTGATAAGGTTCCACATGATAATCTTGTTCACAAGTTGGTAAAATGCGGAATGGATCCTAATTCTGTCAGGTGGATCAATAACTGGTTGGCAAATCGTACTCAGAGGGTACTTGTTAATGGTTCAGCATCATCTTGGAAAAGAGTGACAAGTTGAGTACCCCAAGGATCTGTCCTGGGGCCTGTGTTGTTCAACATATTTATAAATGATTTGGATGAGGGATTAGAGGGGATACTTATTAAATTTGCAGACAATACTAAACTGGGAGGGGCAGCAAACACAACTGAAGACAGCAACAGAATACAGGATGATCTTGATAGGCTCGAGAAGTGGGCTAAACTGAATAAAATGATGTTCAATAGGGACAAATGTAAAGTTCTGCATTTAGGTAGGAAAAGCCAAATACACCAATATAGGATTGGGGAGACTTGTCTTGGCAGTAGCATGTGCGAAAAGAATCTAGGAGTCTTAGGAGACCATACGTTGAACATGAGTCAGCAGTGTGACTCAGCAGTGTGACTCAGTGGCTAAAAAGGCAAATGGGATATTGGGCTGTATCAAACGGAATATCGTGTCCAGATCACGGGAGGTGATGCTACCCCTGGTTCGGCCTCACTCGGGAGGTGGTGGGTTAGGAAATTTTTAAACAGAGGCTGGATAGCCATCTGACAGAGAGGCTGATCCTGTGAAGGCAAAGGTGTAGGAGGTTTCAGTAGATGAGCGATTGGGATGTGAGTGTCCTGCATAGTGCAGGGGGTTGGACTAGATGACCCATGAGGTACCTTCCAACTCTATTATTCTATGATTCTAATTGTATTGGGGTTTCCCCTCAAACCAGCTCAGCTCCCTGCCAAGGACAGATACACAGAAATGCAGCTGTTCCCTGATAATATATGGAAGCCACTGCACTCTTCATGGCAACTAACCTAAAGACAGATTGGCCTCCCAGGCTAAAAAAAAAAAAAAAGGTCTATTGGTGCAAAGATGCTCCTTGCTTTCCCTCAGCCAAGGTAGATCTTGTATGTTCCAGGTGCTAAAAATGTTTAGTGCAGTGAAGGTTGGTCCATGAGCACTAACCAGGCATGACCCCACCAGCTGAGGCTGCCCTGTGTGCCTGCCTACTCTCTCCACCAGATCAAAGTGCCTTTGGCAGGTCTGGGCTTTTCTGCATATCCTGCCCACATCAGCATCATTTCCCTTGGCTTTTAGCATTGTGCTAGAATTTTCTGGCAGTAAGCCAGGACAAATGTTTCAGATCAGAATGTCAGGTCAAGACAGTAAAAATCCTTGCAACCTGATTCTTCCCCTACAAAGCCCTTCACGCTTCTGTGGTCAACGGTCAACATATCTCTCATTTCAACCACTTGTGAAGTGCTGGCAGCCAAATTGGGCTTCCTGAATGAAAGGGTTAACCCAGATCATATAGTTGTAGCCTGTTTCCCTGGAGGGCACGTTATTTGGTAACACATAACAGAAAGATGTCTCAGCTGTTGTGGAATTATGTCTCCGAGCCATAAAGTCATATGGCTGAATGGATTCGCATGTAATGACTGATGACATCCGACATGACCGTGCAACCCGGAGAGACCAAGGCCCAAATTCAGGATTTCTGGTATTGTCAACATTGTACATTTTATCCTTCTGTTGTTAGCAGTCAGACCCCTCCTTGCTCTGAGGGGGGAGTTTGCCTGCAAACACCCTTCATCAATGTTGCTTGCACCTTGCTGTTATATTGCTTTGCAATCCAATCTCTGGGCTGGAAATGTACAAACACATGTCAATTTAACCAGTGGCTGACCAGCAATATCTGCACCCACATAGAAAGCAAGAAATATATTCTCCAGCCATATGCCATGTTTTCCAGGAGCTGCCTGGATTTCTCAGGTGACATCATAGATTACATCATCTTCAGCCCACAGAGGTACTCAGTCATTGGCTCTTCTCTCCCATTTATTTATTTGATTTCTACACTCCTGGATCAGCCGGCTCATGGCAGTTTACAGCAAAATAATAAAATCATTAAACCCCATAAACCCCCATAAATACAACAAACAAACAAACAAGAGGGCAAACTATGCCCTGTTGCCGACTAGTACAACATACAAAAGACAAAAGACAAAAATATAACAGCAAGATGGCAGCAATACTAGCCTTATTAGGTCCTCATTCCTCAGCTCATCCATTCCCAGTTACAACTAAAGGTAAAGGTATCCCCGGTGCAAGCACCGGGTCATGTCTGACCCTTGGGGTGGTGCCCTCTAGCGTTTTCATGGCAGACTCAATACCTTTTGCCAGTGCCTTCCCCAGTCATTACCGTTTACCCCCCAGCTACCTGGGTACTCATTTTACCGACCTCGAAAGGATGGAAGGCTGAGCCAACCTTGAGCTGGCTGCTGGGATTGAACTCCCAACCTCAAGGGCAGACAGCTTCAGCATGTCGCTGCCTTACCACTCTGCACCACAAGAGGCTCTAAGAAGTGGTAAATCCAGGGGCGATGATTAGCCCCATGGGGAGTCCACATTTCATAAGGATTGTGAAGGATCGCTCTCATTAGCCCAGTATTTGGCCCGGCTTCAACCATTTATAGAAATAATACCTGTTTGCAGGTCAATGGTGCTCCTAGGAAGTGCTTCTTCCTGTTCACCTATGAAACACCATTAGTCTGGATGAGCATACCTACCACACCTAAATCCATTTTCTAGCCTCTAATCCAGGCTTCCTCAGCTAAGGTTTTGTGAAACCCTGCGGTTTCTTCACAGCCCTGGAAGGGTTTGCTGAATGGGTGGGAGTTTAATTATTTTAAATTATTTGTAATGTATTAAACATTTATTGGTCAAAATGGCCAATGATGGACCTGGAGGGAGTGGAAAAGTCACCACATCTTTGTCCTTTGCCTGGGGAACTCATCTAAGGTCCACCCAGGGCAATCATAGGTTATTATGTGTCCTGGAAAACCAGCAGAACCTCACCCCATGTACCTCCTAGATCATGTGCCTCCTAGATTTCTTTATTATACACATGCATTCTTCTCAAGCCCCCATTTTGTATTTTATCAAAGTACCCAGATTAGACTACCAGTTAATCAGGATGTGACAAACGAGACAGAAAAACACATGCCTGTAAAGCTAGGCATCATTAATTTAATTGCTTAATCCAGTTACTTTGTCAGCTGAGGAATTTCTCTGGCAGCTGGCAGAAATAGATTCCCCATCATTTCACCACATACATACATATATATCTTTATTACGGTCATAGACCAGCAAAATCAAAACAATTTCACAGTTACACAGATAATATGGCTAAAACATGGTTTTACTCATAAAATAGCATTATGTTAAACACTTAGACTATGAGTCTGCTAAAATATAAAATAAAACTAAATGGAAATACAGGTAATTGTTCTAATTGCTCTCAGGGTCAGTTAAGTTTTAGTCAACTTCTGTCACCTTTTCATGGCTGCAGCACAAAACCTGGCGACACTATATGTGATGGAACAGTTTGTGTCTGTGAGCAGCAGGGAGATATATGATTGTCCTGAACGTCCTGGGACTCTGTGTAACCATGGTGCAATAAATATGGAATGAATGTCATTATAAAACTGACAATGCATAAGGATTCCAATGTTCCAATGTTCCAATGTTTCTATGTGACCAGGGCCACAGGGGCACTTCCTTTCACCATAAGGAATTTTCCTGTATCGCCCTTCAAGTACAGCTGAGGGAAAGGCATTGCAGCAAGCTAAATTGAAGGCCCTCCAGTGACTAGGCACCATCAAATAAGCCACGGTTGCTGTGACCTACCTATTGCCTTCACTAACAATGAAGGCAGAGGTATTTGCTAGATCATGGTGGCATTCTATATCCACTACTCGCTGTTTGATAACCTCTTTAGCTTGGCCATCTGAACCAGAAATTCTGGAGAAAATCCCAAAGCTGTGATTTTTCCCATCACAGATTGCTTCCATGAAGACTTTATTATCAAAGAAGCTAATCTACCGGGAAGAAAAGAGATCTTAAGCCAGTAATTGAGAATGCTTAACCATACTCTTGCCTCCACCTTCATAAGGCCGGTCTCAAGTCGCAAGGTGGTACTGGAAACACATCTTGGGACTTGGATGGCTGCTCTTAGGAATTTGGATTGTACAGATTCCAATAATGCGAAGTTGGAATAAGGACCTAGCTGCGCACCATATAACAGTTGTGCCATTGACTTAGCGTCAAACAATTTTAGAGCTGTAGGGATATAATGTCCTCTTTTTAGTCTAAGGAATCTGAAGATGGCATTTGCACTTTTTTGTGCCTTTCCAGCGACATAAGCCCCATGGGCTATCCTGCGGCCAGGTGATTGCAGAACAACTCCCAAATATTTGAAACAGGAAATCCGTTCTATCTTAGTTCTGTCAATGTGCCAGGTGTATTTCTTTGGCCTTTGGGCAAATGTCATGATTTTGGTTTTCTGATAGTTAAGTTCTAATTGTTCCCCTTCACAATATAATGGCAATGCATTCAGTGCTCTTTTAAGTCCAATAGGTGTTCTTGAAAGAATTACTGCATCATCTGCATACAGAAGAACTGAAATGTGTCTTCTAGCAAGTTTTGGAGGCTGAAAGCTCAAGTTATTGAAATGGCTCACAATATCATTGATATAAAATTAAATAAAAGGGGGGCCAGTATGCAACCTTGCTTAACAACTTTTTGAGTTCTAACAGGTGTGGAGAGATTACCCTGAGGGTTGCACCTCACTTTCAGTGAGGTCCCTTCATGAACCTATGTATTAAATAAAGCAGCCAACAGTCTACTGAAAAATTCTTCAATTTCTCCCACAATTTGATGCGGGAAATGGAGTCAAAAGCTGCTTTGAAATCTATAAAAGCGGCATAAAGGGAAGTTGTGTAGTGAGAGGAGTATTTCTCAATAAGGAGATGTAGAACCAGACACTGATCGATAGTAAATCGCCTCTCCCTAAAGCCAGCTTGTTCCTCAGCAAGGACATCATTTCACCACAAATTCTTCCAAAGCATTCATGTCTTACTAGGTCCCCTGCAGAAGTCAGTTAATGCTGCCAAGAGATCAAAATTAATTAACAGGGCACTGTATTCCTAATGGAATATTTGTATCCTAAAAGGAAGTCAGGCGAGCAGAAAGCCAATTGCTAAATAAACAGACAATAACATTGTTTGGGCTAAAATATTAGTTCAAGAAAAAATGGACCTCATCCATTTTTGGATGACCTTTCAAATACAGATATTGAAAAGGGTGAATTGGCTTAATCAGCAAATAAAAACACCAAAGATCAATGCCCATGAATCCAACCTTAAATGTGCTACAAAAAGGTATTGGAACTACTTGCACCAGACTATGAATAACAGTGTTCATGTGAACACTTACTCACACACATATCCCTTTAAAAGCAATGCATAACAGATAGTATCTACAATTATAGACTCTTTATGACCGTTTATGCACTGGGAACTTCAGTGCCCCAGCTCCCATACAGGAGCACAAAACTGGGGCAGATGTTTGTTCACCCTTCTAAGATTTCCAGATTTTGATATATGTGACATCTCTGAAATCTCAAAAACTCAAATCCCCAACTTTTATAGATTGAACCTTTTGCAGCTTTCAGGATTTGGGGATCCAAGCAGTAGCTCACTAACTTTTCATTCTGCTACTAGCCTTTCTCCACATGTAACCCATAGCTTTGGCCATAAATAACCTGTTCCCTCTAGAGCAGGGGTAGTCAAACTGCGGCCCTCCAGATGTCCATGGACTACAATTCCCATGAGCCCCTGCCAGCATTTGCATTGTAGATCATTTTGTTCTGTTCCTTAGTTGGCATTGTAGATCATTTTGTTCTGTTCCTTAGTTTGTTCTTGATTACAGTTCATCTCCTGGTTCTTGCTTGGTTTGTGCTTTGTCCCTCTGGCATTCTTGGTCTGCAGCTTGCTCTTCTGGCCACCACATTGCTGAGATTGGTGACCTATATTTTTGCAGTTTTGTGGGACCCATGTTGTCCCCTGGGGGCTAAAGGTAGATCTGGAAAGACCACTGTTCTAGTCCCGTTAATGTATCTTTAAAAAAAATACAGAGTCAAGTACGCCCTGAAAGTTCCATGCAGGCATATAACAATGCAAATCTCAAACACAATCCAGTTTAATTTCCAGTCCTCTTTGTTCGCCCTTCATCAAATTGGGAAGCAATGCGGGGAGGCAAGTTTCTAATTCCATAGTAGATTTCAGTAAACATGCTTTCTAATGGATTATTATTTCTTTTTCTTTCAAATCCCCACTTAGGGCTCTTCCAGCCTGAACTTCCTATTAGTTTTTAAGCCCTCCCTGAGAGGCTAGTGTTTTTTTTTTTTTAAACCAGCCAATGATTCACTAATCAGAACAGAATTTGTCAATGTGGACAATTAATTGAGACCTTGGAGGGTTTCTTTTATGAAGCGACAAGGAGCATAGCAGAAAAGCCTCAGTGACCCCTCCCTCACCTGGATTATCCCAGCAGACACCTGCTGCTTATAATGAAGATCTGCTGTCCCTATTTCCAGATTTTCATTTTTTTTTTTACATGCAAGCGAAAGAGCAGGGAATTCATACTATGATATGGCTAGGACTTTGCCTAGCCCACAGACCCTTTAGGCAGCTGCCGTTCCGTCAAAGGCTCGCCAGCATGAAACAATATGGTGCTTCTGTTTTCCTTTTGAGCCTACACTTTGATTGAATGTGCAAACATGTATAGGCTTCCCTCCCCTGAGGGTATAATAGTCTTTTCATGGGATAACAAGTCTCCAAACAGATTGGAAGCTTCCCTTGCTTGTGCTTGGAAATACCTGATATTGTTTCTTGAATGTTTTGGAGAAAACGCACACGAATAAATGAGGAAAGCTAAGGGTCACTTAGAGTTAATGTGGAAATGGCTTGGTAACTCCCCTCCCCATCCTCCAGCTGTAAATTAAAGGTATCCCCTGTGCAAGCACCGAGTCATGTCTGACCCTTGCGGTGAAGCTCTCTAGCGTTTTCATGGCAGACTCAATACGGGATGGTTTGCCAGTGCCTTCCCCAGTCATTACTGTTTTACCCCCCAGCAAGCTGGGTACTCATTTTACCAACCTCGGAAGGATGGAAGGCTGAGTCAACCTTGAGCCAGCTGCTGGGATCGAACTCCCAGCCTCATGGTCAGAGCTTCAGACAGCATGTCGGCTGCCTTACCACCCTGAGCCACAAGAGGCTCTTAGCTGTAAATTAGCAAGATGCAAATACCTGGGCTGAATCTGTCCTGTGATTTTGTGGGACCTGAGCAGCAGCAGCACTCCTGTGGTTTCCTTAAACTTGATGAGAGCCCTTCATAGACACTGCTGGGCAGCCAACAGCCCACTCTACTCTCATAGCTGACCATTGATATCAGCACTTCATGTTCTCAGGAGGAGGGGAGGAAATACCTGAAGCTGCACTGTATTGGATCTGTCCAGGGCTTGGATGAGAAAGCTGCTGCAACCTCCTTCTCGTGTGTTCAGGGGATGAGGGATATTTGAGGTTTTTTTATTTGGTGCATTTGGAATTGGGGTATGTAAGCCAGTTAGAATCACAAGGAAAGGTGGGCTTGAAACATTATAATGCATAAAATTGAATGGATACTTCCCGTTCAGTTAGGGATGCCAGCCTTCAGTTGGGACCAGGGAATCCCCTGGAAATACAGCTCCAGACTACAGAGATCAGTTCTCCTGGAGAAAATGGATGCTTTGGACGCTGGAATCTATGGCATCACCACACTGAGGTCCCTGCCCTCCCCAGGCACCACCCCCAAATCGCCAGGAGTTTCCCAAGCGGGAACTGGCAACCCTATCCCGCACCCCTACCAGTGCCCAGGGGGGACCAGGCAACCCAATGTTCAATGGATGTGAGAAAAAGGGACTGTACAAGGCTAAAGCAAGGCTTGTGCCAGAAATGTGTTGTGCCTATTGGTGCCTTTAGAACAGGGACACGGTTCTCCTCTCTGAAAATTTGGAGGGAGACTCTTGCCAGAGTCCCTGGGAACTTCATCTGGGTGTGGGGAAAGAAGAATTACCAGTGGGGCTCTCATTGAAACAGCAGAAATAACTCCCAAATGGACCACTGAGCCTGAACATGTAACCTAGAATCATAGAATGGTTTTATAGAACCTGAATGATCTTTTCATGAAAAAGACAGGGCAAATCTGGTCAACATTTTTGCTGGGTTTTTGTGAGGGCTGCTCAGCAGCACCACCTGCCAGCTGCTCTGGGCAGCAGGAGGCCGCGATGCTTCCCCCTCTCAGCGTAGCCATCCGTTTGGGGAGCCCAACAGACGACTAAATGCAATCTGTTACTATAATAATGCCTGTACGGGTCTTAATAATGGCTCACCTCAAGGTAGTTTTTTTTTTACAAAAGGATTGCTAACACTGTAGCGCCACAAGCTAAGTTTAGCTGTTGTATGACTTTATGCTCTGTCAAGAGATTCCTTAATAAGTTGAAGTTGGTCCTTAAATATAAAAACCGTCCCTTGAAAAAGCTGCAAGGCGAAACACGTCGGGACTTGTGTGAAATAAGAATAAAAGAATTACTGAAACTGAAGAGAGACGACTCTATATGAGTCTAAAACAATGCCATATTGTTTTCCCAGTGCATCTGTATTATTCTATAACACTGTGTTTTCAATATTAGGAAGATTCTTGTATCATTACTATTCTTGCTTATTCAGTCTGACTCGGATAACTCATCACTTCTTATGTGTGTTTTACACCTGCTAGTCTGTTTGTATCCAGACTGACTTCTTCAGTTTTGTTTGTTCTCTGCCAACTTTGTTAACCTTAAATCTGCTTACGTTTCTTGGAAATGTTTTTTGTGCTATTAAAAAAATAATTCTGTGTGGAATGCTTCCATTCCTCCCTCGAAGGAAAACTGGGGGGGGGGAACCCTATTTCTTAGCAGCTAAAATATCGAGTAAAAATGTTGGCGCTTTATATTTTTTTACATTTTGGGAGACTCTTCTAGTTTTAAATTAACAGAAGGCATGGACCAAGGTATTATAACTTTTTTAGTTACTTCCATTGTCTCCCCATTTCCCACATAAATATATTCCGTGTTTTAAAAGTCTAAAGCTGGCTGGATTCTTCTCACGCTGTTCCCAATAAAATATGGCTTGCTGCATCTCTCCGAGGGTCTGCTACCAACAAGCGAGGCCTTGTTGCCTCACTTTCTCCGGGCTGTGGTTAATGATTAAGGGGTTCAGGAGGTTAATTCTTGGCGATAGTGTTGTTCTTTGGCCTCAACAGATGTTGGGAGTACTTTAATGTGGTTATCAAATTCAGTTGCCCTTCATCTTTCCTCTTTCATGGCCCTCGGAATTGTTCCACAATACATTCCTGGTTCCCCTCTATGGAGATCTAGCAGAGTCCAAAATACCACAGCATTAGCACCAGAAAGAAGAATTCTCTGAGGTCATTGCATATATTGGCAAGATACTCAGAGATGATTGCGACAGAACTGATTTGTTTAAAGAAAAAAAATTAGTTGGCAAATATTTGGATGAGGGAACATCTTGGCTCAGTGCATCATCTTTTTAAGTAGTTTAAAGTTTGCCCATTAAAAGGCACATGAAAACTTATCGTAGTATCATGTTGTTGCATCATACCCACTCCCTCTGCTTTATTTTCAGAGGGTGGTCTTCCCAAGAGGAGCAGTAAATAAGCTGATGGAAGAGGACTGAGGGAGGGCTGAAAGAGGTAGTATACATTTGGGAACCTGCCATGGGGAAAACAGAAGGTTGCATTCTGCTGATGGCATAACCATTTTTTCTAATTGCTATTTTTGCTGCTGTTGTTTGTGCTAGGGGCTGTAAATATTAAAAGCATTTGACTCAGGTTTGCCAGCCCATTAAGAAAGATATTAAAGGAGGTAAAGGGAAATGGATAGAAATAACAAAGAATTCTGAAGGTGCATTGGTGTAAATATTTTGCATACATTAAATATTAATCTAATCTCCAACCACCAACAGGAGCTGAAGAACCCCAAAATACAAGTGCCAGGAGGCCATCTAATGCAGGGGTAGTCAACCTGTGGTCCTCCAGATGTCCATGGACTACAATTCCCATGAGCCCCTGCCAGCGTTTGCCCATGGACATCTGAAGGACCACAGGTTGACTACCCCAGCATGCCAGGGCCGGGAGGGAGCTTGGTCGGGGACAACATCGTGCATAAGCAGGAATTAGCCCCACCATCACACATGCACTGGCCCACCCTGCCCTACCCATACGTAATCAGTCAAGTCCTTGCAAGTAGAAAAAATGATCTGGAGAGACAGCTAGGCTAAACCCGTGGCTGGCATCCCCCTTTTCTATAGACAAAGGACCCTTTTCCATTTAAACATGCAAAATTCCTCCCCTTGCCTCCTACATCCTGAAATGGTACAATCCAAAAGACATTTTACCACCTGATGCTACCGACTGTTTAAATTTCATGATAGTTTCTTCTGTGCAGAGTTTTGGAACACTTGTGAAGCAGGGGGCTGTTCTTCTTCCTTGCCCCTGTAGTTAGATGTCAGTTTCTTTGGTTTCCAACATATTACCAATCACAATAGCCATGCTCAATTAACTGTTAAACACTCTCATCAATTAAAAGATCATTTCCAAATCTGATGGATGAGCCCAAAAACCTCCAATTCATTTTAGCTATCTGGCGGAAAAACAGCCCAAGTCCTGATGGGAACAGAACAAATGAATATTTCAAATTAACTATGCATATAGGTTCTCCCCCCCCCCCCATTACTGGTTGAGTAAAAGTTTTAGCATTCACACAACGTTGACCGAGAATTAAGTTTCATAGTATTCAGCAGTGGTTGCAGTGACGATAATCATATAGCATGTGTCTCTACTTTGTGTGGGACAACCACGGAAAAAATAACATCCCCGTATCTTAGCTCCTCTCCCGAAAACTATGAATACGTACAGCTCTCCAGGTTAGAAGCTGCTGTTCAAAACCACTACACTAGGCTGGCTTCCAATGTGACCTTGCTAGCATTCCATCTGGACAGCTACAATCAGACCACCCTTGAGCAAGGTCTGGGAGACCCAGGATGGAATTCTCACTCTACCACAGAAGGTTGCGGGGTGACCTTGACTCGGTCATGCATTATCTCAGCCTGACCCACCTCACAGGGTTGTTGCAAAGATAAAGTGGAGGTGAGAATGATGCATGCGACTCTGGCTCCCCGCTGGGGAGAAAAGTGGGATGTAAATGGAGCAAATAAATATGTGGGTCTTAAAGCCAGGGTTGGTGCACATTAAACAAGAGGAGCAACAATACGCAACCTTGACAGGGCCATTTTCCAAAGAACATAACTTTGCATCTCTCTGGAAAGGAAGGCGCTGACTTACCAGAGCTGCTCATTGACGGGTGGAAGGGAGAGCGCCAAAGAAGAGGCGTTTGAAGGTGACGTGCAGTGGCGCGTCAGGGCAGCCAGATGCATGTGCGTCTGGAAAAGAGGCAGAGAAAGAGGCAGGCCATTAAATAGCGCCACGTGGGGAGCTGGAATGACGGAGAAAGGAGCGAGGATGGTCGGCTGGCTCCCCTCTCCACACTTGAAGCTTGCTGGGGGGGGGGAGTTCTGACCCAGGTGGTAGGCATGCCATGGCCAGCGGCTGCACGGTGGGTAGTGAGTGAAAGGAGTGGGCCCTTTTTGGGTGGGGGACAACTTTTTTTTTTTAAGTCCGCAGGACATGGTGGCTGTGGAGGTTTTCCAAAAAGGGGCACCAGCAGCACTGGTGTTACATCTTGCGGGAGACGATTTACTCAAGACAAAAAGTTTACAGCTGATCAGTTCTATATCAGCTGATTTGGCTGTCCTGTGGCAACATTTGCCAGGTACTAAAATATTCTGCTCAGCTATGGTGGAGCGACGGCATTGGCGGAATGCAGTTGCCCCCAAAGGGGAGAATGTAGCTGTTAGGGAAGTTAACAAACTGGTTGCCCGATTTGTGGAAGGCTGGGGAGGGTCGATGGTTTGGCATCCCGACATTGACTACAGACTGGAGGCTTTGTATCGCCCCGACGGGGTTCATTTATCTGAATGGGGCACAGATGCCTGGCTCCATAATATAAGGGCTGCATTGGTGGAATGGGTTGAGGTGGTGGAGTGCTGGCAGGAACAAGGCCAGGAAGGGCCTGCTTCTTGTGGCAGGGTGGCATAGGGGGAGATCCTGACTGCGTCCCGGACTCCCAGGATTGGGGCTTCCTAAGAGGTGGTGGGAAGTGAGTGGGGCCTGACCCTTTGTGGCAGGTCAGCGAATCACTTCACAGGGTGGCCCAAGGTGGTTCAATGGAGGTGTGAGCCTCCTGAGGTACCTTGGGTGAGACACTTCCCAAGAAGGGGGATCCTAATGGTACAAGGAGTCCATGCTCCCGGCTGGGAGAAGGGAAGGAACTCCTTTGGGGGCCATTAGGATCTAGATAGAGGGGAGGGGAGTGATCAGCTGACCACTCCAGCAGAACTCTTCCCTATGCCGGGACCAACACTCCTTGGTGTAATAAAGCTGTGGCCGGGTTATGCCAAACACAAAAGAGTTGTTTGAGTCATCTTTGGGGCCATAATGCACGACTGCCTTTCAATTCATCTTGCTTTGTCATCTTGCCTTCTGGAAATCTGCTAAGACCAGGGCTTTTTTTGTGTAATGGTGCTTCCCTTTTGGGTGGGCTGTGGCAAGTCCTGAGGGGAAACTGGTGGAAACTGAGGTAACCTTATATAGAGCACTGGCACTTTTAAAGGCGGAGGCTAAAAATATTTTGTTTAGGAAGATATGGTGGTTTACTATCATTCATTCAAGTGGGTAGTCGTGTTGGTCTGAAGTAGCACAACAAAAATAGAGTCCAATAGCACTAACAAAGATTCATTCAAGGTGTGAGCTTTCAAGCACTCGAAAGCTCACACCTTGAATAAATCTTTGTTGGTCTTAAAGGTGCTATTGGACTCTATTTTTGTTGTATCATTCATTCGTTTAGATTATTTCTATGCTACCTTTCCAGAAATCAAATAAGCTCCAGGTAGCTTGCAAAATCAAAACTCATCAAATATACAGAATAACTTTTTAAAAGGCAGTAAAGCAACCAATAAAACTCTAATGCCCAGTAATATTTCTTTCCTGTTTTCATAAAAGGAGTCCACAGATAGAAGTGGGATACAAAACTGAAAACCAGATGTACCTGATTCCCCAACTGCATGTATACAAGAAACGCACCAATGACATTTAAACTGAGTGAAATTTGCATTTTCTGTTTCTGTTGTTTTCCTTGGCACACTGGCTTTTTTCCTCTCCCCTTGCCCCAATAACCAAAATTCACTCTAGAAAACCTCACACTGCAGGCCATCAAAGTAAAACCCTGCTAGCCATTCATCCATGTGCCAGTGCTACCTCCAGAGGCCTCCTGTATTTTGCTCCAGCTTTCTCTTTCACCTTTTATGCCAGGAGGAAAGTCCCTTTTGTATGAGAAAATGCCTTATTTACACTGGCTGTAATTTTGCAAATCAAACTCAAGAACATCACTTCACCCCAGGCTCCGCGCTCTGTAGAATCAACATGTTGCATGCTTTTTCAAGGATAGTCACATTTCCAGCAGAACAGTCTGCAGATTCTGTTATCAACTTTCTCATCTCAACAGTTTAGCAATTCTGTTGTTTTTAAACTGCACATTGGGAGAAATACTTTGCCTTGTAGGAAATCGGGCAGGGGGGAACTTTTAGAGCAATCAAAGACAGTTAATTGAGGAAGACAAATCTTGGCAAAACCACAAACAATGGCGTAAAAAAACAAACAGCAAAGTCGTCTTTTTAAAACCTCCTTAATGCTATTCAACAATGTAACAAATCAGTGTTTGGAGCAGAAACCTGTTCAGCACAATGCGAGGAACAGAGCTAGTGGAGAAACCACTGTTAGCTTTTGATTAAAAGGGCTTCTCATTTCCAAGATAGCAGAAATACCGGGGCTTTCTAACGTACAAAACGAGCACAATAACTCTTGAGGGGAAAAAAATTCACGGACACACATTAGGCCAATATAGAATACCGTACAGCTACACAAGCATATGGGGGCGAACAAAATCCACAGCGTAACTGGAGATTGTAAGGATGCATTCTAAAGCAATTGAGAGTTTCTCTGGTTCAATGGAGAATCCAGCTGGTGATAATCTTGTATGCTCATAACAGCCAGTCGCCCCTCAAATCATTCTTTTAGCGGTGGTGGTGGTATGTGAGTGCATGCATGAGTAACATTTGTGTGTAGACATGTGGACATAAACAACTTTTTAAAACTATGTTAACCTGACAGAGAATACCTTTATTTTAATTTGCCTGGCATGTTAATTCAGAGTTTATTTTAATGAGCAGCTGGATAGATTTTGTTAAAGGGGGAGGAATGCACACAGTGGTGAAATGAATTTTTGCACAGGTAGGAACATGAGCTAAGTTGTTTCTTAACAACAAGTAGATTGTTAAGTAGATTGTTGTGAACAAATAAACTGGGAAACAAAAACAAAAAAAAAGATAAGACAGCCACAAAGTACAGTGCTCACAGTTTGGTGGGGGTGTGCTAACTATTTATGCAGGGGCTTATTAACTATTGGGGGTTAGAGTAAAATTAACCATGGAAACTGTATTGCATGATACAAGGATTTTATGTTTAATGCTGAATTTAAATGCATTCATGAATCCTCCCAAACAAGGTAACTGGAAATTTTGATTTATCTGTGACTGTGTCATCCAGCAGCCCTTACAAATATTTTTACAACTAAGTTTCAATTCAGCTTGAATCACTTTCCCATTTGCAGATTTTCAGCCTTAGACAAACAGCCATCTCTCCCCTCCTGCCGCCTTAACCCCAGGCTTTCAGACTGACTTTCTCCCACTTTAAATTCAGTCCCTTGCAGCTTGGGATTCCCCCACCCCACCCCACCCCCCTGCGCTAAACATTTATTCTTTTTTTTAAGGTTTTCTTCTTTCCCTCAATTTGATGTGACAGACCAGTGACATGAATAATGGACGTGGCCCTTTCACAGGCAAATCGATTTAATTTAGCATGCCTTTCTACCAGGACTCAGCCACAGTCCCATAAATTCCTATAGATCTTTTAAGAGTTGCAGAAATCTTTAGAATCTGCAGAAATACATGAACAGCTCCTTAAAGCAAACAGGAGATGTTTTGGGGGGGCAAGTCAGGGTGCGTGTTTGCAAGGCCTCAGGGGAGTAAACTCTGACATACTTCACCATGAGTTTCATGATGGAAGGAAAATAAAATATATATGCAATACACTTTGGTCAAGTGAGGAATAAATATATCATTTATTTCTGTATTTTAATCCCATCCTTCCTCCAAGGACTGGTAATACATATTTCACCCTTTTACAACAGCCCTGTGTGGTAGGCTAGACTGAGAGCATATCAGTGCTACCCTAAATAGAGTAGAAGTCAATGGGTTAATAAGGATGTGTATTGATTGCACTATAGGGGTAGCCAAAGATCACTCATAGCTTTGAGACTGGCAAGGGATCTGAACCCAGATTTTACTGGTAAATCCAACCCAAATTTCACCCATAAATCCCAATGGGAAAACTTTAGATCTCACAGTTCTAAACAGAATGCAGTCCATTTGGGAGAAGAATGGTTGTATCCACTTTTCCCCCTCATTAAGAAGAAAGAAAACAAAGCTGAATAAGATGCAATTAATCGCAAATGCATTCCTGACAGATGAAAGTCGACTCAGAAATAAGGCCTAATGTGCTGAGTGGCACATACTGACAGGTAAGTGTGTACATGATTGCAATCCTAATGGCATTTAAATTTCTCAGAGGGCTTTCTTAGCAGAGAGTAGATAATGGGGAAGAAAGTAAAGAATACTACTTGGATTTGGGCTAAGAATAATCCAGTTTTGTGATTAAAGGTAAAGGTATCCCCTGTGCAAGCACTGGGTCATGCCTGACCCTTGGGGTGACGCCCTCTAGCGTTTTCATGGCAGACTCAATACGGGGTGGTTTGCCAGTGCCTTCCCCAGTCATTACCGTTTACCCCCCAGCAAGCTGGGTACTCATTTTACCAACCTCGGAAGGATGGAAGGCTGAGTCAACCTTGAGCCGGCTGCTGGGATTAAACTCCCAGCCTCATGGGCAGAGCTTCAGACAGCATGTCAGCTGCCTTACCACCCTGCGCCACAAGAGACTCTAGTTTTGTGATTACTGCTCCAGAAATGTTCATCAGGGCAAACTTCCCAGTTCACATTCATTTAAGAACCAGTTATATGTGGAAGGTGGGATACACTATTGTACGTGAATGTAAGGAAATGTAAATTTTCAGCATTGTGGATGTGATATGCAAGGCTTTCGAATTATGTTCCAAGGAATATTTAATGCCCTTGGGCATGGATCAAGGGTTCCTCAATTAGGAGATAAATATAAGCTGCCAGACTACCCAGAAAGACAATTTCCCATGTCCCACGTCTGACTGCAGGGAAGCAGAAGGTTTCTTTTAAATCACAACTTGACATGGCATTGGCCAATTCCAAGAGAGTCAGCCAGTGACTAGCATGAATTAGTGTTCATCCGACAACATGACCCTAAATCCTTTGTGACACACTGGCAAACAATGTGTGCCCATGGCCAAGAATGGAGGCTTCCTCAGCAGATAAGGGCCAAACAAGGAAGAAATTCCCAATTTGTTACATGATTGTTCCTCTCACTGTTGTGATTTGCCAGTAACCGAATCATATGCATGTATATAGGTGCCATCAAGTGACAAGGGGCTTTCAAGGTAAATGAGAAGCAGAGATGGTTTACAATTGATCTCCTCTGCAGAATCTCCTCTGATGGTCCCCCACCCCAAAACCAGCCCTGCTTATCTCCTGAGATCTGATGTGGTCAGGCTGTACCATGCCATCCCACGGCTCTATAGAATCGTGGACATGCCCAGAACAGTATCCAATGCTGCTCCTTACTTCTGCTGGGCTGGTCCATAAACTGTGTGACCCTAAACAAGGTTATACCCTTCTAAAGCCACTCTGATGAACTTAAAAGGGTGTCACTGTGCTTGCATAGCCCAGCTGACGATTCTGTGCTGCAGAATTCAGAAGACTGAGCTACTGATTTGGGTTTGTTTTTAAAAAAACAAACAAACAAAGAAAAACTGAATGCAGAAGCTTTAGGAATTTCACATTCAAGTAAACCGAAAACCTCAGTCAAGACAGGACATCGAACAGTAACCAAATGATTCATTAATGCTGATTAAAATGTCATTTCTTAATGGTATTTTAATGATGACTCGCTTCTATGAATAGTTTCTACTGCCAACGTGCTTTCTATCGGTTTTTGGCAAACAATTTTTATTCACTTTGCTTTAAAAAGTCTGATGAATAAACTTGTTATGGGGAGTTGGCTGGCAGCGGTTATTTTAGAACTGTCCCTATTTATCACTCATCAAAGTCATGAAAACAGCAGCTGTATTAAATGCTATGGTTAAAAATGCAAATACTCTTGGACCCCAACTTGTCTAACACAACCCACACCACCACCAAGAAAAAAAAAAAAACCAACCACCCTTAACGAGCAATGCAAAATGCACTCTGCTGTTTTCAGATTATTTCAGTTTAGAAAGGAAGGGAATTCCCCCCCTGAAAGGGACCTTCATGGCTCCAGGTCTGCATGTGATAACTGGTTAATCAGCCAATTAGAGGGAACAAACAATTACAAATTGGAAAGCAGAGAGAAAGGCCTGGCAAAAAAGAGAGAGAGAGAGAGAGAGAAAATCGGTCAAGGTACGACTTAATCCCTTTGAAAGGATGCCTAACATTAACCCCAAAAGAATGACAGTCTCCCATACCTGAACTCATGTCCCTCCTCCTGCCGCTTGTTGAGCCAGCTAATTGGTTGCTGAACTCACAATTAGCGCCAAGTCCGGCTCTATGTGAGGGTCTTTTTGAAGGAGAACATTTTCTTGACAAAGAGCGCAGACTGCATTCTCCTCCAGAGTAAGACCTCATGGAGCAAATGAATTTGGGATAAAAGTTTTGAATCTGATACTAGAAATGTTTCATTGCCTCCGTGTTGATCGCCAGTTGTAGCTGCTGTGAATGACCTGTGTGTTTAGCTTGCTTTTTTTGGGGGGGGGAGGGGGAAGCTAGAAATGTCACATAATTTATCCCTTTTAATCTCATGGTTCACATTGTCCAACAGATGCATGAAGTGAAGCTTCAGCAGGCAGATAGACAGACAGACAAACAGACAGATGCATGCATGCATGCATGCACACATGCACATAACTTCTGTTTGTTTGCATGCATGTATGTATGTGTGCATCTGCTGAAATTTCCCTCTACAAATTTGATTAATTGGGCTGAAGCCCAAAAAAGCTTAAGCTCCGTAAAATCTGTTAGTCTTTTTCAGGTGCACCCCAAAATACAAACAGTTGCTGGTAAGGGCTGGCCATAGTCCATAGCCCAGGAGGGACACACCTGCACCACTCCCTCCCAACTGCAGGCAAAAATGGCTCCTTTGAAGGCTGGACTCTGAGGCATTGTACGATTTTGAAGTCCCACTTCCAAACCTCCAGGAATATTTCCAACCCAGGGGTAGCTAATAATTGAACTGTACTGTCATTCTGGCAGATTACAGGTAATTAGTTTATTCAGTGGTTTCACATTTATTGTGTGAAGTTTAAGTTAAAACTGGTTTCATTGTTTTAGGTATCCACCTATTGACTGTACCACCTGTTCCAGGGGTCTGGGCTTGTCACTCTGAACAAGGTATACTAGTTTTCATGGTGGTTTCAGAGTTGTGCATCTGATGACCCTCTGACTTCTCCATGCCACCACTCTTTCCCCTCCCACTCCCTTCCATCCTGTGATCACAAATAGCACCAATTTGCAAGGCACAATTTCCATCTTGGGCCTTCTCATCACCACCACCCTTCAAAGCATGTTTCTTCAAAGATGCCTGCTTCATTCCACTTCTGACTATAAGTTAGGCCTGCCTGTCTTCATCCAACAAAGTTTACTGGGTGTTCTTGGGCCAGGCATGGTCTTTCCACTTAGCTTAGCCCAAGAGGTTGCTGTGAGGCTAAAATGCCAGCCTGAGCTTTTTACAGAAAGGATAGAATCTAAATAAATGTAATAAATATATCTGGAACCTGTCAGAAAACCTGGGCAGACCAGTAGGCAGGAAGAAGGTATGTAGAATTTAGGTAGGTTATCCATTTGTTTTGGGAGGGGAAGGTAGAGCCCAATCTCATCAGATCTCAGAAGTTAAGCAGGTTCAGTATTTGGAAATGAAGCCACTGAAGAAACCTTTGCAGAAGATGACAATGGCAAATCATCTCTGCTTCTCATAAGGTTGCCCGCTCTAGGTTGGGAAATACCTGGGGACTTTGGGGGTGGAGGTTGGGGTCGGGCAAGCCGAATGGCCCGGCGCTGTCAATTATGCACAGCACCGGCCTGCCTCAGCCCCCGCCGGCGCCCATGTTATCCCGGGAACTGCAGAAGTTCCCACGTTCCCATAACGCGGGCCTTCCGTGGCCCTGGGCTGGGCTATGGCAGTGGCGACGTGCATAATCAGGGATTTTCCCCAATACCCTGCTGCTTCCAGTGCAGGCATTTCAGCCCGTGAATAATGGGTCACTGTGTGGCTTCCCAGTGATAAAACTGAGGGAAGGGTAGTCAATATAGGAGCTGTAGAGCAGCCAGTAGCATTTGACTTCTTCTCTGGTGTCACTTGATTCCATAGATCAGGAGGATCATGCATGGTAGGCCCCAACAGAAATTGTATGTGTTCTCCTCTAGCCAGTAGCTCTAGCTATGAATTTGATCTTATTTTATTAAAATGTTTTTTATCCAGCCTTTCCTTGTGGCTTAAGGCAGCTTCCAAATAAAGCATTTAAGGTGTTCAAAAAGCATTTGCAAAGATCCACTTGTACTAATGCCTTATGGGTGCTATTCCCTGTCTTGACCATGGTTATGCCCAGTACCCACATGCCAGCAATCATGGCCAGGGGGGGGGGAACTGGACTAGCTTGCATGTAATGAATGGAGGAGTCAGAGCATGAACTGAGTCCCCTTTAGATAAGTTGACAAGCAGCAGGCAACCCTGGTTCTCACACCCACCATATGGCAAAGCAGTGTGGTCTAATAGTTGAAGGGGCAGACCTGGGGTTGAATCACCACTCTGCCATGGAACCTTGCTGAGTGACCCATTCTGTCTTAGCCTAAGGTGAATCTCATGGAGGCAAGTACACTTAGTGGAGAAAAATGATGGGGAGAGATCCTGATAAAATATAGATAAAACAAATAAATAGATACATGCATTGCTTGCTGATCACAATGAACTTTCACTGACTGTAATTTATGCCTTCCTTCCCAGTGCAAAATTTGCAGGGTGCATTGGAGACACTGTCCTTAACAAATATATGGTGCAGTGCCATAAACTCAGCCTTGCGCATCTCCATTATGTGAAATTACCATTTTCCTCTATTATTTCCAAAGGGAGCCCATTCTTGGGACACTGATAAAGGCCAGCAAGTTCCCTAAGGTCAAATTCTCCTTCATGCTGTTTGCTAAATGCTGGACTCTGTAGACCTACAGCTCTTCTCAATGCTTCTTTCCAATTAACTCTGTCCTGCTGGGCTCCATGTGAAGGAGGCCCTTGAAAGGCCATCATGTGAACTGTTCACAAGATGCAGCCTCCTTTAGACAAGGTCTTTCAGAGACACTGTCTGTGAAAATGGGGCCTGGGGATAAGGTGATATCACCAGCTTCCTCCTCTGGTCAAGGTCAGGGCCACCAATGTTGTTATTTGTCAAGCATGACACGCCATTTCCCTGGAGACTTTGTAGACCTCTGTTTTAATTTTTAAAAATGAGATCCTATAAATTAAACTCTAGAGTGGGTTCACCATACTTTGTATACAAATCAAAGAAGCAGAGAATGTGGAGCTAGAAAGAGAGCAGGACTGACTCTGGTTATGGGGGATCCTTCCTTGGAATTAGTGGACCCCTCTTATGTGTTGTCCCCAACACCAACAACAGCAGCAGCTCCTTGTCTGTACTGTCATCGCCTGCTTCTGTGCCCAGTGAGCAAGTGGGTAAATGGACAAGCAAACAATGGTTGTTCCTTTTTGCTGTTTTCATACATGCTTACGTGAATGTCTTGTGATGGCAAAGAAGAGCAGAAGCACCACGAGTCTGTGGTTAGTGGGGT
The DNA here is from genome assembly GCF_049243985.1 of Paroedura picta. Classification (NCBI taxonomy): domain Eukaryota; kingdom Metazoa; phylum Chordata; class Lepidosauria; order Squamata; family Gekkonidae; genus Paroedura; species Paroedura picta. The sequence goes on along the minus strand of NC_135381.1, from coordinate 22,882,920 downwards.
GGACCTTTAGGGCCTCCATAACTGTCTGCATATACTGAACTCTGATGGAAGATAAGATGGGACTCCTTTGGGGTGAAAAAAGATGCGGCGATCATCTCCTCATCCCTGTTCTTCATTAGGTTAGATGCTGCTAGAGAATCATCAATTGAACAAGTCAGAAACTGCCTTCCTTGCTTCTGGGTCCACAAGACTGAGAAGTCTTCAAGCCTCAGAGAGTATCTTGGTGGCTTCCTCAGATTTCCTGCTGTTGATCTGAGACTGGGGCCTAGAGCATCACTTCTCCTTCCCTCATAGCGGTAGAGGAAACCATCAAAAGCTCAGGGGCTGACTAGATATGATGGTGGTTTCTTAGAATGCTCCAAAGGAGCAGGGGATCATGGTTGGAGATAGGACTGATATGGTGAAAGAGTTTAGCATCCCCTCTTACTCTCTGCTCAACTACCTGAAACAGCCATCTTCAATTGGGCCCATTTTCCAGCTGTTTGGCCAACCCACACTGCAACACACCATTGGTCTGTTGCTTGTACACCTCGTTATGCTCAACATGTAGCCCTTAATTTCTGGTCCCATTTTAAAATTTCCATTGGGGTTTATAGGCAGTGTCTCATTTGTCCATCAGCAAATGTTATGTAGTAGCTCAAGCAGAAGACTAAATTTTGGAAAAGCCAGGTTTGAAGTTTTATTTGGCTATGAAAGCTCCCTGGATGAACCTAGGAAGTCCCTTTCTTAGCCTAACCTACTTCACCTTAAAGCACAAGGAAAAGTGGGGTATAAATGTTTTAATAAATATATAAATGGTGGTTTTGATTCCACAACCTCAAGGGGGTTTCCTTGGTCTGTCATTGCCAGCTGAGGTCCCATCAACATATATATAAAGTCAGAATTTATGCATTTACTCCATTCATAGAAGTTCTTTTGGAGCTCCTGATAATCCTTTTGTGTTTTCACCATGTGGAACAATGGAGTCTCACCCATAAACTTCCCTGTTACACTCTTTTGGGAACTTGGAATATTTTGGTCATTTATTCATGAATAGCACCAATTCCAACACTGATCCCCGGGGAATGTTATAGCTTACTTCCTTGTAAAAATTGTTCATTTATTTCTACCTGCTGCTTTCTCTTCTTAACCAGTTACCAGTCCATGAAAGATCTCATATTCTTATCCATTCAATTGGGTAGCTGTGGTGGTCTGAAGCAGCACAACAAAAGAAAATCAGAGTCCAGTGACACCTTTAAGCCCAACAAAGATTTATTCAAGGCTTGAGCATTCTGTTAGCCAAGGAATTGATGTCCAAGTCAAGGTTTGTGATAGACATACTTGATGATGATGATGTTATCCGTTCAGTCATGTCCGACCTTCGGTGATTCTATAGGAAAGTCTTCACCATGCGACCCTGTTTCTGACTGCTTCATTTAGTTGGTTGATGGTCTTCCCTGTATCGGCTTCGATCGTGTTGAGCCAGTGGATCCTTTGGCGACCACGTTTCCTTTTGCCACTGACAATGCTGAGCATTAAAGATTTTTCTAGCAAGTTTGATCACATGATGTGTCCAAAGTAAGTGAGCTCTAGCCGTAATATCTTCCCTTCTAATGACATAGTTGGTTCTATCCTCTCTAAAACTATCTTGTTGGTAACGTTGGCTGTCCATGGTATGTTGGGCCAACTGGCAGTGGTATGCACCTCTTGCTTCGAAGCAGCCCTTTTCATGCTTATCACGGTCAGACTTGTTGGACAGGTTGTTGTGGCGCAATGTTGAGCGGCCCAACAGGGTGAACTGGGTGAAGCATAAAGTGAACAAGTTGGTGTGTAAAACCATATCTGAGATCGAGGGCAAGGTGATTCACCACTCAGAGGTATCGTTCCGGCTTCCCCTGCTGTTTCGGAAGGACTGGGTCTAGTTGTCGGTGTGAGGATACGATTGCTGGCTGGAGGACATCCGGAGAGCACTGTTGGAGTGCATGGGAAGTGCTGGGGGTTGGCAGGCACCTTTTGGTCCCATCCAGTGGCAGTTGAGGCATGGCAGGGGCCTTTTGGCAGGGCTCCAGTCTGCGTATTAGAAACCCTGGGGTGTGGGGGTCTCCTTAACGAGACCGGCAGGGATACGAGTGCAGCCTACCCAGCTGGGAGACCAGGGGCTCGTAGCCAAGTGACCTAGGGGCACCAAAGTAAGGTGGACGCCTGGTGGGCCTCAATATGGTTGCTTCCCGGTGAGGGAGATGGATGATGAGCTTTCTCGGCTGGGAAGAAGCAGGCCACAGACATCTATGGACCCTCAGGTTAAGCAGCCAGATGGCTGAGGGGTCAGGTCCCCGCTCATGCCAACCCAACCCAACCCAACCCAAATCAACCCCCCTACTTTGGGGAGGCATTCAATAAAGAGCTCTGGCCATGTTTATGCCAAAAAAGTGAGTGCGTCTTCATTGACAAACTGCCATCCTGCTAGTCAACAGATGCTCATGGAGGACAGGTCTACTGGTGACTATTATTCATTACTGTTAAATAGATCCTCCTTGCTCAAAGGCAGAAAATGTCTAAATCATAGAGGGCACATAGCAGGGTGGGATGTCACCTTCCTATTTTCTTGTTGGCTTCCAGCAGTTGTTTTTTGACTGACATTCCCCACAATACTTTACAGAGCCGGTGGCCTAACTATATATATATAAAAATTGCTTGATAAGAGTATAAGGAATCAACCACTGAAGAAAAATTTTGAAAACGGAGTATATCTAGAAACCGTTTTGGTTGGTCCTTCAAAAATTATTGATATATAAAATGTATTGTACCAATTGCCTTGGAAAGGTTTTGTTTTTCTCTGTTTATGTTTTGAACCTTTCTTCCTTTCTCGTATTGGCTTCCAGCAGTTGGCCACTATTGAAAAGGATCCTGGATGAGATGGCCCTTTGGTCTAATCCAGCAGGGTTCTAACATTCTTAAGCATCCTACAGTTTAATTGGTGTGTTTTGCACTGTTCTCCCACAATGTCCCCATTACAAATTCCATAATGGAAGAGTTCTGTCTCTTAACCTTGTTCTGTCTGTTTAAACTCCACTCTTGGTGCACCCATCTGAATGAAGACAGAGAAACCATGCCTTTTAAAATGTAGTGTTTGGTTTTTTTTAAATAAACGGTTAAATCTTTTTACTCCTCCATGCAACCAGTGCTTTCTCATTGACATGCATACAGGATCTGTAATTCTGAATCAGGCACAATAAGAGAAAGAGAGAGAGAGAGAGAGAGAGAGAGAGAGAGAGAGAGAGAGAGAGAGAATGCTTGCCATAGATCACATAAAAGATATTAGTATGTAGGGAGTGTGTTACAAAATTGTAATGCATCTTCATATGTGTGTGTGAGTAACACTTTGAGCCAGCAACAGGTTCTCTCAGCTCCCAAACACTTACAGGCCTGGGTGGAATACATTTGCCCAACATGTACAAACAGGACATCTCTTTATTTGATTTCCTCCCCTTCCAAACATTTTCACTGGCCCAGCTGACGGTGGGACGTCGGCCTTTGTAAACACCACAACAAAAAAATCCTGAAAGGGCTGAGGGCCTCCCAAAGAAAGGCAGCTCTGTCTTGGGGATGGCTGAGTGCATCTCTTACAGCTTTGCCTGCTTGCCTGAGAACCTCTATTCATTTGGTTTCAGTACCTGATTAATTAGTTAATTAGGCCTTAGAGAAGACTGGCCCTGTTATGTAATTGCAGGGGGCCTGATGCAGGAGGTGCTGAGGCCAGCCTTCAAGGAGGCTGCTGGGGAGATTTCTGGTTTGTTTTGCTTTTCAATTCTCCATTTTCTTCCCCTTGTTCATTCCAGATCTGATAACTTTAGCTGCCAGTAAAGTAGAACTGTTTTCATTTCGATGTTTCATTGGGACCATACTTTAGGAAATATCTGGGGCAAGAGGTTTTAAATTATGAACAAGAAGAGAAATTGATTTGCAAATGTACTTTCATAGTAATCCTAGGATGACAATTCTTCTGATAACTGGTATTGATTTAGTAAATTATAGAGTAACATAAGCAAAAGACAAAAAAGGCCTTTGCCTAGAGGAGCTTGCAACTCAGATGCTAGCAATAAATATAGGAAGATAATCACAAGGGTGGATCTATATATAGAGAGAGACTCTCAGAACAGAAATTTCCAATATTATTTTACACAGAACTATCCTCCGGAAAATGTGTTCAGGTTAAGTATATATTTTGTAACATTACTTTATTTTTCAGTGACTATGTGGCTTTTCTCTGTTTGATAGGAACAAATGCCTTAATTTAAATGGAAGTAGCAGCTCATTTTGTAGTGTGGGTCGAGAGCAATTCATATTGATGTAAGCCAGCCGCTAGAATAACCCACTAAGGAATCTTGCAAGCTTTTTTACAGAAAGTGATAAACAAACGAATGTGTGCTGTCTGGCCCCATGAAAATAACAGAGCCTCCCTAGTGATTCTCTGTTTGGAAAGAATGCTTCACAGGAATAGGACAGGCTGCAAGTCCCATCACTAACTTACAGACCTGATTGAGAACAAGCTCGTTATGCTAAAGGTAATCACTGTTAACTTGAGATTTTTAAGGGTTTTGAACATGTTGAGGATGGTAACCCCAGGCATAGTTACTAGAGAGTAAGTAAAGAAGACCAGGAAGGTGCTGTCGCTTTCTTTGGTTGGATCGTAAAGTGTCATTGGCCTCATAAACAAAGCCCCAAAGTGGTCAGTCAGTGTGTTCATTTCCAATCTTCCTCCTTGTTTCAGACTTCCTAATCTTCCTGCATGTTTGAGGCCCCGGGCAAAGATAACAGAGCCAGATGTTATGCAGATGCACCTCTTCCATTGAGCACCTGCAGATGAACCAGGAAGCAAAATGTCAACACATGAAATGAAACAAGTTGAACGTCGAGTGTTGATTGGGGGGGAGGAAGGCGCTGGCGAAAGGCAGAATAAAACAAGATTTAGTAACTTCTCACTTAATTTCATTGCAAACGATTACTGCCTTACATATTGCACTGATAATGTAATGCGGGGCGGGGGGGGGGGACAAACAAGAAAGTCTTTGTCCAATAGATGCCTCCCACAGTTGTCAGGAAGAAGCCCCCCCCCCTTTCCGTATCTGCTGAGCAATTCTAATTAATGCCGTGCATTCCGGCGCTGCAGTCGTTTAATGCATAACAAGTGGGAAAGGAGAAGAGAGGAAGAAATTCCCAATGTTTGAGATTGCTCAGTTAAGAGTTATGGGAGAGAAAGCTCGCCTTTTCCCTCTCCGCCCACCCCCCCACCCCCCCACCCCTTGCTGCCTCCTGCCCAACTTACTGTCTGTTAAAGCAGGCCTTTTGAAAAGAGAATTGCAGCCCACAAAAGCTGTCAATCAAGGCTTGCCCTCAGAAGCTGGAGTTCACATGGATTCGAACGACAGCCCCCTCCTCCCCCTGCCTGCAACGCATCAATCTCTCTCCCCCCGCCAGCACCCACTACCCATTGTGCAGGCCGCAGGTGCTTGTTGTGGCACCCAAAGCAGCCTGGCCATAGCTCCGCCCCTGAGAAACAGGAACTATGCACAATGTGGCCCTGTGGGAAGAGAGGGCAGGAGCAGACAGATGGTGTTGGGGGGGGGGGAGGGAGTCATTTTTGAACAATTGTGTTCTATTTTTAACTTTCTCTAGTGGGCTGCTTTTTAAGACCCGCACACAGCACAGCTTATATCACCTGGGCATTGAAAGTGCATTATCTATTGTGTGCAGAACAGGCCCAGGATAACCAGCGGCACCTTGGTCACGCACGCTGGGGAGCGCCAACTTTGCTTGCTTGAATATTCTCTGAAAACAAAACGTGAACTGATCATCATTTCTATAGAGATGTGGCTCAGTTAGGAGCAGAAGTCAGAGAATATCATGGGAGAAATAAGCAGGCATTCAAAAATACTGTTCCTTAGTACTTTAGGGCTGCACTGGTCCAGGAGGCAGCAGTCTGAGAAAATATTCCAAAGTCTTTTGCTTTGTGTTCATGGTTGCTCAATCTGAACAGCCTGGAATGTGCTGATCAGTTCAGTTCTCATGTGTGAGCCCCGTGGAAATCAATGGGGGCTGCTGCAGGTGCAAAAAGACTTCTCTGAAACTTGTGCCTGTTGGCTGTAGAAAAGAGTGGAGGAGAGGCCCAGCAAGGAAGTTTTAAATGTTTCAAGTGGCAGCCATGAAATCCTCTTCATTCCAGAGATTAGGTAATATTGCTGCCACAGCTTGAAGGGCGTTAGATGCCACCAATGTGCAAGGTGACGCACATAACATGCAAATGATTACCTTCTTGTTCAGCGTGTTTAGCCAGCATTTGGAACTAAACCATAAGAAATGGCATTAAGTGGATTAAACACACTGCGTTACGTTTACTGGAAGCATTTTGGAACATTTTCATCCTCTGTCAATAACATCATTGATGACCTAGGCTTCCTTGCTGGGCATGGAGTTCTAATTTTGATATATTTAAAAAAAATAATAACTGCTGGGTAAATTAAGAGTGCAAACCTAAAGAAATTGACTTTAGTTGAACAAAATTTGAGACCAGTGGTACCTTTAAGGCCAACAAGGACTTACTCAAGACTTCTATTGAGTTGGATGTGCATAACTGAACAAATGCATGAAGCTGCCTAGCCCTGGATCAGACCATGGGTATACAAGATCAGTACGGTCTATTCTGATTTGGAGCACCTCTCCAGGGTCTCAAGTTGGGATCTTCCATATCACTTATTACCTGGTCCTTTTTGTTAAAACTAAAGATGCCAGAGATTGAAACAGGAGACTTCTGCATGCCAAGTAGATGCTCCACCACTGAGCCACAGACCGTCTGTTTAGGATTTTGCTGTTAACGTATGTCCATACATCACCTCTAGAACATTTGATGTAAAACAGCATCAGACCAAATAATTTAGACAGATAGATAATGCTCTGTTCTGGGTCCCCAGTTCCAGAAATATTCAGATGGATGGTTACTTGGTAAGGAAAAAAATTGCTCAGAATCACTCATGAATTTAATATTCTTACAGAAGTGTGATGGTAGCTATATAAATATATGAAGTGCATGTTTCTAGACAGGACCTTGCTGGTTCACTGTATTTGCTTTAATACTGTAACCATGAGAATCTGGGTGACCGCCTGCAAAAGAGAACTGGTAAAACATTAGGGCCATATGAACAGAGCTTTTTACATTACATGCCATCCAATTAGATTTTTCCTTTAAATACAATTTCTGGTAAGAAACTCAAAATCCCCCCCCACTTGTCCAGATGTGCAAACCAGGTCTGCAGGTGGGCAATACAATTTTTAGAATCAAGCCTAAATTATTTTCTGGCTTTGTTGAGTGAGTTTGAGACTGGGACTATGGCATTGAGCTGTACCATTGAAACACAGGAAAAACCCAGCATTTGAATATAGAATGCAACATGCCAAAAAAGAAAGAAAGCTAGTGAACAAAACAAAACTAAGTTTCTAGACCTTATTTGTGGCATGCATGGATGTCTCTAAGGCGCACAGTTATATGGGAGTAAGCCCTGTTCAGCTGAGTAAAACTTATTTCTAGGCAAATACAACTGAAGGAGGCTGCATCAACGGAGTTGGATCCAACCAATCTTGCATTCTTGCATTCTTCCTGCAGCCCTGTACAGTATGGCTTTTGTCAGAGCAGATTCCATGATTGACAGCATGGTATTTTTGTTGGCCCAAAAAGAATTCCTTCTCTCCCCCTCCTTTTCATTAGTCAGTCATTCAGAAGTTTATTGCATATAGCTATAGGCCATTATAATTTTCCAGTCCATTATAAATATCATACATGTATATAGATTTAAAAAATGAAATTATCTCCTTTTCACCAGTCCAAAAAGTGGATGGATACAACCCATACTTTTAAAAGAAGTTAAAAACTTGGTCATGTAGTTTATATGTTAAAGTATCAGAACGTCTTCATAGCAGATAGAAGTCTATTGATAGTGGGCTTTTTGCAAGGCTGCATAGGGATTTCATTGTACAAATGCAGCTCTTTAAGCAAAGAACTGTCTGAGCATCATGTATCTACACTGGAACTACTAGACTGGGATTGACAGCTGGTGCAATCCAGACCTTTGAAAGGGCAATGAGAGGCTGACCATCAGAGGTGGAAGGCTCACACTAGTTAATTTGCAAACTCTTTTAAAGAGCCTGGAGTCATTTAGTTGAGCAGCCAGCAACCTCAGGCCAGGAAGAGCAAAATGCTGAATTCGAACATGCTTACTGGTGCATCAACATGTTGATAAGATCTCTGTGATGGCAGGATGAAAAAAGCAGAAATATCCTCTTCCCCCAAGGGACTTAACGAGATCCGTTTTGCTAGTCAAAACAGCCTGTTTCAGGTTTCACATGAGAGTGGTGTTCGGGGGCACAGGATGGAGTGGACGTTTGGCCTTGGTAGCTCTCCTTTTCTGGGCTGTGTTTGGAGATCATATCCTTCATTAGGCTGCGCTGCAATTTTGAGCAATTGCGTCATAGTTGAAGTGTACATGCCCTTATTACACATTGCTGGGTGACTGTGATATGTAGTGATGGCGTGCATGGATCATCACAGGTTTCAGCTGCTGTGGAAGTTCTGACTATATGACGCAGAACTGGGAGGAATTGGTTGCCATGTAATCTCCCCCTAAGAAGACTGTCCAGTCTGATTTTCCCTTCACATATCTGAAAACATGGCTCTGGAAAGCTCATCTGTAACCACTATGCCACAATTCCCAAAGGTCAGTCCTCTCCCACACTCAATGAACATTCCAAACCACAGGTTCTTGACACCCATCCCTCCATAACCACGCACTCATTTGTCACCATGCCACCACAACCTCCCACACAACACACACATTCAACTCCATGCCCTTACAGACTGGGCAACTCCTCCCCTTCCTCTTCCCACCGCCAAGCTCTAGCACCCATTGTATTCCTGGATACAACGGGCTTTGCCCCTAGTTAGAATATAAATTATAACATTGGTACAGCATATTCAGCCATCAAATTATCAGCCAAATGATGACCAAACCAGTAAGCTTCTGTACACACAAACACATGGGGGGGGGGGGGAAATAGTTGCAGCATGCTGGCATTTGTCACTGCCTGTTGAATCTGAATCCAGATGGTGCGCAGTCAGAGAAGACCCTGTTCTATCCTCTGTTTACCACCTGTGCAGAACCACACTGCCAGTAAAGCCTGCTGGTCAAGATGTTTCTGTCTATTACATATTTATCACATCCTTCCTCCAAGGAGTTCAGGGTGATGTAGCTGGTTGTTTCCTCCTCTATTTTATCTTCACATCAACCCTGTAAGGTAGTTTAGCCTGCAAGTGGCTAGCCAAGGCCGCCCAGGGAGCTTCATGGTTGCAAGGAGATTTGAACTCAGGTCTCTCTGGTACTACCCCAACCCTGTAGGCAGTGTAGCACACAGCTTCTACCTCTTCAAAGCACAGAGATTCCTTCTGGCCCATGAAACACTATGAAAGTTAGTCCCAGGAGCTTAGCATGAACTCGGGAGCAAATTGCAGTGACACTGACAAGAGAATCAACTTGATATGATTAAAGTGATCAGCCCCACTTAATATGTGGAGATAATGAGGAGATTCTGATTTGTCCTTAAAAGAGGCCACTGGCCATCAGTCACCCCTTGCATCAACATCTTTGATCCTGCCAATTTTTGTGCGGAACATCAGTCGTTGGCATTTTCTTCTACTTTGAGAATAACGTACTGGATTGCCTACCTTTGGCATGAGAAAACTGTAGGGCATGATTTAGATCTGGGCAGAAAAATAGGGAAGGAGGAGGAATATTTCCCAAGAATTACAGAGGAGAAGGGAGACAGAAGTCCTACAGAATAAACAGATAAGAAAAACTACAAAAAAGAGGACACTTTTCTTTCTTTTATGAATATATTTATTGAATTGCCATTGGATAGGTCTGTTTCTCTCTGTTTGCAGGACAAAAGAATACAAAACCACATCTGGTTTTGTATATCTTGTATATCTTGATATGCAGAAATTGGGATGGGGTGCGGTAGGATATAATAAGCATGTTATGGCGACCATTTGAAAAGCTGACAATTCTTTTGGGGAAGAGGGTGGCTATTCTGTGTATAAGAGGGGCATTCTGAAAAGCAACCCCAGTTGGAAACTCCAGCTAACTCAGGAGAAAGGGAAATGCCGTTCTACACATGCTCAGAAGTGATCCCCATCAGAGAAAAGGTCCGGAGCAAAAATCTTGGTCTTTCCCATTAAAAGTTAAAATATCTAGAAATCCACTAAAATCTTCCATCGAATGTGTAATTTAGTTAAGATGACCAGATTGTCCCACCTTTGGAGGGACATCTGGGGGTATCTGGCAAATTGTACTTATGTTGAAATTATTATATATATATATATATATTGTTGCTCCATATAGACCAAAATTTTAATCAAGAACCCTCCCGGTCAATGGTGTCCTGCTTTACCAATGTTAAAATGTGGTCACCTTAAATTTAGCCCAAAGTTCCTGAGCCAAGGTAGTCTGAGGAAAATAATCCAGTCTATCCTGATCTCCCAGGCTGATAACCAATCATCTAACATTGTAGTTAATACTGCAATTGTAAACAGAGTGTTTAATTTATTTATTGTATGGTGTGTATGGTGTAGCCAGGAGATCCAAGGCAGACAAGGGTTGTTTGGAGGTGGTTTGCCATCTCCTGCCTCCATGTCATGGCCCCTAGTGGTCCCTGGAGAAGCTACCATGCTAATCCTTGAAGGACTCCCATCTAAAAGCTAGCAAGGGTCAGCTCTACTTAGCTTCTGAGATCTGAGAGGATAGGGCTTACCTGGGCTATCCAGGTTGGGGTATAAAAAGAGTAACACCCTACTTAAGACTCTTGCAACCAATGGGTTTAGAAGGGGGGGTGTAACCTTGTTTAGGATTGCATGTAACCCATTTAAATATAATCTCAACAGTTTGAGGAATCATCATTCTCTCTCTCTCCTGCCCCCACTACTTGCCACACATCCATAATGTTTGTTACCTGCTCAAGGTTTTTGCTGTTTTTCAATTCATGGATAATGGGAAGGCTAGTGAAGAATTACACCACAATGCACATCTTGCACCTGCGCCGGTATATTATTTCTCTGGACAGTACCCTTCAGTTCCCTTTGGAGAGAGAAATTAAATGCTAACAGTCTTGTCAGTAAGTTTTGCTTCCCTATTTCGAAAACTAGTGGGAATCCAGAACTGCGCCTTCCCAAACTGTGAAAATGGCACCCTCTGGTGTTCACATCGTACATGTCCCCATGCTGAAATCCATCCCAGCTTTTCCCCTCTTTGCAGAACCCATGATGACTGAGTTCCTGAGCCTGTTAACCTGCTGATGCGATTTTAGTCAATTAGTTCTAATTGGCTGGCTGATAGTGAAGGCACGTTGTTATCCTGTATTAAAATTGGAAGCACTAAAGGTCTACAGCGATGGCTCCGGAAACTAGAAAGGAGGTGCTCGGCTCAGTTTTGTTATTCCCTTTGCTCCCCATCTTTCAGAAGGAATACTTTGAAAAGCTATCAGTTTAGCTCAGGGGTAGTCAAACTGCGGCCCTCCAGATGTCCATGCACTACAATTCCCAGGAGCCCCCTGCCAGCATTCGCTGGCAGGGGGCTCCTGGGAATTGTAGTCCATGGACATCTGGAGGGCCGCAGTTTGACTACCCCTGGTTTAGCTTATCATTCTTCAAGCAAGATCTGATTTTTCACTGAGCAATTTGGCTGTTCTCAAGCCAGTCAACTTGCTGACCAGTTAACGTGTTGGGTACTAAATCAGTACAGTACAATGCAGCCAGTAGTATTTCATGCTTGCACACTGACACACAGCCTAGTTTCCCCCTCCCTGATACAGATATTACAGCTGGTCCAAAATGCAGCTGCGAGGGTCCTCACTGGAACACCTGGGAGGGCCCATATCCAGCTGGCGCTGAGGCAGCTGCATTGGTTGCCAGTTGCATTCCGGATCCAGTTCAAGATTTTGGTTTTGACATTTAAGGCCGTACGCAGTCTGGGCCCGACATATTTGAGGGACCGCCTGTTGCCCTATACCACCCGCAGGGCCTTATGCTCTGTGGGCGCAAATCTTTTGGTCATTCCCGGCACCAGGGAAGCGTGTCTTTGCTGCAATGTCTTAAGGGTTTTTAAAGATGCAATCTGATTTTTATGTCTGCTTTAAGGGGATTTTATTGGGGCTTTTATTCAGACGACTGTGACCCGCCAAGACCCTTCGGGGAGTGGCGGGCAATAAATTGAATAAATAAAATAGATAAAAATAAATCACTGCTCGGCCACCTATTGTACAAAATGGCTTGAAGATTAACTAATCATCCCATGATTATAAGTGCAGGCACACAACCGTCTGGGTGGCGTGGAGGCAGTCATTATGATGGCTTCTCCGCTGCCACCCGCCTGCTGCTGCCTGCTACCTGCTGTCGCCCGCTGCCGCTTCTGGGTAAGGAACTGAGGGAAGCGAGTCAGCGAGCAGTGCGGTCATCAGCCTGGGGACCCTGGACAGCGCAGCGGCTGGGCACACTCCTCCCCTCCTCCCTTCAGGAGACCTGCAGGCCAGCAGAACCCCGCCCTTCCCTGCGGTGGTGCTGGCTGCTGGTCGGAGCCCGCCTGCCTCTGGACCGAGAGGTTCTCTGTGGCACCAACCGGCTGCCCCAGCCCCCGCGCCTGAGCCTCTAACCTGCCGGGCCCTCAAGCCCCTGCCCCTGCTCACCCCTCCTTCCAGGTGGAATATCCTGCACCTGGTGGGACCTGGGATATTACCCCAAGGGAAGGGACAGGCTATCCCATCATTAACAGGGACAACTGAAGCAGGGCCTCCAAGGATAACTGGAGTTAGTGGGTAATCTCATATATGAGAAGATAGTCCTTAAGGCAGTGGTTCTTTTCTTCGCCACGACCCCAACTTCAGCACTGAAGCCCAGCAGGGACCCAGCCAGAGGAGCTGCCAGCTAGTGGTAGTACCCCAGTGCCACTGCTGTCAGTCTGGCCACTGTTGGGATGGGAGCCGGCTGCCCAGGGCCATGCGAGGTGGCGGTCCAGCTGCACGTGTCCTGTTGCACTTCTGTTCCGTCCAGATTTAGTTTCAGTTTGTTAATTTGGATTTTTCAAGGCCCTAGTGCAAACTCTAGCCATTCTATCAGACTAGAGGATTATCACATTTGTCCCTACTGTAAGTTGTTCCTTATTTGAAGATGCCACAATTACAGAACAGAGTGCTTGTGCATGGTCAGTGTATGAATGGTCTCAGGATTTGAAGTATATTTGTAGATTATAAGGTAGGCCCTGGGGACTCATGATATTTAGCCAAGTGCCATATACATTGAGGACAATGACGAATAGTGATAATTATTGAAAACAGCAGTATTAATATAACTGTATTGTTATATTGTTACCTGAATACCAGAATGTGTTTGTATTAAAGATTTCAAACTGTTCTTGACAATAATGAGGACTGGAAGCTTTTCTAAAGCTGAGGCTCTTGAGCATGAGACTTCTGTTGCAAATAACATCATTCAAAACAATTTAGATCCACAGATAACAAACCCGTTAGGAGAACTCCCCGTTTGCCATTACCATTATCACTTTAATATGATCCAAAAACTCCTTCTACTGAGTCATGAATTTACGCTCAGAATTTGGCTTCAGATTTTAAGTCACAATGATGAGACCCTATTCCAGGTTCTTAGGTTGACGGGGCAAGGATAAACAGGGAGATTTAAGGGTTGCATTCTTGCTATAATTAGTTTTGAGAAATGCTGGATTCACTGCTGATTCACTTTGATCCTGGGCAGATGGAGAGTATCATCCACTTTCAGCTTCCCATGCAGCTACAAGGCAAGTATCCAAGCACGTCCTTGACTTCTTGGCCCAAAAGCCAGTGAATGTTGCACCTGGGCAACCTGCACAGTTTATCACCAAGGCAAGCAAGATCTTCTTGGTCACATGTCATGAATGGCACAAAGAATTATGCTCTCTGACTCACTGCTTTCCCCTTGCTCTTCAGCCTCAGATTCTTTGCTGTCTAGTGACTCTCTGGATGTGCTGCTTGGAGATCCAGCTAACAGGCCGAAATGGTCCATGGAATAAATACTTCCCAACTCGTCAGAAAGAAAACTTTCGGAGGAATGGCTTTTGCAAATGGGGCAGACAGGCAATTGAGTCAGGATGTAGTTTGGTGGTGGAGAGCTCTGTGGACTGGCCGTGGCTGCTGCTGTTGGTTGGGGTGGCTGCTCTTGCAAGGCAGTCAGTGGCATGGCTTGGGAAGGGGCCAGAAGAACCGTCCTTTCCACGTGGTGTGTCTGGAGGGCAAAAGACTTTGTTTCCTTCGTCACGGTCCTTAAAGTACAATAATAAAAACCTGTATTGGTTTTGGTTTAATTCAGTTCTGTGTAGAGATGTGAGGGCCTGGGGAAAAAAAAACAACAGAGAAATTGGGGGGGATGTTTTTCCCCCCTGAGGACCTTTTTTAAAAATTTATTTATTGGAGAGTAGTTTTCCAATGAGAAAAAACATTTCATGGCTTCCAAATTTATAGCATGAAAATGTCTGACAAACTTGGAATTTTGAGGGATCGCTCAGGGAAAACCCTATTGTGTAGGCCAGCCTTTTTCAACCTTTTGACTATGAAGGAACCCCTGAAATATTTTTTCAGCCTTCCAGGAGTCCCGGAAGTGGTGTCAACTGGACACACCTCCCTGTCACACACCCCGGAAGTGAAATGTCGCTGGAAGTGACATCACTGTCCTCATTAACAGGCAGGCTCAAGGAGGATTGAGGGGGAAGAGACAGGAGGGAGTTAAAGTGGGAGTAGGCATGCAGGGTCCACCCCCTCCTAGTGCAGAACTCACAAGAGAACTCACTCATGTTTGGGAGGGGGGAAGCAGGCGTAGATATATACAATATATTCCTGAATGTTTTTTGTTTGAATGTAAATAATTTGGGTAACAATATTTATTTATATATTTTTTCAATTTGTATACTGCTGCTTTTCCAATGGTCTCGCGGCAGTTCACAGAAATAAAACATTAAAATACAATAAAACCCTATAAAATCCTACCAGTTACGACAAAAGCAGCAAGTGGTCAGATACTCTTCTAATTAAACCCAATCCTATCCCACCTTTTTCAGCCAGAGGCCAAGTCCTCTTCCGCTGGGAGTGGGTGCAGGTCTGATAGACCTTGTGTGTGTGTGGGGGGGGAGATCCTTGGTTGGAATGCTGGGATTCTGCCCTGGCCTCAACCATACGCCTGGAGGAAGAGCTCCGTCTTGCAGGCAATGCGGAAAGCTGACCGCTCCGGCAGGGACCTCAGCTCTTCCTGGAGCTCATTCCACCAGGTTGGGGGCAGGACCCAATAAATGTTACATTGTGTTTAATTACAGTAATGGTTAAAGTATTCTGTATTTTCAATGTTATGAAATTTAGCCTAATATCTATAGACAGTGGCAGACCTACCTATTCTCACTCTATGACACAGTTTCTGTCCAAACAAGAGTTTGTTTCACATCGTCCAAACAAGAGTTTGTTTCACATCTGTCCAAACAAGAATTTGTTTGACATTGTTTTCACATTTAACATTTTCCTATCTCTTAGAATGGCAAAAATTAAAAATGTTTCTTATAGAAAATGAAGATATTTATATTTTTATATTTCATAAATATGCCAGATAGTACAATTTTAAATGTTAAATTATAAATTATGTGCTTCCCAGTGTTAAATCAATAAATGAAGTTTCAGTTCACTAGGAAAGTAAGTTTTGTGAAAGTAAGTAAGTGTCGTTAGCAGGCCCAGCCTAGCAAACTGGGAGGCCCTCGTTAGCAGGCCCTCCATTACGACCCTTTGCCCAGGGCCCTCTCCCCATACCTGCTGCTGGCTCCAGGCACTGAGGTGTGTCTGAGAGCAAAGAAGCTAGAGTCCAGGGATGGAGGGCGGGAGCTGCAGGGGCAGGGCTTTGCTGGCTGCACACTGATTGGCCATATTCCAACTTGGACAGCCAGACATGTTCCACCCCCTCCCCCCCGCCCGGCTGTTTCACAAATATATAGAGGAACCATGGATAAGGATATAACCACAGTACCACATCATGTCCAAGGACAGAAAAAACTGAGAATGAGCAGTAATTTGAATAGTCATTGGTTCAAATTTTGACTTTGGCACTAACTCATGCCAAGAGCAAAACAGAGTATTAGAGAATCTGAATCCTCAGAATGATATAAAACACAAAACCAAAAAAGATCCTTCATGAATCCAAAGACAGATAAAAAGGTTCATCCATATTACAAACTGAATACTGGAATGAAACTATGTAAAAGTCTGAATAAATCCTAATTACATACAGGTTCCTGATAGTCCCCTTGGCATTGTGCAGAGAGATGGACAAGATGACCCTGGAGTTCCCTTCCAGCTCTATGATTCTAATTTGTTACCTACCTTTCCTCCAAAGGACTGTGGCCTACCTCATAGGATTGTTGTCACATTGCATACAGGTTTCTTCCATCCTCTGCTTTACCTTCACAACAACCCTGTGAGGTAGGTCAGGCTGGATGAGAGAAACTGACTGAGGACATCAAGTGAGCTTCATGACAGAGCAGGGATTTGAAAACAGGGCTCTCCAATTCTAGTAATCCTCCGCACACACATACACACACTAACTACTCTTGAGCTGTCATGAGTATTGCATTGATAAATGAGTATCCAGTGATGATATCAGTCTGCGTTGACAGGCTGAATTTCATTTTGAGGGACGAAGGTAACACTTACATGTTAGTTATCATCAGCTTGTAGTGAATGAAGCAGCAGCCCACAACGAGGAGAACTGAAATCAGCAACAACACACTTATCACGGAAAGGATCAGGTCTTGCTTCCCTTCCCTTTCTGGGTCTTTCATTAAAAAAAAAAGTTTGTTTTAACACATTAGTTCAAATAGTCATCGGATTAGCCTCCTGCCATGTTGCAAATCTATAAACCAAGTAAGAAGATTCCCAAAGCTTTTCTGTGGTCTGGTTAATGTCAATCATGGATGGATCATAGTCCAAAATCTCTTCTGTGAGTGGACTAAGAATCTGTGTAATAGAGCAGGCGTAGAGCATTTGCTGGCAGGGGCTCATGGGAATTGTAGTCCATGAACATCAGGAGGACCAGAGGTTGACTACTCCTGTACTAATAGAGAACTCGCAGCAGCTTCTCCTCCTATGGATCTTCCACAAGAACCATTTAGTGTTCCCATTATTATAAAACATTGTTTTTGGTCCAAGGTTATCTTCAGTGGAACCATTCTTAAAATGGAGTGGAACTCCAGCTTTCCCAAGCTGCTACTATAATTTATGTGAGTGAACTCAAGCATAACATGTATTTCTTTTGTTTTCAGGTGACAGGAACACAGTGAGATACCTTTAGTAGGGTTAAACTTTTGGTTCAACTCATCGTTGTCTATAGCAGAGGTAGTCAACCTGCTGGCAGGGGCTCATGGGAATTGTAGTCCATGGACATCTGGAGGACCACAGGTTGACTACCCCTGGTCTATAGTGACAAGATAGTTGTTCTCGGGCAAGTAAAAGGTCAACGGGATCTCAGTGCAGATATCCCTTAACTGGAGATGACCAAGAAGTCAACCTGGAGCCTTCAGCATGTAAAGCATTCACTCTATACTACTAAGTCATGGCCCATTGTCAGAATATCACATGTCCCATTTGTATTTTCTTGCTTGACTATGATGTACCTTCACATAAACTTGGCCTTATAAAGATGGAGATCAGTAGGAAGGTATCAGAGACGCCAGTCATTGTTCCTTTAGCCTTTGGTTTTTCCCATGCTGACCACATAGTGGCTTGCAGCAGATGATGCCCTATGACACCCACAGGGTTCCAAACAACATTCTGACAACATAATCTATTCCTGGGATGAGACAGTGGGTTGCAGGTGTACAGGAGACAGATCACTTTGGAATGGTATTAATTCATCTCAAAGGAATAATGTATTTCTTTTGAATGCAATGCTTTGTTGATGATACCTAATTTTTCGTGTACTTGTATATCTTACTTTCAGATCTCAACAGGAGAAGACAGTGACATCACACACATGGACATGCGGTTATTTAAGTGTAGCTGCCAGTGCTCCATTATGCTTCATTCAACAAATACCAACTTGTATCTGGCTGGCTCCTGCCTGGTGGAACAAGCTGCCTATAGAAATTGGGGCTCTGATGGAGCTGAAAAGCAGGATCTGTAATACAGCCCTCTTCCACCAGACCTGTGGTTGAGGCCAAGCTGGCCTAGAAATGCTGTGGGCCTTGCTACCATCAACATTATTGAATTTGAAAGCTAAGTTCTGGTGCTTATGGAATCTATTGTATTTTATTATGCTTTATAGTTTTTTAACTGTATATAATTGTTGTAAACAGCTCCAGCTCATCATTGGGGAGGGGCAGTCTATAAATTGAACTATAAATAAATAAATAATGGAAACTTGTGTTGTTAGAGCTGAGGCTGGTAGGAACTAATGAGAGACTCTTTGCAGCAGCAGCCCCTCTAGGGATAAAAATGTCCAAGTTAGAGAAATCCCCCTATATTTTACTGTGCTGAACAGTCGGTGTTTTATGGACTCTCTCTAGGATTACACACGCTTAATATGTTCTCAAGCAAGGCTAGGAGACAGCTGTGCAAGGCGTTTTAGTTGTTCTTCCTATTAAAGCCGCTTTAAGCCGTTCTTCGTTACAGGAAGCTCTTATCTCTGGCCCCAGAAATATTACAGCTTTTGGTGGCAGACCTCTCTGCTTTTGGAAGTCCAGTTATTCCTATCTCTGCAGGCCTTCTGACATAATAAATAAAATGATACAAAAGCTTCCTCTTTTTCCCCCTTGGTGAGTCTTTAAAATTAGCCATGAGACTGAATCCAACCAACTTTTTTCCACTGATGAAAAAAGAAGGGCTGATCCTCTTTGGCCACCCAAAAAGGGTATACTGAGAATCATGGAACTGAACCTGGATACACAGAGCAGCGTGGGGTTTAGGGTGGGGCTATTGTTACCCAAATTGCGTGGACACGTGTCATAGAATAGGGGTAGTCAACCTGTGGTCCTCCAGATGTCCATGGACTACAATTCCCATGAGCCCTGCCAGCATTTGAGAGAGCCTTGATATCACTGCTTGGTCAGAACAGCTTTATCAGTGCTGTGGCGAGCCCAAGGTCACCCAGCTGGCTGCATGTGGGAGAGTGCAGAATCGAACCGGCTTGCCAGATTAGATGTCCACATTCCTAACCACCACACCAAATGGGCATGGGGCATGGGGAAGGGAGGAACCTCAGCAGGGTACAATACCACAGAGTCCACCCTCCAAAGTAACCCTTTTCTCAAGATCAGTTCATCTTTATAGTCTAAACAGCAGTTTCTGTGAGATCTCCTGGCCCAACTAGAGTTTAGCAACTCTGGTCAGAAGGAAGGGACAGGTGGTGGAGAGCTGTAGCTGTGTGTGTTAATCAGATTTTCTCCAAAGACATAACATAGGGATACTGATTTTTTTTAGGGAAGAATAAATGAGAAAATTGGGACACTCTCCATTTAATAAGGAAAATTGGAGTGTTTGAGATTTTGGATTACTATATTGCTTTTCTTCAAAGCCTTGATCTTTTTTTTGTGATAATAGTAAAACAGTTATACAGCTATATTAACCAAAGTCTTATTCTGTTTAAAAAAACCATGAAAGCCCTGGCTCTCAGGAATTTCACAGAAGCTCCAGGAAGCTCCATTTGGCAATTCACACAGTGATTACTGATGTCCCTTCTAAGGATAATGGGTCAGGTTATTGTGGATACTCCTGTTGAAAACCCAATTAAACTTTTGACCTCCACAACATTCCAACCACTGGCTAACTCTGTGCTGCAGTTAAAAAAAGAATTGAGGGGGAGAGGCCTGCTTTTGTTTGCACCTGTGAATTTGCAAAGGATGTCCCCCCCTTGCATAATGAGAAAGTTTCCTACCACTTTCTCCATTCTACCTAACAGACCCTCATCATCTCCTTTTCAAAACAAAAAAGGGCTTTTAATCCTTTGGGTTTGAGTATGGAAACTGCTTGGTCTAATCTCTGTTGTCCCTTTCCACTCCATTCCTGGCTCTTGTATTTCGAGATGGGGCAGACAGAACTGGAAAGTATTAGGATATTTTAAGTTTGTGAGAGAACAGATCTATGGTGTGGCAAAAGATAATTTTTCTCTCCCCCCCCCCCACCCAAGTATGAATATTGAGGATCATTCAGTGAAGTGGATGGGCAGCAGATTCATGTCAGACAAAAAGATACTTCATGGAACAGTTTGTCATAGGATGTAACAAGGGCCAATAACATAGATGCCTTTAAAAAAAGTACTTAGGTGAGAACAGGTGAGGTGCGGCAAATGTTGTCCCCATCCTCAAGAATGGGAGAAAGGTTTGGAACAGTTCATTAAACAGTCAGTCCTTGAGCAGCTGGAACAGAGAGCTGTGATTTCTAAGACTAAGCTTGGGTTTTTCAAGAACAAATCATGTCAGAGCAACCTTATTTCTTTTTTCGAAAAAGTGAGTACTTTGCTGGATCAGGGGAATGCTGTGGACATAGTTTAACTGGATTTCAGTAAAGCGTTTGATAATGTTCCACATGATATTTTTGTTGACAAGTTGGTAAAATATGGTATGGATCCTTATTCTTTCAGGTGAATTGATAACTGGTTGTCAGATCGTACTCAAAGGGTACTTGTAAATGGTTCAGCATCCTCTTGGAGAAGAGTGACAAGTGGAGTTCCCCAGGGATCTGTCCTGTGGTCTGTGTTGTTCAACATATTTATAAATGATTTGGATGAAGGAAAACCAGGAAGAACACCATCCAGTCAGTGGTGACGTGGTGGTGACGATGGGGAGAATAAAAGAAGAAACAACTGCCTGTCAGCAATTAAACTGCGATGGGCAAATAAGGATATAAAGATTTAAGGAAGTGCAGAAGTTCAAATGCACAGAAAGGATTATTTTTAAGTGAATCTATCCCAAAGGTAAGCATGCAGCTATGCAAACCCAAATTATTTAGTTATAAGGGAGTCGATGTGTGAGCTGTCCTCTTGAAAACCAAAGTGTAATATATTTCTCACTTTCTCATTGAGACTCAAGACAGATTTCCCAATGTAAAATTATGCAGTCAATAGTATGAGTGATCTAATAAGCGACGCAATAGGACTAGGATTTCAAAATTAGACAGTGCAAAAAGTAGCCAACCTGATATGTCCAGTGATGCAGAAAACAGAATTACAAGCAGAAAACAATGTAGGATAATTCATACATGATTCATATCATACACAGTGGCATAGACTACAGTTCCATTGCTTTTATGAACCTCCTGAACCTCTTTGTTATACTATATTCCTATTCTCTTTGTAAGAATACCCTCCTGAACAATTCTGCTTTGTGTGGTTTGCAAATACCTTAAGTATGGGAGCCTTCCTCAGGTAGGCTACTGCACAAGGTAGGAGCCACAAAAGAGAATGCAAAAACAGCTTACCAATCTTACTCAGTTGCAAGAAGACACCTTCAAAAGGTTCCTACAGAAGGGCTTAGAATGAAATATCTACAGGTGACTTTGAGCCACCTGCAGTTTCTCAGCCTGGCCTACCTCACAGGGATTTCTTGAAAATAAAAGGAAGGAGGGAGGATTAAAAATATACTACGTAGAAACATGTTCATCTTAATGTACCACAATACTCTTCAGTTGCTTATGTGAAAATCATTTATTTATCTGTCATAATGGCTTGGACCCACGTAGAACCTCCACAGAAACAAGGACAACCATTTTTTGCCAAGCTCTTGCAGCTGCTCCCAATGTCCTGTGTTGAAAATCCACACCCACACTCCCTTGCATACACTGAAATTATGGGCAGGATCCAAATCAATGATCAGTGTTATTGAGAGGTCAAACTCCTACTCCGCCTTGAAGCAAAGGGGTCAGTGGAATGACTGAATTGTTTCTAAGGACAGACAAGGAACTATGTGTTCAGTCAGTGAACTGAACTATTTACAGAGGTCTACTCTGGTAGTCTTCATGAATTCAGGGTCTGGAACAAAATATAGATGCTTCTGAGAAAGAATCACAATGATCTAAATGGGGGCCGGAGGGAGGGGGGGCAGGGGAAGCACCCCCATCTTCCCAAAATAATGTTATCCAAATTGCTGAGTATTAGGCAGGATAGTTATGTGGGACTTCCTTGCATAGGAGGAATAAAATGGGGAAGAGGCATCAAATGAAAACAAGAAGCTGGACCATCTTTGGTCAGATTTCTGAACAATGCAGCCCTAAAACCAATGGTCTTTTATGGACTTAGAAGGCTGGGCTAGCCACACAAATCACCTGCATCCAACTTGCACTGGTCTGATTTGTTTGACAGCCATATAAAATCAAATAGGAGTCAATCATACATTGCATGATGCTCTGATTCAGGGTCAAACCAGACATTACCTTTTTCAAAGAGCTGGGTCTGGCCCTTTCTGGGGTCCCTTGCAGCTGCTGGGGGGAAAAAATAAAATAAAACAGAGCCTGATTGGGCTCGGAACACCACCACAGGGCTCCTGCCTCCTTGCCCAAAATGTTTCCAATGCCAAAACAAAGCGGGGGGCGACGACTACTTTATAACTACTCCACTGTGGTTTTGTTGTGGGAAACTGCAGCAGGATTTTTCAAAATTCATTAAGATTTGACACCCCGGTTCGAATCCCCATTCTGCCCTGGATGCTAACTGGGTGATTCTAGGGGCAGTCCCACACTCCCAGCCTAACCTACCCTACAGGGCCGTTGTGCGGGTACAACGGAGGAAAGAATGACGTGAGTCACTCCAAGTCCCCATTGAGGAGAAAGGTGGGCTGTAAATACACAAAAAGCCCTAATGAGCCGAGGAAACGGCGTCCAAGGAAGGCGCCAGCTGCCTTTAAGCCGTTCTCGCCCCGCAGTTTTCACTCCACAGTTCCCCTTTGAGCTCCCCTCGTTAAAGTCATGCGGGCCGCCCAAGGGCCTAGGCGGGGCTCGGCGCGACGGCCAATTTCCCGAACGCGGCTGCGGCGAGGGGGAGCGGGCGCAGCAACAGGCAGGCTCGGCCGCACGACCGCGGAGCCCGAGGCCCCAGCGCCATACTACACCTCCCAAGCTGCTCTCGGAGCGGGGTGGAGAGAAGCCGCGGTTCCGCCCCCGGAGCGCCTGCGGAAGACGCGGGAGGGGGCCGCCGGGCAGCCAGGCGAGACAGACCGACCGCGGCGAGGGCAGGGCCGGCGGAGGGTGCCACGTGCGCCCGGGCGTTCTTGGCGCGCCCAGGTCGGCAGCGCCGCGGGCTTTTCGGCGATGCCGTCTGCAGGCTGAGCGCGCTGGCTTCCTGCCGCCCCGCCCGGAGAGAGCCCCGCTGCTGCGGCGTAACGGGAAGAGGAGGCACGATGCGGCTGCGAGCGGCGCGCCGGTGACTGGGGGGCTGGGGGCGGGGGAAGCCCGCCCTCCGCAGTGTCCCTGCCGCCAAGGCTGGGAGGGGGGTTCCGAATCGTGCCCTTTCGCGGGGAGGGAACCAGAAGCCCCCCCCTCCCGCCCGCTCCTGGGAGACGCTGCGGCAGCCTGACGATGCTTCGACGGACGATCAACCGCTTTGTAAGTAAGCCGGGCCCCCCGTTCCTGCTCCGCCTGACCCCAGGCTCTATGCCAGGGGTAGTCCAACTGCGGCCCTCCAGATGTCCACGGACTACAATTCCCATGAGCCCCTGCCGGCAGGGGCTCATGGGAATTGTAGTCCATGGACATCTGGAGGGCCGCAGTTTGACTACCCCTGCTCCATGCAGAGGCGCAGAAGCGTTTCTTTCTTCCCCCGCGCCCACCTTCCCGAGGGCGCCAAGCCGGAAACCTGCCGGTCCGGTGCGTGTCCGGAGGCGCAGACCGCCCCCCTCCCCGCCTGCACTGCCTTCCTGTCTGATACAAACGCCGGTTTTGCGCGGCCTTGTCTTTGACCCAGCAGGTTGGCTGCCCTGCAGGTAAGCGCCTGGTCCCCGAGGCGGCAGAAAAGGGCCCGGCGGAAGATGGCGTTTGTTTGGCCGCTGGCTCGTTGTCTTTTGTTCCTCCTGCCCAGACGTGGACTCCCCAGGGGCTCCTGCAGCTTTTGTGAGCGAGAAAGCTCTAATACCACAAGTGGTTGGATGGGCCAAGTTATGACCGGAGCTGTGGCACACACTTGGATGCTTAGGAATTGAAAAGGTGCCTGGCTGGATCTGACTGCGGGCTCACTTAGTTTGTTTGAGAGCAGAAGAAGAAGAAGAGTTGCTTCTTATATGCCGCTTTTCCCTACCTGAAGGAGGCTCAAAGTGGCTTACAGTCACCTTCCCTTTCCTCTCCCCATAACAGACACCCTGTGGGGTGGGTGAGGCTGAGAGAGCCCTGATATCACTGCTCGGTCAGAACAGTTTTATCAGTGCCGTGGCGAAGCCCAAGGTCACCCAGCTGGCTGCATGTGGGGGAATGCAGAATCGAACCTGCCATGCCAGATTAGAAGTCCGCACTCCTAACCACTACAGCAAACTGGCTCTCAGAGCAGCTGGCCAGATGGATCAGGTCAGGCGGAGTCAAACTGCAGCCCTCCAGCTGTCCATGGACTACAATTCCCATGAGCAAACGCTGGCAGGGGTTCATGGGAATTGTAGTCCATGGACATCTGGAGGGCCGCAGTTTGACTACCCCTGGATCAGGTGATCACTAAGGGCACGCACCCCTCTCAAGTCTTTGGCATCCGGGGGTCATGGCCAAGAACTGTTCTGTGCAGTGTTTTTGTCCTGCTTGGTCTGTTGCCTCTTCCTGTGCAGCCGTGGCCCGTTGCTGGCCTGCTTTGCTTAGGAGTTGACTGCTCTTGGAAGCAGGGTGGTGGGCCTAATTGTATCTCCATCTCATCCAGCTAAGTTCTGGTAGCCAAGCCTCCAGAATATCACTTAGATATTTGAGGTGGGTGTGGGAGAATACATTGCAACCTATTTTGCAACTGCAGCGGTGATGTGGAAAGAAGGCCAAGCACCTTGTCAGTTCCTTCGGGCAGGAGGGGGATGAATAAAAGCAAACATCAGGAAAAAGGGAGAAGGAGTGAATTGCTCAAGAAAGAGTAATGATTCAGGGCCAGATAGTGCTGCCCTGGAAGTTTCAGGCCCTGCCTCATGTTACTCCCACCCCCCTTCTTTTTTTATACCCCCAACAGGCAATTTTGTTTCTTGCAAGAACTTGCTTGATGAGTAGGCTTTTACTCTCTGGCTGAAGATACTGCATTGCTGTCTGTTGGTGCATGGGATTGCTTAAGCGACATTTGCATTCTGGAGGATTCTTGCCGCAGCTCTGGATTTACCTTCCTTAGTGTTTCAGAAGGTGCACCTAGAAGTTATAGTTTAATCTAGACTTGTTTACCCAGGTTGAGGCTTCTAGAGTTGTCACAAAGCTCTTGCTACTTCGGGTTTTCTTACCATCTTGTGGTTTGTCCACTTAGCTGGAGCATGTGACAATTTTGTCTCGCTGAGTGGGCTGCCTGACGCGTTGCTGTGCCATCCTTTGACATAACTCTAAGAGCAAGCAGGTTTAGCTATTTTAATTTTCAATGTCTCCAGATTCCGCAAGAAGTGCATAACAGTGAGGGCTGTTTCGTCTATTTAGAGAGAGACTGCATTGGCCCAGAAGGAGCATTTGAGCAGGTGGGCTTCATAATATGTGAGGCAGCAGTCCTTCAAGTACACCAACTCCCTAAAGGTAGGGTAGAAAATGCTGGATTGTGCCCAGTAACAAACAGGCAGCCAGTGCAAATCTTGCCAGAAAGTATTGATATGATCCTTGTATTCACCCGCACCTCCCAACTAATAGCCTGAAGGTTGCATTTTGAACTAGTTTGTTTCTGGACAGTTCTGAAGGGAATTATAGGCATTTAGTTTGTATGTGATCAGAGCATGGATCATTGTGGCCAGATCATGTGTTTGAGGAACAGTCATAGCTGGTGTGTGAAGCCAAGGCTGATAAAAGATATGCTACAGATCTAGGCCTCCAACTGCAGGGCAAGATCTGGCAGCATCTGCTAGATACAAATCTGCCACTTGCTGGGAGAGTGCAATTCCTTCCTGCACAGGCTGTCCACAGTCCTTGAGTATTTTTTCCATTGACCAACAGTACCTCAGTCTTGTCTGGATTGAGCTTCAGTTTATTTGTCCCCTTCCATTCAGTTACTGCCTTCAGGCACCTATTCAGAACTTCCACAGATCTAGCTGGCTCTGCCATTAAAGATTTATAGAGCTGGGTGTATTCCATATACTTATGGCTTTAAAGATTTAAATACTGTAAATCCTTGGCTGACCTCTTCCATCGTTTTCATGTAGGCACAAACTAACTGCAGGCTGGAGTTTTAGTTGTAGCAGGTTGTCCCACCTCTTTCTGCACCCACATGGGGGAGCATTTGGCCTGGTGAACGTCGTCCGCCCCTGACTTGTGCTGCTGCACAGGAGCTGGGGCAGTGAGGTTCCCAGTGCATAAACGGTCGTAGAGAGAGCTGGAGAAGTATAGAATGTTGAACTAATACTGAGGAAACTTAGATGCAGATCTCTGAGTCCAGAAATGTGGGCAAGACTCTCAGCCTAACCTACTTAACTAGATTCTTGCAGCCCTTTCTCTTCCCTCCCCTTCTTTCTCACCATTTTAGAAGAGCATACAAAACAAAATGTTTATCCAAGAAAAGAAACAAGAATAATCAATAATATAATGAAAACAAGAAATTAATACCTAATTTACCAAAAGATTCACGAACAATTCCAAAAATAACTGCCTCAGTCTTGACCTTCACTAAACTCCACTAAGCACTGTTAGATCAGGCCATTCCCAGAGTGCAATAAATATGAATTCTTGCATGTATCAATAAAACTTCCTGTCCAAGGACGTTTCAGGGCATGGGCTTTTGGGAATCCTGACGTTTGCTTACTGGTTCCTTGATGCATTTGGGCAAGTGCATTTTTGAACTAAAATAACATCTTCCCAATGGAAGTAACTATTCTGTGAAGAAAATCTTCCCCAAATATTGACTCCTTAGTTACTAAGACTGAAAGAATGTAAATGGCTTGTGGTGGTGGGTTTTTTTTTTAATTACTTCGAACTGAAGCATTAAAAGCCACTTTGCTGGCTTTATTACTCTTTATTATTAAAGAAGGGGACTTTGACACAGATTAGTAATTAAAACAAACAAACAAAAACAAATTGCACATATTTTCCATGGTCATCCTGTTAAATATATAGACGCAGTAAGCTGCCTTATATGCCATTAAAGCAGGGGTAGTCAAACTGCGGCCCTCCAGATGTCCGTGGACTACAATTCCCTTGAGCCCCTGCCAGCAAACGATGGCAGGGGCTCATGGGAATTGTAGTCCACGGACATCTGGAGGTCCGCAGTTTGACTACCCCTGCATTAAAGGATATATGATGATGATGATGATGATGATGATGAGATGATGATGAGGTTAATCAAAAGAGCCTTCTACTAAGTCTCAAGCCATTTCCTCTCAGCCAGGCCCAGCAATCCTGCAGCTCCCCAGTTCTTAACCCCACCCAAGTAATCTTTTTCTACCCTCATCCATCCCATCCTGGGCCTCCCTGCCATGCAGTTTTGTCCTACCCTGACTTCTGCCTTGGCTGTTTCTTTGTTCAAGGCCTGCTCTTTGTCACTCGCTGCTGCTTCAGATTACTGCTTTTTACCATGAAACTACTTCTGTCCTTTGGCTTCTGTCCTTTGGCTTTTTTATCTCAGCTAACTGACTTCTCTCCCCCCCCCCCCCCCCCCCGTTACCGCGTTCTGTAAACTTTCTGGCTGCTTCTTTCCTCCTGAGAAATTGCAAGGGGGTGGAGTGAATACTCGGAGTCCTTTTGCAAGCATGCTCCATGCCACTGCCAATCCTGGGAAACCTGCAGTTGGACTGAAGAATACAGGATAGTTTCCTGAACTGCTCTTGACTTTGTATATGGCTCTTTAAAGTGTTCCTCTCCCAATATTTTGGTTGCACAATATTTCACATAAATCTAGATTTAAGATATAGGAGGTGGGGGTTGGGGTCGGGGACAGGATGTAACTGTTCATGTTTAGCGCTTGAAATAAGAACACCGTTGAGAAACAAAGTTGTTCTAATTTTTCAGCAGCGTGAACCGATAGCCTTGGCTTTCTGTCTTGGTCGATGGCTGTAGCTCGTCTCTTTAATGGTGCATTGCAGGAGTACAAATCTTGCCTTGCTTTGGTAGCCAGCCAAAACTGGTGTCCCTCTGGCCCATGAATCTCCCTCCGAGATGGAGGGGAGGAATAGTCACTGTGATGCTATGCTGAGCTTCAGACGCACTCAGAGCACAGCTATAGGATACCCCCCTCCCAAACTACCTCAGGAATGGGCAGCGGCTTGTTTCCTGAAACTCCTGTCCTTGCAGAGACGTATAGGCAGCGAGAGGCCTCTCTTCTTTCCACGGCTGTGCAAAAAGCCAGAGAGGGCCAGTTCAAGAGAAGAGTTGCAGCTCTCACTAGAATAAAAAGATTGTGCTCCTGTGGGTGAGCACATTTGTGGAGCCCCCCTCCCCAAGCCCAGGGCTTCACAGGCAGCACAGTTGGAGGTTTGGGATGGCAAAACTCCTAGCCAATAGCCCTCCCAAGCTTGCATAGTACCAAGGGGGGCTATAGTTTCTGCTTGAAAAATCACTTTTTCTGGGGGGGGGAATAACAGCTTACATTTCTCTGTTGGCAATCCTGTTAGATGACTTCAACTCTCCCGCTCCATGCCAGCTTCCAGTCATTTTTAATTCGTCATTCTGGCAGTTCAGTCCCACCTCCTCTAGTTGCCTAAATACTCAGCAGATGGAAGTTTCCTGGAAGCTTCGTTTGGACAACATGACCTTCTGCTACCAGCCCCCACACTGCTGCTTGCCCAGAGAAAATCAAGAATGGCATGTGTGTGTGTATTTAAGAAGAGCTGTTTTTTATATTCTACTTTTCACTACTCAAGGGAGTCTCAAAATGGCTTACAAACAACTTAACTTCCTCTCCCTACAACAGACACCCTGTGAGGCGGGGGCTTGAGAGAGCTCTAAGAGAACTGCTCTGCAAGAACAGATGTAAGAGAACTGTGTGACCAGCTCAAGGTCACCCAGCTGGCTTCATGTGAGGAATCAAACCCGGTTCTCCAGATTAGAGGCTGCCACTCTTAACCTCTATATGATTGTACATGCCACAGTTGTTGTAGATGTTACAGTAACTTGGAGGTGCTGGGAGAAGGAGGAAGGATTATCTCAGGAGCAGACTGTTAGCTCCGCCCTCTGCTGAGTAGGCCTTTGTGCTATAAAACAGTGGTCCCCAACCCCCGGTCTGCGGCCTGAGAGCCTCGGCAGCGGGCCACGGCTCTCTCTCCGTGCCCCCCCTGCAGCGAGAAGGTTGCCAGGCCACGAGCAAATTGGCCGCCAAAGCGGCTGATTAGCTTGCAGCCCAGCAAGCTTCTTGTTGCGGGGGGTGGAGAGTGCGGCCGCTGGCGCAAACACGCATGCGTGGACGTGCTGCGCATGTGCGTTTGCGCCCGGCTGGGGGGGGAGAGGGAAGCGCGGCCGCCAGCACACCACCAGCGCAAACACATATGTGTGGACCTGCCGGCAGGCGTGCAAACACGCAGGTGCGGCAGTTTAGCGCATGCAATCCACAAACACCTAGTTTCTTTTAGATGAAACAAAGTCTTCTGGGCCAGATGAATTGCATCCAGATGAATTGCATCCAATAACTTGCAGATGTCATCTCTGAACCTCTGTCCATTATTTTTGACACTTCTTGGAGAACAGGTGAGGTGCCAGATGATTGGCGGGGAGGGCAAATGTCCCCATCTTCAAGAATGAGAAAAAGGAGGATCTAGGTACCTGCCAGCTTGACATCTGTAGCTGGCAAAATTTTGGAACAAATCATCAAACACTGGGTCCCTGAGCAGCTGGAACTGAGAGCTGTGATTATGAAGACTCAGCACGGGTTTCGCAGGAACAAGTCATATCAGACCAACCTTATCTCTTTTTTTGAGAAAGTGACCACCTTGCTGGATCAGGGGAATACCGTGGACATAGTTTATCTGGATTTCAGTAATATTCTTGTTGACAAGTTGGTAAAATGATATTCTTATTGACAAGTTGGTAAAATGTGGTAAATGCAAAGTTCTGCATTTAGGTAGGAAAAACCAAATACATCAATATAAGATCGGGAGACTTGTCTTGGCAGTAGCATGTACGAAAAAGATCTAGGAGTCTTAGTAGACCATACAATGAAAATGAGTCAGCAGCCTGACTCAGTGGCTAAGAAGGCAAATGGGATTTTGGGCTGTATCAAACGGAGTATCGTGTCCAGGTCACGGGAGGTGATGGTTTTGCTGTACTGTGCTCTGGCTTGGCCACACTTGGAGTACTGTGTTTAGTTTTGGGCACCTCAGTTGGAGGGATGTAGACAAACTGGAGTGTGTCCAGAGGAGGGCAACAAAGATGGTGAGGTGTTTGGAGACCAAGACATATGAAGAAAGGTTGGGGGAGCTTGGTCTGTTTAGCCTAGAGAGGAGACGACTGAGAGGGGATTTGATAAGCATCTTCAAGTATTTAAAAGTGTGCCATATAGAGGATGGAGCAGAGTTGTTCTCTCTTGCCCCAGGAGGACGGACCAGAAACCATGGGATGAAATTAATTCAAAAGAAAGTCTGTCTAAACACCAGGAAGAAGTTCCTGACAGTTAGAGGGGTTTCTCAGTGGAACAGGCTTCCTCGGGAGGTGGTGGGTTCTCCATCTTAGGAAATTTTTTCGATAGCTATCTGACAAAGAGGCTGATACTGTGAAGTTTCAAGTGGGTGGCAGGATTTACTTGTTCACTATATACAGTTTCTGCCTGTAAATATTCATTACTTAGATCTTCCTGCACTTTCCAGACTCGCAGGACCCAAAATACAAACAGTTGCTGGTAAGGGCTGGCCAAAGACCATAGCCCAGGAGGGACACACCCACAACGCTCCACTTCAAACGAAGTCTGCAAGCCTCTACCATCGTCTCTAGATCGCTGCTCATCTCTAGATTATAATGATCATCTCTGTTGCCAAAAATGGCTACTTTGGAGGCTGGACTCTGAGGCATTGTACCATTTTGAAGTCCTACCCACAACCCTCCAGGAATATTTCCAACCCAGGGGTAGTCAACCTCCAGGTGGGGCCTGGAGAGCTTCTGAAATTACAGCTCATCTGCAGACTATAAAGATCAGCTCTCCAGGAAGAAAGGGCTGCTTTGGAGTTTTGACAGGGTTGTTGTGGAGAAGAAATATTTAAGGCCTCCCATGGAGGTTTTTGTTGAGGCCTATTGCAAAGGGTTGTTGCGCAGATGAAACAGGAGACTAAAGAACCTCCTCAACAGCATCCAGTCTCATCTGTAAAACAACCCTGTTTAGTAGGCCTCAAATCTGCAGAGTGGTGAAGAAGATTACACATATGACTTGGCTGTTTCTTCCCTCTAGCAGCGAGGCTGGCCAGAGCAGTATTTTAAGTGAGAAGGGGCTTTTCTGTCTCCATCAATGGCCAGGGGAAAACTGGCTGCAATGTCGCCAGATTGCCCCTGGCTGGGCTGGGGGCAGTGGGACCTGTCCAGATTTTGGGCACACATCCTGATTGGCCCAAAGTCCGAACAGGCCCTGCTCACTCTCCACCCACTTACCCCTTACCCTTTTATTTATGCAGAAGAAGATCAAACTGTTACAGATGAGTTGTGGGAGAGATCAGTTACTTTGCATTCAAGTAAAGGGGGCTTAAACCAAACTTGCTTACTACTTTCCAAGTATAGGGAGCTGCGTGTTTAAGATAGAGGAAGCATTCAGATGGGCATTTTCCCTTTCTGTATTGTTCAGCCTAGGAGGGATTAAACTGCTCCCTGTCCCCTGTGTGCTCTGGTTGTTTAAATTTTTGAACTCACTCCAGAAGGACAACTGTGCCCCTACTGTCAAAATAAGAGACAAAGTGAACTGAGGAGTCTAGAGAGAGAGGAACTCCTTGGGAAGGTTCTCCCAGTTCAATTAGGATTGGCATGCTCATCAGTTGAATGGTGCTGGATTGCCAAATGTCCCATGAAGGCAAAAAATTGCCACTGTGGAAATTGTAGCTCATCTTTGCATTGTTAATTAGCCAAGGGTAGGGAAAAATGGAGTTCAAGAGCAAACCCTTACTATTGATCAGTTGAACTTTGAAGAAGAATATCAACCTCTTAAACAAGTTTTTTAAATTGTCGCTGTTGCTTATGCAGTCATCCTTTTCTCTTTTTTGTTGCAGCTGTAGGCTGATCCAAGTAGCAAATTATTTCTATATATATATTAGAAGGCTTCTCCAAGTTTAAAAGTTAGAAATATTCACAATATTGTTGATTCCATTGTTCTGCAATAGTAGTTAATGAGTTTGCCATTAGCCTAAGAAACAAATTTGTTGGTGATTAAAGGTTTTTTTTGTTATTCCAGTAATGCTAATGCTTCAAAAGCTATTTGACTGCCAGTTGGCCAAACATTAGTTACGATTTTCAATATGGAAATCTCATCTGAAAATGAGGACATTTTGAATTTCCATATGAGAGTTTTGTTTTGCAGTAACAGGGTTCTGCTTTTGGTTGGGTGTGTTTATCCTTATGCTTTATGAAGAAGAAGAAGAAGAGTTGATTATTATACGCCATTTTTATCTATGAAGGAGTCTCAAAGCAGCTTACAGTTACTTTCCCTTTCCCCACAAAATCCTGTGAGGTGGGTGAGGCTGAGAGAGCCCTGATATTGCTGCTCGGTTAGAACAGCTTTATCAGCACTGTGGCAAGCTCAAGGCCACCCAGCTGGTTGCATGTGGGGGAGTGAAGAATCGAACCCGGCTCGCCAGATAAGAAGTCCACACTCCTAACCAATTTGGCTTATTGAGATGAATCTAAGTTTCAGTAAAATCCTCTTTGTACTGACTCAGAAAACCTTTATTGGTATACACAGACACAATCCAAGGAAACAAAACAGATTAAACAATATTACGTTCCCGCTCTTGCAAACTTACGGTAAATTATTTATTTGGAACATAACACTGGATTTTGTTTATATGCCCCCATGTTCAAAAATAAAGTGGGTGTCTACCAGATGCAGGGCTTTATCTGCTTTTCAGTTTAAACAAACACCTGAGAGGGTGGCTCTCTCTCTTTCTCTCTCTCTCTCTCTCTCTCTCTCTCTCTGGCAGCAGGAGCTGTAGAAGGTAATCAGGGCTCCTTAGCAGTTTGGGGTGGCTGTCTCTCTCCCTCTCTCCTTCGCAGCAGGAGCCATAGGTAATCAGGGCTCATTTGCGGTTTGGCAGGGCTCTCTGTGTCTCTCTCTCAGGCATCTGAGAGCAAAGTGGCTAGCGTCCAGGGAAGGAGGGCAGGAGCTTTAGCGGCAGGGCTAAAGCTGTTTCACAAATATTAAAAGGAACAATGGATAAGGATAGGATGGGTACTGGGGACCTGGGACTGGCATGTCATCTGGCTCCTTGATGCCTACTCCAGTGATCTACTTTCTTCTGCCTTTATGGTCTTTAAGCTACAGTGTTCAATATTCAAATTATGTATGCTTTCTATAAACAAACAAGGGCATTTCCTTGTTTCTTTTTTGTTTTATGAAAATAAGGTGAATGACATAGTGATTCTGACGAAGGGTGCTTGCACTCGAAAGTTCACGCCTTGAATCAATCTTTGTTGGTCTTAAAGGTGCTACTGGACTCTGATTTTATTGTGCTACTTCAGACCAACACGGCTACTCATTTGAATCTATTCTTAAAATAAATCATTTATGAAATATA
Organism: Paroedura picta; assembly: GCF_049243985.1. Classification (NCBI taxonomy): domain Eukaryota; kingdom Metazoa; phylum Chordata; class Lepidosauria; order Squamata; family Gekkonidae; genus Paroedura; species Paroedura picta. Next base: position 22,849,015 of record NC_135381.1, on the reverse strand, counting down.
GGAATAATCTGTAAATATCAATCATTTAAATTGCTCTTGTCTCTTGGTTATTTCTAAAGTGAATTAAATGACATGGATTTAAATTTGCTAAGTGCACAAGGATTACAGGAATGTTTGCATTCTGTGTTTGCCTCTGTTTGTCATTTGTGTCCTGAAACATGGGTGGAAGGGGAAAGTGAGAGTTTTGTAAAGCTCCCCCCCCCCCAGCTCCCATTAGTTTTGCTTCCTGGCTGCCTGGAGATTCTTTGCTGGACAGTGGAGAGTGGCTGTTTGCCCTATGGGCCTTCATGTCTACATATCTGCCTCCTTTCTTCAGAGGATTCTGGAGGGAAGCTGCCTGACTCTCTTAGCTCTGTCTGTGTTTGCAGCATGGGCCAAGTAATGTGCAGATCTGTTTTCCTGAAAAAGATGCATTGAAATTTTCAGTGCCCCAATAGAGTGTGATCTGGCTTAGCACATTTACTCTGACTTCCAGAGTTCTACAGGGCCTGCAAAATGGAGCTCTTCCGCCAGGCATTTGGTTGAGGTTGACAGAAACAACAACATCTACTGGGCCCCCAGAGAACCCCCATTCATATACTGAATCCCAAACCAATCTAGCTATGGAATCATAGTTAACATATTTAGCAAGTTAATGCTGTTACTGAAATCATTATATGGAAATGTTACATGACATGTTATAGACATTTATCACCAGTTGAAACCACTGTTACTATTGTTTTTTGGGATTTCATCAATTATGCTGTAGTTCCTCTATGTTTTATGTAAACCGCCCTGAGCCGGAAGGGAGGGTGGTATAGAAATATAAGAAATAAAATAAATAAATATTTGGAGAATAAAAACTTAAAAGCACCCCACTCTTATGTCTCAGCAGCAATACCTGAAATGAAATATTTGATGAGAATGTTGTTTTTTTTAAATCACATGTTTGTTTTAAATGTTAGATTAGAATAGTTGAAAGCTTTATGTGGAAATTATTAATCTGTGACCGCTGCTGGTCTTCATAATTCGCTAAGCCCTAAGTGGGCGGAGTAAGGGGCGGAGCCAGTCTGGGTGAGGGGCCAGTCAGAAGATGCGAAGCCCTCGGCGGGGGTGGTGGTCAGGGGAGGCTTGCCCCATCATATGATTCCTTGCAGGCATAGAATTACTAACTTTTCTGAGTGCATGTGATGCTATTTTTGTCAGGCAGTTAATGGCTTGATTCTCTGCATATCTGCTTTGGAGTGAATCCCACTAAATTCAGCAGGAGTTTCCTAGTAAGTACATTTGGGATTGCATCTGATGAATGATTTTGCTCCGGGGTTCCTAATTTTAGCCCCCAGATTGAAATAGTTCTGCTTTAGGAAGTGTGGCATATTTCAAAGAGTGAGTGGCTTCATTTTCCTGGCTCAAAGAGTGGAAGATTTAATTTATGACTGCCTCAAAAGGTAGCTGTGTATACAGAGAAACCCATTGAGCAAGTTGCTCCACTTTTAGTGCCAAAGCAGGTTGCAGATGATTGTTCAGTTGAGTTGCTAGAGGTTTAGAAAAGGAGAACAAGTCCTAGAATCTTCCTTTTAATTGTACAGTATTTTGAAAAATGTATGGGTACTTCAGTGCCAGCAGGTTAATCGTCCAACCCTGCACATTCACTGAATCAAGCATCCCTACCTTTTAGAATTCTTTTGATCCTGCCCAGAGGAGGGGGGGAATATTAGGGGTAAAAGGGAATGGCGTGTGTGTGTGTGAATCAATTCCCTTATTTCCCCAGTACCAGTGGTCCAAATCGCCTTCCTCTCTGCAATGGCTTTTAACCACAGAGGGATCCAGTCATGGGTCTCTATTGTTGTATGTGGTTTGGCTCAAAATTAATTCTGCAAACTTTTGATAGGTGGATTTTTGTTATAAGCTAATTGAGCTATAAGCCATACATTGGCTTTCAGGAAATTGAACATGTGCCTCAGAAGCTAGAACAAGGATTACTAACTTCACAATAAGTTCAAGTAGTATTGTAGCCTCCATCTCTTTATCATTGACATTTTGACTTCTTTCTCATGAAAAGAGTTGAATCAAATAATGCAGCATTACAGTGAAGTGTAGTGACTAAATTTAAATCCCTGGAATCACTAAGGTTCCCTGACAGTAGTGCACTGGGAATGGTCCAGGTCTTCCAAAAAGTTTCTGCCCATCAGATAGTGCTGAACTAGGGTCAGATTCCATACAGGGCAGTTTCATATGTTCCATGGCATTTAGTGAGCCATCAGTATCATTAATTTGTGGACAAATTATAAAGAGATTTCTTTAACAAACAAACAAAAATAATTTCAGGCGTTTCCTGGGAACAAGCTCCACTTTGCCAAACAATCTTTCTCTAAATAAAGAAGTTCCAACCCTTTACTGCCTACGGAAACATAGATGAACTTCTGTTAAGGGTATTTAGGTTCCAGTTTAAAAGCAAGCATCAGAGACGGTTGCAGGAGGAGGGAAGAGTCCAATATCAAAAGGAACCATGCTTGGAGGATGGGGTTTCTCAGTTCCATTAGCTTGATGGCTTTCCTGAAAGAGGAAGCTTTCGGTGCCAAAAAGTCTGCAAATAGCCTTAGTCAACCTTGAGATTGTGAAATTCTTTGGACTCTTGTGTCCACTAGGAGAGTTTTGCAATACAGTCAAAGGCCATGGCCGGTAGGAGTTGCTGCTGCTATTTCCCCGCTTCTTCGTTTGCAGATTTGCCTTTTTCTGAAAAAAGGTTGGTATTGAGATGAAGTGAGGTTGGTGGGCAGAACATGAATATTTTCACTTCTTCCCATTAACAAATCCTAGCTCTTATAATTTCCTCCTGTTACCCCTCTTCTGTTCCATCCGACTTCAGGTCACTAGCCTTCCTAGCAGTTCAGATGCAGCCACTATGATCATTTTGCTGGTACCTTTATTTTTCAGTACTTGCCTAAAAGCTTTAAATTCCTAATTCTCATGTGAAAGCATGGCTTCAACACTTTTGAGAGAAGAGGAGAAGGGAGATGGGACAGAGGATGCAGGAAGAAATAGTAAAAAATACTAGAACTCAGGAGCAGCCAATGAAGTTATGGGGCAGCAAATTTTGGACAGGCAAGGTTTGACATTTTCTGCAAGCCTAAGGAATTTTACTACTACTACTACTACTACTACTACTACTACTACTACTATTATTATTCAATTTATTTCCCATCACTCCTGAGACCAACTCATGACGGGTTACAAAATGTCCAATAAAGCCCCTAATAAAACCCCATGAAAAGAGGACAACAAAATCGTAACAGAGCTAAAACAACATGGCAGTAATACTTCAATACTCCCCAACTTCTGGCGGGGTGGAAAGAGAGGCCAAGATAAAAAGGATTAACTGCTGCCTAACTCCAGGGGCTCCCCACCGATCTTCCTCACTATCCCGGCTTCAACCATAGGCCTGGCAGAAGAGCTCCATTTTGCAGGCCCTAAGAAATGCTGGAAGCTCCCGCAGGTGCCGCAGCTCACCTGGGAGCTCATTCCACCATGAAGGGGCCAGGACCAAGAAGGCCCTGGCCCTGGTTGAGGCCAGGTGTGCTTCCCAAGGGAGCTGGTAGGAGCGTGACAACTCTTCCCCCACAGCAACTCTCTGGGTCTAGTTATAGAGAAAGGAACGTAACCAGCTACGAGCTGTGCCCATATCCCCCGATTTTAACTTTTACAACAGAGCTTTTCTGGTTTAGCTTTAAAGCTGCTAACAGTTGGACATGGACTATCAAAACACGATTGTCGGAGCATGCAGAACATGCTCTCCCATCTTTTTTATATCTATTCCCCAGCAGGAAGGATCCTGGACTACTTTACATCTTTAAAATCATCTTCCCTGAATCAATTTTTTTATGCTAGCAAGGCTAAACCTCCTACCAACGGCAGCAACTAACGGTCGATATGCTAAAATCCGATATGCCGACAGACTCTGCTCTTGTCTTGCCAGGAAACTTGAGTCAGTGGAACATGCTCCTTTGTGAGCAACACAACCATCTTAGAGAACGTTACATATATCCTCTCATGCGGGCGAGCAAGATTCACGATCCCTCGACAGTAGTGCACTCTCTTTTACTGGATCACAACCCTCAAGTAACCGAAGGCATTGCAAAATTCCTCCACGGGATTTTCTCCAAGTGACGTGGGATTTGAATTGCTCTGTCTTTAATATAGATGTTTTGCTAGGGTTATGCCAATAAAGGTCTTTGACTTTGAGTTCTACTCTTCTTATAGCCAGTGATAAGGCTTGAGTTGTGCATCTGATCTGAAGCACAATATTTTAGCAAGCATTTGTGTGCCATTGCTCATGCGTCCTGCTTAAACAATTAGATTTGTTATCTGGAGGCTGAGTGTGTCCTGGTATAATATATTTGTTTTACTGGGTGTAGGCCACAGCCTAGTAAAATACCTTCCTGTGAACAGAGGAGAGGAGAAGCTATGATCTTGGATATCCAACTCTTTTTTTTTTTGTCTTGAAGTGTGAGTGTGAAGTTTTCAAACACTTGGGGTAGAGGGGAGGAATTGTTTCTTGCATGGCCACAGGGAGAAGTTCCAGGGAGTCTCCAGAGACATGGCTTGGATCCTAGATTGCCATTTTCTCAAACACTAGCAGCTGCAGTCTCCCCCCCCCCAAAAAAAAAAGGTTTTCCCCAACAAAGGAGGAGCAGAGAGATTTTTGTCATGTCCTCTGCTGCAGGCTTTCACTTTGATCTCTGTGCTCTTCCACTGACCTTCAAGGAAGGGAGAGGCAGCACAGAAGGCTACCGTCAGAGGGGCAAGGCCTTCTTCCAGTGGAAATGGAATGTTGCTTAGGATCCAAGCCTAAATCTGTCTCCAGGGCGCCTATGATGGACCTGCCTGGGGTGAGTGCAGCACTTTGTCAATTAGCTTATAGGAATGAACTTTTACCTGTTCGATTCAAGTCCCTTGAGATTCTACCAAGATTTTACCAACTTGTCTTCTTGTTTGATAGGCAAAAATCAACAGATGGCTGTTTTTGAAGTACTGAGAACATTGTAACCCGTTACACCTACCAGTTTGGTGTAGTGATTAAGAACAGTGGCCTATATTCTGAGAGCTGGGTTTGATTCCATGCTCCTTCACAAGCAGCTAGCTGGGTGACCTTGGGACAGCCCTGTTAGAGCTCCTCCAGATCAGTTCTGTCAGAGCTCTCTTAGCCCCACCTGCCTCACAGGGTGTCTGTTGTGGGCAGAAGAAGGGAAGGCAATTATACTTTTAGATTACTTTGTGCAGTGAAAATGGTATTTTTATTTTATTTTATTTAGTTATGTTTGAATGTATATGACTGTCTCTCCCGGTGAGCTGGCTCGGGGCAGTTTACAATATTGTATGATACATAAAACAACCTTATATAATACATCAAACATTATCCAGTTAAAACAGTTAAAATACATTTCAGTTCCACTAGGATACTAACATCTGTGAGCCTTGTCTTCAGTGCTTCTCCCATTTGGGAGAGGGATGTGTCAAAATCTCACTCAAGTTCCTGTCAGAGTGTCAGCCACATCCCATCTAGGGTGGGCAACTGTCCTTTCTCTCCTGGCTCCTTCATACCCAGCCACTGGACTTCCGTCTTTGGAGGGTTGAGTTTCAGGTGACTCTGCTTGATCCAAACCATCACTGCTTCCCGACAGCTGGCGGATGTTTCAGGGATGAGTCTGGTCGGCCATTCATCAGGATTGGTGTGTGGAAGTGGTGTGTGTGGATGTATCCAAAAGGAAAGGGGGGGGGGATATGGTGGTGCCACATTTCACCACTGGCAGTCTGGAGAAATGCAACAACATATCCCATTGAAAATACAAAAACCTGCAGACTGCTGCAAAATGCTGAACAAATATGCCTTTTTGTGTCTAAATATTACCTTCTATACACAAAACACAGCAAATATCCTATAATGTTCCTCTCAGCCTTGTTGGATACTATATATATATCCAACGGTCTGGGAACCATGTATATTTAGGACTGCCTTGTTCCCTTTGCCCACCCCCCTTAAGAAAATTAAGATCAGGCAGTCTAAATCTGTTTAGGGGTCCTGGACTGGTGGAATGTTCAGCCTGAAGAGATTAGGGATTTTAAACAATTCTGGAGGGCCTGCAAACATAAGCTGTGCCATCAGGCCTATGGTTGAAGTTAGGCAATAACATCATGAGATGCTGGCCTCCCTACTCAAAACATCTACTGACAGGAATACCTTCAAACTCAGATCAGTTTCCAAAGGAAGACAAATAATAGGAAGCATTTTTTTAATGAAGAATTTGCTGTTTTATTGCTTATTATTATGTATTTTTAAATGTTACCTACCATGAGGATGGGGCAATATGCAAATACATTTTTAATGTTTTTCATACTGGTTTCTGGTTCCCATCAACAGATATAGCCTAGGTCCATATCCAAATTCTCTGTAGATGCAGTATAATTATAATTGCTTGGACATTTTGCCGCTGTTAATAAAACTGGAGTTGAATGGGTGGATATTATGGCCTGTCCATGGGAAATACTTAGTTCTTTTGCACTTAGGGTTGTACAGAGTTGTGAAAGTTTACCTAACAGTACATTCCTCTTACCTTGAATACTGAAACCCAAGAAGCATCCATTAATTAGGAGGAAAACAAATGCAGTAAATTATAACACCTTTCCAAATAGACAAAATAGCTCTTGATACAAAGGTAGGATCAAGTTAGAAGGAATATGCTGGGTTGCCAGCTAGAATAATTTTTGAGTGAATAGTCTGGAGGCTTAAGAGTTTTCTGAAGGCATGTCAAGAATCTAAAATTTAATTACTTTAAAATTTTTATTTACTTCCTTTATACCCAGTTTTTCTCCCCAATGAGAACCTAAAATGGCTTTCATCATTCGCCTGTCCTCCATTGTATTCTCACAACTACCCTGTGAAATAGGTTCGGCTGTGAGAGCATTTGACTGCCCCATGGTCACTCAGCAAGCTTAAATAGCAGTGGGGATTCAAAATTGGGACTCCTAGATAGGCACTGTAACCATTATATCATACATCAAAAATGTATTATTAATTTGATTTATTTATTTTTCAATTCATACCCTTCCCCTCCCAGCCTGCTGATTTGGGGTGGTTTCTAACATTCAGTCCATAAAAAACATACATGGTATAAATAGTTTATCAAAAATTTAACATAGTATTAAAACCATAAAATTTTTATGAAATCAGTCATGCCTGCTATTTTGCCAATTGATTAATTGCTAAATCCTGGTGGAATGTACCTTAAATAATTCTGAACAGGACACTCCTTCCACTTAGTATATTTTGGACTGCATCTGTGCTGCTTGAGCTTCTTGAGCGCTTTCTTGGAAGTAAATCCAGTAGAGTTCAACAGGATTTCCTGGACAGTGTGGACATCTGATTGCAGTCATGAATCACATGAGTTGATTCTAAATAATTTTTTAGGCCGAAGGTCCCTCCTCTTAGAAGATTCTTGTTTACACTGAATGAATTCCAATATAAGGCAATCTGATCTTTGTCCAACTCCTGTGCAAGGCCAGTTTTCTATTTCTTTTTGTTCTCTTTTTTGACTACTGCCTCAGTTCCTGAAATGCTTCATTTTTTAACTGCTTTCTCAATGTGAGAAGATTGTTGGTTAGCTTGGGGGAAATGGAGTTCACTTTAAGCCCAGATGCATTGTTGAAAGTGTGTTCTACAACATGGGTAAGCCGTATTTGTGGGTTTCTCTGTTGACTGATATGAAAAAAATTGGTATGTATGGTGTCTGGAAAATAAGCAGTTGAAAACAACTACTTTAAAAGAGAGAGAGAGAGAAAGGGAAAAAGTATTTCTGAATGTGAGAGTTAATGAAGCAAGGTACGCAATATGTTGGACCATTCTTGGGTTTTGTTGATAGATTTTAGGAATATTTTATGTAGTATATTGATGGGGGGGGGGAACTTGTGGAACTTTATCCAGGTAAAATGATGCATCTGAATGTTGCTTCCATTTATAGTTAATATGGAAAATGGAGCCTTTTTTTTTTAGCATACTTTGAATACAGACGTGGGTTTTATATAATCTGTTCTACAAAGCTATGTTTCACATAAAATTGTCAGATCTTTTTGTGGTGATTGAATGCAATATGCTCTGTATTTAAAATATGTTTCTGATCTCTCTTTATAAAGCTAGGAAGTAGGTCTGGCTTCCGGCATGTTGTGTAGCACCATATCTTTAATCAGAGCTTGGGTTTATTTCCCTTCAAAGTTACAACACACAACCACAATAGTATTACACAGCCTGGTGAGCTGAGCTGCACCTCTTGCATTTCTATGTTGAAAGCAAAACTGGGTAAAGAAATATCTTAGAAAATGGTAAAAATTTGCTCTGGATACTCTCGAAAGCAGAGTTAGCTTTGTGTAGATTGCTCGTTTCTTGCAGTTTGTTTTAGCGACTGAAATTTATCCAAGAACTAGTTTAAAAAGGAAGGCCTTTGATTAACCCCGTCGATTACTCACAAAGCAATGTCTACCTGTGGCCCAGCATCCTCAGGGTTAAGCTCATAAGATTTCCAGACAGGGTTCACTTTTGGCACTTTAGATGTTAGAATTTAACTTCTGGTTATAAGGAGCTTTTCAGAATGACTACTTCCCAAAAGGCATTTCCACCCTGTGCCCTCAGGGAAAGAAAGACTTCTTTCCCCTTTAGAGCTGTTAACTTTTCAGCCGTTTATGGCTTTTACAGCAACTTGATTTGCAAATGTGGCAGGTGATAGTGTCTATATCCTGTTTTGTGAAAAGCTTCCACTTATTTATGCAGATTGAGCACTGTTTAAAAACATTACAAATGTGAGGCCAATTTATTCCCCTTTCCCCCCCCCTCCTGGTCAGCAGGCCACGTATTTTTGCTTCCTGTAAATCGTGACATATATTCTATACCTATCCCCCTCTGAATCCTGAAGTTCCAGGGCCAACTGCCTGCTGGTCCCTGGGACCAGCAGTTGCCATGGAAACACCATGATGACTTGGGCCTTTGCTCTATCAACGATATCGAACTTGAGGAACTGTGGTTCTTTGTTTCTTAACCCCTATCAAATCTTACCCCCAAAAGATACCCTCAAATACCCGTCCATGGACGAGACAAGGTTTTCAGTCCAAGAGTCAAAAGGTGAAGAACCAAGTATCAGCATTTATTCAGTAAGTAGAATCCAGGCTCGGCTAATATTTATCTGCCAGAAGTGTTTCATATGCTGCAAATTGCCCTATTTTATGATTGCAGTACCTGGGAAAAAAAAACCCAGTTTTGTCCGTTGTTTCAGTCTCTGGAGAATACCTGACTATAAAACAGTGGAAGTAGCTAGCATTGTTTCTCAGGATACAACCTCCTCTCCAGGCTTTTTAGACGAAATCTCTGGATGCATAAAGAAGTGTTCTTTTAAGACATTCAGGAAAGTGTATATGATTTTCCCTGCCATCATTTTATCCTCACAACCATCCTGTGAGGTAGGTTAGGCCAGTGATTCTCTGTGTCTCAGCCTAAGGTTACTCAGAGTTTCATGCCTGCTTTTGTTGCATCGTATGCTGATGGCAAAGGCCTCTTTCCTCTTCAACAGTATTTTAACTATTACTGCAAGGCAGTATTATTTCAGTTATGGAACTCACTCCTTCAATAGCACGAGACCCTCTGAATACCTAAATTTAAGGTAAGAACATCTTTTCATTCAGTGCATCAAAAATATTTCAGATCATTTGCTGTCCTGAAGACACTGATTTATTCTTTGATTAATTTGTATGCTTTAAAGCAGACATTTGTTTTAAAAGACAGCTATGTAGCTGGTACAGCTTTTGGCTCTCCTTTCTCTAAAATGCTTGAGGCAGTATATGTGATTTTCCCACCCCTAATTTATCCTGTGAGTAGCAGTGCTGGCCTCTGATCTCCCAATCTTACAGCTCATCTCCAGACTACAGAGATCATTTTGCCTGGAGAAAACGGATGGTTTGGACTTTGGAGGGTGGACTCTGATGTTCTTCCCAGGCTCCATCTCCAAATCTCCAGGACTTTCCCAACCTGGATCTTAAAAGGGCCTTTCTCCTTGCGCGCCTAAACATCTTCCCTTCTCAAACCTTTCAAGAGGACGCTTCCTTCAAATCCCTCAAAATGAGATAACCTGTCTGCATCGGTACAATGTACCAGATTCCCTTAGCCACCTATTATTCAACTGCCCCAAATTTCAGATGTTCCATCATTATCTGGGGGGTTTTATGGGAAAACTGAAGTATCTGTGCAGCGATGAGAAACATCTAGTGAAGATGTTGCTGAGTGTAAAGGAGCCTTGTCAGATAGTGGACCTCGCAAAAATCCTGTCAACTATCTCGAGAACTAATCTATCTCTGCTGCAGATCAGCTATATGGCATAAGGCCTTATTACTGTTGTCCATGCGTCTTATGTTCATAATTTGTTCCTGTTTTAAATTTTGTTTTAAGTATATCAAAACTTATGCCAATAAAGGTATCTGAATCTGGTAACCTCTCCATCCCCCAAATCCCTTGCTGGTAGCCAGTGGGGATTTGGTAACAGAGCGTGTGTGGTAAGTTAGGCTGAGAGAGAATGACTGGGCCAAGGTCACCTAGTAACCTTGTGACATAATAGGAATTTGAACCTGGATTTTTCAGATCATAGTCTAGTGCTCTATGAGGGTGCATAAAGATGTTAAACAAGGTGGAGGAGAGAACCGCGCCCTGACGGACCCCACAAGGGAGTCTGTAAGGACACGAGAACTCATTCCCCATGGCAACCTTCTGGGTCCGGTTCTGGAGAAAGCAGCGTATCCAATACAAGGCTGTTCCCCCTATCCCCGTGCTGGCGAGGCAGCAGACCAGTATCTCATGGTCCACAATGTCAAAAGCCGCCGACAGGTCTATAGAAGTACCAGCACTCTATCCAGCTGGCAACGTAGGTCATCCAGCAGGGTGACCAACACCGTCTCCACCCTGTGGCCAGGACAGAAGCCAGACTGATATGTATCAAGTGCCAATGGACTGCAAGTTCGAGCTTGTATGTTCATGCCTATTTGACCTCTTTAAAGTATTTGGAAAATAAATTGGTGTATTTCAATTTTACAGCTTTGAGGGAAGCTGGTCTACCAAGCCACCACTAACAGCCTGGTGCAAAATTCCTGCATATTATGCAGAATTTGGGAACATTTTAGTATGCTTTGTCATTTGAGGTGATGATTTAGAATGCACACCTTTACAGCTGCAGACAGCAGGGCACAATTGGTAGAGCAAGCTTTCTGTCTTTCACCGATGCATTGTTACTCTTCTTCTTGATCAAGAACCTCTGATAAGTTTCTGAGGACTTTCCAAGTTTCCTAAAATAGGTTGGCAAACATTTTTGCAGAAAACTCTATTTTTTTAAAATAAAGAAGGTTGCGTATAAGTTTTTAGCTTCCAGCTTGTAGTAGAGTTGTCCTGTACTTCTGAAAAGTAACTGCTTCTTATGATATGATACACAGGGTATAATTTGCAAAGTGCATTTTTCCCACTGAATGTTGTAAAAGAAGACAGCATGGAAAGCCAGTATTTTGTTATCATTAAAAAAGAGCTCCATTGCTGCTCTGTGCACCTATGGAACTTTCAAAGAGCACAGTTTTCCTTGTGCACTACTACAATGTCAGGGGATCTCCAGTAAACATGAAGCACAGATGAGCACTGTTCCCAGCAAACTTGGGGAAACTTCTTGTCTTTTTAATATTTTTCATCATTATGACTTTTGGATTTTTTTTTTCTTTTTTGCAGTTTACTGGGGAAGAGAAACGTGTTGGGACACGGACCATCCTGGTTGGCCACCGCCCGGTTTCTGAAACAGAAGCTTATGTTCTACAGAAATTCTGTGATAATAAGATAATCTCCTCTAAGGTATGCTTGCTCTGTTAATCTGTGAAGTGTCATCAAAGGATGTGTGTAAGTTCTTGTTGTTTCATATAAATGCATTCCTAAGCATAAATCATCATAAATAATTTCTGCTAATTTAAAGCAGAAGCTGCAAAAAGTACACCTAGTGCCCCACCAGTGACTGCATTTGCTGTTATCAGAATGATGACATATGGCTGGAACTGTGTTGTCTGAGCTGGTTCATTGTAAAGGGCTCTTCTGAATTGGATTGCATTTTATGTCTCTAGCTTAGTGGTTCATAAGCAGCATTGTTCCATCTTATAACATTTGCACTCATTGCTTTGTCATGTTGCAGCCCTTGTTGTTCTTGTACCTGAAGAGGTTCTGGGGAGCAGAACAGGGTGCCATGGGGAAAGGGTTAGTTGGAAAGGTCCATGATTGCTGTTCTTCTTGAGATACATAGGATCCATCCCTGGGTCTGTAGAAATCCCGGAGTGTTTCAGTCATAATGGAAGTCTCATCCATAATCAGTACACTTTCAGGGAAATTTGTCTGTAACAACAACAACTTCTAGTGATAGATAGCCTGTGTGGATGTGTGAAGTGTCATGCATCATTCTCCCTCAGTGGGGGTGGCTTTTCCTTTTAAAGCACATGTTAGAAATTTATTGTTGACTTCATTATTTTGATGAACTGCCAGTAGGTGTTGTGCCTCCAGATTAGTGATATTCATTGTGCTGATCTAAATCACTGCTTTCATCTTGCAGTACACAATCTGGAATTTTCTCCCAAAGAATCTCTTTGAACAGTTCCGAAGAATTGCCAATTTCTACTTCCTTATCATCTTCCTTGTGCAGGTAAGGCTTCTTTTGCAGATAAAGTAAAATCCATAAGTAGCTATTTATTTTCGGAACTGAGCAATGAAAGTTTTTGCCATTGTCTCGCAAAATGAATATTAGATTTTCTTTCTTAAGGAAATTGGATGTGTTGTTGCTATAACACTAACAATATCTGCAACCTGTGACTTAATGTTCCAGTTATGGTGATTCTTAATTACTTGGGATGTAAGTTTCCTTGTTGTTGTAATGAGGAGTTCAGATACTGCATTCATAGAATCATAGAGTTGGAAGGGACCTCCAGGCTTATCTGCTCCAACCCCCTGCGGATTGCAGGAATTTCACAACTACCTGTGTGCTCACAGTGACCCCAATTCCATGTCCAGATGATGTCCCCCCCCCCAAAAAAAAATAACTAGAATCCCTGGGTCAGTGTGTTCTGGAGGAAATTCTGACCCCAAAGTGGAGATTAGCATTTCCCTGGGCATGCAAGAAAGGGCCACAAGAGCCAAGCTCAGACATAATCCCTTCTGCTCATCTACTTAACATCAGCATAAGTTCACAGAATCAGCATTTCTGTCAGATAGCTATCTAGCCTTTGCTTAAAAACCCAAAGAAGGGGAACCCACCACGTCCCGAGGAAGCCTGTTCCACTGAGGAACTGCTCTGTCAGGAACGCCTTCTGGATGTTAAGCTGAAAATTCATTCAGCCAGAGGCTGTATGATCTTGTAGGTGAATGGGAAATAGACATAGAAGACCCAATTGGATACTGCATGTCTATATTTCCTTCCTAGTCTCAACAGCCAGGCCTGTGCACACAAATCTCTTTAGAAAAAATCTATAATCCTGATGATTTCATAAGATGACGCTTCCGTGACCTTATTCCATTTTGTAAGAAGAAGTAGGAATATGGATTCTGTACTGACCAGCTGATTGCTGTGTTTCAGCTTTCTGAGAGTTTCATAAGCACAGCACTGGCTGGTCTGGGAACAGTCCATTGGCTCAGAAAACATATACTAGGAGAGCAAGCTATTTTAAAAGATGAGCTCATATTGAGAAGGTCATCTTTTCAAATGTCATTTCCGTCACTAATTTGTCTAAATCTGGCTCCTTTTGGCTTTGCCCTCTACCCCCCCCCCCGCACTCTGTAGTACACTGGCTTACTTTACAAGGCTATTGTAAGGATCAACAAATGTTTTGAACACTGCAAATTCTATGCTAAGTATGTCTCCATTTGTAAATGTGTCTATTTTTATTACTGAATTTGGTGCTTTACTGATTTAAAAGTCTATGATATTTTCACTGAACAGAAACCACTTGGCTCTTTCCTCATAAGTTGAATATTATCAGGGGTATATCAGTGGTTATCATTGCCCAGTGGCATATGTTGAATTCACAGTTGCTACAGTCACAATGGCTGAATCCTATCTGCTTTGAAAATGGAGCATGAATTGGGATGTCCTCCTTGCTTCAGAGATTAGGCATTAATGAACTCTACAGAAGTAGCTCTAGCTAAATAAAACAATAACACTAAGGGAGCCTCCTTAGTCTTTTCTTCCAGATATTGTAAGTCCTGCAGTGAACCATAAGGACTAATTGCAAAACCTCAGAGTTACGAATAATCTCTCCAAGGGCAGAGAATACTGGGCTGCTTCTTCCTAATGTGGTATTGGATTGGTTTGCTGTGAGGAACAGGAATCTCCCAAAATGCCCATGAAATTGTAACTTGGAACAAGTGTTATGTTGAACTTAAGCCAATTGGAAATAATGCTACAAACCCCAGATGCTGTTTGACTGTTCTGCTATTGACTGCAATCAGAGTTGGAATTTTACCCTGATAACAATTCAGTAATTTGATGTTTTTTTTTCTTTTTGTTCTCCTGCACCTTCATTGTGATATCATGAAAGTTCAGGGGAGAGGGGAGTGAAGATTGCAAGAGAAGAGGGTGTGTGTGAGAAAGAGGTAGCCATGGTCTCTGTAAGCAAACAAAAGTTTTATTGTGCCAAGTTCTCTGTTTTAATTGGCCTTGGTTATGACAAAAAGGAACCTCTTAATTCTATACAAAATAAAACATTTTGGCACAGAATCCTTACCCTCTGCTGTAAATGTATGTGTTAAGAAGTAGCAAAACCTTACAAATTATGACCTAGATCTACCAAAACGAGTATTAGCATTTTTTAAATGCACACAATAAGCTCTCCATCTTTTCATCTTTGTAAATGCCGGTCACCCAAATCCCCCACCCCCACAATGATGCTGAAGCACTTATTAAAGCATGGGATATATGTAATGCTTAGAAGTGTGCTATCTTGAAATCCATAATGCAATCTTTTATGGAAGCCAGTATTATTAACACTGTATTGTGGAGTAAGGGTGGTCTGAATGGCTTTCATAAGGCCACCCAGTAAGTTCATAGCAGAGAAGAGATATGATCTGGAACTTCACAGTTTGTAGATCAGCCTTCTAGCCACTGCATTGCACCATATTTGGCTGCATCATCTCCCAGTGATCCTCCTGTTCACCATTGTTTAGCACTTAGAAGGACCAATTTCATGGAATATATGCTGACCATCTGAGGTGGGCATGGTGACATTATTATCCTGCCTTTCTTCTGTAGTGGAACTTTGTGCTAAAGACAGAACTTCCAGGCTGTCTCCTATCCAGGTAAATTTTCTATTACCACATGCGTTCAGTCTGCCACCTGGGATCCATTACCTAGAATTCCTCCTTGGATAATCCACAAATTTCCATTGGCAGCACAGGCTGCCATTACTGGCATTTAACATGGATTAAATATGAACCAGAAGAAAAACTTGTCTATTAAAAAAGAATACCTTTATTCCAAATGTCTGTGCATGTACTAGAAGTTGCTCCTCAAATGATGCTTGCCGAAGCCTAGAGAGATTCCTTCACAAAGTTCTTGATGATAAACTTTGAGCAGGTAATAGCCAGTGAGATCAGTGCTTGTCTCTACTATATAACAGATGTAGATTTTATTTGATTGTGACCATTTAGAAGGGTTCTGTGTGCCGTCCTCCACAAATTTAAGCTTTTGTTGACTACTTGTGTGTATTTGTTGTCAAATTAATGAGTTTTTGAACAACTTGTTAGTTTCATGGGAAGATTTGGTAACTTTGCATTTTTTCCTTCCCTCTCTGCAGGTCATAGTAGATACCCCAACGAGCCCAGTCACTAGTGGACTTCCTCTTTTCTTCGTTATTATTGTTACAGCTATTAAACAGGTAGTTCCACACTTCTTTCCTCCTCTTACTAAAGGAAATTATGGAACAGGAGAATTCTAAGATCTCTAAACCAGTGGTCCCCAACCCCCGATCTGGGGACCAATACCGGTCCGTGGATCAGTCGGTACCAGGCCGCAGCTCCTCCTCCTCCTCCTCCCTGGCTGCGGCCTCGGGAGCTGCCCTGCCACTCTGCCGCCAGCTCACTTCTGTTGCTCTCCAGCGGCCACCATGGCTGGGGCTCCCCCTTGGCATGGCACTGTGCAACTGCTGCTGGTAGCACCCCCCAGCAGGTGGTGGGAAGTCAGGGGCGCCAGCAGGAAAGCAAGTGGAGCGGGGGCTCAGGCGGCAGCGGCATCCCTCGGCAAAAGACTACCCCCCCCCCCGGGCCTCAGTAAAATTGTCAAGCGTTGACTGGTCCCCAGTGATGAAAAGGTTGGGGACCACTGCTCTAACCTGCCCATGCAGCATATCTAGCCACCACCCTGTAATTCAGTTGCTTTCTGACGGCCCTTTTCTCCATTTCTTCTTTCAGGGTTATGAGGATTGGCTACGGCACAGGGCAGACCGAGAAGTCAACAAAAGCACAGTCTTTGTAGTTGAGGATGGAAAGCGTGTGAAGAAAGACTGTGATACAATCCAGGTAATGGAGATGGGGAACTGTCCTCCCATGAAGGCTATTTGGCGACTTTTCCCCTGGGGTGGTGGTGGTATTTTATTAGTTACCGCTAAAACAGATGCAAACAGACATCAGAAATAAAGCTAAAGGGAAAATCAGAAGCAAGCAAACAGCATAATAGCAAACTGCAATAGTATGAAGTATTTCTGAGCTTGAGCAACTAAAGCATTCTGTAACACAGTCATTTTCCAGTTGGAGGTAGCTGCTTAACTCCATTCACAGGTGGCAAGGGAGTATACTCAGAGGCGTATTTCCATCAGATGGCAGGTAGGCTGTCTGATGCCTGGATCTATGCCCTATCCTGAACTAGTAGTCATATTACTGTAATCAATAAAGCTGTGGCCTTTTAAAACCTTTACTCTGTTGTCTCTAGTTTTGTTTGATGCCACCAGCCTTTCTGACCTTCCATTAGAGCCACAGGCTTCTGCCCCAGAAACTGCTTTCATTATTAAGTTACCATAAGTCAGTAATTTTCTGTAATAATGACAAACACAGCAACACATCCGAGCACAGTCAGTAAAAACTATACAGCTGAAATCATCTTTTCTCCAGAAGACCTTCATAAAAGGCTAAAATCAGGGTTCACATGATCATTCAACAGGGAATGCTTTGGCATGGCTGATTCAAGAAGTAAGGTACTGGGCTCTTGTTCTGGGTGGGTAGCAGCTTCTGCTCTTGTCTTACCTCCACTGCTGTCATACCCTGCAGACTCACTCCTACTTCCCGCACACATACATAAACCTTGTTCCATATGAATCTTTAAGGACAGTGGGACTACTCCACATGCCTAAGTGAGTCTTCCCAAACCCCCAAATGTTGGCAGCAAGGGGATGGTGGGCTCTAAGGGTACCATTTGATGAACTGCTACAGGCTTTTGGATTTTAAAATGCCCTTATTTGCTAGTGAGAGGTCAGGCTGTTTCCAGTTGAGTCTTCATGCACAGGGAGAGAGAAATTGCCCCTCTGCTGGAAGAGCTCTTCCGGGTTCTCCTTGACTATGTATCTGAACAAAGCCATGGCAAAGAACACGTTACAATATACTGTTTTAAGATAAGAAGAAACACAATTTATGTAATTTTTTCCAGGTTGGTGACATAGTAGAAGTGACAACCGATGAAACCTTTCCCTGTGACCTTGTATTTCTTGCATCAAGTAGCAAAGATGGAACCTGTTACGTCACTACAGCTAGTCTGGATGGAGAATCAAACTTCAAGGTAACGAAATTCTTAACTGACCTCCTAAAAATAGCCCGTCAGATTTCTCTAAGGAAGATATATAGGAATGGAGGCACATGTCAGGAGTGCCTTCTCATTTGATCCTGACAGCCTTGTATCACCTTGCGTTTGATCAGGGCTCCACTTGTGACTGAAACAGCCTTTGCAACTCATGAAACTAGAAACTTATTCTGCAAATGATATTTGAAGTCCTTTAGATGCAAAATTCCATGGCAGCTAGCATATTCTACTTGTACGTGATGTTTATATAACTTTGGATAACAAATTATTAATGCCTTTAAAATTCTGTCAGCTTGATTTAAAGATTTAGGAACCTCACTGCAACATTTCTTCAGCAGCATAGAATAAATGTTGAATGTTTGCACTTGTATGTTTGTGTAAATTCAGCCTTGTCTTTTTACTTACCTATGCCATTGATCAGAAGAAAATGCTCCTCAAGACTAGAACTGCCTTATGGCTGTCCTATGAGCCTCTGGTGGATGTTTATTAACTAAATTGGGACACAAAAAGTGTGCTGTTGGATTGTGTGTTCAGCGTCATGGTTAAAGAGCAGTGGCCTCTTAATCTGGAGAACGGGGTTTGATTCCCCACTTCTCCTCCACATGCAGCCAGCTGGGCGATCTTGGGTCAGTCATAGTTCTCTCAGAGGTCTCTCAGCCTCACTTACTTCACAGGGTATCCATTGTGAGAGAAAGGGTGACCTCTGGGTAAACTCATGCCAAAGAAGGACCATTTCCACAGAAGGCATTTTCCTCAGTTCACCCTTTGCTTGTTTGTGGGGTTTATTCAGTCTTCCTCATGATGTTGCCTCCCTCCTGTGGCTTTTCTGGGGCTGGCGCAACTCTTTGCTAACTTTAAATCATTATAAGTTGTGCTGGATTTTTTAAATATTGCTTGATTTTTTAAAAAATCAGTTATTTAAGATCTAGTGTTTTTTTTAAATTAAAAAGTTATTTTTCCATGTTTGGGGGGTTCTTACACTAGAGTGTAAGAATAAGGTGCTGAAAGGTGATTGGTGGCTGACGCCACGTCACAGTAATTGACAAGCTAAAACCGGGGGCGGGGGGGGGGGAGTGGATTGTCCTGTCTTCTGCTCAGCCACATGACTTGTCAGGAAGCAAAAATCCGGGACAAGGCAGTTGACAAACATGGGAGAAGACTTCTGGCTGGAAATGAGCAACCATGTGCTAGCCAAGCACAGATTTCAAAACAGGAGGTGGCGCGCCTTAGATGCCTCCATGAGGAAATGGTCAAGGTTGTCCTGCTGAATGTGGTTCTGTAGCAGACTGTGGCCATACTCGTATCCTTGGGGATAGTGCTTCTTTGTTGTTCTTCCTGCATTTGTTGGTGGCTTTTAAAGCAGGTGGCCATGAATTGGGCTTCAAATAGAGTGGGACTATCACTGCCAATTTGGCACAGCTTTATTGTAGTTTAATCTCCAGGGAATGTTTACTGAGGATATTGTTAACTTTTTGACTTCACAATAAGAAAGTTATACATGGGCTGCTGTGATACGTTTACGCCATGCTTTGTAATAGTTTTTATACTGTAAACATCCTTGTATTTCACTTGTCCTCTAGAGAGCATTATGCTTTGTGAACACCAATTTGCTTGTGATCCCTGGCCCCAAGAACGTGTGCCTGTTCTCTACCAGAGCAGAACTTTTCTGCCCTGCCAGCTAAATTCTGGACCCCAATGGTGCTGTTGAAGTTCTGCAGGGCCTGTAAGATGGCACTGTTCCACTAGGCCTATGGTTGAGACCAGAGCAGTTTGAAGTTTTATGAGCCTTTTCCCAATCTCCTCTTTCTTGGCTCCCCCTACTTGTTTACTTATCTGATGTCATCTCCAGTCTGGGTAGCTGGTGGAGGGAGCAGAGAGGAGGGTGGGGATAGGTTTTAAATTGTATTTTAGTATTCTATTTTATTGGGTTTTGTTGTTGTTGTTGGAATATATTTTATTGTATGTGGTTGTATTGTTGTGGGAAGGGAACTAGAGAAAGTAATAATAATAACAACAACAATAATAATAAAGGTGGAGAGTAAATATTTCATAATAATGTGCGGTTCCTTACTAGCCTTTGATAGTTCTATGAAAAGTAATTGGGGGAATTAGCAGAAATGACCCTGTCAACAAAAGTGCGTCTAGTCAAGGCTATGGTCTTTCCAGTTGCAATGCATGGCTGTGGAAGTTGGACCATACGGAAAGCCGAACGTCAAAGAATTGAGGCTTTTGAACTCTGGGGCTGGAGAAGACTCTTGCGAGTCCCTTGGAATGCAAGTCAAACAAACCGGTCAGTCCTAGAGGAGATCAGCCCTGACTGCTCCTTAGAAGACCAAATCCTGAAGATGAAACTCAAATACTTTGGCCACCTCATGAGAAGGGAGGACTCCCTGGAGAAGAGCCTTTGAAGGCAAAAGAAGAAGGGGACGACCGAGAATGAGGTGGCTGGATGGAGTCACTGAAGCAGTTGGTGCGAACTTAAATGGATTCTGGGAAATGGTAGAGGACAGGAAGGCCTGGAGGATCTTTGTCCATGGGGTCAGGATGGGTCGGACATGACTTCGCACCTAACAACAACAATTGGGGGAAAGAGTGACAAAATTACAGAGAATTGACACTGAGACATTTGTTGGGATGTTTATCAGTTGACAAGATGTGATGGCTAGAGGGTGTCAGCTTGGGACTAGAGAAGACCGATGTTCAGATACCTGCTTGCTGAGTGTCTGTGGGCTAGTGTCTCTCTTCTTGGCAGGTTAACTCAACTCATTGGGTTGTTGTGAAGATAGAATGGAGGAAGGGAGACCCATGTATGATGTGAGCTTGGAGGAAAGGCATGATAAAAAGAATGTAATCAGTATTTGGAAACAAGCCTTGTTTATACTGGTTCGGACTTCCAAGCATGACCTTAGACATCCTGTTTTACAGGAACAGGATGTATTGGAGAAGGTATGCATAAATGTTGAGTCCTTTTTTATTAGCCTACCAGTTACTTTAACTGCATTTAAGGACCTGGAGTTCTACTGTCAAGTTGCAAGATGTTGGTAATTCAAATGCCATTAATCATCTCCCACCGTTGATCCAATAGAGCTGTTTCTCACCCAGCTTGAAATGAGGGAAATTTAGAGATAATGAGCTCAGGAAGCATTTGGGCAGGTTTTGTTTATGAAGATTGATTATGGCAACATATCTTGGAGACAGAAGTGATTTACAACCCCCAGGACGTTTCTAGAAATAGAACCTTTTAAACTTGTTGGTTTTAGATTCTTTGGCAGCTTTAGAATTAATTAAAAGAAGAATCTAATCTGCATAGCCAAGAGATAGAGATTTTTCTGTCAGCACTCAGTGCTGTCACCTGATTACCACAAACAGATCCGGGCCCAGCTGCTTGGAAACCAGAATGCCTGCTGCCACATATGCAGTTCTTCGTGTGAAGCTGTATTAAGTTAGTCCACTAAGTCTGTTCTACTTCACTGGGGAAAGTCATCCATAGATGGTTACATCACACCTTTGCTTACTCTGGTAGGGCTATTCAAAGTCAAATTAATTGGATGTCCTTACTGGGTGACCAGGAGCTGGCCTTCCAGTTTTAGATAGCCCTCTGCTCAGGTGGGTGGATTCTCTCAACCACAAGGAATCCAAGACACTGCAGAGAGGATTTCCTACCTTTGCATTTTAGAACAGCATGGAAGGAAGATCTGGGGCATTCTGAAGCACACCACCATGATTATTCCAACCCTTAGCTTGACTTGATGGCCTTGGCGGACATGCTCATGTTATGGTTTCATGACCCGATGTTGAGGGAGGATGCCATGACCCATTATTGGCTGTCAGATCTCCTGTACACATTTCCTCCAATTCCACTCATCAGCTACTTGGTCAGCAAGATCCATTTAGAGCAGGCAGACAGCATTCTAGCTGTCCTGGCCTCATCACCCATAGTTCTTGGGCCTCAGTCAGTTGGCATCTGAGGAGCCTTGGCACTAGCTGTCTGTCCGGATCTTCTATATCCATCTGGAAGCAGGGTAGCTTCAACTGATGGCATAGAAATTTGAAAGGGCCAACCTAGGGAGGTGAGGATTCTCCAGGGAGATCATGGAAGTCATACTCTGGTCTTGCAAGCTGGCAACAAACAGATCTACATTCATACCTGGCAAACCTTTTCGGAAGTTGGCTAAGACACATAAAGACCCATTATGCACGGGCCAGAACGCCCGTGCTGGCGGCAGCAGGGCTTCGGGGAAAATCCCCGATAATGTTCTTCACCGCCACCAGCGTGGGTGTGTCCCGGCCCAGGGCTATGGAACGCCCGCGTTAAGCAAACGCTGAACTTCCGCAGCTTCTTGGTTATGCCGAGCGGTGGATGGGGATGGGGTGAGCCAGTGCTCTGCAGAATTGACAGCGCTGGGCCTTTCAGCCCGCCTGGCCCTGACCCTACGCAATAGCACAGCAACAGCATGGAGTAGCTCCTGTGCATAAAGGGTAAAAGTGAATCTACTTGAGCCCAAAGACACAGAAGTCATTCAGTTCCTCCTTGATGTATGGAAGAGGGCTTACCTTACAAGCAAATGAACAAATATTCTGCAGACTCCAGTATTATGTTCCATCTCAGCATATATATTTGTTTTGAACATAGAAAAAATTCTGTAGTAAACAAAAGAGCGTGTTATTTGGACAGAAACAGTTTCACACAGTAACTGTAGGACTAACAGCATATCTAATTACATTTTATAGTGCTTAAAATGTAATTAGATATGCTGCTTATAGTATTTTAACATATTAACACAGCATATTAACTTTGGACAAAATTAATCCCATTTAAGCAATGAATATAGCCATGAAAATATTGGATATGTCTTCACTAGATACAGGAATTACCATTATCTAGTACTTAGATAGTCTTAATATACATATTTTGAGTAATAGCACGTCTTAAAAAGACAATTAACCCTTTTTAAAATAAAACAAATGTGTTTAAGTTTTTTTCAGTGTTCCATAAAACGTTTAGGTTTTCTGTTGGGAAATGCCCACCCCCCTTCTTATCACCATTTCTTCTGGTTGAGTGACAGACCATGTCCTCATAGCTTGAGGGTTCTAGCAGGATCATTAGATTCTTGTAGGATTTAATTCACACTATGTCACGTTCTCTTATTTTTAGCATCAGCCTATACAAGTGTAAACATTCTCGCACATCAGCTGTAAAATGAAAGTTTTCATGGTTGCCTGATGGTTGTCTAACCAGTGTTTCTGTAATTTTGAATTCATAGCTTGCTAAAAATTGTACAAAAAACATCTGAACTCCTCAAAAGACTGTTTGTTACTTATTGGTTTGTACTATTGCCTCCATGTAGACTCACTACACTGTGCAGGATACTGCCAAACTCTCTACATGCCAAACCATAGATTGCCTTATTGCCACAATTGAATGTGAACAGCCTCAGCCAGACCTCTACAAGTAAGTCTTGGGATGAGCTTCTTTCTTGCTGACTTGGATCACTTATCCTACATTGACCCTAGCAAAGGTTTTACACCTGAACTGGGCTGTAGGATGTTGTGTTGTGTCTGTGTGGATCATCTTGAAGTGATTTTGTCTTCTGATTGAAAGTGAGTACTTGGCAGGGTGTGTCGGAACAGGTGGCAACTGGATTTCTGCCCAGTTCTGAAGTATCAGCCACACAGATAATGCCTGAATCCTTTTCAGACTAGGGTCACTCTCATCAAGAGGATATGTTGTTAAATGTTCCCATCCCTGGGACATGTTCCCATCCCTGGCAGCTTGAATCAGCTTGTATTGGAAGACAGCTGTGCTTTGGTACATTCTGAAGTTGAACCAGGATCCAGTAAGTGTTGAAAAGATGGTGGGTTGACTTACTGATAGGTGAGAGCATTGTGCAAATCTGCACTGACCCCCCCCCCCAAAAAAAAACCCTTATTGGTATTAATTCAGCAGGATATTTTTTTCTGTTTTTCCAACTATTCAAAATGGCCAGTCCATTTTTTTTAGGACTATTGGATAGGTGCAGTTAGAGTGCATGTAAAATGCTCTCCGTCCCTTTAAATGTCTTTGGAGTGAACTCATGCCACTGCTGTAGCTCACAAATAGCATTTAAATTTTAAGGAGACCGGGCTTTCTTTAAAGTTTAAATGCCTCCTCCTCTCTGTTGGAAACAATGGAGGATGGGGACACCTTCTTTGAGGGCACATAGAATTGGACCCTTAGTCCAAACTTTTGAAACTTGAGGGGTTTTTTTTGGAAGTGAGGCATCAGCAACTATGGTGCAAATTTAGTGCCTCTACCTGAAACCCCCCCCCCTTCTCTTGGTTCCAGAAATCTTGGATCAATTCTCCTTTATAGCCAACTAGCTTCAAAGCCTGTTCCTAAGAACGGGCCTTGAAAGAGTCCCTTCCCCTGGCCCCCGTCCAGGCAGCTAAGGTGGCTTTGGGCCACAGCTCACAGCCAGGTCAAGTGGGGCGGGCTGGGGATGGCCAGCTTGTTAGCAGGCCTGTGACAGAGCTCCTAAGGAGGCAGTCAGCAGGCTGAGAGACCCTCGTTAGCAAGGCCAGCCTAACAGGCCAAGAGGCCCTCATTAGCAGGCCCTGCTTAGCAGGCCAAGAGGCCCTCGTTAGCAGGCTCTCCACCATGATCCTTTGCCCAGGAGTCTCTCCCCTTACCTGCTGCTGGCTCCAGGCACTGAGGCGTCTGAGAGCAAAGAGGCTAGAGTCCAGGGATGGAGGGCAGGAGCTGCAGGGGCAGGGCCTATCAGGGTGCAGCCAGTTTTGCTGGCTACACCCTGATTGGCCCTATTCCAATTTGGACAGGCAGACACGTTTCACCCCCAGGCTTTTTCACAAATATATAGAGGATCCATGGATAAGGATTTCTAGGCTGCCCATCTCTAGCAAGAGTCTCATGGTGGCTCACAACATTTAAATTTTCATGCATAAAACTATGTACATATTAAACAGTCCATTCAAATGAAGACAAAACAAAACGAAACAATAACAGGCTCTGTGGCTAAGACCCTAGGGACGGATGGGATTTGAGAATATTGGAAAATATCAATACGTTTCAGATTCAATATATCCGAACTTGAAAAATACTGTTATTTTTGTACACCCTTATTACTGACAGGTGACTGTAGAATTAAAAACACATATGATCCTTAAGCTTCATTAATACAAGCATAGAATCCAAATCATTAGATGTAATAGTTCTACTCTGTTCCATACTAGTCTGATCGCTTGCACTACTGTCTCCATTTCCACGCACCATAAGATGTCGACAATTTGGAATGGATTCAAATGAGGGTTTCATTTCATGGTCAGGAATGATCTGAAAAATGGGTACCATTAGGAAAGTTTGATGTGACTAGAAGAAAAAATTGAGGGGTGTGGGTCATCATTGCTTTCTTCAAATACTTGGGAGTCTGTTATATAGATGGGGGCAACAACATAGATTCATGTGTTGAACTGTTGGCTGAACTAGATGGCCAGTACAGCCCCATCTTAAAATCTGTGGAGTACATTCCCCACATATTCAGCCCTTTGTACGCCTGTCCTGGATCAACGTCTGCCACTTTTGTGACATGAGGAGATGCTGTTTTTATACTAAAGTTGCCTGTTGGCAGATGTCTTTCTGGATTATACCTGTTAAATATAAAAGTTGCTCTTATCTCTGTTCTTAGTATTCACTGACTCATTTATTTGTTGTCTTCTGTTTATTGTACTTGCAAATAACATAGAACAATTGTCCTCTTGTGTTGCAGGTTTGTTGGAAGAATTAACATCTACAAGGACAACCAAGAACCTGTAGCTAGGTTGGTCAGCTGTTTGTTGTTGATTGTCCATGGGTCTGTGCTTCTTATGACAGAAAGAATACTGCTGACATCAATTGGCCTGATCACTTATAATTTTGTTTAATACAGTCACTTCACAGCTCAGAGATAATATAGATCCATCATCCCTTAAGATTTGTTTGTTTGTTTGTTTGTTTGCTTGTTTATTTATTTATTTAGATTTTTCATTACATCATAACAACCAAGTAACAATTTATAACACAACATAAATAACAACACTGGAGAGATGGCTCCAAATCAGCAATAAACAGAACAGCAATTAGCAGACACCTCTGGGTGTTTGCTCTCAAAATCTATAATCTGTGGTAGACTGCCTCTTGACAAGGAAGCTCCATTAAGCCATCACGGCTCCTGGAGAGTAATACAGCTATCCTCCACAAATGTTCCCTTCTTTGTATCTTACTGTTCTTCTGACTCAGAGGTCTTGAACAGATGACAATACTGTAATGTTGTGTGCATGTCCGTTATTGCTGCTGGTACAGGTTATTAAAAGAAACTTTTTTTAGCCATCATTCTGTATGATTAGGCTTGTCCTGCCCTCCAGTTTGGTGTTGAATGAATTGAGAGAGAGCTTCACTGCTGCCTACTTTGGACCTCTCTAAATTATCTGTAATAACATTGTGGAAGTTCCCATCACCAATAGTGAACATGTGGGACACAACTGCAACTTGGTGCCCAGGGGGTTTATCAAGCCCTGATTTAGAAGACATAGCATCTGTTCTGAAATGCCTTCTGTGCCTGATAAGGTGCTCCCACACTCAGTGTAAGGTACATCTCCCTTTATGAAGGTACTTAGACTCATTACGGGCATAGACCAGCATAAGACGATGTAATACATCTATTCAAACCAGAATTTAAAACATCCTAAAATACAGTAATACAAAATAAAACATGCAGTAAGAGTGTATATAAACACAGCTGTCCAGTTCACTTGGTACAGACTGTTCTATTGCGAATGTTCATTGCTACTGCACAGAACCTGGCAACACTACAGGTTGTGTCATTATTTGTATCTGTAAGCAGCAAAGAAATGTAAAATTGTCCTGAATGCCCTGGAAATCTGCCTAACAGTGGTAGAATTAGACTAGTTCTGATATTATAGTATTGACATTGATTTATTTCACGTATACCCCATGTTTTCTCCCAGCAGTGGCCCAAAGCTGCTGACATCATTTTTCTCTTATCAGTTTTATCTTCACAACAGCCCTGTTAGGTAGGCTAGGCTGAGAAAGTGTGACTGGCCCAAGTTCACCCAGCAAGCCTGGGCCTCTGTCAGATCCTAGACCAAAACTCAAAACCACTACACCATGCTAGCCATCTGCCATCTGAGCTCCTCAGCTTAGTTGGGTTTCTTACAGTGCCCTTTTGTATATATCCATGTGCCTTTCCTCTGCAGACCTGCTAGAAGTAATCCAGAGGGCACCATCACATCCTGTCTTTAGGTGCCACGTGCATGGCCTGTTTATTTCAAAGGGTTTTCAGTTCAAGCATCCTTACAAGTGCATCATGAATTTTCATAAGATCAAAAGAACTCTCTGTGTATTTGGACTCATCGGGGTTTTTTTTTTTTTTTTAGTAATTTGACATTGGATGTTTTTGGCAGGACATAAATATAACAATAAAATATAGTATTCGTGCTTCTCCATCTTAATAAATATTCAGAACGGTTCTCCATCTTAAACGTTGTACTCTTCTATTCTTGTTGTAGGGCACTGGGCCCCGACAACCTCTTGCTGAAGGGAGCAACATTAAAAATTACCCACAAAATCTATGGTAAGCAGTTTTCTTCCAGTCATTGTTAAAACCTGACATCTCAAATGCGTGTGTTGTTCCTTTTTCTTCTGCAGAATTAGGAAATCCCCTATCTCTTTCTTTGCCCAGCTGTACTTTCGCAAGCCTTGCAATCTCTTCCACTTTCACATTTCCATTACCACAAACTGTACTACAGTAAAAGCTTTGATCATCCAGAACTCTCAATAAACCAGCCTTTCCAAAAGGCAAGATCCTCTCTCTTAAGCAACCAACCCCTGTGTCTTCAAGTGTGAGGCCACTCCACTCTCACCTCTTCAGCTGGGCATTGCTCGGCTTCTGACAGCTGGTGCTGCCAGCTGTTGTGCTCAATGTCAACTTCCCCTTCAGTTTGCCTTGAACTGTCAGGAGCTAGTTCTGCTGGAGGGCTGCTGGGCAATTGGTTAGGTGGCTTGCTAGTCTGCTGGCTGCATAGGATCATTCCATGACGGGGGTGGGGGTGGGGTGGAGGGTCCCATTTGACATGGAGGTTGTTTCCATAATATTCAAAATGAAGCTTGGTTGTTGCTGATTTCTCTGGGTAGGGAAGGGGGCTGAACATTAAGATTGAGTAATGCAACTTAACTGGAAATCCAGTTCCTAGTGAGAATTGAAAAACACTCTCTCTCTCTCGCTGTATTATTGGACCTGAAACTGAGGACAAGGCCAATATGTCACAGCTGCATCACTGATAAAAGTTGTGCATTCATGAAACTGTCATTGCATATAAAATGTCACATGCTAAGCTTTTTTCTAGCTTTTTCAGTATATTCAAACACAATACTTTTTGAACAGAGGCTGTTGCCACATGTGGCTTCCAGCTTACTAAACTGACTTGCTAGAAAGGATCTGTTAGGCTTCGGCTTACGTGCCACTTAAAAATAGCATTTATTCTCTAGGTGTTGCTGTCTATACTGGGATGGAAACAAAAATGGCTTTGAATTACCAGGGGAAATCTCAGAAACGCTCTGCAGTGGAAAAGTAAGTAAGTCAGGCTTTTTCTTACTTGTCATTGTTTTGATTCTGGTCTTTATTTTGGCATTGTGAGTTTCTTTCATGGGCCTTCACAACAGCCTTGGCAAAATAGGCTCATCCTTATCCATGGTTACATCTATATATTTGTGAAACAGCCTAGGGGGTGGAACGTGTCCAGCTGCCCAAGTTGGAATAGTGCCAATCAGCTGGCTGCATCCTGATAGGGCCAATCAGCTGGCTGCATCCTGATTGGCCCTGCCCCTGCAGCTCCCGCCCTCCATCTCTGGACTCTAGCCTCTTTGCTTTCAGTGCCTGGAGCCAGCAGCAGATAAGGGGAGAGGGCCCTGGGCAAAGGGTCGTGGTGGAGGGCCTGCTAACGAGGGCCTCACAGCCTGCTAGGCTGGGCCTGCTAACGGCCTCACGGCCTGCTGACTGCCTTCTAAGGAGCTCTGTCCCGGGCCTGCTAATGAGCTGGCCAGCCTCCACCCGCCCCACTTGATCTGGCTGCAAGCTATGGCCCAAAGCCACCTTATACTGCCTGGCTGGGGGCCAGGGGAAGGGGCCCTTTCAAGGCCCGTTCTTGGGAACGGGTTTTGAAGCTAATATTTGATGAGGGGAAAACAGCTGCAGTCAATGCTGTGTCTATTGGATGAAACTAAACGGAGAGGGCGGAGAACTGGGAAGTCCAGTTCTGGGAAGAGTTCTCTTTCCAGTTCTCTCCCAGCCCTGCAATGTTGATGTTATAATAGCCTCTTATTTTACAGGGCTGTTGTAAGGGTCATTGAGAAATGTAAGGTGATCTGAATAGTTAAAGTAGTACATAAACACTGCTGTTTATCTGCTTTGCAAGGATGTTTTCTATTTAAAAGTTTTTTTTCAATTTAGTGGGTGCGGAGTATACTTGGAAAAGGTCACCAATCAAATATAGAACCGTGGATTCCTCAATGTGAACTCAGAAGAAAAAAGGAAATCACGAGGCACAGTGATATAGTAGTCTTCTCTATGTTTATAGATGAAAAGGTTATAACATAAAGTCTAAATGGTCAAACATATGATCAAACATAAAGAGTCAACCAAAACGGGATCCTAGGTTAAGTGACCCGCTTTCTGTTTTATCTTCATCAGTGGTTGCTCTTCCAATATACTGTCACAGTAGTAGTCGTAGTATCACATTGGCAAAATGCTCATAATCGTCTGGGGATTTCAAACAGGTCTACACCTGTTTCATATTTTGCACTTCCTTATCAGTGAAACATTTTTCCCCCTTCCGGCTTAAGTACTGTTTGGTCTTACTAACTTTTTTTTCTTATTTGCTTTTGAACTCTCCAACTTTCCAGATCAATCAACGTTTTCTTAATTGTCTATTTATTCATTCTTGTGGGGAAGGCCCTGGTGTGTACTACTATGAAGTACTTCTGGATAAGTGATCGTTCTGTTGATGAACCTTGGTACAACCAAAAGACCCAAAGAGAGAGAGAGACTTTCAAGGTAGAAGGATTCACATTCTTTATGCAGTTATTTATATTTTGTTCTTTAAAAAAAAGTTGCATGTTTACAACAGAATTAGTATATAAATGAGAATAACATCATGGTAAAATTAATACTTTTGAGAGGCCTTTTTGTAAGCTATCTCACTGCCATTCTTCTCTTTCCAGCTATTAAGAATGTTCACAGATTTCCTGTCCTTCATGGTCTTGTTCAATTTCATTATCCCCGTCTCTATGTATGTGACAGTGGAAATGCAGAAATTCTTGGGTTCTTTCTTCATTTCTTGGGACAACGAGATGTATGATGAGACAATCGATGAAGGGGCCTTGGTGAATACCTCTGACCTTAATGAGGAGCTTGGTCAGGTCAGAAACTTCTCACGTATTCCTTTTTTTCTTAGTCCTTCATTAGAGGCTGGTGAACCATTGCAGGCAGAACGTGTGGAACTCCCATTTCAAAATCCCAGTGCCTAACAAACATGATCTTAAAAGCATACAGTGTAGGATCTGAATGCTATTAAGGAGTTTTCATGCAATTCAAGGCCAGCAAATAGAAAAAAATCCACTTGCCAGCAAGTAGAAAAATCTCTAATCCAGACATGGAGAGTTAGCATCTCCTATTGATATTCAGGCAGGTAAATATGTTTAATTGTTTAGATGTTTAGATACGAATTGCAAACAAGGGTTTCTGTAGGAAAAGTGAAAAAAATTAATTTGCAAGGTGGCAGGGTTCTAAGGTGGTCACCAGATTACATACAAAGAGGATCTTTGGCTCAGTGATAGAGCTAAAATTCTTTTCTACTCCATCTTATTAAGGAACTTTTTCTCTGAAATGTCTCATGGTCTGATTCTACATCAGGATTGGAGAGAGGACTGCTCCTTGTGGGACTCTGCATGTAAATTGGTGGTGGCTTGAAGATCTCTCTCCTATTGCTATCCTTTGTCTTCTGGGACATTTACTAAATTAATAAATGATAGAGCATTTGCTTTGCATGTTAAAGGTCCCTGGTTCAGTTCCTGGCATTTCCAGTGAAAAGGATCATGTGGTAGGTGGTGTGAAGGACTTTTGTTTGAAACACTGGAGAAATGCTGTCAGTCAGAGTAGACAGTACTGAGCTTGACAGACCAATATGAGACAGTTTCACAAGTAAATATGGAGATGAAATACTGAAGTAAACACTACAGTTCATTGGTATGAATGCAAAAACACCAATTAAGTAAAACTCAGGTCCATCTAATAATGCTTCAGTTCAGTCTTCATGGATTAAAAATGATGTTTGTAACAAGACATTGGTTTAATTAAACAGTTGGATTCAGCTGTGGAAGTGGATAATCATATGTACTGGTTTACATAATACAATTGTTCTTCAGGTGAATGTCCTACTATGCCTTGGATGTTTCTACAACAATTGAGGGTTTTTTGTATCTCTATCGGTGTACCTTTGAGCATCTGCCCGTTTGCTGAGAAGTGCATTAGGGCTTGTTCATTTGTACTCTCTTTTGAGAGCCAGCCTGGCGTAGTGGTTAAGAGCATGGATTTCTTAATCTGGCATGGCGGGTTTGATTCCTCGCCCCTTCTCCACATGCAGCTAGCTGGGTGGCCTTGGGCTCGCCACAGCACTGATAAAGTTGTTCTGACTGAGCAGTAATATCAGGTCTCTATCAGCCTCACCTCCCTCACAGGGTGTCTGTTGTGGGGAGAGGAAAGGGAAGGAGATTAGAAGCCGCTTTGAGACTCCTTTGGTTAGAGAAAAGCAGCATATGAGAACCAACTCTTCTTCTTAATGAGAATGATGCAACTAGAGATGTGCATTAAGCTATAAAATAAAAGGATGTATCACTTGGCTATAAGACAGAAGGGTAGAACTGGATCTCTGCATTCCTGACAGCAGTGCAGCTTGAAAAGAGGAATTAGCTACCCAGCATTACAGGAGTTGATTTATCTAGGTTCTCATGTTCTGTTCAACACACTTCTTCAACTATTTAAATATACATAAGTGCTGAAGATTGATCCCTCGTTCCCCTGAGTGCTTATGCTGTGATTATCTCTCACTAAGCAGCGTTTGCATGCTTGTTACTATGCATGGAAGTGTCATGCTTTGAAACCATCAACCTTATCCTGTTCACATAAGCTTTAATTTAAAAATTATTTTCTGCAAAGGTTGTCTTGAAAGTGTTAGCTTCTTGAAAGCTGCCTGTCTTTCCTAAGAATATATACTTGGTTGACTTGGGGTTGACTTGTCTTTGCAGTAGCATGTGCGAAAAGGATCTAGGAGTCTTAATAGAACATAAAGTAAAGGTAAAGTATCCCCTGTGCAAGCTCCGAGTCATGTCTGACCCTTGGGGTGACGCCCTCTAGCGTTTTCATGGCAGACTCAATACGGGGTGGTTTGCCAGTGCCTTCCCCAGTCATTACCATTTACCCCCCAGCAAGCTGGATACTCATTTTACTGATCTCGGAAGGATGGAAAGCTGAGTCAACCTTGAGCCGGCTGCTGGGATTGAACTCCCAGCCTCATGGGCAGAACTTTCAGACTGCATGTCTGCTGCCTTTCCACTCTGCGCCACAAGAGGCTCATAATAATAGACCATACATTTATTATTTAATTCAAAAGAAATTCTGTTTGGAAGAAGTTCCTGACAGCGATTCTTCAGTGGAACAAGCTACCTTGGGAGGTAGTGGGTTCTCCATCTTTGGAGATTTTTCAACAGAGGCTGGATAGCCATCTGACAGAGAGTCTGATTCTGTGAAGGCTCAAGGAAGTGGCAGATTAGAGTGGATGAGCGATAGGCTTGTGAGTGTCCTGCATAATGCAGGGGGTTGGACTAGATGACCCATGAGGTCCCTTCCATGATTCTATGATTCACTATCGCTGTCCATCTACCTGAGTGCCCAAGGCTATTTCTGTTCTATAACTAGAAATGAAAGCACATTAGAATGGATCCAAGCAATCCCCTTCATCCAGGAGTCCCTGAAATTGCCCAGCCACTTAAAAGCCATATGTCCAGTCACCAAATTGAGGGATAAAGGGGAACGTTCTTCTCTTTAGTGCATTTATAAGAGATAAATAATGGATAAGAAATCAATCTCATTCTGTTTAAACAATTTGGTATACCCCCTTCTTTTTTAGATTGAATATGTGTTCTCTGATAAAACCGGGACGCTGACAGAAAACACCATGGAGTTCATTGAGTGCAGCATTGATGGATACAAGTATAGTGGTTCCATGTCAGAGGTTGATGGGCTCAGCTATTATGAGAAAGCAGAGAAGGTAATATTACTCCTGGATTGATTGCTTTTATAAAGTCAATACATGATTACATGAATTGACTTTAAATCTTGAGCAGGGATAGGCAAGCCTATTGAATAGTGGCATGCCAGGCCATTCCGCATAGTGGTTGTCTGCTCCAGCAACTGAGGCAGTCATAGTAGCATATGACTGAGGCACACCCTTAAACCATTGGCTGCACCATTGGGGTTTGGATTGCTCTCAGTTTGCCTCGCCAGATATATGCTTCCTCTTTCCCTTCCTCTCTTTATTTGGCTGCAAACGAACATCTTCACACACAAATTTATTTTTGCACTTCAGCCCAAGATGTTCCCTATCCTTTCTCTAGGACATGAAAAAGCTGAGAGAACATTAGAATTTGAAACACTTCAGCAGTCCAAAAAAAGAATGTCTTCTGGCACAGAAAGCCAGACTGATGTAATAATATCAGGGATGGGCACAATCTGGTTCGCGCCCTTAAATCCATCATGATTTTGGTCAGTTCATTCCCCCCAAAACCCAGGTTCCTGCGAACATTTCCTGTATCTTTTGTCCAATTCAGTTCAGAGTTTGGGTAGTTTAAACCCTTTGTTTAGCTTCCACCCCCCTTCCAAATGGTGGGAAGTGAACTGTAGTTTTTAAATAGCTGGCAGCCATTTTGGTGCTCTATTTCACTTCCCCCTACTTTTAGGAAGGGGAAAGAAAAATGGATCAGTCCAAACCCAGCAAAAATGTTTGGGGGCTTCTGGGTTGTTTGGGTTTGGGGGTTTGGTTTGGGAACACTCCAAAGTGAAGCAGAATTTTCCAGTTTTATGCCATCCCTAGTTAGTATGTTAGATTAAGAGTTGGGAGTTCCGGCTTCAAATCATAAACTTCCATGAAACTTGCGGAATGATTTTTCTCAGCCACTCACTCAGAACCTAAATTAGCTCACAGAATTGTTGTCAAATGGGTGAGCAAGAAGTGTGAGCTCTTTGAAGGAAGGCTAGGATAAAAATGTACTGGACAGATGTATACTCTAGAGTAGCAGTCCCCAACCTTCTTGTGGTCGGGGACCGCCTCCGGGGGTGGGGGAGAGCCGGCGGCCCGGCCGCTGCAGCTGCGCGTAAATGCGCATGCGCCACCAGGTGGCGCTAACGTGCATGCGCAGAGTTGCCGCGGATGCGAGTTTTTGCCACCAGGTGATACTAATGCGCATTCCGGGGGCTACGCCTGGCTCTTTCCCCCCCTCTCGCTGCAGGGGGGAGGCAAGCGCGGCCGCTGGCGGCCCGGTAGTGGGCTGCGGACCGGGGATTGAGGACCCCTGCTCTAGAGTAACTATTAACTATCCAATTTTTTTAGTGTAGATATGGGTACCAAGTTACAAACCCACTAATCATTTTCAGTGGGCTGAAAGTGATCGTATGTGTTCATTCACTCCTCCTATTTGCATACCATCCTTTCTCTGAGGGACTCAAAAGTTATATATTCAGATGTTGAGAATCTCACTTTGCCACTCATAGCAACTCTGTGAGGAGGAGATTAATAGGCTGCATGTTTTTGACTGGCAATTCCACAAGCACGGGAGCCGTTGTATTTGCCTGAATCTCTTGCTATCATCATTGTAGTTCCTGAAGCAAGAAGGTCCTCCTTGTTCCAAGCCTCCTTTCCCATTTTAATTCTCCTTTCTCAGAGTCGAGAAGAGCTATTCCTGCGTGCTTTGTGTCTCTGCCACACTGTTCAGATTCAGCACAGAGATAAAGTTGACTCAGGAAAATCTCATCTGGAGGCCTCATCTCCGAGCTATGTCTCCTCTTCACCGGATGAAATAGCTTTGCTGACAGGAGCTAAAAAGTAAGGACAGTTTCCAGAAGTTGTATTGGGTGCATATAAAGGTTAGGAACCTTAACAGATGAATGTACTAAATATTAATATGCAAATATTTATTCCATTCGTGTGCACATTTAAAAAATTTAAAAATATAAACATTAGTTTCCCACTATTGTGCAAATCCAGAGCATGTTGACACATGGATAAACAACTTGTGTTTCAACCCCTCTCGGGGTCTTCCTCAGTGGTCTAATATTTAAATACACTCGTTTTAGCCCTCTCTCAGCCTGAGTGCATTCTACAACAGTGGTCCCCAAGCCCCCAGCACTCAGAAGCGGGCCGTGGCTCCCGCCTCCCCTCTCCCCGCCCTCTCCCCCGCAGCAAGAAGCTCGCCAGGCCGCAAGACCGGGTGTAAACGCACATGTGCGGCAGGTATGCGCATTTGCGCGGGCCCCAGGTCAGCCTCTCCCCCCCCCCCCCCGTTGGCAGCGGTCCGCAACGTGAAAAAGGTTGCAGGCCGCTGTTCTACAAGACACACGAGAATGCACTCAGGCTGAGGGAGGGTTATAATAAGGGTGGCATTTTGGAAAAGAAATCTTTTAATGGGAGGCTCCAAGAGAGATGTATTTGGACGCATTTTCTAAGTGTGGGAACCCTTTCCTTTGTATTTTCTTACCACCTTATAGTCCCCATTATTATATTACATGAGTGTATCTAAACATTAGACCACTGAGGAAGACCCCGAGAGGCGTTGAAATGCATTTTTTTTGTATCGAGTTATTAATCCATGTGTGCCAGTAGTATGAAACTAATGTTGATATTTAACATTTTTTAAATGTGCACAAAAATTGAATATTTGTATTTTAGTGTTTAGTATACTCTTTTGCTGCTCAGCCTCTAAGGTTTCTAGCTTGTTTATACAGGTTAGGTTATTTTGTTCCCTCTTTTGTTGTTCACTACATATAAAGGCAGCGCTGGCTGCTTTGGGTGTGAATGGGTGCTTTGAATGCCAAAGCGCCCAACCCTAGCTTCTGAACTGGGCCAGGGTCTTATGCAGTCCATGAGTCATCAGTTGAGTGGTTTTGGATAGCTTTTCAATTAAGTGAAGCTTGGTCCAACTTTGGGGCATGATAACTGTTGTCTGCTCCCTGGTTGCAGCGTGATGATTATTTCTAGCAAGCAATTTGGCTCTTTCTCATTGTTAGAACCAGAATATTGTTTTGTTTAAACTGTTATAGAGCTTGATGGATAAGCATAATTATACAGGCAACCTTTCACTATGTGCTGTAACTGTAGCAAAACTGAGAGCCTTCTATACAGCAGCAATAAGCCCTGATTTTAATCATGAATGTGAATACATGATAAACACGTGAAGCTGCCTTTTGCTGAATCAGACCACTGGTCCATTACAGTCAACTTTGTCTGCTCAAGCTAGCAGTGGCTCTCCAAATTTTCCTAAAAATCCTCATGTTTTGTGTTGTAAGCTTTTGGTAAGAAAATTAGTAGCTATACCAGCAAAGAAAGACTCTTTATGGGATGTGTGATGCTTATAGCAGTGGTCCCCAACCCCCGGTCTGGGGACTGGTACTGGTTCGTGGATCAGTCGGTACCAGGCCACGGCTCCTCCTTGTCCTACTCCATGGCTGCTGCCTCGGGGGCTGCCCTGCCACCCTGCCGCTGGTTCACCTTTGGTGTTCTCCGGTGGCCACCATGGCTGGGGCTCCCCCCCAGTGGGCGGCGGGAAGTCAGGGGCACCAGCGGGAAAGCAAGTGAAGCAGGGGCTCAGGCGGCGGCAACGTCCCTCGGCAAAAGACTACCCCCCCCCCAGCCTCAGTAAAATTGTCAAGCGTTGACCAGTCCCCGATGATAAAAAGGTTGGGGACCACTGCTTATAGTATTAAAGAAATAAGGAAAACTAACATTCAGAGGAGCTATAAAAAT
This sequence comes from Paroedura picta, assembly GCF_049243985.1. Classification (NCBI taxonomy): domain Eukaryota; kingdom Metazoa; phylum Chordata; class Lepidosauria; order Squamata; family Gekkonidae; genus Paroedura; species Paroedura picta. The sequence continues at coordinate 22,812,032 of NC_135381.1, read as the reverse complement.
ACGTTTATAGAAAAAAAAGCTCAACTTGACAACAAAATACATCCTACATGCTGATCAGTGCTGCAAAGTGTACCAGTTTAATACATTCAAGTTAAAATTTAATATGCTGCCAGTAAAACAGAGATGGTTGCCAGCTTGGTGTAGTGGTGTAGAGTGGTGGCCTCAAATCTGGAGAGTCAGGTTTGACTCCCCATTCCTCTGCATGTAGCCAGCTGGGTGGCCTTGGGCCAGGTACAGTCCTGTTAGAACTCTTCTTATGGAGCAGTTCTATCAAAGCTCACTTCTGTCAAACCTATCTCACAGGGTGTCTGCTGTGGAGAGAGGAAGGGAAGGTGATTGTAAGCCACGTTGAGACTCCTTTGGTTAGTGAAAAGTGGGATACAAAAACCCACTTCTTCTGCATATTTAGCCTGCAGCGCTTGACCAGTTTGTTCCGGGTTCTGCTGTCATTGGAGAGGAGTCTGGAACAATACAAGCTTCTAAAGCTCTGCCTCCTTTTATTGGAAAGCTGTTCTAAACCCCCTTTGGACTTCCACTCTTTTAAAGAACTGTCTTCTCAATAGGGACTAGAAACATTGTTTTTGATCTTTTTTTAAATGCAAGCCACAATTCTCAGGAAGTTAGCTTATTTCAAATTGTGATGGTTGTCTACACTTTTACAAGATCACTACATCCATCCATGTATCACATTTTTTTTAATTCAACCTTCTTGTGATTTAAAAACCCCCACAAAACCAAAAAAAAAACCTAAAATTGAGTGTAGTTTAAATTTAAAAACAAATAGTTTTTTTTTCAACGCCCTTCTGTCCTTTTTGTTCATTGACAGGTATGGTTTCACTTTTCTAGGACAAGAAAATGGTTTCATGAAGGTACAGAACTACCATAAAGAGATTGAAAGGTAGGACCAATTTTAACTTCTTAACCAGCATTTATTTGTTTGTTTGTTTGTTTGTTTATTTGACTTCTATACCACCCTTCCATATGGCTCAGGGCGGTTTACATAAAATATCACAGGGGGGGGATACATGGAACGAAATGTTAGGATGGGTCATTGTTAGAAATGATGGAAGTCTGAAATGTCTGGTTTATTCATGGCATTTTTTGCCCACATTCTTGGAGTGACCCAGTTTGATTGCTGCCCCTTCTCTATATACTTTATTGTTGCAGGAGCCTGGGCACTGAGGCCAAGTAAGTTGGAGTTGCTGAATATTTTTATATGACACCATGGGCTTAATTTTTTTTTGTATGTGTCCTCTGTCCCTGGCTGCTTATTAAACTCTAAAAGCACTAACTGAGATAGAATTGTAACTTGGTTGCAGCCTTGCCCCCTCTGGTCGGCGACGGTATTGTCTGGTGAGCCAGGGTTCCATCAGATGGCAGGGCCACTCTGTGCTAGCACCAGAAGTACCAGACTTGCCCTTCAGGCTGATCCATAAACTGGAACCTTTATTGAATCAGATGGCCAGCCTAAGCTTGTTTGTAGCTTTTGTATTGTTTCTAGAGCTTCTGTTTACTGTTGGGTTTCCGACTGGGCAGTGATCTCCCGCAACCCTCCACAACCCTCTGACTTCCTGCCCTCTTGTCTTTAAAAGCTACGAGCTGCTTCATATTTTGGATTTTGATTGTGTACGCCGTCGGATGAGTGTTATTGTGAGGATGCCGTCAGGTTAGTCCTCTCTTTTCCATTTAAAATATTTTTCCGGTTTCTAACGATTCTTAATTTCTTCACAAAAAATACTTTATCCATTCTTTTCCAAAACACTCTTTTAGGGATGATAGTTCTGTTCTGCAAGGGAGCAGACTCCTCTGTGTTTTCAAGGGTGCCAGAATCTGAAATACTGAAAACAAAAGTCCATGTAGAACGCAATGCAATAGTAAGTATGTCTTCATAGGGGTCTCAGAAGTATTTATTTATTTATTATATTTATTATATTTATATACCGCCCTCCCCAGGGGCTCAGGGCGGTTTACATAATAACATAAGAACAATACATGGAACATGGTATGAATATTGGGAACTGTTCTAGCAGCAGTATTCCACAGATTTTAGTCAGCCACATTCCCAAATACCATCCACTAAAAAGTCTTAGTAATAATAATAATAATAATAATAATAATAATAATAATAATAATAATAATAATAATAATAATAATAATAATAATAATAAACAAACCTTTATTGGCATAAAACAATAAGAGGCAAATACAGCCAAGCATTTTAAATATAATATGGTAAAATAAGCTCATATTATAAACTAAAACAGAGTTCAATTGACTGACTAAAACATCTGAGTTCTGGCTCGATAAACAACCATTAAAAATTCAGCTACACACAATGTAGTCTTTCAGAGAGATCATTAAGCAGGAACTAGAGTGTAGCTTCGACATTAACAAGACCCCTGGGACAAAGTAGAGGATCGAAAAGTTTTCTGCGAAGATTCAGATGACGTTCACAAGCTAAAATAATATGTGAAGTGGAGTCAGGACAGTTCGCAGATAGCCTTCCTGTTAAGATCCTGAAAAATGTATCTTCCTGGTGGTCCTTCCCCCTTTCCAACCTGCTTGCCCTCATAGATCACTTTGGAATAATTCCAGATTTATGGCTCAATTCAATCATTATCCCAATTTTTAAAAAAGGTAATCAAAACATTCCTGAACATTTTTGCCCAATTAGTCTACTTTCTATAGTGGGCAAATTTTATGCAAAGTATCTCAAACGGCAGCTTAGTGCATGGATGCATTCCTCAGGAATTATTGGCCCAGAACAAACTGGTTTTTCTAAGATCATTGCTTGCTTTTAGCTTCTTTAGCCACAAAATACATGAATCTCAGAACAAAAAAACTATTTGTTGCATTCATGGATCTGAAAAATGCCTTTGACTCAGTATCAAGGGAGGCCCTTTGGGAAAAACTGAAGCATTTTAATATTGATCCACGTTTACTGTTTCTACTCAGGAAAATCCATACTGGCACTGCATGTGAAGTTAAATATTCTTCTCAGGGCCACTTTACTGCCAAAGTGCCTGTTACTAAAGGAGTGAAACAAGGCTGTGTTCTTGCCCCACATCTGACTCGGTCCAGAATTTTGATCAGATCAACGGGTACCCTCCGAAGGCTGGCTCCCGTGCAATACCCCTGTTATTGTATGCGGATGATACAGCCATCCTCTCCTACTCAAGAGTTGGTCTTTTAAGATTTCTTAATTGTTTTTACTCATATTGTCAATATTATGCAACTCTTTACTGATCAATTACTCAAAATCTAAAGTTCTGTTTTTTTCTAGGAGCTGGACTCCAAGGAAATGGATGTTGGGTAGCAAGACGATTGCTCGAGTTAAAAATTTTAGTTACTTAGGCATTACATTTAATTATATCCTTAAATGGTCTATCCACTGTGACCGCTCTTTGAATTTAGCTAAGTGTTCCTCAACTCAAATTTAAACGTTTTTATTTTTTGGAAGGCAACCAATATGTCCCAGCGGCCATAAGAATCTTTAATGCTAAAACTGTATCCTAGTTACTCTATGGCAGTGGTCCCCAACCTTTTTATCACTGGGGCCCAGTCAACTCTTGACAATTATACTGAGGCCCGGAAGGGGGGTAGTCTTTTGCTGAGGGACGTCACTGCTGCTGCCTGAGCCCGTGCTCTGCTTCCTTTCTCGCTGGCACCCCTGACTTCCCACTGCCCGCTGGGGGGCCCTGCCAGCAGCAGCTGCACAGTGCCATGCTGAGGGGGAGCCCAAGCCATGGCAGCCGCTGGAGGGCACCGAAGATGAGCTGGTGGCAGAGTGGTAGGGCAGGACCCAAGGCAGGAGCTGGGGAGGAGGATGAGAGGAGCCGCGGCCTGGTACTGGTCCCTGGACTGTGAGGGGAACTGATAACCATCTTCATGTATTTAAAAGAATGGAGTAAAATTGTTCTCTCTTGCCCCGGAGGGACGGACCAGAACCAATGGAATGAAATTAATGCAAAGAAATTCCATCTAAATATGCGGAAGAATTTCATGACAGAGTGGTTTCTCAGTGGAACAGGCTTCCTTAGGAGATGGTGGGTTCTCTATGTTTGGAGATTTTTCAACAGAGGCTGGATAGCCATCTGACGGAGAAGCTGATTCTGTGAAGGTTCAAGGAAGTGGCAGTTTAGAGTGGATGAGCAATAGGGTTGCGAGTGTCCTGCATAGTGCAGGGGGTTGGACTAGATGACCCAGGAGGTACCTTCCAAATCTATTATTCTATGATTCTAGTGAGGCTTGACCATCTGTTTCAGCATCTTCTCCCCATTCCAAGTTCCTGAATCGGCTTTAGGGAGCAGTTTTATAGAATAACTTAACCTCCTTAGTGGCTATATCATGACCTGAAACTGCTTTGTTCACAACCAGTAGCTTTTCAGAATTCCTTTCATTTAATCTCTTGGATGTGTTGCCGGAGCACTGCTCTGTATCCCAATATGACATCACACAGACTGGAAAGACCAAAAATAGTCTTTAAAGAACACACATGCTTCTTTCCTTCCAGGATGGGTATCGGACACTTTGTGTAGCCTTCAAAGAAATATCTGAAAGTGACTATCTGAAAATCAGTGACCAATGTAAAGAAGCTACAATGGCACTACAAGACAGAGAAGCAAAAATGGCGGTGCTTTTTGATGAAATTGAGAGAGATATGCATCTGATTGGGTCCACTGCTGTGGAAGACAGGTAAAGCAATGGAAAGAAAATGAATTAAATTACAACTCTGTTCTAAAGTCCCTAACCCCCTTGTGGAATTGTTTGTTTTAATTTGTTTTTGTTTTTTTTTTGGGGGGGGAGAATGCAGATGATACAAACTGGACTGGCTTGCAAACATCCTGATTCATCTTGAAAAGCCTACCTATAGAAAAGGGAGGATAGTTCATTTTCAGCACTTTTTGTGCATAGCTGATGTCCTGTTAATTCAGTTTCCAAACATTTCTAAGCGTAAACTTGATAGTTTGTTTTTGGTGATGGGGAGAGTAGGGGAATTACCCCATGGTTGCTGCAGTTCACGATCCTTACCAGTGTGGCTTCCACCTGGAAATGAGGTGGAGTTGGTTCTGGTTGCCCTAGTGGATAACCTCCAGCAGCAACTGGACCAAGAATGGTCATGTTGCTAGACCTCACGGCAGCATTCGACTTGATTGACCTTTGATGGCCAATCTCCTTTCTCCAGAGCTTTGGACAAAGGGCTTCTGTGGGAGAGACAATTGTGCTGCTGGCAACTCCCCTGTTGTCAGGAACCAAGCGGTTGAGACCCAGAAGACTCACTCCACAGACATCACTCTCGGGCTTCGGGTTGAAGCTTTAAGTAAAAGTCTATATTTGAAGAATTCAGGACCTACACATTGCATATGCTCGCAGACAGGAATCTTGACAGAGATGCTGACGGAGGGGTTATATAGAATATATACCTGGACCGTGGGAAAGGGGCAAGGCTTAGGTGGGAATCGGCATTCACACAGGAAAACAACGCTATAGTGTTCTTTGATATTGAAAGGTACGAAAACAGTTCAGCTAGCCAACTAGTGTTTTGCCTAGCAGGGGAAGCTAGCCTTAAAGTGAGATAGCAGGAAGCCTCAAGCTGGACGAGTCTTTGAAATGCAAGCGAGGGAATTGGGAGGGTCTTTGCTCCTAGGTCTTGCAAAGGTGCCACAACTTAGCGGGAGTTCCGGGAGCAACAGAGGAAACAACATCAGAGGGAACAAACAGTCTTACAGAATGCGGTCCATGGGGCAGGAACTAGTGGTTCATGACACTTTGCCCCTCCCAGGGCCCCCTTCTATCCTCCTCCTGAATAAAGGTATTTGGGACAAGGTTTGGAGGGGTAGGCTTCTTGTAAGCGTTTTACGAGAATTGGAGTGTGCACATCTTCTGCATTTATCCACTTGTTGTCGGAGTCCGGAAATCCCTTCCACACCATCAAATACTGTAACTGTTTATTTTGAATCCAGGAACCTACTAACTCCCCAAGCTCATAATGCATTTCATCCCCGACCATCACTGGGGGTGAAGGGGGAGTCATGGGATGCCACTTGTCCAGTGGGGAGCCAGTTTTAGGAGGCTGATGTGAAAGACCAGGTGCACCTTGTGTTATGCAGGAGGCAGTTCCACGTTTATTCTCATTCATAAGTTCTATGACTTTAAAGGGGCCCATGAACTGCTCAGACACCTGTTTTTCAAACGTTTAGTGGAAATCAGTACCATGTCCCCTATGGAGTAGGCATGTGTCTCCTCTGCCCACTCCTTGAAATCAGCTTTGGCTTTGTGGAAGGCCTCTAATATCTCCCCCATGTTTCCCTCACTTTCACTGCCCGGTCCGCCACTCCGGGTAGTAGTGAGGGGTGCATGCCAGGTGGGAGGTTTGGAGGTTCCAATGCCGGGAAGGGCCAGGGTGCGTAACTGTACACGACCTCAAAGGGGGAGGGTGGGGAGGGTGACGCAGGGGACGAAGTGAGCTTGTTTGGATAACAGGTCCACCACCACTCAGATCACTGTTTTCCCCGAACTAGGAGGAAGGCTGGTAATGAAATCCCTGGAAATGGCTCCCTAGGGTCATGAAGGGACCTCTAGGGGCTTTAGGAGTCCAAGGGGTTTCCCCGCTGGTCTTGCTTCTGGTTTGGACCATGAGCCTCAGGTGGTTAGAACTGAAGACTGTACCCACATGGGCCTCCTTCTCACCCTCTTTTTGATGCATACGGGAGACGGCGTCTGCAAGAAAGTTCAAACGGCCTAGAATTTGAGTCAGCTTAAAGTTAAACCGGATGAAAAACTCCGCCCACTGGATTTGCTTGGCATTTAGCCAGCGCAGCTTGTGGAGAACCTCCAGGTTCTTATGATCAATCCAAACCTGGAAGGGTTCCTTGGCCCCCTCCAACAGATGCTGCCAGGTTATGAAGGCTGTCTTAACAGCCACAGCCTCTTTTTCCCAAATGGCTCAGTTTTTCTCAGCAGGGGAAAATTTTCATGACAGGTAAGTGCACAGCCTGAGCCGCCGTCCTCCTCCTTCTGCAGCAAAACTTGCCCACCACCGAGTCCGAAGCGTCTATTTGGACCACAAAGGGTTTTTTTGGGTCCAAGTATGCCAACACCAGGTCCCTGGTGAATAGGCGCTTCAGTTCTTCAAAAGCTCTAGTACAGGATTTGTTCCAAACTAGTTGCACCCCTGAATGCTTATCCTGGTCCCCTTTCCCTTTGATTTAAAGCGTCCTTGAGCTGAAGGGCCACTTGAAAGTAGAGGGGTAGAAAGTCACGATAGAAATTAGAGAATCCTAAAAACAACTGCAGCTAGTGGCAGGTGTGGGGGACCTCCCAAACTAGTAAGTCTTTATTTTGGCATCTGAATTCCCCGTTCTGAAACACGATACCCCAGATAGTCAATTTGACTCTTATGGAATTCACATTTAGACATTTTTGTGAATAGTTTGTGGTTCGGAAGGTGCTTTAGGACCTTGTGGACCAGCGCAACATGCTCCTTTTCATTTTGGCTGTATATCATTTTGGCTGTTACATGTCACCAATGTAACCCCCCCCCCCACCAAATACAACAGATTATGTAACACTTCAGTAATTACATTCATGAATATTCCTGGCAAGCTGCTCAACCCGAATGGTATGACGAGGTTCTCAAATTGACCTAAGGGGGTGTTAAATGCCATCTTCTATTCATCCCCTCTGCAATTCGCACCCGGTAGTAAGCTGCTCTCAAGTCAAGTTTGGTGAAGATTTTCCCCCCTCCCAAGGGGCCTAACAGGTCTTTGATCAATGGGACGGGGTATGGGTTCACCCTAGAGACTGCATTGATGGCTCAATAATCGGTGCAGAGCCTGAGGGTCCTATCTTTCTTTTTGGCGAAAAGCACAGGGGCAGCCATCAAGGAGGTGGCCGGGCAAATGAAACCCCTCAATTTATCAATGAATTGGTGGAGTTATTCTATCTCCATGGGACTAATGTTATAAAATTTGGCTTTAGGTAGCACCACTCCCGGCACTAGTTCTATGGCACAGTCAGTGGGGCGTTGTAGGGGAAGCTGATTGCACTCCTCCGAGAAGTCTTGGGCTAGGTCCCTGTAACAAGCTGGCAGCCCTATCCCTTCACTCGTGTTCCAATGCCCGCAGCCAGGAATTGCAAACAACAGGAGGTTTCCCCGGGTTACCATGATCCCAGCAACAGCCTTTCCCCGGCTCCCTCCCTTTTCTTTAAACCAGAAGTGAGGCCAGCAGTTGGGGTGTGTAAAGACCAACATCTGCTCGTCCCATTTGATTTGGATCTTTTGAGTGTCCCACCTGTCTATGCCTAGCAGGATGGTGAACCCTGAAATGGGGATGATGGTTAGGGAAATCCTTTCCCAGTCGCCCCCTATATTCATGACCAGGGGGGAGTTCCGGGAGTAACAGAGGGCAACATCAGAGGAAACAAACAATCTTACAGAATGTGGTCCATGGGGCAGGAACCAGGGGTTCATGATACCTGTGGGGTTCCACAAGGTGCAGTTTTGTCCACCACACAATTCAACATCTTTATGCACCCTCTTACCCAGCTGGTATGAGGGTTTGGTCTTGGGTAACACCAATATACTGATGACACCCATCTCTACATCCAGCTCTACGTACAGCCAACTACACTAACCCCCTGAGAGTTTTTCCAGTTGTCTGATGCAGTGATAGTTTAACTCAAGCAGAGTCACCTGAACCTCAAAGATGAAGGTCCTATGGCTGAATATGAAAGGGCCAAGAGAGGAAGGGTGCTTGCCCATCCTAGATGGGGTGTTGCTTACTACTCCCTGTCTACGGAGGCTCAGATCACTAGTATAGCACAACTACTTGTCCCTGGAGCACCTAGGCATAGTGATCCATGTGACATTCACCCCCAGGCTAGATTATTGTAACTCGGTCTATGAGAGCCTGACCTTTTCCTTGATCCAGAAACTGCAGCTGGTCAAAAATGCAGCTGCTTGGGTTCTCCCTTGAACACCTTGGGGAGCCCATATTAGGCCTGTCCTTAAGCAGCTGCACTGGCTCCTGGTTGAATTCTGGATCAGGTTCAAGGTTTGGGTTTTAATCTTTAAGGCCATCTGTGGCCTGGGTCCCATGTACCTGAGGGACTACCTTACTGATTATGCCTCCTGAAGGGCACTGTGCTCAGTGATCCCTGGTGTACATTTGGCCTCAGTTAGGGCCAAGGCCTCTTTAGTCCTGGCCCCCCCTTGATAGAATGGGCTCCCAGACGAGCTGCCAGCCCTTCAAGAGCTAGCTCAGTTTCAAAGGGCTTCAAGTTTCAAGACAGTTTCAAGACAGAGCTCCTCTGCCAGTATTTAGTTGGGACTAATAACCAGCAGCATCACTGAATTGGCACCTTCCTGCAATGAGCTCCCACTCAGAATAATCAAGAAAGAACTACAGGCAATGTCCTTAAATATCAGTGCAGTAACGAAATTGAACAAAGTATTTTAAATGATTTAAGTGGCTGAATACATATATACAGGAAGAGGAGGAGGAGGAGCAGTGGAAGCAAGGCTTTATAGGGGTTGAAACCATTTCTCCCTTCTCCCCTTTTGTTGCATTAGCACAGAGAAAGGAGTGCTGGGTTTCAACTGTATATTGACAATAGTACAGGGGTAAGATGACCCATAGAGATGGCATCATCCCTGCTAAATGTCAGTTCAGTTGTTGGCTGTGCAGTGGATTTAATCCAATATATTGATAGGTAAAATGGTCTTTCTTGAAGGAGTAACATTCAATACTTATGCTTATTTCTGAGTCTGGTTTCCTTGACAAGATTGTTAAACAAGCCCTGTTGGATCAGACTGCCTCATCCAACATCCTGCTTCACATAATAAACAATCAGTTGCAGGGGAGGGCCAACAGAGGCAGCCAAGAAATCAATGCATCCCCTGATGCTGTTGCAAAGCACTGACATTCAGCAATTTAGAAAGTCATTGATGGACCCATCCTCCATGAATTTATTTGTTTGTTTATTTATTTATTTAATATACCGCTCTACCCTGAGGCTCAGTGTGGTTTTCATAGAACTTAGCAGAAGAGGATGAATACAGAAAAACAGTGACTATAAATAACAGTAATAGTAAACAATAGAAATCAGTAAACAATAATACAGTTGAACAATGGAGCAGTAGTGAACAGTAATTCAACTGCAGCATACTGACAGCCCCATGGTTTACTTGGGAGAGAGGCTCGGTGGCCCATAGGAAGGTAATGGTTCTGGTCAACCTCAACCAAATGCCTGGCAGAAGAGTTCCCTTGTGTAGGCCCTGAAAAATTGTTCTAGTTCCGCAAGGGCCCTGAATGCCTCTGGGAGCTCATTCTACTGGGGGGGGGCAGGAGAAAGAAAGCTCTGGCCCTGATTGAGGTCAAGCTAGCTTCCTTAGGTCCAGGCAGTTGGAGGTAATGGAGTGTAAAGCTCTTTCAGGGGTGCCTGCAGAAAGGTGGTCCCTCTGGTACACTGGGCCCAGACCACCTATGGCCTTAAAGGTGATTAGCAGAACCTTAAGTCTGATCTGGAATTAGACTGGTAGCCAGCACAATTGTTGAAGAATGGGCCAAATATGGGACCCTCAAGGTGTTGTGGACCAGCTGTAGTTTCCGGGTCAAGGTTAAGGGCAAGCCTGTGTAGAGTCCAATCTAGAGGTTACTGTTGCATGGATCATTGTGGCTAAGTGTTCCAGGGTCAAGTAGGGCACTAATAGTTTGGCTTGGCAAATCACTTTGGCAGCTAGGAGGTCTGATTCCTGGTTCTTCACTCTGCAGGGGGGTAAATGATCGGTCTTCCCCCATATTGGAGGGGATGGATTGGAGCTGTTTAGCTAAATCAGCCTGTGTCTTTTGGTAGACTCCAGGAGCGTGCAGCAGAAACAATTGAGGCCTTGCACACTGCTGGCATGAAGATCTGGGTGCTAACTGGGGACAAGATGGAAACTGCCAAGGCAACTTGCTATGCCTGCAGGTTCTTCCAGACCAATACAGAACTGCTGCTTCTGACAACAAATTCCGTGGGAGAGGAGCACCGAAAGGAAGAACGACTGTACAAGCTACTGATGGAATATCACAAAAAGGTGGTGAATGACATGCCTGAAGATGTGAAAAGGTACAACTTAGATGTACATTTTTGCTGCAGCCCCAGTCAGCTGAGGCTGTTTGGTTAGACCAACACCGTTTGTTTTTTAAAAACATGTCTTCTGTTTTAAGGAAATGGACGCTTGGTCACGAATATGGGCTAGTGATTGATGGTGCAACCCTGTCCCTGATTTTGAACTCTTCTCAAGACTCATGTTCTGCCCACTACAAAAGCATCTTCCTACAGATTTGCCTCAAATGTATTGCAGTACTGTGTTGCCGAATGGCTCCTTTGCAGAAAGCACAGGTGTGTGGTACATGTCAATTTAGGAGCATGTTGTTCCTAGAGTGCAGATTAAATGTGTCACAGCATAGTGACTCCAAGTAGCATTGCAAACCTTTTTGCCTATGTTCACATCCTAAGTTCTTCCTTTATTCCTTACCAAAGATTGAAAATTTGCCCCAGGAAGCATGAGTGATGTGGGAGGGGGAGGAGAGGTGCTCAGATTTTGTGTTTTCAACACTGACCAGCTTTTCTGTTTTCTTTTGTTTAGATTGTTCGAATGGTTAAGAATTCGAGAGGCAACCCAATAACTCTTGCGGTAGGAGATGGTGCCAATGATGTTAGCATGATCTTAGAAGCTCATGTTGGCATAGGTAATAAATATGATGTGCCATTATTAATATGCTGTACCGTAAACACTCCCATGTGTTCCTTTGTGGTGCTGGACAGTTGGCTTTGAGAAACTTTAATTGGCACTTGAACTATAACTTTTTTACTTACTACTTTTGTATACAGTAGCACCTTTTAAGACCAACTAATTTTAATTTGGGGTATAAGCTTGCAGGCGCATTTTAACCTCATCAGATCCTGGAAAAGCTGATGAAGAGTGCAAAGGCGTAGACCCGAATTAAACTTCATTAGTTTTAAAGGTGCTTCTGGATTCAAACTTTGTTCTGTTACTTCAGACCAACTATATTTTTAACCCATAGTTAACCAAAGTCTGCACTAAAGGAAAGACTGATTCTCCAACTTCTGCAGCCTTTGCATGATGATTCTTATATGTAGTTTAGTATTTTTACATAATTTGTTCTACTTCTGTTAGGACCCTCTTAGAGCACTGAAGAGCTACTTTAACTTTCTGGCAATGGGAAATTTTATCCTGCTACCCTTCTAACACTAAGATTTCATCAGGCAAAGGCAACCGGATTTTTGCATGTGTTCATTGTGCCGGAAGACTAGAAACCTTTCCCCTGATGTATAAAACTTTAGACCAGGGGTAGTCAAACTGCGGCCCTCCAGATGTCCATGGACTACAATTCCCATGAGCGAATGCTGGCAGGGGGGTCCTGGGAATTGTAGTCCATGGACATCTGGAGGGCCACAGTTTGACTACCCCTGCTTTAGACTATTGGAAAGGTAAATTCTGCTCTCAGCGCCACATTCCACATTTTCCCTTTGTGATATATGTAGAGCCCTGGGCAGGAGTGGTAGCTGAGCAAATAAAATGGTTTGCCTGCAGAAGGTCCTGGAATTAACTCCCACCACCTCTAACTGGATTTCAGGTAGTAAAGTGGAAGGTATTGGGGAAAGATCTTGTTCCCTCTGAAAATGCAGCCACTCCTGGTAGACAGTGCTGAGCTGGATGGCCTGATTCTGTACACAGCAGCTGAAGGTCATCCTAATATATTCAGGGTGATAATAGCAGTCCTTAGAAGATGGCTGGCTTTCCATGAACTGGATTCATGTTGCTGCACAGCACCTTGGAAAGACCATAGGAAACCATCAGCTTGCAATCTGTATATTTCTTTTACCACTGAGATTTTGCTGCTTTATCACCAACGACTAGATCGGAGAGAGTCAAACTCATTTTATTCATCTAGGTATTAAAGGCAAAGAGGGCCGCCAAGCAGCAAGGAACAGCGACTATGCCATCCCCAAGTTTAAAGACTTGAAAAAACTGCTGTTGGCACATGGCCATTTGTACTACGTCAGAATTTCACACCTTGTGCAGTATTTCTTCTACAAGGTAATGGATTTGGGTGGTCAGCCAGCCAGTTGACTTGCTGAGAACTCTTAATCCCAAGCAGAATGGTTCTGGGTTGTGCAAAAGAGGAAAATAGAAATGAGTGGTCCCTTGTGTTCTGCCACTGGCCCATGATTTTTGGCTCGACCTTGCCTGTCTCTGCTAGCTCCAGTCCTGACTCCAGTGTCTCTGCTTTCCAGGAATATACCATGTCAGGTAGCAAGCAAGCTGTTACATATTTAAATGCCCCTCTGTGCATGTAGAGAACAAGTATATCATAGCGATTCAGCCTCTATTTCTCCCTGAGATGCTATATGCAAGGATCTCTGCCCCCCCCCATTCCCAATGTGCACCTTCTTACCTGCCAGTTGAACTATTGCAGTCCAACAAAAGCTGTAAGCAGATTCTATGGCATGTGTATACTGGATACTGGATCTGCATGTTGTGTACATGTGGGAGGAACCAGTGTTATCTAGTATTTCCAGGCTTGGAGTTATACTGGAAAGACCTGGGTTTCCTTTCCAGTTCAGCCACAAATTAGCTTGGTACATTTCTACTCCCTGCTTCTAACCTGCCTTTGCAGAGTTGTTTCATGTTCTTTTCCCTCCATCTCCTAAAAATTGCATGCCACCCTGAATTCCCACAAATGAAAATATGAGGGGGAGAAAAGGCCGTGTTTTGAAGTGAGTACTTTCTTAGCTAGCCCAAGTTGGAAATATTATAGGAGGAGAGACCCTCCTTTTATCTGGGTAGTCCCATAGCTTCTATTTGTGACAACACTTGGAAAAAAAAGATGATTTTCCCCACTAACTCATTCTTCTGTATGTGCTTGCCTCTTCAGAACCTTTGCTTCATTTTCCCACAATTTTTATACCAGTTTTTCTGTGGCTTCTCACAACAGGTATGTAATTACTCTCTGTAATGACATTGGAGGAAGGTTGGCGATCCCAGTTTAACTTTGGGCTGAAGTTCTAGGCTTTCCGTCTTTAAATAGCAGTACACTGCAACTCTAGAATATAACTTTGCTGCAAAGTTTGGGTGTATTATTCCTTTGTAATCTTATAATAAAGGTGTCACTGCCCTGTAATTTAAGGGAGAATGTGTTATCCATGCCAGTCATGTGCACTCACAAGCAAGTCCCATTAAAATCATCCCTCTTCCAGAATTGCCTGTATTGCCTCCTGTTGTATGAAGGCAAATGTAAAAAGTGAGTTATGATCTGCAGCTTTCGGCCCTGTCGCATGGGGTGTTTGACTGCAGCTTTTCAAAAGACACGCCAAGAACTAGCTTTTGTTGCAGTCATGCTAGGTTTCTGTAAGCCACCCAGTCACTTTCCTTCTGAAAGTGCTGCTTGCCATTGCATTTAATTCTACTTTCCTCCTCTGCCTGGCATCACCTTTACATGGCAAAGCCTCAAGTAACCCAATTCATTGGCAGTGGCTCACAAATTTTCCAGTATTCCACGAAACTCTATCTATGGACTATAATTGGGTGAACATGACATGCAGTTCCTGTTCTGCTCATTGGTTGTTTCGGTTGAGTTGTGCTGATTAGCTGAAGTGGAATGTGCAGTTCCTTTTATGGTCTGGTCCCCCTATAAAAACTTCAGAGCAAGGCTAGGGTTTGTTTGTCTGATTTTAAGAAGCTGAACCTTCCCCTTGATTCTTGGAGTCCTACAACACCTGCAAGAGTGTTTGGACTTCTTTCTTCTTGATAGTTGAGTTTCAGAAGCTATCGGCTGGTTCCTGCAGATCCAGTCTTCTAATACTCAAGGAGCATTGGCTGAGAAAAACACTGTGTTAGCTGAATGGATCTCCTTGATCCAGTTTGTTAAAACTGATTTTGGTCTTTATGTCTAGGGATTTTTTAAAATTAGATTGGATTGAGAGGGGATGGTAAGAAGCTTAATGATTTGGCTGAGGTGTGAATGTGTCCTTGTTTGCATGCTGTTAGATGACATTTGTTCTCTCTCCCCATTCTCCTTTGTTTTTAAGCCTCTCTATGATGCAGCTTACCTTACCATGTTCAACATCTGTTTTACATCCTTGCCTATTGTGGCCTACAGTCTACTGGAACAACATATCCCCATTGACACCTTGATGACCTTTCCAAAGTTATATATGTAAGTGAGCTCTCAGGAAGAGTGGGAAATAAGAATAAAGATGATGATTATATAAAATGCTTTTGCCCTTTTATCTGCCTTTAGCACTGATGACAGTAATTCAGTATTTAGAAAGCAAGCTGATGAATTGTATTAGCCGCAGTTCAAGAAATCCTTGGCTTGAATCTTTCCTGCAGTGAAATCACTAGTTGGCAATCCATTTCTATGTGGTCTCATCTCCCCATCCTCCGAATAATGAAACTGGTTTGTCTTACAGGATTGTTTGTAATAGCTACAGGAAAAAATCAGTCTAAAGCAGGGGTAGTCAAACTGCGGCCCTCCAGATGTCCATGGACCACAATTCCCAGCATTCGCTGGCAGGGGCTTCTGGGAATTGTGGTCCATGGACATCTGGAGGGCTGCAGTTTGACTATCCCTGGTCTAAAGCAGTGGTCCCCAACCTTTCTGAGGTTGGGGACCGGCAGGGCATTGGGGCGCGGCCCACGCCCACGCATCGGCCGTGCCCGCGGGCCGCGCCTCCGCATCGCGCCGCGCCCGCGAGCCGCACCCGCACATTGGGCCGCGCTGCGGGCCGCGCCCCCGCATCGGGCCGCAGCCGCGAGCCGCACCCATGGGCGCATCCCGGCCCCGATTCCTTCTCCCCGCCCTCCCGCAGTAAGAAGCTTCCCGGGCTGCAAGCTTGCGGCCTGGGAGGTTTTTTTACTGCGGGGAGAGGGAACCGCGGCCCGGCGCCATGGCCTTCGCGGCCCGGCACCGGCCCGCGGCCCGCAGGTTGGGGACGACTGGTCTAAAGCACTGTATTGATGATCACCAGTTAGAATTCCAAGGAGTAATCCAGCACCGCTTTAGGAGTATCAGCTGTTTTTGGTGTTTGATTTCTCTGATGATCTTTTATTGCTCTTAGTCCTTCTGTTTGTTTTTTTATTTATTATATTTAGATACTGCCCTCCCCAGTGGCTCAGGACGGTTTACATAAAACGTATAAACAATACATGAAACAATCCATAACATATAAATAACTGTAACTTTGATACTAATTGATAATTGTAACAGTGCAAACAATGCAAACAGTGAAATATGCAAACAAGTCCAGAGCGCATTGATGGAATTTTGGGAGGGAGGGAGGGAGCAGGGGCCCTTCAGATGTTGTGGGCTATGCCTGGTCTCAACCAAATGCCTTGCAAGACCTATGGAACTGTTTTAGCTCCGTCAGAGCCCTGATCTCCTCCAGGAGCTCATTCCACCAGGTGGGGGCCAGGCCTGAGTGAGGCTAGACGGGCTTCTTTAGGGCCAGGGACTATTAGCGAGCTAGAAGCTCATGATCGACTGTGTCGGACACTGCTGAGAGGTCTAGTAATAGCAACAGTGCTGACCCACCTCGGTCCAACTGGTGATGGAGGTTGTCCGTCAGGGCGACTAGCGCTGTCTCTGCCCCGTGGCCAAGTCGGAAATCTGACTTGGATGGGTCTAGGATTTCCTTTCTGTAAAATTGTTGTTTGTGCCACTGCTGATCCATGCATTGGCAAACTGAGAATATTGAAATGCTTCTGCTTCTGATTTTTGAGCATCCCTGCCCAGAGCATCCTTGTTCCAGGTGACACTTCCATCCACGTAGTTAGAACGCGCCGTTTCAGCAGTCCAAACCTTCCCTCAATCTGTGTTTGTCCATGCATTTCCTGGCTGAATGGAACTAGTGTAGATTGGTGCTGTTAGTAGCAGCCACCTGCACAAGCCCCATTGTGTTGACATTCCCCACATCTCTGTTGACTGCACTGAGAAGAAGTTTAGCAAAGCATCTGTTCCGTGAACCAGGGACTTGCTCTAGCAATGAAAGTGTTCCTCTGGCTGTGTTCCAACAAGCCAGCTGCTGTTGTCTGTATCACACACTTGGTGTGGTGTAAACATCCTCCTGTCTGCATCAAAAAGGATTTATGCTTGTAGCAAAAGGAAATGGAGCTGCTCTAGTTTTGGGTTGCTCTTTGCTGATAATCACAAAGATTGCCTCTGGAATTTGTGTTATTAAATATACAAAGAGGAAATTTCTGTGCAACATTGCCTTATTGATTCCTGTTTGTGCTTTTCTACTTTCATCTACGGTTCTCTTTGCAAATACCTGCCATTTCTCTCTCTCTCTCTCTCTCTCTATTTCTAGTGTGATGGCAATCTTGTTAGTGATATTTGTGATTTGATGGTAAATTAATGAGCCCACTCACTTACCTGGTTAACATTTATTATGTGAATGGAATAAAAGTTATAGGGCCTTTGTGCATATTCTGTTTTGAATTATTCAAAAGTTGATTCATGTTTGCTATTGAACTCACTCAGCTTGCCAATCTGCGATTGCCTAGTTTAAAAGTGCTAGTGAAATAATAGTATGATAAGGGCTTAAGCAGTAGGTGATATGCAAGATATGAAATATAGGCTTTTTTAACCTACCCCGAAATAAGTTTATCTCTCAAACTTTTTGCTCCTTAATCCTTCTGGCATCCCTCTTTCATGATCCCAGACAGGCCCTCTATTTGTGAAATAAAACACGTCAACTGATGTCAACTGGACCTGAGTAAAGCTCCAACTTTTTTGGCCCCAGTTAAAAGAAGATATGTTCTGGCCCCTGCCACTTATCAGTCTCAGCTGGTAATAAGTAAACAAAGAAGACCATTTACCCTTGCAAGATGCTCCGTCTTGCCTTCAGCTCTTGTAGAGGGTCGCTATAAGAACACTCCCCTTACACTGAGACAATGTTTTTGTGGGAGTGGCGAAATTGATACAAGAGAGCATATATTGTTCCACTGCCCTGCTTATGTAGACATTCGTAGCAACTTGATTGAACCACTCCTTTAAAAGTTGCCAGAACATCACAATGTAGATTGAGCAAAGAGGCTGCCAAGTGATGAGTCCCCCCAGGTGACAACTCAGCTGGCTAGGTTTTGTGCTGCCTCCATAAAAATCCGATGCTCTATATTTTTAAGTTCTATTTTATTATCTGTTTTAAATTGTATTACATTAAATAACCATATTTTTCTGGTCTCTTACATATCGAATTCATATAACTTGGTCTGAACGACTGTAATAAAGTTTGATTGATGGATTGAAACACAACTTAATGGACTGATTGTCTAACTTTTTTTTTTTTAAGTAGCTCTTAACTTCTTTAGGGACAATTGTCTCCCTCATTCTGGAAACACTGTCCTTGCATTCTCTCTTTGCTTCCTAAAACCACTGAATTTATGGCACAAAATTGCAAAATGTTTACATTTCAAGGGCAGCTGGGTTTAAAGTGGAATATTTCTGCTGATGTGTTAAGGGCTTTGTGGACTATAAATTGTTTTTGCTTTTAAAAATGTCCATTGTGAGGCAGTTTGGTCAGAAGAAGCAATGAGATCCTTTGCTTCATGAACAGAATGAGGCCAGTAGCCAGCTGACTGTGGCAGCCGGTGGTCCATCTAGCTCTGTCTGGATCTCCTTAAATGGGCAGCTTATCCATAGTTGTGTGCTCCTCTTCAAAATTCGGCATAACCTGATTTTGAACTGAATAGCCTTCTGAGTTCATGGTTATCAGGTT
This sequence comes from Paroedura picta, assembly GCF_049243985.1. Taxonomy (NCBI): domain Eukaryota; kingdom Metazoa; phylum Chordata; class Lepidosauria; order Squamata; family Gekkonidae; genus Paroedura; species Paroedura picta. Next base: position 22,793,240 of record NC_135381.1, on the reverse strand, counting down.
CCCACGTCCCACAGTTCCCTATGAGATACCATGTAGTATCAGACAAAGATGTTTAGCTCTTCTCTGGACTTCAGTTCATTTATTTAAAACCCGGATTGCAATTCTTCTCAAAGAGAGGATATATTTGCAAGGGATTCTGTTTCAATCCCTGCAGAGGGAGCTCCTGTCTAACATTCTGCACTTGCAAGACCAGCTTTTGCAAAAACAACCTAGAGCCCACCTACAGCATCTGCTTTATAAAATATGGTCACCCAAGTAACATGAATTCCTGCTAAATAGCCTGTCCAAAATAACCTGAATGCTCTCCTGTTGTACAGTTGAGGTCTGACATTGTTTGGAACATATGGTTTTTCTAAAGATAGGGCCAATGGAAACACTAGAGCAGAGTATAGTATAAAAGAACAGTAGTGTCTGTGAAATTGTGTGTTGGATAGCCATCTGGCTTTATGATTTCTGTATTTGAAAACCAGCAACACTTTTCTTGGTGGGAGATATCATAAATGTCACATTGCTGCTTCTCTTTCCAATCGCATCATATCACGGGGAGCTCTCTTCTGCACAGAGATCTGGAATTTGTGCTTGCTAGAAATATAGTCAGAAACACAGGTTAATTGTACTGCTGGTCTGGTGACTCCTGTAAATGCCCAGGCAGATTCTTGTATTTCTTGTCTAGTTTGTCTCAGTGGTTCTTGGGAGTCAACAAGGACTCCTGCATCTCCCCTTCCTTCTCCTTGCATCCGAGTTCTTAATCTATTTTTTTCTGTCTTCCATTCTCTTGGCAGGAATGTTTCGGACAATGCAATGCTGCAGTTGAAGCCATTCTTGTATTGGACCTTCCTAGGTCTTTTTGATGGACTTGTGTTCTTCTTTGGGGGTTATTTCCTTTTTTATGATTCTTCTTTAGAGGACAATGGAAAGGTAAGAGGGAACTGAACTCCTAAACCAAACCAAATGTAGGAGCCACAGAGCTGTGCAGCTAGTTCTGCATGCAGGACAGTTCTTAAAATCCCTGTTCCTTGAAAAGTGGTCCCCCCCCCCGCCCAAGATCACATACCAGCCACTTCTGAAACAGAGCTTGAAAAGAGTGTGTGATGTGGCACGCAGGTCCACTGTTTGATAGAGGGGGAAATAAACACCTCTAGACACGTGGAAGCTTTTAGATGCCAGACAAATACAGCTGTTCACTTGGGTACATTGAGAATTTCCTGTGAATTGGTTTATGCACTGACCCGATACCTCCTGGCAACTTGTTGGCAGCCAAGGTGGATGACTGGCAGTCTCGCCTGGTTGCCGCTATAGACATGATTACTCCTAGATGTCCTCTCTGCCCTCGACTCGTACGGGCACCTTGGTATACTGTGGCACTTCGGGAGAAGAAGAGGGAATTGAGACAACTAGAGTGAGTGGACCATAAGGAAGGCTGAGCATCAAAGAATTGAGGCTTTTGAACTCTGGTGCTGAAGAAGACTGTTGTGAGTCCCTTGGACTGCAAGATCAACAAACCGGTCAGTCCTAGAAATCAGCCCTGACTGCTCCTTAGAAGGCCAGATCCTGAAGATGAAACTCAAATACTTTGGCCACCTCATGAGAAGGACGGACTCCCTGGGGAGCGATTGAGGGCAAAAGAAGAAGGGGACGACAGAGAATGAGGTGGCAAGATGGAGTCACTGAAGCAGTTGGTGCAAACTTAAATGGACTTCAAAAAATGGTAGAGGACAGGAAGGCCTGGAGGATCATTGTCCATGGGGTCTCGATGGGTCGGACATGACTTCGCAACTAACAGCAATATCAACAACAGAGCGAGTGTGGCGGACGACTCGTGACGAAGTTCCAAGAACATCTTATCACACACTTACGAGGACGTATGAGATGGCAGTGAAAGTGGCAAAATTCAACTATCATCACTCCTGCTATCAAGTTAAAATTGGGAAGAGAAAAGGGGCAGCTAGAAGGAGAGGGATTTGGACGTGGGCCCATCCCACACATGTTGGATAATGTACTTTCAATATGCTTTTGCCACTGGATTTTCTGGAGCAAAACAGGAAATTATCTTCTAAGGTGCTTTGAAAGTGCATTATCCAACATGTGTGGGATGGGCCCATGTCCAAATCCCTCTCCTTCTCCCCCCCTCTCTCTAGCTGCCCCTTTTCTCTTCCCAATTTTAACTTGATAGCAGGAGTGATGATATTTTTTTGTGATGGACTACTCTGCTCTGGTTCGGCCTCACTTGGAGTACTGTGTTCAGTTTTTGGCACCACAGTTGAAGATATAGACAAGCTGGAGTGTGTCCAGAGGAGGACAACAAAGATGGTGAGGGGTTTGGAAACCAAGATGTATGAGGAAAGGTTGGGGGAGCTTGGTCTGTTTAGCCTAGAGAGGAGACAACTGAGAGGGGATCTGATAACCGTCTTCCAAGTATTTAAAAGGGTGCCATATAGAGGATGGAGCAGAGTTGTTCTCTCTTGCCCCGGAGGGACGGACCAGAACCAATGGGATGAAATTAATTCAAAAGAAATTCCATCTAAACATCTGGAAGAAGTTCCTGACAGAGCGGTTTTTCAGTGGAACAGGCTTCCTCAGGAGGTGGTGGGTTCTCCAACTTTGGAAATTTTTAAACAGAGGCTGGATAGCCATCTGATGGAGAGGCTGATTCTGTGAAGGTTCAGGGGGGTGGCAGGTTAGAGTGGATGAGTGATAGGGTTGTGAGTGTCCTGCATAGTGCAGGGGGTTGTACTAGATGACCCAGGAGGTACCTTCTGTGATTCTATGACTCTCTGTGACTTTTTCCCAGCAGCTCAGTCACAAAGATCCCAGGTACAAATATTTTCTGAATAATACTAAGGACAGATTCAAGTGGGTAGCCGTGTTGTTCTGAAGCAGCACAATAAAACAAAATCAGAGACCAGTGGCATCTTTAAGACCAACAAAGATTAAGGCATGAGCTTTTGAGTGCAAGCATAGTCTGAGGAAGAGTGCTTGCACTCGCAATCTTACACCTTGAATAAATACTAAGGATAGGTAATGAGAAATGAGTATTGGTTATAAAGGTAAAATGGCTTGGATCCTCAACCTTTGTTCTGCATGCTGTCTTCTCCAGGTGCTATGAAGGCAATGCGCCATTGCAGGGCACATTGTATTCAATGCAGGCACCTTGAAAAACACTGGAATTCCATAAATCAGAAGAATCAAGCTCTGCAGCAGAGCAAAAGTTTAGGATCCAAGCCCAGCAACACTAGGGAGAGAGGTTCTTTCAACAGGAGTGTAGTTGGGAGGGAGCTAAAAAGGATGGAAATTCTTCTTTGGCTTGATTTCTGATGTGAGAATTTAACAGGTGCTAAATATTATTCAATCACAGTGTTATTTGCCATCTCCTGACACAATAAACATTTTGACAAAACGTTTCACCTGACTTTGTTTTTCAGATGTCTGGAAACTGGAGTTTTGGAACCATGGTTTTTACAGTGCTAGTGTTCACTGTCACCCTGAAGGTTAGAAGTCTTTCTTTTTTTCTTCTCGATAAAGCCATCTTTGATTCAATTGTTTCACTTAATCATCCTGGTGATGTTAGTTTGGAATGTGGCTAGTGTTACTAGGCCACTATAATCTACAGCCTGCTTGTTTGTTTGGAGTTCACAGTGGTGTGACTGATCCTCTCTAATAGTGATCCTTTGCCTTCGATCATGGAGAAAGGAGATCAAACACACATTAATGAGGTGGTGACTAAAAAGCTCATGGTCTACCATTATGAATGCTGCTTTGAGATTGAGCAACACAAGTAGTGCTGTCCAGCCTTGTTATATACATCAGGGCCACCATAGCCATCTCCACCCCATAGCTGCTGGTGCAGAAGGTGGACTGAAACAGGTCCAGGACTGATGTGTCATCTAGATATGGTAGGAATTGGTCCATGGAGGCCCTTTCATCCATGTTACCAAGAACTGTTGGATGCAAAATGGGGCTAGGTAACATGGGTCTAATGATGTTTTCTTCAACAGACGACAAGCCACTGCTTCCTTCAAACTATCCAGGAAGGATCCCTTAGAAAGGAAAACATTTTTTTTACCCCACAACAGTCCTTCGACCTTCTCACCTACTGTTTTAAGCGGCCCCAAGAAGCAGGGATCTAGTGAACAAGTGGTAGGCCTCCTTGAGCCTAGTAACCTGTCAACCTCAGTCTGCGCAAGGCATCTGAAGCTATTGAAACTTCCCTCCTAAGGTGGCCAAGGGGCCTCCAGTTCCTTTACTGGATTCAGAGTTGGCGGGAGGTCATGGTGGGGTGTCAACATTTTGTCTGCAGAGTGGCAGAGATTTCCAATCAGCTATTATTTGAGTGCCCCTCAGAGTGTTGCAAGAGACCAAATTACCCTAAGTAATTGAGCTAGGCGAGAGCTAGCAGATGCAATGCATAAAAGTCTCATTTAGCTGTTCCCACTGCCATCACATAGACTTTCACAAGTGTCCTGTAAGATATTCTGAAAGCTTCACTGCACATTTTCCTCCACACTCACTCTAGCCATCTCAGTTCTTGTTTCCTTTCATGCAGGTCGTTGGTAAATCAAGGTGCTGGCTTAGGATGGGAAAAGAGGGTGGCAGGTGGCAATCTCATCAATGGTGGCTGACATTTGGTTATGCCAGTCGCCAACCATCTCATTTAATTAGTTGCTGTGAGGCTTTGATTCCCCCAAGCCATTCCGGAAACTATAAGTCTCTACAAGAGGGCATAAAACTGCTCACCTCCTGGAGAAGGAGCATCTAGAATCCATAATCAGACCTTTCAGATCTACTTGTCTGACCATGGTGCTGCATTCCTTGCTAACAGATCCACTTCTAACCCCATTCAAGAGATCAAGTCCAAAGTGTAAGCTGCCTGGTGGGTTACTTATTTTTTCTTTCTATCCTTTAGCTGGTGATTGGTGGAGCAGGTTGTCCTCTCAGCCAATATGCTGCTGTAGATGCCACTGCATTTTTTGCCTTTTTTATAATGTTTTTCCACTCTTGGCGGTTGGTGGCAGTAGTTTTGGCCATATGGATAGTCAATCGTTGGTTTCGAAGGTCTTCCTCGATCTACTTAATCCATGTTTTCTTCGGTGTCAGTCTTAGGATCTTCCATTCAGTTGGTCGTTCTCACCAGAGGAGATGATGAGGCCGACTGCTGGTGTGCATTTTGCAGACTTGGCCAAACAATTGCAGTCTGCGCTTTTGGATTTGTTCTTTAATTTGCGGCTGGTTGTCACATTTTGTCCAAATTGTCTCCTTTTGATTATGATCACATAGAACAGTGGTTCTCAACCTTCCTAATGCCGCGACCCTTTAATACAGTTCCTCATGTTGTGGTGACCCCCAAACATAAAATTATGCAAGTGTTCTTTCACAGAAATTAAACTGACCAATGGCATAAAGATCCATTGTTCATTATTGTATATAAATTGGGCTTTTTTCTGGGGTGACTGTGTATTCGGCCACCAATTACAGCTGCAGGTGTTCCAGGCTGTAGATGGACATTTTTTTATTGGTGTCTCTCCCTCTCTCCCCCCCCCCCCCACTCGATCTCCTCCTCCCTGATACTTCCTGGTGTTCACACTGCCATAACAACCATCCAATCTCCCCTTCACCTATCTGCCTGGCTCTTTGTTGGAAACAGACCCAAGAGCTTTGTTGTGGCCTCCTTTTCCCTTCCCTCTTCATTCTGCAATGGGGATACTGTTCCGGAAATTTAGGGCTCAGTTTTCCAGTTATTTTCCTAGTTGTTGCCATAACTTAGGTCTCCAGCTTATAGGTCTAATGTTAGGAATTAAAATCTCAATTTTCCAGCATAGTCAGTTTCTTACAGTTTCACACTTTTGCTTTTTACAATTTGTATTTGTTTTTCAATTATTATAGCTGGCAATAGACACTCGTTTTTGGACGTGGCTAAACCACTTCGTCATTTGGGGCTCACTGGCCTTCTATGTGTTTTTCTCATTTTTTTGGGGAGGAATCCTTTGGTAAGTTTTTTATTATTGTTATATTATTTTATTATTTTAACGTATCTGGCTTTGTGCTGGGCATTGTCTGGATCATGCCCTAAATTTATTTGCATTTGCATGTTATCAGAACTTCTGTTTAGGTACTCTATTGGGGATAATAAAGATTAAAAGTTTGCTTTTTGGTCTTCAGAAACTACCACTTCAATGTTATGTAAAGAAAGACCATTAAAAAAAACCACCTCTTTTTTAAGCAGTGTGTTAGAATAAAGGTTAAATTTTTTCAGAGGTAGTATAAACAGTGTTGATAGAATGGAAATGTTTCTCATTGGCTGACTGGGCCAGTCTTTCAGCATGGCTGGCCTTGCAGAGTTGTTTTGAGATTAAAATAGGGAGGAATAGCATGTGGACCAGTTTGAGCCCCTTGTCTAGTTAACTAATCTTTGGCATATGAATACTCTAATTAAATATTGACATGTTGTAAGTAGAATCATACAATCATAGAGTTGGAAGGGGCCATACAGGCCATCTAGTCCAACCCCCTGCTCAACGCAGGATCAGCCCAAAGTAAATGAAGTCAAGGCAGATATATTTTTTTCAGATATGTATTTTCTGTATTTTTCTATCCAGGCCTTTTCTGAAGCACCAAAGAATGTATTTTGTATTTGCCCAACTGCTGTCTTCAGCGGCCACCTGGCTGGCAATCTTTTTCTTGATCTTCGTCAGCCTTTTCCCAGAAATCATTCTGCTAATATTTAAAAATACGAAAAGAAAAACCCGCCAGGTAAGAACAAAGCATAGTGGTTCTGTGATTTCATTTATGGAAGAATGGGTCCCTCTCTTCTAAGCTTTTGACTGATAACAATTTGAGTAGAATTGATTTATTGAGCATCTCTGCAGTTTCATCGTGGCGTTCCCTCGCTGTGCAAAGACTTTGAGAAGTCCTGTCCAGATCCACCAAACCGCAGAATAGCTAGCAGTGCATTATTGTCAGTACTGATGAGGAATCTGGAGCAGTGGACATCAGCTTCTCCTTGTAGAAACTGTCAGCAAGAATAAATTCTTTGCCACAGGAACATAGAATGGCTGCTGAATATATGTGGCAAAACTCGTAATGGCTGCATCCATCTTGCCTATCAAGTCATGAGCCTGCAGGGAATGGAATCTGGACCAAGATCGTTGAGTGCTCAGGAGGGAGTTTCTGTGAGGAAGTTTTCTAAAGCCTCATGCTGACATCCACAACTGAAATATTCTGAGGAATTTTGCCAGTCACACAGTTAGGGTAATTTGTTTTTGAAAAATGTACATGGAGCACGGACTTGAAGAGGTTGCATATCCCAGCTGGATTCATGCTAAGGCTGGATTGCAGGGGAAGATTTTGCAAAGAGCTATGCATGTTGTGCATCAGCTGTGCACACATGCAGGAGAAGGGAGATGCTAATTTTTGCAGTACTGTGACCAGTCCGAAAAATTCTGCTTGTCTGGGTCAGATTGTTGCTTTCTCTTCTTTCTAAAAGTCTCTTTTCAGTTCATTGTTCAAAAATGACAGGCTGGTGGAAATATGCCATCCCATATCTATTTTGTGGGTTAAAAAAATCAAGATGCATGCACAAATGCTTTTCCAATCTTATAGTTTAGTGCGATGCGTATGTACTGATGCTAACCTGTGTTTCCATCATAACCTGGGATAAAAAACTGTATTGCAAATCCAGAGGCAGTCATGGTTAGCATTAACCATGCTGAAGAATGTGTAACCGTAAACAATTATTTAGGCTGGGAAGAGAGCAGGGGTTTCACACAGGCAAAAGAAGGTAGCAGGGAGCTCACAAACTGCCAGTTAGTCTCCCAGCCATAGCTCAGCATTACATCTGCTTCAAACCTACGTACAGGGTTTGTGTTTAAGTCCATGAGCCATGCTGTGAACATGATCTGCTCCAGTTGTATTTTGATGTTTCTAGCACTAACAAGGATTCAATAGGCTTTAGTTAATTATTGAAGGGATTAGAAAAACAAAAACAAATTAACTGTAAAAAAATGCAAGTGTACCTTGTCTGACTATCCTTTATATGGCTACACATTAAATTCTGTGCACAGTTAATATGGTGAAGAGTTATATTTGGTAGAGAATAATGCAGTGAATAAGTTATGGAACATTTAGGATCTTGATGGACAGTGGTTGATAGGTCAAGTAATACATTTGTTTGGGTTTTGTTTATAATTGGATTTATTGACCGCTGCTCCTGGCCATGCCAACTTTAGGCAGTTTACAGATAAAAACCCATAAAACAGTATAAACTACTACAATGTTGGCAGCACAATCCCTTATGTTCCCTCCCAACCCACAGCCAAATCCCTGTTCAAACTACATACTAGTTTTGGATTAGGTAATCTGCCCAGATGGATGGACATCTCGAGGGCTTCTAGAGGAGGGACCCAGATCTTACTTAGCCTGGCCTCAACCAAGTGCCTGGCGGAAGAGCTCTGTCTTACAGGCCCTGCGGAACTGTGGTAGCTCCATCAGGGCCCTTAACTCTTCCAAGAGCTCATTCTACCAGGTTGGGGCTAGGACTGAAAAGGCCTTGGCCCTGGTCGAGGCCAGGGGACTGGGGACCGCCAGCAGGTTAGATAAGCGAAGTGCCCTGCAAGGGGTATAAGGAGACAAGCGGTCCCTCAGATACTCAACATGAGTTGGCTTTGCTTGCAAGCAAGCTTTGAGTCTAGGGTAGGGGTTCCCAATCTTGTCATCCTGTGGACCCCTCTAGAATTTTAGAACAGGGAATGAGCACTGTTACAAAATGTCTTCCATGGGGCACTAGAGTCAGTCCCAAAATGTTGGGACCTTGCAAGCCAAGCACGCTTCTATGGAATCAGTGGTTTCTGGGTTCTGCTCCAGTGAGTTGGAGGAAAGCCAGGATTGGCTCTTTGCTTTAGGGAATAAGCTTATTGGGCACCAAGAAATCCATCAGTGGCCCAGGGTATAATTGGAAGACACATTTCTCAACCAGCTAGTTGAAGCTAATCAAGTCCATGTCTGTTCGGTGCCTGAATGGGTGACCACTCTGTATACTACATTGAGTTCCCTGATGGAAAAGATGTTGGGAAAAGACAACACAGCCCAATAGCTAAGAGACTGAGGTGTGAGCCAGAAAGTTGCAAGTTCACATTTCACCTCTGCAAAGAGCTTGCTAGGCGGCCTGAGGCAGGTTACAGACTGTCTCAGCCTCAGCCCCCTGCTACAGAAATTTTGGTGCTAAATCACAGTAAGGATTGGTGAAATATGCAAAGGAACAGTACCTAGATATAATTATGACAATGCACTGGGATTTTATCTTTTATTTTATCTGTCTCCCAGTTATGACATAACTAAGTGAGGCCCCCAAAACAACTATACATTTTGAGGGATCCCTGAATCTTTTAAAAACAGTCCCCCCCCCCCCTCAACCCATGTTGTATCCTAAACTCCTTTCTGTTCCCAAAACATTTGTCATGTGGCACAAAGAGACTGCTGGTTAAGAGATCTGAGGCCAAGTCAGGCAGAACTGTCATTTTGAGGATACCCCCCCCCCCCGTGGTCATCTAATTTTTTTAAAAATCCCTAATTGATATTCTTGATCATCTGCTCTATCAGATAGTGTCTGGGCCCCTGCATGGATAACAAAAACTGCTGCACAGGGACACCAGCAGAAAGATAGGGTTTCTTCCTATTCAAGCAATTCCCCAGGTATGCAGACAATTATTTTGGAAGTTAACTATAGTGGGGGGGGGGGGGTAGTAAAATTGCATAATGAAAACTGACTGTCTTCTAGTGCAGTGGTCCCCAACTGGGGACCACTCAATGCTTGACAATTTTACTGAGGCCCGGTGGGGGGGGGGTAGTTTACTCCTCTACTCTCAACCACTGCCCTAACACTCTCTGGTCACTATGGTAATGTTTAAACATCCCTTCAAAATAAGATACAGACATTTCACAACAATGAACATAAGGAACATTTTATTTTCATGGAAATTTTAACTCATGACAACGACAAATCAATGGGAACCCTGAGCTTGTTTCTCTGCAATGAGACAATGACACCCGAACGGCCGGGGGCGGCGGGGGGGGGGAGGCGTCCTTCGCGGCCCACCTCCAAATAGTCGATGGACCACATGTGGTCCGCGGCACAAAGGTTGGAGATCGCTATTCTAGTGGACACAACCTCTTGAGAGCAGCTGAGTGGCAGGTTTATGGTTCTGCTGCAGGATCAATCAGCCAGTTAAAATCCCTTCCGCCCCATGAGAACTTAAACCTGGCTATGGTTTAAGGTGCAGAGGATTACCAGGTTGTTCTCCATCACTACCATCATTCCTCATTTACTCATTTACTTTCCCCTTTGTCAAGCAAAATTGATGGGGGGGGGGGAATGACAAGACTAATTATGGGGATTTTACCTTTTAAACATGAATGTTAAAATACCTTCTATAGGTAAACCTTGTAGAAGCTGAGAAATGACTTTGACCATTTCAGTCGGAATGAGTAAGGAATACAAGGCAGCTTTTAACTGACAGACTAGACAATATGGGAGGAGGCTCAGAATAGCTCATCGTACAATATGGGGCAGGAGGCAGGCACAGACAATATACATTATAATAGGCACAATGCTGTCATCCAGATGCAGGGCTAGATAAGTAGCTTCCTGTTCCTTTAAACCCAAACATTGGTAATCAGCAATTGGTGAGGTTGTGCCACCAGGCTAGGTTAGATAAGCAGTAAGCCTGCTCATAGCAGGCAAGTGGCACTCTAGAACAGGGGTAGTCAACCTGTGGTCCTTCAGATGTTCGTGGACTACAATTCCCATGAGCCCCTGCTAGCAAATGCTGGCAGGGGCTCATGGGAATTGTAGTCCATGGACATCTGGAGGACCACAGGTTGACTACACCTGCTCTAGAAGACAGCTCCCTGATCCTGGAGAGAAGAGACTATGGCAGGGATCTCCAGACTTTTTGAGCCTGCAGACACCAACACGGTAGCTACAATCAGCCAAAGGCTGCCATAGGATGTGAAGCCAGACACAAAATGGCTGCTGCAGCTTACCTTCAGTCACACCATGAAGGGTCCTTGTGCTGTTTTGGCAGCTGCTGCCAAGGCAAAGTTTTTAAAAATCTTCACAGGCAGTCCAGTAGCCAGTTAGAAAATGTGTTGGGCAAAAGCCTCACCTTGATCCCTTCAATTTTCCCCAAACAGTTTGTGTATCAACAGACACAATGGTGCCTATGGGCACCACATAGACTGTTTATGCACTGGAGGTTTCATGCTGTACTGTAGGCTGGAGTTTTAGTCGTGGCAGATTGCCCCACCTCTTCCTGTACCCACATGGGGAAGCACTTAGCCTGGTGCACCTCATCAACTCCCTATTTGTGCTCCTGCACAGGAGCTGGGACAGTGAAGTTCCCAGTGCATAAACCAGGGGTAGTCAAACTGCGGCCCTCCAGATGTCCATGGACTACAATTCCCAGGAGCCCCTGCCAGCAAACGCTGGCAGGGGCTCCTGGGAATTGTAGTCCATGGACATCTGGAGGGCTGCAGTTTGACTACCCCTGGCATAAACAGTCATAGAGAACCTCTGGACAAGCTAGAACAAGCACCATGCGCAAAAAAGCTGAGGTAAACAGTTGCATTCGGTCAAACTTGCGCAACCACTTGAGTGAAACCTTGTACCACCAATTTCTGCCACTAGATGTAGGAAAAAAATGCACCTGGGGGGAACTTGAAACACTTCAACATGGAAGGAGATTGATACCCAGCCTTTTCAAGAGAAACAACAGCTGGTGCATCTGGGGAAGTAGTGATGAAATTTCAATTAGGGAAAAGTTTGCAAAGTGGCTGGCTCTCTATATCAATCTGCAGAGTGGGTCACATCTGTATATTGCCTGTGGACAAACTTCCTTTGTACATCCTACACTGACTTGTGGAACAAGGGGCCACAAAATGTGATGAAGGCTTATCTGATTGTATAAAAGGAAAGGGGAGGGCAGTCTCTCAAGCGCTGTTTGCTGTATTAGCCAAATGAAGCCTCTGTACCACTGAGGAAGAATAAGGAAAAATAAGCTGTTGCTTTAATTTTGTGTTTGTGAGTGTCCTGAAGGCATCTGTCTGACAATTGCCGGAAGTTGGATGCCAGATTCGTGGGGTCCTTAGCCTGACCCAGCAGAGGGGTTTTAGGTCCTCCCACAGTTTTATTTCAATGAAGAGAAGCCTTTGATGCTCATAGAATTTTTGCAAATATTCTCCCCCCACCCCTTCCATCCACACATGCACACTTTGGATAAACTCATTTTGAGGCACTAACTTGAGCCAGAATTGACGCTGCTTCATCAATGCTTTCCTATCTGTACAATTCTGCTACTGTATCTCAGTGCCCTTGGTATCCTCTCCTACCATCTCCTTTGCTCTCCACTTTTCCTTATCAGTGTTTCTGTTTGAAGGATGGATTGGAATGGGAAAGCTTGACTCTATATTTTTTTCTCTCTCTTTCTCTGCTTTTCCGCCTTCCTCTCTTCTGTGTGTGCAATTTCCCTTTCTCTTTTGTGTTATTGTGAACCAGGTAACAAGGCGCCTCCCATCCTCAGGAACTTCTACTGTCTTCATGCTCTCTCAAACCTCCAGCAATCACAGCTTCTCTGAATGAACAATAAGGTGATTTCTTCTCTTTAAAAATAAAATTGTCCGTTGCCAAGCTGCTTTTCCTTTCTCTTGATGTGTGTAACCTTTGATGGTGTGTGTCTAGCTCTGTCATGCAAAAAAAAAAAGGGGGGGGGGACCCTGCTGATAAATTCACAATATTTCAAAGAATCTATAATTACTTTCCCTTTCTGTTTTGTTCCACACCATTGTTAAAGGCAGTCCAATTTGCTCTTTGTCACCAACTCCTTCATAACTTGCCATGCTGTGAAGCTCTGTCACATCTGTGTCTCCAACGCGGCTCAATGACTGCAGCACCCACTGTTGGCTTGTGAACCATTGTGAATCAGGCACTGTACCATTCCCACTCACATTTCCTCCTATTCTGTGGTTTTTCAATGGGGTTGGTTCAAGTAGTCAAGTGATGCAGCCCCAAAAGAGGTAGTAGTCACCTGAGGTGCCAAAAGGAATGTGGAGAACAAGGAGGTACAGGAATATTACATTTTTAAAAAATATATTCTTGCCAGCTAACCCAGGAAAGAACAGATTGAGGGAGAACATTTCCTCCTTGACTTCCTGGTTAATACAACTTTGATAAGAGATTCTTTTGGTGTACTTATATTTACCAAAAGGAAGACAAGTGCCAGCATACATTCAAGTCTAGCATAGAGATTCCGCCCTTCCTGGTGATCATATGTGGTGGATCAGAGGACTTAATGTTCTGAATTGATTTGAAGCATCAGTGTCTTTTCCTTGTAGTTGCCTTTTCAGCGCAGAACTTCACAACACCAAAACAACAACAAAGCCATATATTGAGTAATGATCAACCACGGAGTGTAGAATAAAGTGTTCTTCTATATTGTTTGCTTATTATTAATATTCATATATCATCTTCCCCCCCCCCATCCTGAAGTGTTTCATGACAACCAGTGCAATTGAAATTACAATTCAGAAATCAGAAATGTGCTGAAAAACTTGGCTTATATTCGAGTATACATGGAAAATGACTTCTTAATTTAGCCAAAAGAAAAAGAAACCTAAGAATTTCCAAATTGTTTCCCCTTATCATCTTTAAACCGCTCCGGGAACGGTATAAATAATTGGCTAAAGATTAAGTGGGCGGCGAGTGGGTGGGGCCGGTCTGGGTGAGGGCCCAATCGGTGGGCCCTCACCAGGACAGACAAGAGTTCTAGCCAGTTGGGTGAGGGCCCAATCAGAAGGCGCAAAGCGTGAGTACAAAGGGAGGCCTTCCCCCCCCCCCCCCCGTGCTGAGGCCGGTGGGAGGGGGAAGAAGGCCTTCCCCCCGGGCCCAGAAGCACACCGGGGCCTCGAAGAGGACCCGAGTGTATTTTTAGGCATGGCGGGAAGGCCGCGTTGCTGCCATCGGGGGCGAGGTGTGTATGAGGCCTTCCAACCAGGCCCAGCAGCACACCCTGGCCCTCACCAGGACAGGACAGAGTTCCAGCCAGTCACGACAGCATGAGTACAGAGGGAGGCCTTCTCCCCGGGCTCAGAAGCACACCCAGGACCTTCTAGCCTGGCAGGAAGCCTGTGCCAAGGCTGGGGGGGGGAGGCCTTCCCCCACCCAGGCCCAGAACCACACTCTTCAAAGCCCCAAGTGTGCTAGGCCCGGCGGAAAGGCCGCCCTACTATCTCTATACTTTCCTAAACCTCTCTCATCCCTTCTGCCATAAAATCTACAATACCCCTGCCACAAACCCACTACCAGGCAAGACACTCTCCCATCCACCCTTTCTAGCGCCCGTTGTATTTACAAGTACAACAGGCTTTAAATCTAGTAGTTACATAAAGGCCTTATCCTTTCCTATGCAATTGCAAAGCATCATGTAAGTGTTACCAGTTACAAAGTTTTTAGAATTTTTTAAAGATAATATGTTAGAGAGAACACCTGGATCAAGGGTGCTACTTCTGCACAAATTAAAAATATAATTTCAAAGTAAGCACAAAATCAGTTAAGTAAACAGCACAGGTTACTGAGTTTATCACTCCTCTGTTGCTTCTACCTCATGTAAACAATTTCAGACAGAACTGTTTGACAGATCAGGCAATCTACCATTCCATAAAATACCAAGGTTTCAGTTAGTACGGGGCAGGGAGGGGGGATTGTCTCCAGTTCACAGCTGGCATAAACATCCTCCCGCTCTAGGCCCTTGGGGCCAGTTCTATGGCAAGCAGAAAGACTGACAGCTCTCTTAACCATGTGGTTATCCTAAAATGTCCAGCCAATCCGAAGACAACATATTGACTACCAAAAGCATACATCAATATTGTACTCCATTGCTCCTGTTTGTGTTTGTAGAGTACTCTAAGGTTCAGGGACAGACTGCATTAGGCCCTAGACTTGGACCACAAGGTTCCTGTTGAAAGAGGAAAGAGGCAGGTAAGGTTATGTTAACTTTGACAGAGGAAGAACAGTTGGTCATCCTCCAAGGCAAGTTTCTCTGTAGACTTTTTTTCCATGGTAAGACCTTGGATCCCTCTCTGGTCTTACACAGGCTTTTGCATTCACTCTGGTTTTCAGTGTTCTGTGAGATGGTATCAAGAGAGTGCTTGAGAAAAGGCATTAATTCTTAGCTGTGTGTTTCTCATTTCAATCTGCCTCTGTCTAACTTCACAATTCAGCACAGAATGTGCAGTAGGACAGGACTTTCTGCCAGAAGTAGATGAAACTATGCAAATGTTTGGTTTGACTTAGCTGATAGGTTGGTAATTTTAAACCACTTGAAATATTTGTCTGTTTCGTAGATGTTTTTTTAATGCTGTTTATGTGAAGGAGTTAATTGGTTGCATTGTTACGCCACAGCATAGATAAATGCATTTTTACATGCTTCCAAGTATGTTTGCCTGACTATTTCCAGAAAAGAGAGAGCTGTAGGATTGCATCCCATTCGGTGCCAGCCAGACCAGCGGTCAGACCTCTCCTTTTAACAGCATTTTCAGATGAATCTAATGTATTTTAACAAGTATCCTGTTGTCAAGAATTAGGGCCTTGGAAGGCATGGGTTAAACAAGTGATTCCTGAAATCAGTTAAAATCAGGGTCTTGTAATCTCAGCTAAATGAAACAGGTGCAGTGCCTGCTATACTTCTGAATTGGGGTGGTCTGATAAAAAAGCATGTACTTGAATTCTAAGCAATACAAACTGTTGCCTGAAGGAACCTTGGGGGGGGGGGATTTGGAGTCTGCTTCTCTAACATTGGAGGAGCTACTGATGCACCAGTAGGATGGCACTGTAGGATCCAAAATATGTCCAGAAGTGTGGGGTCCCCTGTCACTTTTGGTTTTCTAGAAAATCAGATGCCAAACCAATTACTGGCCTCCCCAGTGGACCTCCTGATGACACCTGGTTTGGGGCCACTGTGTGACACAGAATGTTGGAGTGCATGGGCCACTGACCTATTGCAACATAGCTTCTCTCGTGTTTTAAAATTTTTATTTGTAATAAAAGATTTATAGCCATTTAGCAGAGGTTTAAAAATGGATTTGGAGTCTTCTGCTCATGATCTGGAAATAAGGAGGGCTTCCTTTCCATGCATAGTTAACTGTCATCAAAAATTGGTTTTCTACCGCACATATTTCCCTGTTTCCCCTACATGCAGAAAAACTGGGATCTTTCTAAAGTAGTCTAAATTCTCTGAAATACTGCACACAGACAAAAACAACCCCTCCACAACGGCATTGTTCTTTCATGTTTTGTTTATTGAATTCAACACATTTCCATAAAAAGTTCAAGGCGAGTTACATTGTGCTGGGTATCTCCAGCTGTACAAGAAAGATGAGAGTTATACATTAATAAATCTGAGCTGAATTGAACTACAGAAGTGGAGGTATTCAGAAATTAGCTCCAATTCAGTCCCAAGTATTCTGGCATCGCACCTGTGAGGTGTTAGAAATTTTTTGTTTCTCACAATTGCATGTTCTTTTTTATATTGTACATCATAGCGCACTTATGTGCTCATCTGGGCACACACAGGCAGATAATTGTATGTTATTTGTTTTGTGCAAACCTTTCTACATGTTTGATTCTATGTGTCAATTACCAACTCTACTGAAAAGAGAACAATGCCAAACCAGTCACATCCCCATTCTGTTGTTAAAATCTTGGGTCATGTATGTGAAAAGAGCCATTGATCTGGATGATTGATTTGGAACATTTCAGCTGTTGCATGCCACGTATTGGTGAGGGGAAGGAGGTGGACTTTATTCTACTCCCTTTTCTTCCTGTATCCTTTACTATGTCTCCCTCACATATCACTTAGCAATAAGACACAACGAGCTCTTCTTCTGTTGGGAGTTCACACATCTTGCCCAGATCTGGGAAGATGCAAAAATTGAACCACAGACAGTTGGCAATGTTCAAGCTGAGAAGACTGTGCCATTTACTTTGGCTTGCTATTCAGGAAGGAGTAGATTATTTAAGTGTGCTTCTAAATTTTCTGGCATAGCAGAGAAGCAGAGAATCCACCTAGGATTCCAAGAAGCATTCCCTGTCTGCTTCCAGAGGCTCCTGGCTCTGCACCAAACACGCTTCCCTGGGGCAGTGTGGCATTAGGCACCTGGATAGGTGTTTAGCGTAATCCATACACCCGGCACCCTCTTCCTGCAGGGTCTAAGTGAGCTGTAAACACTTAATTCATAGGCAGTTAAGTCAAAGCACCATTTAAAAATACTTCAGCATTAAAGGCTAGCGCCCTTTCTTTACCCCTCCCCCATCACAGTTGTCTGCTGGCCTTTTTTTGGCTGAATGGGCTGGGGAGGGGGACCTAGTCACAACTGAGCTCTGTCCCACAATTTTAGACTATGCGTATGATTGGAATATAAATACTGAACTAGTCAAACTTGTTCCTAATTTTATGCTAGCAACACTCCTGTGACGTAGGTTATGCCACAGGTGGCCAAGCTGTGGCTCTCCAGATGTCCCTGGAGTACAATTCTCACCAGCCCCTGCCAGGACGTAGTCAGGAGGATTGTCAGTAGTCTGTGGACATCTGGAGAGCTAGTTAGGCCACCTTGGGCCCAACTCCTTGAGGAAGGAGGTCCACGAAGGAGCCAAAACTTCATGAATGGTCCTCTCTCCAATGGGCACCCCCCTTCCAGTTGTCTTGCTCTTGAGGTATCAATTTTTTGGCATTAGGCTAAGTCCATATCACATATCTCCATATCACATTAGATAAAAAAAATCCTTAAATTTATACCTTACAAATCTATACAATACAGAATAACCAGTTCTCAAAACCTTCTATGCAATCTAACAAAGTCCAGACCTTCCTAGGTGCGCAGCTACTTGTATTTAGCTTCTTCTGTCAACTACAACTACAGTAGAAGGATATATCTTTCCATAAAATGTGTGCCATACTGGCAGATGATTAACCGTCTAAAATGAGGCGATTGGCTCAGAGCCTTGCAGGTCTCTGATCCCAGTTGCTTGGTCAAGGACAATGAGCCAGTCATGTCACACCTCGCTTCTCACTGGGCACCTAGTAACCTAGTCCCATCTTTATGCAGTGGATTGTCTGTGTGGTGCATTTGCAATGTATATCCATCTCCCTTGGGACACCAGCAGGCCTGATTGTTGTCCTGAAGCAAATGTGTACCTTGGAGCACTCCCTAGAATCCTTTGCATGTTGTTTCCATGAAAGGCATGTGATTTTCTAGCAACAATGTGAATGTGGAATGGGGTCTCCTTACAGAGGAAAGTTTCAAAACGCTGCTTTAAATCAACCCTTTTGTGACACTGCAAAAATGCAAAGTGTCTGAGGTTACTCCTTTGGATTTTATGTTAAAAACTAGCAAGAAAGCCCATTGCAACCAAGAATACAATGGGCACTAGGACCCGGGGAACACCAGCAGGCGCAGCAGCAGGAGCCATAGCAGGGAATGTTTGTAGCAAGGAATGAGGGCTTGTTTGGGCGGCTCTCTCTCTCTCCCCCTCCCTCGCAGCAGGAGTCATAGCAGGTACAGGGCTGGTTTACAGCTTGGCAGGGCTCTCTGTGCCTCTGTCTTGCACGCTGGCTTTTGCAGTGTCTGAGAGCAAAGTGGCTAGCTTCCAGGGAGGGAGGGCTGTAGGTGCAGGGCCAATCAGGGTGCAGCCAGCTTTGGTTTGGCTGCACCTTGATTGGCCCTATTCCAACTTGGACAGCCATGACACTCTCCACCCCCAGGGCTGTTTCACAAATATTAAGAGGAACAATATTAAGAGGAACAATGGATAAGGATTGGCAGTGCGAAGTAAACACAATGAAACAGTTAAAAACATCAGTCAAAGCACAGCTTTTAAAAAAAATCTGGTTTCAAACCCCAGACATAAATAAAAGACCTAAATGCATCAAAGATTTTGGAGAATAGCTAAATCTAAAAGTCTTTTTCCTGAAGGACTATAAAGAAGTATCCAAATATATCTTCCATTGGGAGAGAGGTCCGCATCCTAGGGAGAGGGGGAACTGAGAGGGCTGCCTTGTGAGTGTGGTTTGGCATTTATTCTCTCTTCTGTTTTGCAATTGTTCTTTTGGGCCTAATTTTCTGTTTCTGACCTACTACCAGGATAGTGAGTGTTTCTTGTCGTGCTCCTCCCTACCTTTTGAACAGCTATCAATGTTAATTTGATTTATCTTCTTTCCTTCCCCCTTCCAATTTTTACAGGCTGTTTCTTTGGAACTGCCAATATTGGTGTCCTACAAACACAGGGAGAATGGCTACACCTATTAAGTGAAGTCCAGAGAAACACCATGACTCCTTTTACAGAATGATGCCCTCTCAGGATTCTTTGGATGCAAAGATTATAACCCCAGCATGTGGGGTAAAAATCAACAGTGTGCGCTCTTGCTCTCTCTCTCTCTCTTCCTCTCTGCTACAAACTGAGTATCAGAAGCAATCAAACAGGAAGTGGAGAGAGTTGTTCTTTTCTGAGTTTGTGTTTTTAAACAAAAAGGTTTCTTTGCTTTACATTTTTCAAACGATGGGGAAAGGTGTCTCGTTCTAATTCCCTTCTTTAATCCCCTCCTCTGGGAAACAAATTAACTGTTCTGCTAAATAAAATGTTGGAGAAAACGATGAGAGATTTTGGTACTTAGAGGACTTGGGGCTTGTTCTGCTGTGATTCAGATTCATCCAGGAAAGGTGAAGTGCTGCTAAAGTTTTCTGTCTCATTGTTTCTTCCCCAAACTGACCAAAGAAATAGCACAAGTTTATGGTCCGAGGGTTGTGTTCCAATTTTCCATGGACAGCGCCAGCAAAATCTTGATGTACCCTCTGTTGTAGTTGTTGTTCAGCTTATCAGTACCACCCCAATTGTTCTGACAAGAATTCTGCCCCTCATCTTTAAGGAGCAAGTACAAAAAAAAATTTTTTTTTCATTTTTTGATCATCAAGAATACTTGAAAAAAAATTGAAATACTTACTCTTTCCTGTGGTATCCATGTTCATTTCAAACACTAAGGTTAATGTAATTGAATATTCTCTGTTGATCTTGGGCTGAAGAATTCGAAAGCAACCTGTTGTCCAACACTCACGTATGCAACAGGTGTTCTTTTTTGTGGTCTGTTCCTCTCTTCTCTCTCTCAAGTGCATTTTTCAGCATGTTTCTTTCTTTCCTTAAAATCAGCATGTTTCTTTCTTTTCTTAAAAAAAACAACATCCTTTACTAACTATAAGGAAGTATTTATACCACATTGTCCATTTTTTCTTGAGCCCTTAAGGATCATGTACCATTTTTGATGCAATTTTCCAGATGTGCAGGTGCCAGATACTTAAATATATTAATGTTCAGACAATTATTGATGTGGAGAGAGGGAATTTTGGGGGGGGAGGGGTCTTTGTGGTGCATTCCCTCACTTCACATTCAAGGCCTATGGACTATAGTTTGGGAAGGAGGGAACCACCCACTGCAAGCTGCAAAAATTGCTTTCTTTGGAGGAGTGATCCCTGAAATGCATGCACTGTTACACTTTCTAGTGAGAGAGCCGCATCTTTTGTTAGCTGTCTTCCTCCAAAGTGTGGTGCATCTTACCGCCAACTTACACACCTGTGTATGTGTTAAAGGTACAGCTGTAATCTCTTACATGTGCACCTACAGATATTGTTAGCATGTGCAACTAATGCATGTTTCAACTGCATATCTAATGGGCACACTAGTATGTGTGCCCCTTATTTGTCACCATGTGAAGCAGAACTATCGTGCATACTGTAACTGCTGGCTTTCCCTCTCTTTACCTTTTTTTTTTGGGGGGGGAGGGGGGCTGCTCCAGTCTACATGCGAGAAATAATGTGTGAATTTAGAGGTTGCCAGTTGCTGTGAGTTCTATGACAGGCAGCTCCAGAGATGGCCACTGAGATTTGGGAGGGGTCAGCTGAATCTGTTTCTGACACAAGCTCTAGTCCTATGCAAAAGTGGGTAAGGCTGAGGACTTGTTTAAGTAGGTAATTCCATGGGGGCAGGGCATGCACGAACAAGTGCAAGGACACTTGTTAGTCAGCTTACCACTAAAGTCCCACCGTCCACTGAGACATGGATGGAGAGATTCTTCCCCCTCCTCACTGTATGTAATACTTGTAGTTTAAATTCCTTTTGCCGCTGTCTGTCCTTCAAAAGGGTCCAGTTGATCATCATCTCATTCCCACTGTGCCTATCTCTGCATAAAATCGGAGAGCATAGCTAGACATTAACCAACTTGTGTGGCTGCCACTAATCCATATTTTCCTTCTTCATCTGCCCAGTACCATTTGAGATGAGAAACAGATGGTGCAGTGTCACAGTTGTCCCCCTCCCTCCTGCCCTTCATCATGGCAGCCAGTCAGCTGACATAGAATGCAGTCACCTTACACTTCAGATTTCCTTTCCAAGATATTACTGGGAGTGGATGTTTCTCTCCCAACAGCCCCCCCTTTTCATTTTCAGCCATAAGAGACAGGATCAATATGGCAGGTTAGGTGCCAAATCATAACAGGTCAAGTCCCCCCCACACACACATGCACAAACACTCCATGCCCAAAATATTTATATAGACAGTCCCATCTTGGTATCTGTGTTTATGTGCTGTTAATTTCTGGGATTCTTTTAACTGTGAATTGCGTATCACCTGAAAACTGACTCGGCATTTTTCACAAGCTAGGCAAAGAGGTTTTTTTCTAACCTGTAAGCCTGAAGCAACTTTTTAAAAAAGAATGCATCAGCTTAGGATCAAATTCTCTGATTCCTTACTCCCAAGTAGTTACCCTGGGGAGGGGAGTTCTTAATCTTCTGAAATATAAACCTAGAAGTTGGAAGTCCTCTCAGGTCTTGAGGAAAGGGGGTGGGGTGCTAGAGCAGCGGTTCTCAACCTTCTTACCGCCACAACCCCAAATGCGGTAGGAGTAGAGGCGGCGTGTGCAGTGCAGGGGCAGAGCGCACAGGCACAGAACAATTGAGGCAGCCATTGCCATGGCTCTGCCGCTGCCATCCACCGCCTGTTGCCTGCTGCTTGCGACCACTGCTGCCACCCGCCACCACCACCACGGCCACCAACCTGGATGACCCCGTGGAAGTGGTCAGGACCCCAAGGTTGAGAACCACCGTGCTAGAGCCAACTAGGTCACAACAACTAGTTTATGTTGCTTTCTCACCATCATGGGAGTGATCACTGATAGTGTCTCTGAACTTCTGCTGTTTCACGGGAGCACAGGATTTTTTGTTTTATGTGGCTAAAGTTTATTTCAAAATCCAGCAATGAGATTATCCATCTTGGTTTCCAGAAGGCTCTGAGAAGTGGGGCATTAATCTCAGTCCTGCTGAGAGTGTTTTGCAGGCTTGACATGTACCAATAACACATGATGTGGTAAAACCTTTTTTAGATGGCAGGCTGGAGAATCATGTCTGAATCTTCCCTCACTAAACATGGAAATCTAAAGTGACAAAAGAGATAAAAAACCTGTGAGATGTTAACTTTTAAAAGTGTATTCAGTTGGAAGAGGTAGGATCCAAGAGCACTTTTACCACTTGATCTGCTGTTTTTCAGGACTGGGCCATAATCATGACCCACTTTGCTGCATTTCATTTTGTATCCTCAAGCACTGAGTTTGCTTGTTTGTCCCTTCCCGAGAGTGCTGCAGTAATTACTGAAGGTTATATCCTGTCTGCCATCTATCTAGAATTGTCACGATTTTAAAATCATTTGTGCATATGGGCCATACCAACTCAACTAGTCTTAACTCATGTCAATATTGTAAAACCTGTAATCGAACTTTTTAAAAAAACAAACATTGTAGATATAGAGTAGAGCGGAGGAGACATGTATGTTATATACAGATTTTAAGATGCATTTTTTCAGCTGCTTGCAAAAATTGAAGGGACTGTAATCTTAATTTTTATCTCTGGCAATTTTATACATTTACATATAATTACAGTGGAACGTGAATGTTAAACTTTTATGAATGCAATTGCCTTTTTCATTACAAAAAATGCAAACTTTTGTTTGAAATAATCAATAAACTTTGGTATGTTCTGATTAATAATTTTCGTAATCTGTTTTATTGGGTGATCCCAACCTTAGCTTTCCTCCCTAAAGTAAGGAGGACATCTGCAGCAATTGGTGGACATTTTCAGCTACTCAGGGAGCCAAGAGTAATTTAAAATGCCCTCCTTCTGCTTCCTGTCCTGAGTGTTGTGTCTCTTTTGCCAGTCTTTCTCCTGCCATGGATAGGGAGAGCAGTGCAGCTAGCACTTTCTTCTAAAAATATCTTCCTTTGTGTGGCTACCTTATTTTCTCCTTCCCTTCATCCATTACCTATCCTTATTTTGACCATACTTTCAACTCCTAGTGGACAAGCAGTGGTAGCGGGAAGAGAGGAGGGAGAGGAATAAAAGCTGCCAATGCTTTAAAAGTGCAGCTTAAAGCTGCAGTGGCCATTTTCAGTTGTTTAGGAACTAGACCAGGGATAGTCAAACTGCGGCCCTCCAGATGTCCATGGACTACAATTCCCAGGAGCCCCTGCCAGCATTCGCTGGCAGGGGCTCCTGGGAATTGTAGTCCATGGACATCTGGAGGGCCGCAGTTTGACTACCCCTGAACTAGACGAACAAATTGACTGCTGAATTGGCTTCTTACGCCAAATATTTCCTTGAGATCCCCTTGGATTGAGAAGCAACAGGCCTCAAGTCGGGCCACTCCAACTAAGGGGAAGAGACCCTGGGTCAAACTGGTGGCACAGATAAGCACAGCCGTGAGAGAAGGCAGCGCAGTGCCACAGCAGGCTCCAGAAAAGTGGCTGGACCAACCTGGCAGCCGTAATGAGAGCACAGCAGAACCTGAAACCAAGAAGGCTCACGACTTGAATCAAGCCTCAACTTAGAGATCAACTAACGTTCCTATGAATGTCGTGGACACTCTTTCAGAGGTTCGAGTGAAAGGGGAGAAAATCCCATCGGTGATTAAATGTCACTTTTGTTTTGTAAGGCAATGAGAGAAGAAATAATTTCCTTCTGCCAAAAAGGAAGTCCTTTGAGAGTTCATTCCACACATTATTCAACTAGCTCTTACAGGCATGATTCTAATGAGGAGTCTGCCCCCCACCCCAAGGCACCCACAATTGACTCACAAAAGCAGCCAGACAAAAGGAGGCTCGCACCTCTGTCCATTGTGATTTCCCAGTCAGTGAGCAAACCTATTTCCCCTCCCACTTTTCTTTGAGAAAAAGATGACAGCGGAGTAGAAAGAATCAGGTAATTCACAATTTCCCACATTAATTAAAAAGTTATACAACCTTCACGAACATGGTGAAGTAGTCTTGGTTTCTCCTGTCGATACCCCTGTGGGTGCTGTCGATTCTCCAGGTGTAGTATGGAGAAGGTAACGTCAGGGATCCAATGGACAGAAAAACAGCACTCTACAGAGCACATGACGTGATAGCCATGACATTAAGGGCGGTAATAAATACCTCAATTCTGACTAGGTCTGCCAGAGTATGGGCTAGAAAATTAATAGAGCTATTGCCAGCAAACAAAGCCAGGATCAAGTAGCCAGTCAGTCAAACTTTATTACAGTCGTTCAGACCAAGTTATATGAAGTTAATGCATAAAAGACCAAAAGAATACGGTCATTTATTCCCCTTCCTCTGCTGTGTACAATCCTCGCTGTCCCCCACCCACCCACCCTTCAAGAAAAAAAAAGAGCCTCCTGCTGCGCTTCCCTCCCCCCCCCCTTCTGAGCTTCCCTAATCAGGTGAAGAACACTTTTCTATTTCAATGGGGTGGGGATACAGGAAGTCCCGAGTTCAAATCGATCTGAATTCAGCTGGATCCACAACGGAATAAACAAAGTAAGTGCAGAATCAGCCCTGGTTGCGGTTATTCCCACCAACAAGCGCTTAATTACCCCCCCCCCCCCCCCCAAGGCAGTTAAATGGAAATCGCGGTGAGATGCACGATACCTCTCGCATCCGAAGCAAGAGGAAAAGCCGCGGCTGTCGTGCCCTGCCAGTAGGTTTGGCGGAGGCTGGGCTCAATGAACCTCCCGTCCGGTTTAGCAAGGCTCCTCCGAGTTTCTGGCCGCAGCGTCTTCCAGGATGGGCAGCCGGTCTTGCAAGGGGGAAAGGCGCAGCGGCCGAGCGCTTGTGGGAGGCCCCGAGCTGCGGCTCCCCCAGAACCCAGGCTGGGCCGGCGCCGCCTGCGCTGCGCTGCGCTCCGCCCCGCCCCGCCCGTACGCCCTCCTCTCCCAGCCGGTCCTTTTGGCTCCTGTCGTTAGCCGGAGAGCGCAGGCGGGTCTCCGGGCAGGCGAGCGCCCGGGAGGGAGGCGAAGCGGCCTTCGACGGCGGACGCGTCCGGGAAGGGGGCTGCCAGTCGGGCATGGCCCTGGCAGGCCCCCCGCCGGAGCTGCGCCTGCTGCTGACCCGGATCTCGGAGGCGGAGATGGAGCTCTACTACCAGCTCCTGCGAGCCGCCGCCCTGGCCGAGGCTTTGGCCGCCGGTGAGTCCCGCTCGCCGCAGCGCTTTCGGCCGGCCTCGCGGAGCTGCAATGCAGCCTCGGGCTGCGGAAGGACCGAGGTGGGCGTCCCGCCTGCGCCCGTTGCTCCCCGCGCGCCCTCTGGGGCTGCAGAGTTGCGCCAGGACTAGACTGGAAGCGCTGGGGGAGCGCCGTGGGAGGCGATAGAGTAGTAAGGGCTGGCTGGCTGGCATCCCCACGCAGTCCCCTTACTCCTAGGTAAGGGGAGGGCATCTTTCAAGCTGGTTGGGACAAGACGCCCAGAGACTGGCTGAGTGACATTACATTACTTGGCGGTGATTTAAAAGTTGCCAACTGACCAGGAAGGGGAAACGAGTCTGATTTTGTGCTTTAAAGCAGGGGTAGTCAACCTGTGGTCCTCCAGATGTCCATGGACTACAATTCCCATGAGCCCCTGCCAGCAAACGCTCATGTGAATTGTAGTCCATGGGCATCTGGAGGACCACAGGTTGACTACCCCTGCTTTAAAGAAAGGGACCCAGGCTGTGACTGTAATTGTGACTTAACAAGCATTGGTACATCGAATTGCTGGGAAAGGCATAGGAGTAGGGGTTGATTAGGAGGTTAGTAACCTTCTGGAAAGTGCATGGATTTTGCTTAAGGTCTGAGAATCTGTACATTCATGCACTTAATTCAAAAATGAAGCCGGTGTGCTGAGGTTTGGGGGGCAGGGAGGTCCTCTAGTCGGAGCCTCTTGGGTCAGTTGTAGAGCATCTGCTTTGTGTACAGAAGATCCCAGTAAACATTACTGGAGTCTACTTCCCCTGTTGGTCTACAGCCTTAGATGTCTACAGCACAGGAGGCATTATGCCATGCTGCCCCCTGGTTTTTGGCCAAGAGATAGTTGCCTCAATTTTTTCCTATGAACACACTGGGGGGGGGGGGGGCATTCGGCCTGCTTTGCCCTGGGATTTGTGTATGCACGGGATAACCAAGGGACAGGAAGTCAGAACTTTCCACCTTTTGTTTTAGTTGTTAATCAATGTTATAAGGTGAAAACTCCTAAATCACCTTCCAGCGCCATTTGAGTGCCCTCCCAGTCCAAAATATTTTTTTTTAATTGCCATGAATACATTGTAATGCAAAACCATTACAGCACAAACAACGGGATAAAAAAATGTGTGCTATTTTATCACGCCATCCCCCCACATATGCAGATTGTCTCTGATTTTAGCAAAACCAAGAAAAAAAATAAAGATGGAAAGGTGCTGACCAAATGTGGTAGCAGGTTGCCATTTTGTTACTTTGGAATCGTGTTGTAATGCAATTGGACACATTTTGTTTTAAAAAAATAAGATTGCGAGAGTAAATTACAGAAGTGATGCTCAGGGTGGTAGTTGGAGCAGTGTCCAGCTGGTGACAGCCTGAGTTTTTCCTCTCATGCATGACTTTGTCCCAACATACACACCAATTGATCCTGGGGCAAAAAAAGTAAATGTGGGACAACCAAGGGCCTGAACTGGTGCAAACCTAGGACAACCCTGGACCAGGCCTGATACTGTGCAAAAATGGGAATTAGCCCCACACACAAACAAGTGGTGATTGCAGCCTAATCCTTCGTGCAGAAGCCATTTTAGTAGAATCATAGAATAACAGAGTTGGAAGGGGGCTCCTTGGTCATCTAGTCCAACCCTCTGCACTATGCAGGACACTCACAACCCTATCGCTCATCCACTGTCACCTGCCACCCCTCTTGAGCCTTCACAGAATCAGTCTCTCCATCAGGTGGCTATACAGCCTCTGTTTAAAAATCTCCAAAGATGGAGAATCCACCACCTCCCGAGGAAGCCTGTTCCACTGAGAGACAGCTCTTTCTCCACAATGGAAACGGTAAATGGCTGACTTCTGCACCCACTTCTCTGACTTGTAGGGTTCCTCAAAGCCTGAAAAATATTTCTGGGATTCCTTCATGGTCAAAAGGTTGAAAAGGGCTTTGCTAGTCAGATATTCCTGACCTTAGTCTGACTCCGTTTAAGGCAGTATTTTATATGCACAGGAGGGAGGAACGGGCCATGCAGAGTGGGGTGGATCATCTTGTGTCATTTGTGTACACCTGCATGCTGTGGTGCTATTTGAAAAAGAGTTGGGTTTGAGGTTATGTCAGATTCTGCAATATTCAATCTCAACTGCCAGTCCACACATGCAAATCATTGTTCAGTAGAGGCTTATAGCGCAATTATAGAGTTGTACTCCAAGCCAGTAGACTTTGATGGAATTAGAATTGCACTATTATTTATTTATTTATTTACTCACTCCCTGGTGGAAGCAGGGATCCACCATCACATTTATTTATTTACTCACTCCCTGGTGGAAGCAGGGATCCACCTATCCCTATCCATCGATCAGCTGGCTGATAGGGAGGGGGATATTTACCAAGAGAAAGGAGAAGGCCTAGATCTCATTGTTGGTGTCTCATGAGAAGTAACACCTGAGTGATACTCTGAGTGATACTCTGATATTTGGGCAAAAAATTTGATAGGAGCCAATTTTACTATATAGTTTTTGTCGAAATACCAAACTATTGCCCAGATGGGTATGATGATGTCACCTCCTGTGCAACACAGGCAGCCTTTCTCTTTCAGTTTGTACATTCCCCCTGAAACCTACCTGTTGCCTGGAGGAACCTGGGAACCCTAGTTCTTACTGCATTAACAATTGTAATTGCAGAGAATGTCAGTGTGGTATAACAGTATATCAGACTAGAGAGATCTGAGATCAAATCCCTGCTTTTATACTTGGTGACATTGGGTTTTTGCTGTTTGGAAAATGTAGGCCAGAGGGCCCCTTTGATGACAGGCAGCAAGGTAAGCACTGATACCACGTTTTAGTTCATTTCCTGCTTGCTTGCATTTCCAAGGTAGTAACTCCTCCCTTTGACAAAGCCCTCCTTTGTCCTTTTATACATCAAATACAATTCAGTCGTACTCAACAAAGAGCAGTTAATCAGTATCAAAGAAATCAATGGGTTTTCCATGTTGGGCCTGACAGGTGTGTTGCACGTCTGTTTGCACTTGGCGGGAGCTGATAAATGGAGGAAAGAACAAAGTCTGGTGGAGAATCATCCTTCTTCTTTACAAAGAAGCCAGCCGGAAGTACATGTTGTGCATCTAATATTCACATTTAACTATGCAACCTTTTACTGACCCATCCTTACCTTACAAATTGAGCTTCAAATATTTACCAATTCCCTCCCACAGACACATGCCTAAAAAGGTAAAGGTATCCCCTGTGCAAGCACCAGGTCATGTCTGACCCTTGGGGTGAAGCTCTCTAGCGTTTTCTTGGCAGACTCAATATGGGGTGGTTTGCCAGTGCCTTCCCCAGTCATTACCGTTTACCCCCCAGCAAGCTGGGTAGGGTACTCATTTTACCGACCTTGGAAGGATGGAAGGCTGAGTCAACCTTGAGCCAGCTGCTGGGATCGAATTCCCAGCCTCCTGGGCAGAGCTTCAGACAGCATGTCTGCTGCATTACCACTCTGTGCCACAAGAAGCTACATGCCTACATTAGGTCTTTGTGGATGAAGAAAAAAAGTGAGAAATCTGGATTTCTGTACTCTGCCTTTCAGTACCTAAAGGAGTCTCAAAGTGGCTTTCAATCACCTGTCCTTCAACACAACAGACACCCTGTGAGGTAGGTGAGGCTGAGAGAGCTCTGAGACTGGCCCATGGTCACCCAGCTGGCTGTATGTAGAGAATGAGTGAGGAATCACACCTGGTTTTCCAGATTAGAAGCCCTTGCTGAAAACCACTACACCAAGCTGGTTCAAGTATCTTAAAGAAAGAAATGGCACATGTCACAAACAGTAGAATCCAAAGAACGCCGGCAGTGCTGACATCATTACACGCAAATACGTTTGTTCGAGCTTGATGGAATTGGCTTCCAATAATGTTTCAGATTTTAATGTTTCAGTTTGCCTTAAGAGTTTTGGATGCATGATTACCACAGGGGATATTCTGTTTTGTTTTTGGTATCCTGTCCTCAGTGGATGGGTAGCATCAGAACAAAAAAAATACAGATACAATACATATATAAACGATTTAGTAATTAAGCTAATTAGCTTTTTAAATTATTAAAGTTAAAATGTTAAAATTAGTCCTTTCTTTGCATAATATTGGCTGTATCTGGCTAATTTATTGTTGTGGGGTTTTTTAATCACCCTTTGTGCAGTTCTCCAGGAACCTGTTGGTAGTGGTATACGTTTCCAAGTAGCTGAGGTCAACAAAAAATGACGAGATTTTAAAATTAGTATGTGTAATATTGTTTGATAATTCTACCAGTTCTGTATGGTGGTTGTAGCATTTTTTTTCCTGTGCGGGTTGCTTTACTTTGCAGAATCTTTGTTGCTCTTCAGATGTTTTTTTTTTGTTTTTGTTTTTACTTTTAATGGGCTCTTTTGTGATCTGAAATTGTGTTTTTAATTTATTGTGATTTTTGATTACAAAATTCCAGGCCATATCTGGAGGTTGGAACCCCCCCCCCCCCGGTCAGTGGTGTCTCTCTTTACCTATCTTAAAATCTGGTCACCTTAGCTCAGAATTACTCTTAAAATCTCCCTGGAGAGATTTGTGATTCATCACAGGTGATCACCAGCAAGTGGCTATTAGGGCATTCCGTTACCAACTTGTATTTTTTTGCTAAACAGTCTCTAACACTCAGTTATAATTCATCCTTTTAAAATGGATGTTCACAGCATGAGAGGCAACTGTATAATCCCTCACTCTCATGTGGTTTGTAGTAACCCCTCCCACACACCAGCTCATGTTAAAGCACTGGCTAGCTAGCTTTAGGTTGGGAAATTCCTACAGGTTTTGAGAATGAGATCTGGTGAAGGGGAGAACCTCAGAGGAATATAATGCTGCAGAATTCCATCTCCACTTTATCCAGGGCTGATCATCTCAGTCTGACTATCCATTGTAATTCTGTAGGTTGAGAACTCTAGTGACATATGACCCACCCAGGACCCTCATCACCTGAGGGAAGCCTGTGCCACATCATGATTATATGTTGCACGTATTCCTCCTGAGTGTGCTAGCATCTCACACTCATGCTATTTCAACAATGCATTCTGCCAGAAGAAAAAATCAGGGACCCTGATCCCACTATGGTCAGGGCCTGTCCCTGATAAACATGGCCCAGTTGGGTCATCTTTCCATTGCCAGCAAGTAAAACACAAAACACTAGCATCCCAGTGCCTGGCCTGGGCTAGAACATTTCCTCTTGATGTGCTAATTTCTTAAAGTAGGAGACCATTTGAAAGTGGCCATCTCTACCTCACACACACCTGTACTTGTGAAGCTCTACCTCCCTGGGACCTCTATATCTCATGCCATCTGCGTGAATCAGACTGCTCATCCCATAGGTTCTGATATGTGTTGATACTTTCCTTGGTTGTAGCCATGCTTTTCCTTTAGAACAGGGGTAGTCAACCTGTGGTCCTCCAGGTGTCAATGGACTGCAATTCCCATGAGCCCCTGACAGCTAACACTGGCAGGGGCTCATGGGAATTGTAGTCCATGAACATCTGGAGGACCACAGGTTGACTATCCCTGCTTTAGAACACTGAAACGTGAGAGTCGACCTGCTTTTACAATAGGGCACTGAAGATCTTGGGTGGAAAGATGCTAGGAGTACAGACTGTAACATGCTATTTGGGGTCCTACTTCTTTTTCTTTTCTTTTCCTGTTGCTGTGCATCATAATTAAGAGCAATGTACTCCCTGGCAATTGGTTTAGTTCTTGCATAGTTTTCAATCACTGAGGATAATTAATAAGGACATCTTGTCCCTTTGCAACAGTGAAAAGAGCTTTGCATAGGGAAGTGAGGCTTGTTTGATGTGCCCTGGGAGCCATTCAAATCAAAATATCATAAAGACTCCTTGATGCTAGGGAATGATGAGAGCTCATGGTGTTTCAGTGACTAAATTGCGTAGGAACCGCTGGTTCTGAAGCACCCATTTTGTTGGGGTGCTGAGACCACAGGTTTAATAATAGGGACAATATATTGTGTTATACTTAGGACGGTGCAGACTTTGGTGCTGATTGGCTGAGCTGGTGTGGTGACATGGGATGAAATGAACAGTTTGCCATTCAGCTTCAGCGAAGGAAGTTTGGTTGGAGTGGAAAACCTCACAGAGGACTGGGAAGAGGTCCTGGGATCAGTAGAGACCTGAGGCCTTTTCAATTGATGGTTTTAGCAGGCATGCCCTTGGGAGAGGGCGTATGATGGCAACTGGTTCCTTTCTCCTGATCTGTGTATGTCAACAGCACTGAGTGTACATAGTCTCTGAGTCATGGAAGCTTGCCTGGGTTGCAACTAGCTGCAGCTTGGCCATTGGTGGAGGATTGGAAGGTAGGGTTGCCATACTCAGGCTGGGAAACACCTGGAGATTTGGAAATGGAGCCTGGGAGGACAGGGATCTCAGTGGGATACAATGCCATAGAGCAGGGGTAGTCAACCTGTGGTCCTCCAGATGTTCAGCATTTGCTGGCAGGGGCTCATGGGAATTGTAGTCCATGGACATCTGGAGGACCACAGGTTGACTACCCCTGCCATAGAGTTCAGCCTCCAGAGTATCCATTAAGAAAGCTTTTGCTGTCCTCTTATACAACTACAGACCTGTGCTCATTGTAGCCCTTTT
The DNA here is from genome assembly GCF_049243985.1 of Paroedura picta. Lineage (NCBI taxonomy): Eukaryota > Metazoa > Chordata > Lepidosauria > Squamata > Gekkonidae > Paroedura > Paroedura picta. The sequence continues at coordinate 22,760,987 of NC_135381.1, read as the reverse complement.
TAGTCGTCACAGTTAAACCCACTTGGAGTTTATCAACTTTACACATCAGGAGAGTGTGCTACCCAAGACCCTCTTAACATACACAGTTGTCATGTTCTCTGAAATGGGAAACTGAATTTTGCACGCATAGCTTCTCTGCATGCTGTGTAAGAACCCTATTCTGGTTGGTGTATAGCATAACTGGTTGGTATATAGCATAACTGAAAATCTGTAAGTTTCCCCTTTCTGGCAATGTTGTGACCATGTGCTTCAGGAGAGTCTATGCGCAGTTGCCAGCCTTGCAGTGCACTTGGAGCATGATGTCTGCAGGTGGCTTGTTTGTTCTTGCCATGCTCGATGGAGGGGAAGAAAGTAAGGGTCAAGGAGAAAAAAAGCCTGTGGATTGGGAATGGGCTTCATTACAATTAATTTCATTTTCTGCATCCGTTAGGAACAGCTCTCCCATCTCAGGCTGCGGACATTGCTGATGACTTGAAGAAAGAGTTAGCTTTCCTTTCTGGTGAGTGTGGAAAGCTTTTCTTGCATCCCTGAGGCAAAGCCTCTGACTTCCTGTTGTCCTTATTGTTATTTAAATTCTATCCTGTGTTCCTGTTGGAGTTGGGGATGGTTATGCAAAATGCAAACATCCAGTGAGCAGCAGTGTAACTGGATGCTTCCGCTTTGGTTATTGTCACAGGCTGAGGCACCTGCTAGGCATACGGAAGGCTTCAGATTCAGTTTCTCCTCAAAGCATGTTGGGTTGAAATATATCCTGGAGCATCACTAGCAGAAGGTGCAAGGCTAAGCCAGATGGACCTGTGCTGTTGCAGTATAAGGCAGTTTTATAAGGGTCATGATGACTCAGGAATAGAGTGCCTGCTTTGCATACAGAAGCTCCAGATTTGAATCCTGATTGTCTCCATCTCAAGATGGGGGGGGGGGGAGTACTGAGGCTGATCTTTCTCTGCATGGGATCTTGCAGAAAGCCCTGAATTAAATAGATCCCTGCCCTGATTCAGTATAAGAACAGAAGGGAAACCTCCTTGAAACGTTGAGCCTGAGAGGCCATTTATATGAAATACTTGAGGATACTTAAACACAACAAGCTCAAAAATCATACCACTGAAGAAGATTGAAATTTTAAAAATGGGAATTTGAAAAAAAAATGTATAGCTGGAACCCGTTTTCATTCAAGGTTTGTGTTTATAATTTCTACAATTGAGATATTAAGAGAATATCTATGAAGGATTAGGTTCAACTAAAAATAAGAAAATATTAAAGCCAATGGGTCAAATTTTTCTTATTTTGGACTTTCCAGTCAACCAGCCCTTTTCCCTACTGATTCAGTATAAGGCTGCTTTTCATGCTCCTATGACTAACGTGACTCTGGTGTTTGCCTGGTGTCTTCTCATGTTGCTTGATATCTCTGTATATTTTTCCCACTCCATTTTCGTCCTGTCCAGGTGGGCGAGGGAAGGACAATGGCTGGATAATAACATTTCCTGAAAATTCCAGCTTCAACCAAGTGCCCGAGGAGGTCTTAACGAAAGTTTTAACCTACTTAACTTGGATCCCAAGGTACAGCCCTTCCTTCTGGCTTTCAGGCTTAATTCTAAGCAGCAATCAAGCTGTTATATAAACATAGCCCTTGCATTTGGGCCAACTTGCAAACAGGCTATGAGAACAAGGGAAGTAATGTAGGACAGGGGTAGTAAACCCGTGGTCCTCCAGATGTTCATGGACTACAATTCCCATGAGCCCCTGTCAGCTCAGGTTGACTACCCCTGATGTAAGAGACCAGTGTTCTAACTGGAGCAGTGCTCTTTTTGTGAGTTAAACATGTGGTAGAATTTGTGAAGTCCCTGCCCTACCAGCTTTCTTTTTTTTAATTAATTTTTATTAATACCGAAAAAAGTTACATAGAAATTAACAGAACAGCAAATACATATAAGTAAAATAGTAAGAGAAAAAAAGAAAAGAAAAAATAAGTATAATGTCATTTTAAAAAGACTTCCAACTGTACTTACAAAGAAAAAAATATTCTTAACCTTTTTGCCTGTATCTAAACTTATGTTGTATTACAATAACAAATATCTCAAATACTCTATGAAATATAGAGCTATCCTTAATATTTATCAGATCTTTGTTTTGAATTTTTTTCAATATAAATTTTCCATTGCTTCTATTCTATGTCAAAATCTGACATATTTGTTTTCTATATTCATAGTTAATTTTGCACAACTGGCTAGTTCCATAACTTTACATTGTCATTCATGAATAGTACCAGCTCTCCATAAGGTATGGTATTTGTCTCTTAGCAGCAAGCACCAAGGAGTATTGGGCTGTGGACCTTCCCTCTTCATGTGTTTTGGAAAGGGCAGTTGATCATTGGAATTCACTTTGACATTTTCACAAAGGTCTGTCTAGAATCTTGAGGGTAACATTTGAAAATGTACCTTTGAAAATGTACCAGAGGTACAGTGAAAATGTACATTGAAGTATTTACTTACTTCTCACCCTAAAAAAGTAAAAGGTAAAGTATCTCCTGTGCAAGCACCGGGTCATGTCTGACCCTTGGGATGACACCCTCTAGTGTTTTCATGGCAGACTCAATACGGGGTGGTTTGCCAGTACCTTCCCCAGTCATTACCGTTTACCCCCCAGCAAGCTGGGTACTCATTTTACCGACCTCGGAAGGATGGAAGGCTGAGTCAACCTTAATAGAAGCCCAAAGTCCCTTACAAGATGCTTCCCATTTCCTTTTATCCTCACACCACTCCTGGGAGCTAGGTTAGACTGAGCATGTGTGACTGGCCCAAGGTCACCCAGGGAGCTTCCATGGTAAAGTGGGGGTTCAAACTTGGGACTCCCAGATCCTAGTGCAATGTTCTTTTTAAAATTGTGCTGGTAAACTTGGCTGTACCAATAGGAGTGTACATTTTCTTTCTTAATTTCATTTGCAGATAATATTTATTTGTATTTAATCATTTATCTAAGATGTATTTACCGTAAACACTATATCCATGAAGAGAGAACAGCGTATGTTATCCTGAGGAAAGAAAAACAATCATTATCTGTTCACCTGGTTAATGCTTGCCCAGCAGGTTGAACTGTATTCAAATGCAGTATCGAGACGCTTAAGAATATGTGTGGTGGTGGTGGTGGGGGGGGGGTTAATAGCTGCTTTGCTTCCTCTTCTCACCTTGTCAAAGGAGAATGAATGAAGGTGAGCAATTTGCTGCTCTGTGCTTCAAAAGTATCTGCCCTGAAGTCCAAGGTTTAAATACCTAAAGGAAAATATTTGGAGACTAGCAGATAAGCCTGTTGTATGTATTGTAAAGGCCTTCTTTCCATTTCCTAAATGACTCGTTTTTATTCCTCAAATCATTTGACAACTGCTTATGGACCCATTTTGGCTTCCTTGAGTCTCCTTCCACCTTTTCTTCTCATGGGATGTTTGTGATTGAGCCTTCAGTATTTTACTTTTAAGAAATTCCTAGCCCTCTTGGACTCCCATCTCTTTAAGTCTTTCTGACCAAGGGACTCTACCCAATATGCCTGTAAGTCTGTTAAAATCTGCTTTCCTGAAGTCCAGTCTATACGTCTGACTACATAAATGTTTTCTCTTTCTCACAATTGCAAATTCCAAAATCACATGGTCACTACTACCAAGTGTGCCCACTACTTCCACCTCATCTACCAGTTCTTCCCTGTTGATGAGAATCAAGTCTCAAAAAGCAGCCCCCCTGGTGACATCAAGACAAGTTAAGAAATTAACGGAGTTTGTATTTTTAGCAGAGTTGGTCTTCCAACAGATATCGGGGTAATTGAAACCACTGTTTGCCCCTTCTTTGAGAATTGCATAATTTGGCCTAGTAGTATCTCATCCAAGTCCTCTGACTGGCTTGGTGGTCTGTAGCAGACCCCCACAATAATACCATTCTCCTTTCCTACTCCTTTTATATTTATCCAAATACACTCAACTGAACTTTCAGTTACCTGTATTTCGCACAAGTATAAAGATTCTTAACATATATTGCTACACCTCCCCCCTTCTTTTCTTTTTATGGCATACAAGTATTGGAGAATGGCCTCCGGGCAATGCAGTCTGAGTGCGTACTCCAAGACACCCTCTAATTAATGATCAGATGACTGGATTAGAAGGTGGTTTCCCTGCATTTCAGTTTTGACAACAATAACTGATTAAATATAAAAGGGTTGGGGTGTGTGTTTCTGTGTTATGAGTTTGTACATGAGACACAGGTGGTTTCGCTAGGACAAGACCCAAATTGCTTGGGAAGACAAAACATATCAGTGCCCCAACCACATGACTTGCTTTCCATTCACACAGTATTAAATTCCCGCAGGCCGCTTTGCAACATTCTCCACAATTCCTGTGGGGCCAAATGTGACAAGTAAGCTTATGCTAATGCATGGATGAGTTTTTTTGTGGTACAATTCCATGTTACTTCAAACAGTCCCAGGGAATTCTAAGTAGCCAGTACAGCATAATGGTCAGGATCCGCTCTGAGTTCCCAAAGATAGGGCAGACCATGAATCCCATCCCAGAATAAAATAAATACATAGTGTAAGTGTATAGTTGCGAGACCTGTGAGTGCCTAATTGATTTTCCTGCGTATGACCTATGGCAGGGGTAGTCAAACTGCAGCCCTCCAGATGTCTATGGACTACAATTCCCAGAAGCCCCTGCCAGCAAATGCTGGCAGGGGCTTCTGGGAATTGTAGTCCAAGGACATCTGGAGGGCCGCAGTTTGACTACCCCTGACCTATGGTTTCCAACTTGAGCTTGGGAAATTCCTGGAGACTTGGAAACAGTCCTCGTGGAAGGTGGAGCTTAGGGAGGAGACCGAGCTTAGTGGATTGTGAAGTCATAATTTACCATTTCCCCCTAAATAAATTGATCTTTACAGACTTGTCCTCTTCATTTAAAAATCATTTTATGATATTACATATTATATAAATAAAATAAATAAATAAACTTGTGTAGAAGGAAGGTCTTTGTGTTTGAGTCATCCATAAAATACAGTTTACAAACGCAGCAAATTATGCAATAATAATACAACAACAAAGCATTCACTATGGATCCATGTACTGATTAGCCATGACAAAATTTAAGTCTTTCCCCCCATCTTTCTCAAATTGCGTTATTAATCAATATGAAATCAGAATGGCTGGAAAGTATACAAAATTTAATAATTCATTTAAAAGCTACCAGTTCTACCATTTTTTTGGCCACAGCCTCCTTCAGACATTCTGAAACAGAAAATAATACCATTAAAAAACCCTATACCTAGTGCATATGATTAAAAATCAAATAATACGCATACCATTTGCAGAAATCAAGCAGGTCAGAGCTTTAAGTGGCTGCCAAGGCCCTTGATTGGCTCCAAAACTTAATTGAGAACAAATAACAGTGTTAACTCTTGCCTTAGCTTCTATCCTTTCAGTGTATTAGTAAGGTAACCAAATCCAACTACTAGTGCATTGTTGTTGTTATTATTATAATAACTGCCACTCTTGTCAAAGCCGCCTCTTGGCGGGTTACAAGATAAAACAGTAAAAATACAATCCCCAAAAAACCCCATAAAACAGAGCAATTAACAATACAAAACCAACAAGAACACAGCAGCAAACCAATCCCACACCTACCCCTGCTGGGAAACTAGGGGAATCGCTGGCCACCATTGTTAGAATATGGTGGAATAACTTCCCTTGTTGCTCTTCCTTTGGGGGGGGGGACACAGATCTTCACTCTGGCCTCCACCACAAACCTAGTGGAAGAGCTCCAGTTTACAGGTCCTGCGAAAAGCAGAAAGCTCCTGCAGGGCCCGTAGCTCCTCCGGGAGCTCATTCCACCAGGTAGGGGCCAGGACTGATAAGGCGCTGGCCCTAGTTGAGGCCAGGCGAGCCTCTTTGAGGGCCAGGAATGACCAATAAGTTGGGACCCTCAGAGCACAAAGCCCTGTGGGGGCGACAGGCAATCTTGCAGATATGTGGGTCCCAGACCACGTAAGGCCTTAATAGTCAATACCAAAACCTTGAACCTGATCCGGGCCGCAACTGGCAACCAATGCAGCTGCCTCAGCACAGGCTGGATATGGGCCCTCCAAGATATTCCTGCGAGGACCCTAGCAGCTGCATTTTGTACTAGCTGCAATTTCTGGGTCAGAGACAAGGGCAGGACAGCATACAGCGAGTTACAGAAGTCAATCCTGGAGGTGACCGTTGTGTGGATCACCATGGCCATATTCTCAGAGGAAAGATAGGGCACTAATAGCCTTGCCTGGTGGAGATGGAAAAATGCCTGGCGGGTTACCTTCTTGATCTGTGCCTCCATGGATAGTGAGGCATCCAAGGTCACTCCCAAGTTCCTAGCCTGGGGTGCAGTGACCAGTTACATCCCAGCCAGGGTGGGTGGCTTCTCTGCTTGTTCTGGTTGTTCTCTCCTTGACCTGGTCATTTTCATTCCTGAAAGCTCATACGCCAAAATCTTGTTGGTGTCTGTCTCATATCTAGCTGATTTTATAGTTTATATTTTAATAAGAGCACAGTGTCTGTAGCATACCTCTCCATTATTTTCTTTCATTATAGTCAACGTGAGTCTGGCACCAAATTTATCCTTATCCTGGACAGAAGGCTGGATACATGGACATCAGTTAAAATGACTCTCCAACGAATCGCAGTAAGTCTTAGCAATTTTTAAGCCTCAATAAGGAAGTGGCAGGTCTGACTGGGGAGAAACTAAAAATGACTCTGAAAATTGGGCTTTTGAGGCAGGCACTGTAAACTTGAATGCCAGAACTGGTTTTTAATCATTTTAATGGTTCTAATTTGCAATTTAATTTAATATTTTAAATGATTGTATATATGCATATTGTTGTGCTTGTATTTATTTATTTAGTTCCTCAGTGGGTTTTGTCAGGGCTGGTCTTGGCGGCTATTATGAGGACCAATAGGCATAGAGATGCTGAATGTATGGATAGGACTGGGGATGCCACCAAAATGAACAGGAGTTCAGTTGGCCTGATCTTGTGCAGCTAGTAACAACTTGGTCAGTAGAGCATTGGAGCTTTCCATAGCATGCAGAGTTGTTGCTTTCTAATGTTGATAGAAACCATAGTGTCTAAGGATGGCCCAGCAGTTGGCAGTGTGGTGATATCCAAAGAATGAGTTAGGCGGACAACCCCAAAGCAAGCCAAAGGATCATTCAAGAGATGCATATTTGTTGGTTTCTGGACCCAGCTCATGTTTTGGCTCCGAGCTTTTATAAAGGCAATCTGGGATGTATCCCAAAGAGTACTTTCCCCAAGTGTTCCCACTCTATGCCAGGAAACGTACTTTGACTCTTCCCCCATGTGATTTCTTCTCTCATCTGCCCCACAATCCCATTTTTCTTTCACGCTGGGTAACCTCAGAATTCTTTTCTGGCCCCGTCATCCTTTTCTCTAATTTCAAATGGCAATTTATCTGTCTGAAGATTAATCCAGTCCTGATATCATTTTTTTCTGGGATCATTCCTTTCTATAGTTTGATGCAGATTTTGGATGGTTATTCAGCTGTCAGCTGTTGTAGGAAAGCCTTATCACAGAGTGTTCACATGTTAATCAACTTTTGACATACCTTCAAGAAAGATGTGAGATAAGCTAATTATCCAGAGTCCTGATATGGTATTTTAATGTTAGTCCATGTATATTAGAGTTGCCAACCCTAATGTATATTGTTTATGTACTATCATCTGCAATACACATTTATATTATCCTTAGTCCTTATATCTTTTTTTTTTTTTTGGTTTATTGATTCTGTACTTTCTGTTTAAAACAGTCAAAGGGCCTTTTTTGCATCCCCCCACGAACCCACCCAAAGAGGTATGGTATACTGAACAGCAAATAGTTACTGGCCCTCAAATGATCATTTCAGCAATCATAGTTTGCTTTTCTGCAGCTTCAACCTGCTGCTTCATTTTGCATCATCACAAAAGATACTTAAAAACAGTTAGCTACACCGCTGAGAGTGACAAAACAGTGACTTAAAGCAGTGTATTTTACCAGCCTTCAGATCTTCTGCATTCCACCTTAAAAAATGCACAGCCTGCCTTGGCCACCGAGTCTCTCCTCTCTCTCTCTCTCTCTCTCTCTCTCTCTCCCCCTCCCTTTCTCCCCCGGCACCACAGTCAAGAGTCATTCACGCTTTCACCAAGACCGGCTCCATGCCTGCTCTGCTGCAGCCAGACTAGGGACAAGATTATCTATCACCCAGTTTGAGTTGAGGATTAGTGATTCTTGGAATGTGTCACGGGGTTCAACACAGCCCTGTGGAAGTGATAGCAAGCAAGGAGCCCTCCCCCTCCCCTCCGCATATCCCGTTTTTTGTGATGCTGCTGTACCGATGGGAGAAGCAGCTTTGAGGGTGGCTGGCCATCCCTGATGATTTTTGAGTGCCTCATGAGACATGGGTCATATTTCACCGATGCCGCATTGACAGCTGGGCAAGGGAGCTGCTGGTTCCTGCCTGTGAGGGAGATGGCCGAAGCGAGTCCCCCAAAAGGCAAGATGAAATGGCGAAGGGATGCGGTAAGAGTTCCGCCTGCAGTCGTTTCCTTTTTTTTCTCCCCACAGCTGATTCTCAGTTCAAATGCAGCCCTGATGTATCTGCAGCAGTCTGGGCAGTGCAGCATTCTAGGACAGACTGCTGAATGCCGCTATTTAGGAATGTGTGTGAGAGTGACTGCTGCTTGCTTTTCCTCAGGCAGGTTTCTTGCATTTACTGTAATCATCACAAACGCTTGTCAGGGTGAATGTCCCCAGGCTCTCTTCAGAGCAGCACCTTGGGGAAATTTTCCGTGGATGACTTCTGAATGCCTTGGATGTATCACTTTGATGCTGGTCATTTGTCCTTGAAGGTTGAAAGAGAGGAAATGGAGCAGAAATGCTTCATTCTTTTGGAGGGGCCTTCTCTTATGCAAGGAAATCAGGCCCCAGGTTAATCAAGCTACAAGCTGCTAAAAGAACGTTCCCTACATGGTCTCCAGTCATTCCGGTCTTCCAGAGTTGCTCCTTAAAGTTCTGGTTCCTGTCCCTTAATAGTTGCCACAATCCCTCTTTTGTTTCTGTTCTGCCCTTTTGGAGATGCCTTTGGGACCTCACCCTTTTGAAGGAAACTTTGGAAACTCACTCAGATGACTCCAGTGCACATCCATGTGCATGTGGGAAGCACAGATCCTTCCATCACGCCCCCCCCCCCCAACTGCCTAGCAGAAATAACATATTCCTGAGCAGTAATAACATATTCCTGAGTCTTTGAGCAGTTGTTTATAGCAAGCAACTTTCTTGTGTAGGATCCTCCACTTTATTGCAAAAATTATTGATTCTTTAAAAAATTGCTTCGGCTAGTTTACTAACGCCCTCTACTTTAGGAACCAATATAAGGCAGGCTGTTGCAGAAAAGTATTGCTTGGTGGCAGTGGGTAGAGAATTCCCTTTCGGAAAGTAGTGTGTAGGAGTTTCTGGTGGTTATCTTTGGTGTGAACTGAAGGATATTGCTGATGCACTCCAGTGCCTGCATTTTCAATGGAAAAGCGTTAGAGGGAAGAAATGGAATGCATGGTTGGTCTGTTGGTCTCTGGCTTGACTCCTTTGCTGCCAAAGGTCACTTCCACATTAGTTTGGGATGTGAGCTTTCCCTTAACCTAAGGCAACCGCTACTTTCAAGGATGTGTCCAAAGTATATAGGTTTCCCATGGTATTTGTCCTGTTGTTCTTTGAAAATAAAGTGACTAGTTCTGTCTTCTGCTTGGTTAAGAGCATTTGAAGATCCCTGCTGAATCACACCTGCTCGCACAATGGCCAAGGTTAAGTGTTTATCCTGGAGGGCCAACTAACTGGCCATTTCTTTTGGGTTTCAGAGGCTTCCTGTCTTCAAAAATGGAGGAAGTGTTTAGTCACTGTGGATTTTAAAACCATTTTTAGTAGTGAATTCCACAGTTTACTTCCCCATTGAGTAAAGTTATATTTCCCCTTGACAGACCTGAATCTGTCCATCAACTTTGCTGGATGGTCCCTGAGTGAGGGAGAAGTCCCCTCCAACCAGCTTCTTCAACCGATGAACAATTTTATAAAACTCCGTTGTGTCCCCAGTCAACATTTCCTAAACTTCTGCTGGAACTTCTGTATACACAGGCAGTATACCCTTGAGTACCAGATTTTGGTATTCTGGTTGTTATTGTGAGAAAGATGCTGGACCACTGGTTTGATCTGGCAGGCCATTAGTTATGCTTTGAGCCACAACACATCTACAAAATAATATGTTTAGATAGACACATTGAGGGTGATGGTTGATATTTTCTCATTGTAGCCTTGTCTGTACTGAAATCGACCTTTGAGAATATTGCTCCTGGTTTCATTGTTGTTTAAAGGTAAAGGTATCCCCCGTGCAAGCACCGAGTCATGTCTGACCCTTGGGGTGACGCCCTCTAGCGTTTTCATGGCAGACTCAATACGGGGTGGTTTGCCAGTGCCTTCCCCAGTCATTACCGTTTACTCCCCAGCAAGCTGGGTACTCATTTTACCGACCTCGGAAGGATGGAAGGCTGAGTCAACCTTGAGCCGGCTGCTGGGATCGAACTCCCAGCCTCATGGGCAAAGCTTTCAGACGGCTGCCTTACCACTCTGCGCCACAAGAGGCTCATTGTTGTTTAAAAACTATTTATTCAGAAAAAAAGAATACAGACTATAGAAAAAAAAACACTATATATTTCATTTACAGAACTCTTCCTGAAATTACGGTGGCCTCCTCTGAAGATCTGTGGCTTATTCTTGTATATATTCTGAAAATAATCATTTTGGGGCACAGGGGCCATGCATGACTTTAAATTCAATTTTAAGAGCTTGCCTTTGTTATCAGAAAAAGCTTAGGGAAATGGTTTTGGAAGGAGGGTGTAGATTTGTCCATGTTGTGTGCCTGCAACATTTTGTTGCCATTTATACTTTAAATGCGTACTATATATTATATGCATTGTGCTGATTTATTGATGTTCAAAAAATGTGAAACTATGCATATTGGGATATGTTAGTACAAGAAAAGTTGGGTGCAAAAAACTAAAAAATGAAGCCTCAATTTGTACTTGGGGTTGCAAAATGAAAAAGAGGAATTTCACCTGAGAAAAGCCAGGATAAGAAATTCAAAGTCATCCTTAGTTCTAAATCCATGATTTCCAGGTTTCTGATGTGGGGGCGGGGTGAGAAGAGGCAGATTTCACTGTGTCTGGATTGGTTCTTTGAATCAATGGATGCCCACACGGCGGAGGGGAAGTGACATTCTCATTTCAACTCTCCTGTGCTGTAATTAAATGAAGGATTTTGTCCTACTGCCTAACATATCATAGGAACATACTATTCCAATCTTTTGAACTTTTGCTGTTGGGCCCTGGCAGAATTCCCATTGGCTTCAAATGAGCCAGGATTTGGCAATCAGTTTATGTTAATGCATTATTTTTAGCATGCCTTAAAAATAGCTGTGGGGAATATTTGTGTGGCACGTCTTTTCCAGTGAAGATGCACCTGTATGCAATAGAGTGATGCACATCATTTGCTAATACAGAGGAAGAATTGATGGCCATTTTTTGAACATCAATAAATCAGCACAATACATATCATATATACATATATAGTATATAATTGCCATACCTTAGCAATTATAGCTTTACAAGCAGCAGGTTTATGGATCCCTTCTGCGGTTTTATTTTAATAGAAAGGGAATGTTCACAGGAGTTGCAGGGTTCTGAATAACTAAGTTGTTAATAGGATGGCTGTGCTGTTGTAATGATTGCCCAACCAGCACCTAGGATCTGGAGGTTGACATAAACCATTCATTAATTGAGGGGCTGTATGGGCTCCATAACACCTGGCCCCTCTGAAGCCTCCAGCAGGAGCTGCAGAGACACAACTGACCAGGTGGCAAGCCATATAGAATTTGTTGTTGTTGTTAGGTGCAAAGTTGTGTCCGACCCATCGCGACCCCATGGACAATGATCCTTCAGGTCTTCCTGTTCTGTACCATTCCTCGAAGTCCATTTAAGTTTGCCAAGTCAGATTTTATTGCATGTAGCCATAGGCCATTATAATACAAAAGGAAAATATAAAAAGATTTAAAACATTTCAAATCAGTAATAAAAAGAATGTGCAATCTCAGACAACAATCACTTATGTCCTACATATGTCTACCTGTCCTAAAGCTCCTCTCTGCAGCACCACTCTGGCCCTTATTTTCTTTGCTGCAAGGGCAAATAATGACATTTTGTTAGAAACAAATGAATTAGTATCTGCTAACAAAAACACAAGTTTTTCCGGGTCGGATTTATCATTTAGCCCATCTAGTAGGCCAGCTAGAAATTTGGCCCTAGGATAAGTATACAATGGGCAAGTGAGAATGTAATGCGGGAGATCCTCCAGGACTAAAGCTCCACAAATCCAGAAGCATTGATCTTTTGGTGTTTTATGGTATCACCCACTCAGTACAGCTGTTGGCATTGTTTGAAATCGCATGGAGGTAAAAGCGATTTAGTTTGCACCGACTGCTTCAGTGACCCCATCCAGCCACCTCATTCTCCGTCATCGCAAGCCAAAGTCAGTGGAAGGTGCTTAGTAAAATGCGCCCGGATGCTGTCTGACAACAGTAGTCCCTTGACGTTGGTAAAGGCAGCCTGGTGCTGCTTAGTCCATGACTACAGGGTTCACTTATTCAGAAAATGATGCAGGGGTTCTGCCACGGAGTCCGTGTTGGGCAGGAATATGTGGTAGAAGTTGAGAAGCCCTAGGATGGCCTGCAGCTCTGCTCTGGATCCTGGTGCTGGTGCATGCTGGATTGCCTAGTTCTTGGACAGTGACTGGTGGATTCCGTTGGCATCAATGATCACCAATAATAAGTCTATGGGTTTGGCAAGACACAGTTTCTTCAAATGCAACAGCTCCTCATTCAATCAACTCCAAACACCAAACATTGAGTGTAGGAACAACACAGGCTTATATACAGCTTGGCTAGCCTGACAGAGAACCTTGGCTAGCCTGACAGAGAAACCGTTCATTGGTCCATATACAGTCCTTCATTTGCGTATTGTCCAGGGTTAGCATTCTTGAGTCCACATACATAGCAGTTACTATTGTTATTCAAAAGGAAGATGAACTTGAGTGTAAAACAAACCCTATAAATATGTTACACATACAAAAAAATTGTTGAGACACAGCTGAGACATGAATATAATTTTAACAAATGTATATAGTAACTATTTTAATTATGTAACACATATTTTTTTAAAAAAATTTGTTCTCACCCACCCTGAGCCGAATGAGAAGGGCAGGTTATAAAAATAAAATTATGGTGATTATAAGATGATAAGAGGAAATATTGGTGGAGGGGGGAATGAAATATGGCCCACACATACTTGAAGGTCCCCACTTGTAATTTTATAATCCTCTACCATGCCTTTGTCCTTATTTATGTCTTCTCTGAACTGAAAATCCACAGTCTTTAGCTTTTCCCTGTAGAAAAAGGGCTCCAACCATGTGATCATTTTAGTAGCCATATTCTGCACCTTTTCTTGTTCCAGGATCAGAGCCTGTGATTTGATGTAGGCACTTGGAGAGTCTCTTTGCCCCTTAAAGCTGAGATGCACCAGAAATACTACAAACCTGTGACAGTATTTGTAGACAGTCATGCACCACCCAAGTGGTCCAATTCCCATTTCCATGAGTTTGAACCCTTGTCTCTGAGGTCTGAAATTTGAAAATTGATGTTTTCTTCACTGTGATGGAGAGCTCTCTCTTTGTTCCCCTTGCTGTATGCATTTTTTTGTGGAGTGATTTGATACTGATTTCCTCCCTGGGGTTTTTCCTGTAGGCCTCTTTTCCAGGAAATTTGCACCTTGTGATGGTTCTACGTCCCACCGGATTTTTTCAGCGCACGTTTACTGACATCGGGTTCCGGTTTAGTCAAGAGGACTTCCTGCTCAAATTGCCGGTATGAGTACTAACTACACAACTGAGAAATTGATGCGAACCTGTTCAGTATCAAGTTAGATCACTGGTACATCCAGCTTAGTCTTGTCTACTCTGGTAGCATCTCTCCAGGGGCTCAGAGAGAACAAATTATTTCCTAATATCTGCTGTCTGAGATCTGGAACTGAGATCTGGAAACTGAAGACTGAACCTGGGACCTTTTGCATGCAAAGCTGGAGCCCTGCTACCAAACCACAGCTAATTCCCTTCTTCAGATGAAGTTCTATGGTTTCATTCCAATGTATGTTGCAGAACGGTTTATTCTTGGGCAACTACAATATAGGGTTTAATGAATCTAAATGCAAATGATAACCTTGTGTACGCAATGTTTATACCCACCCCAAACCCCCAGTAAGTCATTTGTGAGCATTATCCTGTGGAAATTATTAGAAGTCTTAAATGTGATGATGGTGTTTACATAATTATGGCTGCCAGGTCTGTTAGAACAGGGATTCCCAACCAGGGCTCCGTGACAGCTCCCCAGGGGCTCCCCAGCTTTCTCCTATATCCTGCCTTAATGGACCCAGCCACACTTCCGACCTGGTTCTGTGGCTCCTTGAAGCCTGAAAAATATTTCAGGGGCAAAATGGTCAAAATGTTGAAAAAGGCTGTTTTAGAGCCTATCATTGGAGGGCAATACTGTGGATGAGAGATCCAAGGGGATGATCCCTTCCTAACCTCATGATAGTTTAAGATCTTTGGCCATCTCAGCTCCACTTGTCCACCATCCACCTGCAGCGTTGCTACTCCTGCCAACACTGGAAGAGATTATTTTTTTACTGTCCCAACCCTCTTTACAAGCAGCCCTGTAGGACTCTCTGAACTTCTGCATGATTGCTTCCTTTTGAGGGAGAGTTCAGTCACTGTTTTGGCTACCCTGAAGACAGGCAACCAAATGTGATGGCTGAATTCTCTCGCTTAGAAGGAATTTTGTGAGAATGTAGGCAGATGGTAAGTGCTGCTTTCTGTGCTATTTGTAAGAAAGTCTGAGGAAAAAAGAGGAAAGGAGAATAATCTTCTCTGATTCCTGAGCTGCAGAGGCAAGTGACACATGGGAGGTGGCGGAAAGTCAGGGGTTGCTTCTCCCCTCTGCTGTCTGAAGTAGGCATGTGTACCCCCCAAAAATGTGAATGGTTTTGGGTGTGGAAGAACCTGATTCAGACCGTTAAAGGTCCATCTGAATCTGCTGATTCAGATCCAGCGATTTGGCCACTAAAGTCAATGGCACCATTGGCTTTAATGGGAATTTTCAGGCTTCTACCATCTCTGGCCTTGGGGGGGGGGGGTTGAGTTACAGCAAACTTTCATGGTAGCTTCAGGAACCTATTATCTGACTCCCACCCATGTTTCAAAAAGATTGTACCATGGGGTCCAATTCTAGGGGCTCCCAAAGAGCATGCTTCATCCTACCTGCATAACATCCAAATAGGAGAAAAATAGACTCTCTTCTGATATTGAATTCTCACCGTAGGACATTAAGGACCATTGTTTCCAATGGTGGGAATTTATAATCAGAACAGTCTATTTTTTCTCCTCATTGGATATAATGGAGGTAAGATGGGGAGCCCCTAGAATTGGACCCCCTGGACCAAACGTCTTGAAACTTGGGGGGGGGGGGGAGATCAGAAAAGAGGCTCCTGAAGCTACTCTGAAAGCTTGGAGCTTCTAACTCATAGCCCCACATCCCTCACAGGTTGTCTATTGTGGTGAGATGAAGGGAAAAGGTGTTTGTAAACCGCTTTGAGAATCCTTTGGGTAGCAAACAGCACGATACAATAATCCAGCTCTTATTCTTCTAAGGAGTAACCATGAAAGAAGCATTTGGGCACATAACATTTTATCAACAGTAAAAAAAATGGAGACAGAAGGAGCAGGGGAGACACTTGTATACTGTGACTACCCCACATGGATTAGGGCAGGGGGACATTTCGGTGTCTGTGGCCTAATTCACACAAGAAGGGAAATAATGCAGAACTGGGATGAATTGGTTGCCATGCAATGTTCCCCTAAGAAGAGTTGCCAGTCTGATTTTCCCTTCACATATCTGAAGACACGGCGCTGGAAAACTCATCTGTAGCCACTATGCCACAATTCCCAAAGGTCAGTCCTCTCCCATACTCAACGAACATTCCGCACCACAGGTTCTTGACACCCATATCTCCACACCCATGCCCTCACTTGTCACCATGCCACCACAACCTCCCACACAACACACACATTCAACCCCATGCCCTTACAGACTGGACAACTCCTCCCCTTCCTCTTCCCACCGCCAAGCTCTAGCGCCCGTTGTACTCCTGGTTACAATGGGCTTTGCCCCTAGTGCTTTATAATTAGTTTTAGATAAGAGTGCATTATTCAATAATATTGACCACTGAGGGAGACCCAGTGGGGTCGAAATGCGTTTAATCTATTTGTGTGCAGTTAGATCTGTATAGTTTTTAATATGGTTTTTACTTTGTTTTTAACCTAATATTGGTGCACTTTAATAAATAATTGTTTAAATTTTATATTGCTTTATAGCTCAACTTTTGAGTTCCTGGCTTTGTTAAGGTCCTTTTTGGTTTTGTATTCCTTCCAGATACGTCGAAATCACAATTCAGATGATTCGTACGGCTGTGATTCGGCCATACAAATCTATGGCATTTGCCACATCTGACTGTACTCGGTCAAAGCAGCCCTGATTTGGACATTTTTCAGCCGAAAAAGTCTGAAGCGCACATGTCTAATCTGAAGCATCCACTGCAGGTTGCTTTGCTGCAGAGGTAGCAAATAATTGTCCTGTAAACTTCATAACCCCCCATAATTGTCACCCATAATTGTCCTGTAAACTTCATAACCCCCCATAATTGTTCTGTAAACTTCAGAGGATGCCTGTGACAAGCAAGCATCATGTCTGCATAATTCTCCCATGTAACTACATCTCTCTGTCCTAGATTCTACTTCTTACTCATGTTGGTGACAGAACTCTGAACTTTCTATTCTATAGATAGGATTATGTAACTGGCCTCCACCCTGAAATGGAACAAGATAAATACCTTACATTTAGGAAAGGGGTCTGTGTGATTTTAAGGTTGTCTAGTCAGCTGCTGATGCTCCACCAAGTGAGACTCCACCTGAGAGCTGGGCCTTCTTGTTCTGGAGCCAAAGGTATAGGTACTTGGGAGGAATTAACTGGTTTCTGCAGAACTAATACTTAAGCTTCAGCCTTTCACTACAAAGGCAAGTGAATGCCCTGTTCCCTTACTTCTCATTAGTTTAATATGCTACCTGGAAGAACAGACCAGAATTTTGAATTTGCTATTCATTATTTCCACCAGGTTGTGATGCTGAGCTCGGTCAGTGACTTATTGACATACATCGATGAAAAACAGCTGACACCTGAGTTTGGGGGCACCCTGGAGTACTGCCATAGTGAATGGGTCATCTTCAGAACTGTATGTCCCTATTTATTTATTTGTTTGTTTGTTTATTTATTTATTTATTTATTTTTAATTTGGATTTTTATAACGACCATTCTTTGCAGCTCTGCTCATATTTATGTGACTTGTTCAGGGTACAGAGAGTGGGAGGAATGTGGTCCAACAGTGGTGTCTTGGTTAGAATGAAGGGTGGTACCAGGTGCTGCTGTTCCTGGATTGCACCCAAAGGACTGCTGGCAGAGCCATGCTGAAATGATTTTTTTTTCTCTTTCCTTATAGCACTCGCTGAAATACTGTTCCTGGGGGTCTGGAAGGGCATAGGGTGTGAGGGTCTGTGGTGGGAAGAGGGAATGAGTGGAAATTACCTGAACAAGTTGAAGAACTCTCAGTCTGGCAGAAGAGATAGTTGGATCTAGTCTTTTTAAAATATCTGTGTTCTGCTGAAGAAGACATCTATCTGTGCAGATGATCTTCGTGGGCAAACAGAAGTAGGCCAGTGGAAGTCTAACAAAATCTTAGTGCCCGAGCAACTTGCTACACAAACTGTAGACCCATCACAGAATTGCCAGCTTTATGGGATCTTAATGGCTCTTTGTGCATCATTTGGCCCCTGATGCATTGGTAACTACAGAATTACCATCAGACCATCTACAGTCATGGTGCTGAAGTACAAGCTACCTTACCAATACAAAGAGTTTGATGCTTAGAACCCATGACTAGAGACTAGAGACTTGGCATATTTGAGTAACATCATTAAGCTATCATCACATTGGGACAAAGCAGTAACTGGAACAGACTAATTGACTGGGATCAAAGAGAGTGCTGAGGGAAGGGCAAAATAAATATCTGGTACTGGAACATGATAGAGCGTATTCATCCAGTTTTGAGTATAGTAGACATTTTATTTGCTTTGTGTTCTCTTAGAGAATTGTAGAAAGCCCGATTGTGCAGCCCTTTTACAAATTGCCCAGTTGATGAACAACTATCATGTCTATTTCCTCAGGCCATAGAAAGTTTTGCACTAACAGTGAAGGAAATTGCCCAGATGTTACAGGCCTTTGGCATGGAGCTGGCAGAAACAGAGCTGCCAGATGACACCTATTCAATTGAACGCATCCTGGCTCTCCGCACAGAGAAATATTACCAACTAAAGGTAAGAGCCTTGACAGACCTCTTTGGTCCTCAGATGGTTCTTGCTGCGGGAGTTGAACTGCTGCCTGTGCACCTACGTGGGGTGGGGGTGGGCTCTGGAGGGGGAGAACGTACACCTGGCATGGGAGCTAGTGGTGTGGCGCAGGCAGGAGTGGTAGCCCACGGAGGAGAAGGAGGTGGCTGAGCTGTGGCTGGCAGTGGCCAAGCTGTGCTGGGCCCATGGGGAGGCGGTGCTGGAATGGGGCACGCTGCACAGCAAGCGGGTGCGCCTGGAGAGCCTGGGTGCACAGCTGCAGGAGCTGCGCCATCGCCGCCTGGAGCCCGAGGCCACCAAGCTGTGCCGCCACCTGGATCGCCTGGTGGAGGACTGCACCAAACTGGAGGTGCAGCTGGAGCAGCCAGGTGTGGGCACCTGCAGGAGGAGCGGCAACAAGTTGCTCGGTCTGCCGTGACCCTTGTGAAAGGGTTGTTTGACCCCTAAAGGGGTGTTGACCCCCCGGTTGAGAACCACTAATATATAGGATAGCCGTAAATCAGATGTGACCACAGCATATAACACACACACACTTATTCTGTAGCATTTCTGATACTGTCTTGGTTTCACCTGTGGTGGTGTTGCATAGTCCTCTCAGTGTACAAGGTGCTTTGCAGCATTTTCTAGACAGATCCCCTCCCTCAAAGCTTCCAATCTAAATTTCATTATTGGGGATCATGGAGACACAAATGAAGGCAACCAGGGATGAAAAGGAGCAGATAGCATTGCTTAGGCTTGAACACACAAAGCACCCTCCAATCATAGGTCTGTGTGGCTCATTGCTGTCTTCTGTGATTTGCAGTGGCCTTGCAGGATGTCAGGTAGAGAAAGGCCTTTTTCAGTTCCTGCTACCCAGAATCCATTGACTGGAGGTGGTGGTGGTGGGGGGGGAAGAGGTTGAATTTGAGACTTCTGATGTACAAAGCCAGTATTTTACGTCCATAATTGAAGAAAACATCAGGAACAATATGAAAAAGATATCTATATCTATGCTCCCCAAGTAAGAAGTATCTTTTATTAAAAAGTCAAGCCCATTAAGACAGAGCTGGCTATTCTGTTTGGGAGCAGTTCCACAGCGATCCAGGCTCCAAAAGTTATTTTCCAGTACCTGATAACTGTTGCCTTTTATTTAGAGATGCCAAGGATCCACCAGAGGTCTTCTGAACACAGAGCAGGCGGCATGGTCATTGAGCATACAGTCATGGCTGCAAGAGAAAGAGTAGGGAGAGGGATTTTATTTGGCTATGAAGATTGCTGTAAAACCTTGTCAGTTTGCCGTGTGAACCCAGAAGCATCATGTTGATGCTGCAGTAATTTGCTTTCATTTTCTTTTCTTTGCAGGAAGATATTACTGCAGTTACCAAAGAAGGAAAGATGCTGTTATGCAGCCTGGAGGAACCAGACATGGAAGAACAAGGGGAGGAAACAAAGCGGGAGAAATCTGGTGACTGGGAGACCGTCAATCGGTGAGAGCACTGATCCTCTTGCCTTTTCAACAGTTATTACCTCTCATTGGGGAAAGGCAGAAAGTACATAAAGGAACATGAACATTCCCCAGCCTCCCGCCCCCATTAGTCCAAACCTATTCACACCACTCAGACACTGAACTACCAACAATATTATTTTATTTTATGTTGCACTGTTTATTTTTTTACAAATAATTATAGCTTACTTTAGGAGGGCACATTTTGTTGAAAAGCACATTATGAACACCAAACAAATAATCTAAATATTAAGCCACAAATTGGGTACTGTACTTTCAGAGAACTGGGAAATATCAAGGCGTGAACAAGATATGTTTGCACTGAACTCTTATAATCCAGGGGGAGGCGGGATATAAATTAAAGAATAATAATAAAAAAATAATCCTCTGTACCAGGCTTTCTCAACCAAGTTTTTCTAAATTGATGGGAATTATTTTTTTAATCTGTTAAACATACATCAGGTGATATGACCACATATGGTCATGTTGACCCTATCCCCCCTCCCCAAATAGCCAGTGATGGGCCTGGAGGGGCTGGGGAGGGGTGGGCATGTACACAGCTCTGCTTCCCAACAATATTCTGCATGATTGCGCCACTTCTGAGGTTTCTTGAAGCCTGAAGAACATTTCAGGGGTTTCTCAATGGCAAAAAAAATCGAGAAAGGCTGCTCTATATGGATACCCCCCCCACCCCCCACCCCCAAAAACTGAGATGCTCACAAACAAATTGCCTTTACAGCTGGAATGATTGTTTTTACAATGATGCTTTAAAATTTAATATAATATTGTATGTGATTTTATTTATTGTATATGTTTTTATGAAACCATGTTGGAAGCCGCCCCGATTCAGCATGCTTGGGAGGGGCAGGGTATAAATTTAAAAATCAATAAACCACCTTGGAACAACTTGGCAGGAAAGACTTGATAAATGCATTGTTTCCCCTCTTGTTTAAAAGTTTGCTTGCACAATTGCACGAGATGGAAACCGCCTTTGATGGATTCTGGGAAAAACACCAGCTCAAGATGGAGCAATATTTACAGCTTTGGAAATTTGAACAACATTTTCAAGAGGTAGGTTGAGGTCGCTTAAGCTTTTTTTAATGACTTGAGATGCAGTTTGCTGATAAACACCACTAAACACCACTAAACTTACTTCTGGAGCACAAATGTGTAAGATAGACCTGTTGGTCAATCGTTTCCAAAACTTTTTAAATGGCAATATTTGCTGAAACCATGTCGGTGGCCTTAAACCCATTCTGCAAATAATGATTGTATTGACCTCTCCCTTTAGCTCAGTAAAGCCATTGGATTTTTAACGGATCAGCAAGCCGAACTGCCTGATTCTGGAGATAACATCTCTCAAGTCCAACAGAGGCTGAGTGATGTGGATAATTTAGACAAAACAGCTCAGGTGAGGAGGATGTCTTTCAAACTATGGTGGTAAGTGTCTTGCTATATAGCAAATGCATAGCATTCAATTAGCCAAGCAAAGTGTCCCATCATCTTTTATAAACCCTCCTTATATAGGAATATGGCGGATATACAGATGCTGTTTTTCATTTTCTTCACAAACCACAGCATCCACATGATGCAACCCATGATAAAGAGCTGTCATCCACAAAGATCGATGCTTGGAATGCTAATGAATTTCCCCACCCGTCCATTGTTACCTGAAACCCTTTCAGTTCCTCTTATTCCTTGTGTGAATTCATAGAATAGAATCATAGAATCATAGAATCAGAGTTGGAAGGGGCCATACAGGCCATCTAGTCCAACCCCCTGCTCAACGCAGGATCAGCCCAAAGCTGAATTGAACCTCCAAGTCTGTCTTTTCCTCTTGTTTTCATTTTCTGCACCCTTTATAAACGTATGCCATCTTTGCATCAGCCAATGCACAATTGCCATATGAATCATGTTAAAACAGCTAAAGAGAACCAAATAAATAGGCATCACCTGGCAATGAAATAAAAAAGCCTCAGAACAAAACTAAGAAAACAATGACAAACAAGTCACTTGATGTGGCGATAAATTAATCAGTCTTCAAGACACCACAAGATTCCTGATTGTTTGTTTGTTTTTTTACTATGTCATATTTAATGTGACGGTTCTGGCATTTCAGTCTGGCATTTATTGTGTTTTCATATGTTTGTTTCATTTTCGCTTTTTATATAAAAGGATTTGACAGGAAAGGCGCAAGTGGTGATCCTCCATGGGCACCAGCTGGCAGCTAACCACCACTATGCCCTCAACTTGATCTGCCAGCAATGCAATGAACTCCGCTACCATTCGGACATCTTACTGGAGGAGCTAAAAAGGAAGCGCGGCAGGCTGCAGCAAACCTTGGACCTCCTCACTTCCCTGCAGCAGGTAATGCCCCCAAACCAGGACTGTATGTGGTGGTGGATGCAGGGGCTTCAGATTCTGGCTTCATGTAATGATGGCCAGGGGCACAGGGGTACCTCCTTCTGGAAACGCTGACTTGGAGTCTCCAGTGCTGGAGCCAAGGCAAGTCTGATCCCATCAGATCTTGGCAGCTACGCAGGGTCGGCCCTGGCTAGTACTTGGAAGGGCAACCTTCAGAGAATACCAGGGCCATGACATGGAGGCAGACAATGGCAAACCACCTCAAAATGTCTCTTGCCTGGCTGCCAGACAATCTTAGTGTCTCCTGGCTATCTTGCACACATGCCATAGGACAGACAGACAGATTAAAAAAATACCCTTCTGAAGGAAAGAAAAACAAGTGCTGAACAGGGCATGACACTGGCCTTCCTGAGCATTACTGTGTTCTTTCATTTACAGGAACAACACCTGATAGAAATTACCAGCCTGTGTGGCTGCCAAGTTGTGCCTGACCCATGCATGGGCCATGCCTATTGAAATTTCAGGAACTGGAGAGATAGCTAAATAAGATTTCTAGTGAACGCGTGATAAGCAACATAGAAGTAAATAATGCGACAGAAAGGTGTAACATTTGGATGACTTTAGCCCAAAATTTAAGGTATCCTAGCACTGAAAATGCATAGCCCAGGTTCTAGCTTGCTCCACCCCTCTGTGAACTTTGGTGGTGTTTCAAATCTCTAGTCTATCCAGGCTTGCCTGATAGTGGGTTTCTTTGCTTACACCATGTCTCTCTCAGACACTGTAGTCTTAATTGTAGATTCCATGAAGGGCCAACAGTTTGGAGATCCAAATGCTATCAAGAAAATTCCTTTTTTGGCAGGAGGAAGCAACTGTTCTGAACCATGCTAGTGTTAGAGGGGGATATATGGTGCAAATAATTCCACACTGTGTTCCCCTTACAGATGGTCTTCGTTTGCACTTAGAGTAAAAGACAATGCAAGAGCAACAGAGAACACTTAATTATGAGCATTGCTGAGGAAGAAGTATTTTGACCCTCACAGTTACCTCCCTTGTCACTAGTAACAACCTGTGGGAACCACAGTGCAGTCCACAGGCAAGGCTGCCAATTGGATACATCTTGGGCTAGTTGATGACTCAGCTTGTTCTTGTCTCCACCTATTTTATTTTTTCCTCAGGCTTTGGAGTGTTGTGATGAGGGTGCATACCTTCTAGCCAACCAACCAATGGATAAATGCCAGTCTCGGGAAGGTGCCCAGAAGGCTCTCCAAGACATAGAGAAATTCCTTGAGAGCTGTGCACCACACATAAACACTGACCCTCAGGCCCTGTTCTCTGACTATGAGCTCATTTTAACCCCTGAACTAAAGGTAAGCCCTTAGAAGCAGTTGGATTTACCATCTAGCTACCATAGTCTGAGGGGCTGCAGTGTTGTCTGTTAGGAGCTGACTGAACATCCTAAAGAACCTAGAATTGTTAGTCCCAATGGGAGGCCTTGTATTTATACATAGCTGGAGCAGTTTCTCACTCTGCACGAATATAATCCTGGGCCTATTTGTGAATATTTGGTTGGTGACCAGGGCCAAGTGTTTGATACGAGGGATCTCTGGAAGGATGAAGTTGTGATTTGGGAAATGAAAGATGAACATAATCAGAAGTAAATGTACCACTTTAAAATGTGCTCTAAAGAGGTGCGCCCTGGCCTTGACCAGAGTAGAATGAGTTGCTGACAGAAATGTGTGCCCTTATGGAGCTCTCAAAGTTCAGAAGGGCTTACAAAACAACAATCTGGTTGAGACCTGAGCTGCACCTTAACTATCTATCTGGGGCACCCAACGTATCCCCCATTGTGGGGGTTCTTTTGGAGTCCCCCCCCTTGAGCCGTTTTGAGCTTGTTTTAGAGCTAGGCTCTTATGAAATATGTTCTAAAGCTCGTTGGATTGTTTCATCTAGAACTGAGTTCAGTAGGATGTAAGACGCTGGTTTCAATCAAAGTTTAGTATTTTATTTATTGTATTTGTAATTTGTATTTTTACTGTTGTGCACCACCCTGGGACCATTTTTGGAGAGCGTTGTTTAGAAATCAATCAGATTTCCATTTTTTTAAAAAAGTGGACAGTCTCCTCTGACTGCTAGCTGACTCAGTAGTCCAATACAAGTGGTGAAGTCAAGTTCTCAATGAAGGTGAGGAGTATGCATAGCTTTTTTAAAAGTCTTGCTTCCGTCTTTATACAAAGATTGACTCATGATACGACACAACACAACCAATCCACAAATTTGTGACTTTTTCTAACTAATTGCTGCTTCTATTTTGGAGGGAACTGATTTTCATGAGACGAAGTCATAAGTCACAATAGAAAAAGAGCTGTTTTTTGTACCCCATTTTTTGCTGTCTCAAAACAGCTTACGTTTGCATTCCCTTCTGCTCCCCACAACAGATGCCCTGTGGGGTAGGTGAGGCTGAGAGAGATCCATGCAAAACGGTGACTGGCTCAAGGTCACACAGCTGGCTGCATGTGTAGGAGGATTGGGAAACCAAACCTGCTTCTCTAGATTACAGGCTGCCATTCTTAACAATTCCACCATGCTGGCATAAGATTGGGGATCTGTTGCCAACAGCTGCCTTGAGGCACTAACCTTTCTAGCAGGCCTGAGCTAGCAACCCAAGGCCTGTCAAACAAGGCTTCAGTCTGTGCGCTGCCAGCAGTGTCTGGCCCAAAGGAAGAAACTTCAGTGAGTCCAGCCAATAAAGGTAAAGGTATCCCCTGTGCAAGCACCGAGTCATGTCTGACCCTTGGGGTGACTCATTTTACCGACCTCGGAAGGATGGCTGAGTCAACCTTGAGCCGGCTGCTGGGATCGAACTCCCAGCCTCATGGACAGACAGCTTCAGCTAGCATCTTTGCTGCCTTACCACTGCGCCACAAGAGGCTCTTTCCAGCCAATAAGCTATCTTTAAACAACTAGGCCAGATGACTTGCCATTTTCCCAGTTATAGCTTCTGAATCGGACTTGGTTACTGTTCAGAGCAACTCATGTTTACTGAATATTTGCCTGGTTCCCCTCTGCCTTTCCCTCAATCCATTCACAGCCTGACAGGGTGTGGGTTTGAGAGGAAATGGACACAAGCATTGGCCAAAGTAAAAACAGAATGTCAGTCCTGACTCTAATGGTTATCTCCTTTATGAAATTCATAGGCACGGATACAGACAGTCCAGATCAAGCTTGAGAACGTCCGGAGCATGTTTGAAAACAGGCAAGCTTGCTTCAGAAAGCTGGCCGACAAGCAGGTTCGTCCCGTGCAGCTGGTAGCTCCTCGACCAGAAAACCCACTTCGATCAAAATCTCCTTTGTTCTCCCCCAAACACGGTAACACGCTTTTAAGTTAAGGTATCCAGACGCATTCACAAGAGAGGCTTGAACAAGTGTGAATAAGGGTGGGAATCTTAAATGGTTCCTTTGAGGGTTGTGCTTTTTTTTTTGTAGTGAGGTTGAGGAAGCTAGCTGTCGAAGGCACCTATTGGCTAGTACCAATCATGTTGGCTACTCAGCTTTCCTCTGAGATGCCCAGAGGAATTTTCCAGTTGTGTTTTAAAGCAGGGGTAGTCAACCTGTGGTCCTCCAGATGTTCATGGACTACAATTCCCATGAGCCCCTGCCAGCGTTTGCTGGCAGGGGCTCATGGGAATTGTAGTCCATGAACATCTGGAGGACCACAGGTTGACTACCCCTGCTTTAAAGTACACTACCACTTCTCTGAAGCTACCAGATCTTAAATATTCTTAGGCTTCTTGTAGTCCTCTTGGTGTGACCTTGTTGTGATTGGCGTTATTCATTTGCATTGCACCTTCAGTATGCCACTGTTTTAAATTGGTGTGTGGTAAATGGCTCTGATTTTTTCAGATGCTTATGAAGACTTTGGATATATTTTTCTGGAATAAATCTCTGCAACTTGGCAGACACCGACTGGTATGCAGCCTCTGCTTGTTGTGTTTTGGCTTGTCGGGACTTTTGATGTGCACGTGCACACACCTTTTTTGCAGTCCCAAGCAGGAAATGAAAACGGTGTTTGGTGTGTCTCCTTCTTCCATTGATGAGACGAGTTTTGCTTGGCAAGTCACAAATTGTGTAGGCCTGCTCTGAGGCCATGTTCTTTTTTGCATGTTTACAATGCGTACATATCAGTTGTTATGCCATTTAGTCAACCTGTGGCATTTGCTGGCAGGGGCTCCTGGGAATTGTAGTCCATGAACATCTGGAGGACCACAGGTTGACTACCCCTGGTTTAAACTATTTGGAACTACTTGCAGTTTTGAGCTAAGTGGCAGCTACAGGATGGGATGCAGTAAGAGGAACCAGGATAACCCTATTTATGACACTTGGCTCCGATACACAAGAATGTCATTGACATTTGTGTAACAATCACTGCAGCCTTCAAAGCTGCTGAAACACTTTGCAAGCCAAATCTATGTATTCTCAGGGTAGCTTTTTTAATCTGGGGAGGGGGGTGAATGCTGCCAACTGTTTGAAACAGTGGATTGAGGCCAAGACTTGACCAAGTCTCTGACTGAGGGGAAGGATTTGAACTTGGATCCATGAGCAAAACCTCACTTTAAACTACTGTTGTCAGGAGGTTTGTTCTGCATGAACCTCCCCAGTGATTCTGTTTTTATGTTTCCCTTTCTGGAAAATCATTTCTGTTTGGTATGACTGGCACCACTTAAGCCTTCCGGGAATAGTAATTTATAATCATTTTATTTTGCAACAGAACAGTTTGAAGACGGGGTACCTTCTCTTCATATCTGTTTGCATTCCTCTGCATCAATTTTTCTCCCTACATCTTTTGCCCATTACTTCGTTAAAGGTGCTTCTTCTATATAATTGATATTCAATTTTTTTTCAAATAAAATAAAATTACTTTTAAAAATTGTGCCTCGGAGAATCCCTGCATGTAGCCAAGTTGGTCCATTAGGAGGGGAAACAGTAGTTACAGTAGTTACTGCATTACTTTTTATAAGATGCAATTGAAACATTGGAGCCTAATTTAAATATATATATATATATATATATTTATTTAAATATATATATATATAGGGGTACTACTGGATTACATGCCCCGGCTCCTTTGACTTGACAACCCAGTTTTGTTTTGGCTTCTGCCTTCCATGAAGCAAACCCAATAACTCTTTATTTTCCCACTGTTCTCGGTTTCTTCATACTAAATTTATATATCCATGCAGTTACATGTCAGTGACATCTAAATAACATTAAAAGAGTGTAACAAAAATAGACAGGGCTAAAAGATCACAATATGGCACATGAGAACAAAAAGATGTAAAAGGACACATCCATGCATCCCTAAACATAGTAGACAGTTGGCAGTTTCTGTGCCACAGTCAGGTATTTTTCCTGCAAGGCTGGCTAACTAGATGATATACTGACTTATGGTTAGTGGGGGACAGGTGGGAGGATGATGGTGCACTTTAACCTCCCCATTTTGCCTGCCTTACCAGTGAACATACTGATGATGGTGCAATATCCAAATTGGACCATTTCTGTCCCCCAGAGTTTCCAAATGAGGAACGGATTCCAAATCCAAGCACCTGGTATCAACTTCTGCCAAATTTTGGCATTGTCTAAAATAGTGGTTCTCAACCTTCCTCATGCCGTGACCCTTTTAATACCTTTAATACCCTTTAATACAGTTCCTCATGTTGTGGTGACCCCCAACCATAAAATTATGGGAACACTCCGCTATCGGAAAGCGAGTGCAGAGATCCTGGTGTCAGGTGCTCACCTGGAAAGTTTGTACTGGAAATCCCCTTTCTTGCATGAAGAAGAAGATGAGGAACTAAGGGCCACTTACATATTACAAAATACAGAAAAGATGTCCGTGCTGGAAAGCTAAGGTGGAAGGGAAAGCCCCCTCCCCTCCCCCCGGTGGCTTCCCAGCCCAATGGGAATGGAAGCCCCCATCCCCAGGACACTTACACGTGTCCTGGTGAGTGTCCAGGGGCAAACTGCTGGCAATGCCGGCAGCGAGCCCCTGGTGGAAAGGCAGGTCTGCCAGGACTGTAGGCCCACTGATTGGGCCAAAGTCCTGAGTGGGCATGGCCTTTCCGAGGATGGGCTGTGCCCACTCTCCACCCACTAAGCCCTTAGGCTGTTATTTTAACAGTGAAGTGCTGTTAAAGGATTAACTTGTAATTTTACCATATATGCTTTTATTTTAAATGTTGGAAGCTAACCCAAGCTGGCATGCTGGGAAGGGTGGGTATAAATTGAAAAATAAATAAAATAACAAGTGATGGGTACACTTTGCAGCCCCACCCAAAGATAGTGATCAAAGAATATAGAAACTGACTTCTAAAATTTTACATAGTGAGTGCCATCAAAGCTATAACTCTATATCACATCATATGGCGGTTTTCTAGGTAGGTTATTAGAGCTTCATGACTGTTTCCCCACCACCAAATTTGTTCTTTTTTGCTTATGATATTATTAACGTGGAGGAATAATCTTTTATTCCAGGCTGGTGTTTATTTTTATGTTCCTTTTATGTTACTATTAATAATGCATTTTCCTCATAACATTTTTTCTCTCTTTTGAATGTTTTGTCAGGTTTTTTTTTAAAAATGCATGCCTTTTGTCTCCAGCCTTAGTTCATTGGAATGTAACTCCGTTTAACGTAAGGGTGGCTTGGTGCGACTGAACATCAGTTTCTTTGTGAGTCTTGAATTGAAGAATATAATCTGGACAATTTTTTTTTCTTTAATGTCCAAGGTGTGGATTTTAATTCGAGTTTGAAATTTTCATTTGATATCTCCCTTCCTGGGAAGAAAACATCAAGGAAGTTGCAAAACTCCCGCAAGGTAAGTAGAGGAAGCACAAAATGATTTATATAATAATAATCTACCAGACTTCTTGTAGACTTCTACAATAGCAGTACAATGGACCGATGCAACAGAATGAATGGCAAAATTCGGCCCCTGCATATGAAAACTCCTTGCAAATAACAAAGGAGTGTGGCAGGGGAAAAACTGCTAGTCCTTTGTGTTCTGTGTCAGTATTCCATTTAATGAAGCACTAATTTGAAACATGTAATCCCTCACCTGTAGCCTAAAATGTCACAGTCCATTCTGATCACCAGCTAATGCGGCATGGTATGATATACAGCAGAATGAAGTAGCAGAACTCATGAGGCGGTAGAGATAGAAAGACATCAGAATAAACAAAGTCCACAAGGAAAGAATATTGAGGTGGTTGAGTAGTCTGTAATGCTTGTGTTCTCAGGAACGTGATTACATGTTTAAAAGTTTCCATAAATCTCTTGTAAATGGAATGCTAGTGCCACATTAAAGAACTAAAGCACTGGGTCATGTCTGACCCTTGGGGTGACACCCTCTAGCGTTTTCATGTCAGACTCAATACAGGGTGGTTTGCCAGTGCCTTCCCCAGTTATTACCGTTTACCCCCCAGCTAGCTGGCTACTCATTTTACTGACTTCGGAAGGATGGAAGGCTGAGTCAACCTTGAGTCGGCTGCTGGGATTGAACTCCCAGCCTCATGGACAGAGCTTTCAGACTGCATGTCTGCTGCCTTACCACTCTGCGCCACAAGAGGCTCTATTAAAGAACTACTCCAGAATTTTTCTCCCCAATGTGCTCAGTTTTTTGTTTGCAGGGACTTTTTAATCATGTGAATCTTCCCACCTGCCATTTGAAATTGTGGGTAGTCAACCTGTGGTCCTCCAGATGTTCATGGACTACAATTCCCATGAACCCCTGCCAGCAAACGCCCTGGTGTAGCCCATTCTATAAAAGGGTTTTGTTTTGTAGCCCAGGCCTAATTAGCCTTAGAATTAGTAGGGTTTCCAGCTCTGGAGCCAAAGCCTTGGAAAGGTGCAGTTTGGGGAGAGGTCTAAGTTGAGTATAATGCTGAAGAGCCCACCCTCCAACGCAGTCGTTTGCCCCAGGGAAACAGATCTCTGTAGTTGGGAGACAAGTTATAATTCCAGGAGATCTCCAGGCCTTGCCTGAAGGTTGGCAAGACACGTAATAAGTCTATTTATGAACCTTATTGATGAACGAAGCATCTTTTTGCGGCTCTAATTAAACTTGTGTTTTTAAAGCAAATATATGATTAATTACTTAACTGATTTTAAAAGCACTTTCCTCTCATTTTAGAAAATTGTTATGCCTGCCTTTTACTTTACCTCCAGATTGAAGTCATGCACAATTATCAAGAAAAAAGGAATTCCTTGCAGTACTTTATTTCAGAGAGCGAAGACAGTTTAGACATATTGAAAAGGTAAGTGCCTTTTCATACGCGTTCTCACAAATCGATTTGCTTATTTACTGCAAAGACAACTGAATCTGTTTAGAAATAGGATCATGGTTCATCTCTTTGAAAGAAATTTCCAAATCTTGCAGGTATTACCCATGTGGTTTCAAGCTTTCATTTTATCAATTTTAGTACATCTTATGTTTTCTTCCTTCAAGGAAACATGCACAGGAGTTGGAGGATTCTTAGAGGGGGTCTCAATTCTGGGGTTGTTCAGACTGATCCTGATTCGGACCGAATCCGATTCGGACTGATTCAGATTCAGCCGAAGCGGTCAAAGCGCTTTGGTGCCAATGAAAGTCAATGGCGCCATTGACTTGCATTGGAAATCCCTGCTCCCTGCCTTTCCTGGGGGCTGGGGGTGGGTGGGTGTAAATTACACCCTCAAACTTCTAGAGTAGCTCAGGGAGGCTCTTCCCTGACTCCCCTCCAATTTTCAAGAACATGGGTCCAATCCTAGGGGCTTCCAAAGAGGGTGCCCACATCGACCCCATTTTATTATATGAAGGGAACCAACATCAGAATAGAGATTTGGTCCCATAGGATATAATGGGGCGGATGGGGCCACTACTAGGAAAACTTTGTTTCTGTTTACTAACATCCTTACAAAATTGACTTTTGTGGCCCATATTCCGCTGTTTTTCTTCCCGCCTTGATCTATTTTTTCCTCTTTATTTTAGCCATGTGATAAATGAGCTTATTGAAACTGAACGGGTGTACGTAGAGGAATTGTTCACCGTCTTGATGGTGAGTGTGCCTCTTGCTGGAATTCTCTTTAGTGCCTTTAGGAGAACTGCCTTGTCTCCATGCATCCCCCAGCTGTAATACCAAGTCTCTTTGAGGCTGATGCCTTGGGAAAGAGGCTGACAATGGGCTCCCTCTTGGAGAGGACCCACTTCCTAGTCCTCTGTCTTCTGCAGAGAGAGCGAAATTCCCTCTCCTTACTCTTGCCACTGCTATCACTTATAAAGGAAGGAGAACAAGCAAGGCCATGAAGGCTCCATGGATTGGCAGTGGGCCTCCTGCTCGAGTGTAAGCCTTGCCTGCCGCCCTACCATGCCTAGGAGCTGCCCGAAATGTGGACCGAAGGCCTTGCACTGCTTGACAGAGACTTCTCTGTGTTATGTTTTGCAATGATTCACCACAGGGAAGTCATATTGGGTGGTATCTCCATGGCAACAATTGTGTATGCTCTAGCTTCAAACCCTTATTTACATTTTCTCCTTTTTGCAACAGATAATCACAGTGACATGCAAATAAATACATTATGCCATGATATTCAAGCTATCTTAAAACATGGCAGTGTAGCTTTTCTCTGTGTGTATTACTGTTACACAAATTGCCTGAATGAGTAATATTTGGGGCCTAGGTCACTTCATTGATAAACCTATGTCTGCGTGTGACCATTTCAGATTTCTAGGGAGAGGAGAAAGAAGCACTTGATTGATTAAATCGTCCCCCCCTCTCTGTCTGTCTGTCTGTCTGTCTGTCTGTCTGTCTGTCTGTCTGTCTGTATGTATGTATGTATGTCTGTATGTATGTATGTATGTATGTATGTATGTATGTTTTAATCCCTGCATATAGAAAGCTAGAATTTCAAGGAGAAGAGTTCTTTTTTCATTTATATACATGTTTCTCCTGGGACTTTTTGTTGTTGTTCTTCAGAGGAGTATTCAAGTCATGGGAAACCTCAGATATTTAATGTGGTGATCCCAAAATACAAGTTTCTCACTTCCCCTCAGTTCAGTAAAAATCATGGTATAAAGTCTGAGATGGCAGTAGTGGTATCATTCATTCATTCATTCATTCATTCATTCATTCATTCATTCATTCATTCATTCATTCATTCATTCATTCCCTGCTGCTATTGGCGGGCCATCTCATGTGAGGTTACATAAAACATAAAACTTCGCATAAAAATGAAAAACATTATTTATTTATAATTAAAATTTATATCCGGCCACTCTTCATGGAACTGTGGCAGGATACATAAAACCAAATAACCCCCCCCCCCTCCCTGAACAGAGTCGCCTGAAACTCAATCCCTCCAAGATGGAGGTCCTATGGCTGGGTAGGAAGAGGGCAGACCAGAAAGCGCGTTTGCCCATCCTGGCCTGGGCTACAAAACAAAACTGACCACTGCGCCCCAAGCCAGAAATCTGGGTGTGACCTTGGTTGCATCACTTTCCATGGAGGCACAAGTCAAGAAGGTAGCCCGCCAGGCGTTTTTCCACCCTCGCCAGGCAAGGCTACTAGCACCCTATCTGTCCTCCGAGCATTTGGCCATAGTGATCCATGTGACAGTCACCTCCAGGATTCATTTCTGTAACTCGGTCTACGCAGGCCTGCCCTTGTCTCTGACCCGGAAATTGCAATTGGTGCAGAATGCAGCTGCGAGGGTCCTCACAGGAACATCTTGGAGGGCCCATATCCAGCCGGTGCTGAGTTATCTGTATTGGTTGCCATTCATGTCCCGGATCAGGTTCAAGGTTTTGGCCTTTAAGGCCTTGCGCAGTCTGGGACCCACATATCTGTGAGACCACCTGTCGCCCTATGCCCTCCATGGGGCCTTACGCTCTGTGGGTTCCAACTTATTGGTCATCCCTGGCCCCAGGGGGGCTCGCCTGGCCTCAACTAGGATTAGCCGGACCAGAGGCTGCATAAAGATGTTAAAAAGTGGGGGGGAGAGAACCGTCCCCTGTGGTACTCCAAATGGGATCCGAAATGGGTGCGACAGCTCTTCTCCTACTGTGTCTGGTCCTAGGAAGTAGAACAGCCACTGGAGGGCTGTCCCATGTCTCCCCGTCCTGATGAGGCAGTGGGCCAAAAGCTTGTGGTCAACCACATCAAATGCAGCCAACAGAACTAGCATCACAAGAATGGCAGAACTGCCCCTATCCAGCTGGCACCGGAGATCATCTGTCAGGGCAATTAGCACTGTCTCCACCCCATGGCTAGGATCGAAGCCCAACTGGTATGGGTCAAGTGCTGAAGTTTCCTCCAAGAATGCCAGGACCTGGTCCATGGTGGCCTTTTCAACTACCTTACCCAGAAATGCAAGACTGGGCGGTAGCTAGCTGGCCCCGCAGATCCAGCAATGGTTTCTTTAGCAAGGGACAAACCACAGCCTCCTTCAGCACTTCAGGGTAGGCTGATAATGTCCCTAAGTGGGCCTCCTATCCTTTGACCACCCTCTCTGAGCAGCCAAGATGGACAGGGATCACGGGGGCCGCTGGTTCCCTTTACTGACCCCAGCAGTCCACTTTTCTTCATGAGAGCCATCAAATGTCACCTCCAAAAGCAGTCAATGGTCCAGTTCGCTATTTGTATCAACTGTGTCAGGAATGTCCTGGTGGAGTCACAAGATTATCCGACAAGACTTTTATTTACCATGGAAGGCAGGAAGAAAGCCCCTTTGTTTGGCTTGTAACCTTAAGACCTGCTATCATCGATCTTCTGGCTTAACCTGGAATTGTATTACCAGAGAGTTGAACAAAAGCAACAGAGGTAGTCCTCTTCCCCCCCCAAGTGAGAACTGTTGGGTGGCTTGGCTGGAATGTTTTCATTACAGGCTGTGCATTTATCTAAAATGCATTCAGGGAGCAGTACCAAAATAGGAAGCAAAAAAGGAAGAACATCTAAAAAAAACCCTACCCAGAACAATGCATTGTAATTAATTTTGAGAAATAAACACTTTGGTAGGGACAAGATAAATTATTGTTGTTGTTATGTGCGAAGTTGTGTCCGACCCATCGCGACCCCATGGACAATGATCCTCCAGGCCCTCCTGTCCTCCACCACTCCTCGGAGTCCATCCAAGTTTGCACCTACTGCTTCAGTGACTCCATCCAGCCACCTCATTCTCTGTCGTCCCCTTCTTCTTTTGCCCTCGATCGCTCCCAGCATTAGGCTCTTCTCCAGGGAGTCCTTCCTTCTCATGAGGTGGCCAAAGTATTTGAGTTTCATCTTCAGGATCTGGCCTTCTAAAGAGCAGTCAGGGTTGATCTCCTCTAGGACTGACCGGTTTGTTCGCCTTGCAGTCCAAGGGACTCGCAAGAGTCTTCTCCAGCACCAGAGTTCAAAAGCCTCAATTCTTTGACGCTCGGCCTTCCGAGATAAATTATAGGAGGCATCAAAGGATGATATTTTCAAAGCATGTTTGGATATCTTGCGTTGCTCATTCTGGGTTCTATTTGTGAGATATTCTTCCTTTTTCATTACCTGTTTTTTCTTCTGCAGCCACCTCTCCTAGCTGTCTATTCATTTAGCATACAGAATGGTTTGAAGGCAGCTGAAGATGAATCAATTTCAGCCTCCTATGGTTTGAAGTGATCTTCAGCTCCGTCTCCCATGTAGGCAAATTTGACTTCCATGAGAAGCAGGACCTGTACACGAAATAAAAAGTCATAGATTACAGCCCTCTAAGACAGAGGTAGTCAACCTGTGGTCCTCCAGATGTGCATGGACTACAATTCCCATGATCCCCTGCCAGCATTTGCATTTGCTGGCAGGGGCTCATGGGAATTGTGGTCCATGCACATCTGGAGGACCACAGGTTGACTACCTCTGCTCTAGGACATTTACTCGGTCCCCTCCCTGTTCTCCTTTCGAAGGCAGCTGGAAACCTTCCCTTTTGAACCTACTTCTGATGATGTAAATTTGCTTAGGGGATTGTTTAAGCTTTGTGAATCTTATTCTTTAGTTTTAGTTTTTGAAAACCATTTTGTGAGTTCTATTATTGAAATCTGATCTAAAAATACTGTAAGGTGTATTAATAACAAAGCTGTGACTGTCAGTCTGAATATGTTTTTCGTTGTCTGTAGGGTTATCGGGCAGAAATGGATAACCCAACAATGGTTTTTCTCTTACCACCTGTCTTGAGAAACAGGAAAGACGTTCTGTTTGGAAATATGCCTGAGATCTATGACTTCCACAACAGGTAGTATCCAGCAGTATCTGCACTTGGATGTCTTTCTGGCCTGAATAGTAGCAAATTGTGAGAGAAAAACGTATCTTTTTTTCGTGTCTTCCTTCTTCTCTTATTGCAGCATTTTCCTGCATAATCTGGAGGGTTGTCTTGAATCCCCAGAAAGGGTAGGATGCTGTTTTTTGGAAAGGGTGAGTAGGTATCTCTCCTGGACTTGTTCTGCACTTACATTGTTTATTCCATGGCTTGAACAAGGGTCTTCCTCCTTCCTTTCCCCTAAATTGAAATAGAAAGTGTTCTGTACTTGATTGGGGAAGCCCAGTTTGGTGTAGTGGTTAGGAGTGCGGACTTGTAATCTGGCATGCCAGGTTCGATTCTGCGCTCCCCCACATGCAACCAGCTGGGTGACCTTGGGCTCGCCACGGCACTGATAAAACTATTCTGACCGGGCAGTGATATCAGTGCTCTCTCAGCCTCACCCACCCCACAGGGTGTCTGTTGTGGGGAGAGGAATGGGAAGGCAACTGTAAGCCGCTTTGAGCCTCCTTCGGGTAGGGAAAAGCGGCATATAAGAACCAACTCTTCTTCTTCTTCTTCTTCAGAGGAGCAAGGGGGGGGGGGGTTTCGAATGAAGCTCGAGTGAAGCACAAAGCCAGAGAGTGCTTTCTTGTCTTTTAACTCCTGAGGGTCTACAGTTCAGAGGGAGGAGCCAAGTGCAGCACAAGGCTGCTTGTTACTCTTTCTTTGTTTTCCTGAAGGGGGGGGGGCAGCAGGAGCCTCACAGAGAAAAATAAATTCACCAAATATCTGCTGAGAAAAGTGTGGTCTTCTGGAGCACAGTCACTTTAAAACAGATCCCAAAATGAGGGCAAAAATAAGTCTTGCAAGGGAAGGCTTGCAACCAGGAACCAGGCAGTCTTTGAACTGACTCCCTGACCGATAAGTGACAGTCTGCTTCACTAAATCAGCATTGGAGGCACATGGCAGGAAGTTAATCCAGCAAAACTCAGAAGATCTACACTTAATACTGAGGCTCTCAAAGTAGATTCCTCAAATATAGCACCTGGATCTCACGGGGGAAAGGTAGGGTCACCGTGGATCAATCATGGATGCTGAAGAGGAAAATTTAAAGCACCCAAAATCAAAATGGAACTTATATACAGTTCAGGGGGAAGGGGTTTATTCAGGCTGGGAGAGGATATATAGTCCTGTGCAGACTCAACCCTGGTTAAGATCATGGCTTTGTGGCTCCAGATTCTCTTGTTTAGTGAATGGTGAGAATTGCAAGGGGCATTTCAAAAATTATTCAGTTACTAGAAGTAAAGCCCGTTGCATGCAGGAATGCAACAGGCACTAGCAGGGGGGGGCATGGGAGAAGGGCGCTGGTATCTCTGGCAGCGCATGAAGGCACGGGGAGGTCTTCAGACTCCCTGCTGGCAGTCTGGGTTGCTGTGTCTGTGTGTGTGCACAGAAGCTCATACTTGGAATAAATGTTTGTTGGCCTCAAAAGGTATCACTGGACAAAGTTGGTTTTGACCCCAGGAAAGAAGATTCTGGAATCTGCCCACTACCCAGGAAGGTGGGGAGCTGAAAGTGACAGTGAAAAATACAGTTCTGTGTTACTGGAACTGGGGGTTATTCCTTTTTTCTATACAGAGGGAAGAGTTTCAGATGTATGAGAAATACTGTCAGAACAAGCCACGATCAGAATCTCTGTGGAGGCAGTGTGCAGAAAGCCTCTTTTTCCAGGTATGTAGCTTGGGAGGATAGTCTGGATAGTCCCATGATAGTCTGATCTCATCAGATCTTTATTTTTCATATTTATATACTGCTCTCCCCTGATGCTGGAGAAAAACAGTACAAATCCTTAACACTATTTTGCTCCCTTATATTTGGGAAACAGCTTCCTGGGAGGAGACTGTCTGGGGCCCTGTATGTCCAGGTCCACCCTGATTGGCCCTTCCCTTCCAGCTCCCCCCTCCCTACTTGCCTTCTAGAAGCCTATTACACCCTACATCAGGGGTAGTCAAACTGCGGCCTTCCAGATGTCCATGGACTACAATTCCCACGAGCCTCTGCCAGCATTCGCTGGCAGGGGCTCGTGGGAATTGTAGTCCATGGACATCTGGAGGGCCGCAGTTTGACTACCCCTGCCCTACATAATTGCAGCCCAGAAGATACGTCCAAAGACATTTCTGCCCAGATGTTCATATGCATACAGATGCTCTTTTAGCACTGGAACTGGAATATGTTTAAACCATACATGGCATGTGGTTTTCAAGATTCTGTTGTGTTTCAGGAATGCCAAAAAAAACTGGAACACAAACTTGGATTGGATTCCTACTTGCTCAAACCAGTGCAGCGGTTGACAAAGTACCAGTTGCTTCTGAAGGTACATTCTGTCATCTTACGTTCAGTTTAAGGCAATTTCATATATTTAGCTACAGTGCTTGTACCACGGTGATGTATAGTCGGATGTATAGACTGGGCTTCAGATAAGCAAATTTTAACAGGTATGTTGCATAGACTTAAAGAGATGGGAGTCCAAGAGGGCCCAGAGTTTCTTAAAAGTGAAATACTGAATCCTCAATCACAAAATTCCCTTGAGAAGAAAAAATGGAAGGAGCCTAAGGATGCCAAGGTGGCTCCATTAGCAGTTGACAAATGATTTGAGGAATAAAAAAAAAAGTCATTTAAGAAATGGAAGGAAAGCCTTATTACCATGGATGGGTATAAACAAATCACCAATGATTGTAGGTATTATTTTATTATTCTATATCATGCTTTTAGCTGCTTTCATGGATTAGTTTGCACTTGATTCTTAGACACTTGATTAGTTTGAATAACTGGCTACTGAATATGTGGAAGTGCTTCATATGAAGTGATCAAAAGAAATATTTTGTCAAGGTTATCCTGCTGATGGCCTGCTCACACGTGCAAACTCATTGCTCAAAATTACATTCAGCATGCGGTGAGCATGTATGTGTGCATCAGCCAAAAGTATCAGCTGTATTTGTAAATCTGCCCTTAATGTAAAAACTCTTGATTTGCAGGAACTGCTAAAATACAGTACAAGTTGTGAAGGTGTTCAAGAACTCCAGGAAGCTTTGGTTGCCATGTTGGATTTGCTGAAATCTGTCAATGACTCCATGCATCAAATTTCAATAACTGGCTATGATGTAAGTAGGTACTAGGGGCTGAGGGTGAAAACCATATCTGGAAATAGAATGGTAGGCAGAAACACATCCTGATGTACTTGGGGGAGGGGAAGTTCTGCAAATAGCTGCTAGCCATGCTAACTAAATGGGACCTCCCCATTCAAACCTCTGAGTCCTAGATTCTTTGAGCAAGTGAAGGGAGCAAATTATGCCCTCATTTGTCAACTTTCCCAGATATAGTTAGCATCTACTCCACTCTCCTCTGCCTCTCAATCAAGCTCTTTAAAAAGTACTTTTTAAAAAGTAAAACTTCTCCGTTGCTATGCCTATGCATCTAATCATAGATGCATAGTTCTTACTTTACTGCCTCCCCTTTTGGAATTATGAGCCATGAAGATTTATAGAAAAAAACTTGTTCTCAATTTTTGGGGGGAGGGGCATGCTTTGTATGTTAACTAGTGGGGAATGTTTGTTTGTTTTTTTGCTCAGCCTGGACTATTTAATGTGTATTCCTTGCTCCAGGCAGTTTGTTTCAAAGCAAAAAGGCCCATCCCTGGGAGCAGGGAGAGGGAGGCGGGTGCAAGGATCAGTGCTGGAGGTGGAGATACCGCTACTTCACCTCCACACCTTTCCTTAGCATATGTTTTCTGGTTGCTCTCCTCTCGCTCGTGCTACATGGCTGGGGAAATCCACTTTTGTGGATTCTCCAACTAGTGCTTTAAAATGGAGGATATAGCTGCCAGTTTGCTGCTGGGATGCTGGATGCTGTAAAATGCCAAAAAAAATGCCAAAAAATGTCATCGGCGAAAGGTAAGCCTTTCACTATATTTTCTGGGTGCAGAATGGCCCTGAGAGTATCAGGGGAATGGTTGCCCCCCATGGGGACCTTTCAAAACTAGCTCTAGGACAATAAATCTTTTCCTCCTTTTTTTCCAGAGGAGCTCAGTAAAGTATATATTTTCCCATCCTGTGTTATCTTCAGAATAACCTTGTATTGCTTTTTTCCTGTGCTATGGTATATTGCTTTTATTGTTGTGTGTGTGACCCACAGGGAGACCTCGGTGAACTTGGGAAAGTACTGATGCAAGGGTCTTTCAGCGTGTGGATGGGGCACCGGAAGGGCCCAACGAAAATGAAGGACTTGGCCAGGTTCAAACCAATGCAAAGGCATCTCTTTCTGTATGAGAAGGCCCTGGTGTTTTGCAAGAAGAGAGAGGACCACAGTGACGGATACGAGAAGACTTCCTCATATAGTTTTAAGCACTTTCTGAAAGTAAGGAAAGTCTTGAAGTTCAGTATTTCTGTTTTAATTGCAATAAAGTTTAGGAAAGATCAATAGCAGTATATAATGGCCACTGCAAAAATGTTAATAGTGAATTCTTCAAACATATGTCTTCTAAGTGCCTGCTACTTGATGGCTGTCTAATACCAACGGAGAACGCTCATAGCTAATCCACTTTAGAAGGGGCTTGTGGTTTGATGCTCTTGTCTCATACCCCAAATAGCTGGAGGGACACTGCAGCATTTGAAGGCTGTTCTGTCCACCAGAACTGCCCCTGTTGACAACCAGACAGCTGCATGCTGTAACTTCTGCATTTTCTTCGAAGGCAGCTCTGTAGAGAAGGTGTTACAAACTAAGTATGGGCCTTGTTGAATATCAAAGAATAAAGAACAATGGAAGTTTGAAGACTCCATAGAAGTCTAGTCTGTATATTTAATTCGCCATATTGGTATTCCAGTGCCTCATAACGTGCCCTGTTGACAACCAGACAGCTGCATTCTGTAACTTCTGCATTGTCTTCAAAGGCAGCTCTGTAGAGAAGGTATTACAAGTTAAGTTTGGGCTTGTAACTAAGGCATGAATTGCCATTGTTGTCTAAGAAAGGGCAAAAGTGCCGGACTTTGTCTTTTGGCAAGAGCCAGCCACAGACTGTCAATCAAAGGGTTAAACTGTTTGTTTTCACTTGTTATTAGTGGGACAGGCAGAGTGGGTCAAATGGTCTGTTTTCAAATGTAAATTTCCTAGCTGCTGAGTGGCCTGACTCTGTTTTCCCATGTACACAAGTTTGGCAGGAAGAGAGAGAATTCTACTTCCTTCCATTGTTTGAGAGTCTTCTGCTTTAGGAAGAGAAGCAGATGCATCTTGAATCTCCACCATGTAACAGCTAAGGTGTAGAGCTCCTGAATGAGCTGTAGGTAGCAAGGCATATGCAGCCAGCTGGGTGACCTTGGGCTCATGACAGGCCTGATAGAACTGTTCTGACTGAGCAGTAATATCAGGGCTCTCTCAGCCTCACCTCCCTCACAGGGTGTCTGTTGTGGGGAGAGGAAAGGGAAGGAGAATGTAAGCTGCCTTGAGACTCCTCCTGGTAGAGAAAAGCAGCATATAAGAACCAGCTATTATTATTATTATTATTATTATTATTATTATTATTATTATTATTATTATTATTATTATTATTATTTCTACATGTTGTGGTGTTAGATGACTGCTGTTGGAATCACTGAAAATGTGAAAGGAGACCATCGGAAGTTTGAGATCTGGTACAGTGGACGGGAAGAAGTGTACGTTGTGCAGGTAAGCTGATGTCTAAATTGTAATAGGAATATGTTGGGTCAGACTCTTAACCTCTTCTTGTTGGGTATTAGGCTTGAGCAGAGCCCATTCCGATGCCTTGTGGGTAGTCTATGATGTCCTGTTATTTGCACGCCTGCATAAGTGTGCTTATATATACACACACAATACCCCGGTCTGCATGGTGCAGTTATGCACTGCCTCTTATCACAGAGTCTCCATTTGCCTTGCTTTTGCTAGTGTGCAGCAATTGCTGTATGCCCTACTTGTTTTTTAAATGGCTCATTGTGGCTTTTCACGGTTCTCTCTCTCTCTCTCGTCTGCTGAATATGCTTCCTTCACAATCATTCAGACAGTTTTGCAGTTTGCTTGCCCACCAGTGACTGGTAAATTGTTTTTGCAAGAATAGATATTGAGGGCTGAATTGCTTCCCGTTCTGCATGCTGTTGACAGTCATAGCATCGGGTTACCCTGATATCCCGCATCTGCGGCATGCTC
Organism: Paroedura picta; assembly: GCF_049243985.1. NCBI lineage: Eukaryota > Metazoa > Chordata > Lepidosauria > Squamata > Gekkonidae > Paroedura > Paroedura picta. The sequence continues at coordinate 22,718,986 of NC_135381.1, read as the reverse complement.
CATTTCAGCTATGGCTGCACATTTCACCCAGTTGATTTACACACACCAATCAAAACCGTAGCCGTGACATATGTTTGTTTTTGACTTCACGCACAGGGATTTTAAATTGCTTGAGAAGAGTGTGGCATGTCCTTACTGTCGGGCCTTTCGGCCAAGGCAGGCAAACAGAAATCAAGCAAGACAATACACTAGTAGGAAGCCAGAAGCCTGAGGGTGCAGAGGGAGAACTAGGCGCCCCCCCCCCATGAGCTGGCTAAGTGAAGGGAAATCAGCAGATCTCATGAGTCTCTGTGTTCTTCAGAAGTACCTGCTTTCTCCTCCAACGTTGGTAGACTTCCCAGGCCAAGAGGATCATGGACAGCTATTTATTTTGTAGAACTGAACAGCTCATGATCAAATAAAACAAATCAGTGGCATAGAAAACAGCCATCCATTCCCAGAATTGAGAGCCATAAAAGCAACTATTTTGACCCCTGCACACAAAGCACCCCCACCAAAAATCTCCAGAATCCAGCCTGTCCTGTCGGAAATTCATCTACCTGCCCACAGTGGCAATCAGCAATTCCCTGGGTATGCAAGGAAGGGCCACAAGAGACAAATGCTGGCTACCCACTTGCAATCTGACTAGGGCCTATTCTGCACACCATAGATAATGCACTTTCAATGCACTTTAGAAGTAGATTTTCCTGTTCTGCACAGGAAAATCCAGCTGCCAAAGCACATTGAAAGTTCATTATCCTATGTGTGCGGAATGGGCCTAGGTTAATAAAATCAGCATTTCTGTTGGATGACTAGCCTCTGTCTAAAAACTTCCAAAGAAGGAGAACCCACCACCTCCCGGCATGTGGTTATTGGGGATGGAAGTCCTTGCCCACTCCCATGGCTTTTGAAACCACAATTAGTTAATCAGTCATCCATACTTTACACTGGTGAGCTCCGTTTTGTGCTTGACACTCGGTTTGTATGTTCTGGGTGTGAAATGTTAACTAATCTCCCTTCCACACAACCCTCCTTTTTAAAAAAGACACTCACACACACGATTCTCAGGTTCTCTCAGTGTTTTGAAGCATATTCAATCCTAATTTAGTTGTGGATATTTGGTGGAGAGGGTTGCCTCTTTTTCGTTGTTTGTTTAAAATGCCATGATTTTTTTTGCTACAGGGGTATCTACAAGGATGTACAGGGTAGCTTATGAAAATTGTAAAAACAAGAAAACCAGAGAAAGACTTATACAAACCTGGGGTATCTACAAGGATGTAGATACCCCAGGTTTGTATAAGTCTTTCTCTGGTTTTCTTGTTTTTACAATTTTCATAAGCTACCCTGTTTACTGTGAGCTGAAAGTTAATTAAATGCAGGCACTCCAATCCATGAAAACTTAATGAAGACAAAAGCAGAGTGACCAGCCAGAGTGGCTTTGACTTGTCAGCTGAAGACTTTGGCTTGCCTCTGATGAAGTCTGTGGAAGTTTCCTTGTGCCACAAGACTCTTATTTGGCTGTAAAAAAACCTGATATAGCTATCTGTCTGGACCTGGATTGTGGACAACATTCTCTTTTTCAGGCTCAAACAGTTGACCTGAAGATGGCATGGCTTAATGAAATCAGAAAAATTTTGTTCAAGCAGCAAGAACTTATCAAAGGTATGTTCTTAATAGTCATGAGTGAGGTTAACAAGCTGTGCTTTGCAGGCAGATCACCTGTATTTTCCCACTGCTGATTTATTGAATATTTATTTATTTATATTTATATACATTTATATTTAAGAGCATTCTGGTTTGATCCAGACCCCAAGAGTCCTTTGGGTTTTGTTAGTGTTGCATGCGCCTCTCGCAAGCAAGAGCCTTTTATATCACAAAGGCCTATTCAGCAGAGGGTGGAGCTAGCAGTCACCTCCTGAGATAATCCTCCTTTCTCCCAGCTCTTCCAAGTCTGTTGATTCATTTATTATTTTGCTCCATTAAGTGGCTGCCTGCCCATTTTAATGGCTTGTATATAGCCACCTTGATGGGATGTTCATGCATTGAACAGCTTGGTGAGCTGTTGTAGGGTATCTAATTAATGTTAACCAACAACAAATGGTGTTTGTTCTAAAAGTCATAGAGAGGGCCTTGTTGGATCAAACCAAGATCCCATCTATCTCAGCATTAGAAATCTGAAAAGAGTGTATGATGAGCATTGATGTCCTTCTGAAAAGACAGCTTTATGGAAAATATGTCCATGGGTGGCCATTAGTCATGGTGACTAAGTGGGACATCCATTCTGCCTTTGAATACTAGTCATGGAGGCAGGAGGATAATTGGGAAGGGATCATGCTTTCTTACCCACCTTCAAGAGCATCTGGTGGTCATTGTGGGAAACAGAATGTTGGACTTAGTAGAACTTAGTCTGAACCGGTAGGGCTATTCTTGTTTTCTTTACTAATGCCAGTTGCATCCAAATTACAGTGGAGAAGCAGCAACAACCATCTTGTGTAGACCAAATCCAGCTTTCTCCACCATTGAGTGAAGGGTAAGTTAGATGAACTTTCATATGCACACAAGCTTGTTGAGTTAAAATATTACAGCAGTAGGCATACATATCTAGAAATTAAGATGAAAATGGGGTGTCATTGATGTTTCCTGCTCTTCGCTTCATCTATTGCTCTGATGTGACTTCTCCTGTTTCAGAAAACAGCCAAGAGCTTCCATAAGCTCAGAAGAAAATGATTCTGAACACACTAGCCCTGTGGCCTTAGAGAGTGCCTCCCCTCCGCAGAACAAGCCAAACAGATGTATGTGAATTTGGAACTTTTTTTTGGGGGGGGGGAGGTCTGGGTAGATAATTATTAGATTGCTGCCTAGTGCCCCATTTAAACTCTTTCCTCAGGGCAAAACTTGAGTCAACTGGTCTCATTTTTGGCCTTTTCCTGAGAACTCAAATAAAACACAGGGGTGCCATACAGGAAAAAAAGTGGACAGGTTAATGCTTAATAGTCTTGAGTGAAGTGAACAAGCTTTGCTTTGCAGGCAGATCAAAGAAGGCAAAAGATTTTCAGGTTTGAGTCCTACACCAGCTTGGTACAGTGTTTAGGAATGCCAATTTATAGGTTTGATTCCCTGCTCCTCCTCCATATGGGTGGCCTTGGGCTCACCACAGCAGTAATAGAGCTGTTCTGACCAAGCAGTAATATCAGGGCTTTCTCAGCCTCACCTGACTCAACAGAAGGCAATTGTAAGATGCTTTGAAACTTTTTTGTAGTAGAGAAAAGCAGCATATAAGAACCAATTCTTCCTCAACTTCTTCTTTTGTGTGAGGGGAAAATAGGCCCTCCTTGCATGTGGACAAATTAGAAGCTTGTGGCTGTATGTAATACAGTTTGTAATGTATGAGTTTCCCCAGCCTAATTTTGATGTCAGATTCAAGGGAACTCATTTCTGATTAGGATTGGGACCATGATGTAGTGAGAGGGTCTTTGGCCTTTCCCACCCCATCATGCCATTTTTCCAACCTAAGAAAAATTCCTTGGAGGATACTATTAGCCTTGTCTGGGGATTGCACGTGTAGATATTTATCTGTGGGAACCTTGGCAAAGGATTTGAAAAGGAGAGTGTCCAGGTATAAGTGCTCCACTTTCACCCCACACCATTTAGCTATTGGTGACTGCTGAAAGAAATTCTGGGGCATCTTTATCTGATGGTTACAGCTTTCTTCTTTAAGGCATATCCAAACAATGATAAACTAGGCAGCTGTGTTGAGCTGACCTTGCTCAAGAAATTCAGTAGCTGTTAAAGTCTGGCAGAATTGACAGATGAGGAGTATGAATGTCCTATACCAGGGGTAGTCAACCTGTGGTCCTCCAGATGTCCATGGACTACAATTCCCATGAGCCCCTGCAAGTGTTTGCATTTTTGCAAACCACGTTGACTAACCCTGTCCTAGATGTCACCTTTTATGAGCATGCTCTGAAGGATTGTCTTAAAGCCTCTGTTTCTCTTTTTAAGGCAGTTATTATTTTAATATAAGGATGTATGCCAGTGTCCTTGAGCAACTGTTATAATCCTCCCTGTTTCTATGCAGCTTGGCCAGGAATGTCTCATTCTTTGGAGATCTGTGAAGGTCTTGATGACTGGTCAAGCAATAACTACTTCTCAGTCTGTTCTGATACCGAAGAAGAAGATGGAAATCAGCTGGTGAGTTGAATCCTATGCAGTGTACCTAGACTAGCCCTCAAACTATTATGAGATTTCTATGCCTGTACTGTTTTCCACAATAGCTCTAAATTGTTAGGTGTTGGGTGGGGATTGTCTTTGGCATGTAATATCTGTGATAGTTTACTTGCTTTCCTAATTTTCTCTGTCATGTCTGTCTTTGCTCTCCCTTTTTCCAAACTTATTTTATTTAGTTTTCCAAAACTAGCGAGCAGCTTTCGAAAGTAAAGGAAATAGAAAGCTCTGTTAATTTTGGTGTGGGGGGGTAAAACATAAACCAACAACAAAGTCCAAAATAAAATGTCAACATCTGACTTGCCTGTTAAATTATCTAGTTTTCATAAATACAGTTTATGATTTAAACAAATTGGTGAAACAGTCATTTAAAAGGCATTGGATTATCTAACATTTTCCTACCCACAATTTTTATGCTGCAGTCACCGGGAAAATATAAGGCCTTGGCAGACTGTAAGAAGAGGGACTCAGAGGATTTTCTGGTGAAAAATGGAGATATGATTCGGCTTTTGCACGAAGATGGAGAGGGGCAGTGGTATGTATGCCCAGAACTACTTCTCCCAAGAGTCAGTGTAGTATAGGGGCTACAACAAAAGAAACATGAGTACAAATCACCATTCAGGGTTTTTAAAAAAATGGTACATCACTCGTGGGTTCAGCAGACCTATTCTGGGAGTTTTTAAAAAACTTTCAGGGGGGAGGGAGGACAGTGACGGATGTAACATGGATGGGGTGTGTGTGCATAAACAGCTCAAAATGGCCACTAGGGGTAAACAACTTGAATGCAAGACTTTCTCCATTAGGCAGATCCGAATTAGAACCCACCTTAAAAAATGAAATAATTGGGACCTTAGTCGTTAACCGTGGAATAAGTAAGTGCCCAATTTGGGTCTGCGGCTAGAAGGACAAAATTAGGTGCAGGAAGGAACAAAAAGTTCAGCACTTTAAAAAGTATCAAAGTTGAGGGATATCACTAGTGTGGGAATTCACAACTCAAGTCAGATTCAAATGGGTAGCCATGTTGGTCTGAAGTAGCGCAATAAAATCAGAGTCCAGTAGCACCTTTCAGACCAACAAAGATTTATTCAAGGCGTGAGTGCAAGCACTCTTCCTCAGACTATGAAGAGTTGTTTGTAAAAGGTGGTATTTGAGCCTCCTGGACGTAGTCTGATCTATTCATGATCACAACAGCTCCTTCCTTGTCAGCTTCCTTAATTATTATATCCGGATTGTTCCCAAGGAACAAATCAGTTTGTGAATTGTTGGCAAAGGACCTTGGAACAAGCTATCTAGAAGCTAAGGCTAACTGGGTGAGCTCAAGCTGGTGCCTCATCCTGACAAGAGTTTTGTTGTGATGATAAAATATTTGAAGGGAGAAACGTTGAATTCTAGTTCATAGTCTGACGAAGGGTGCTTGCACTCGAAAGCTCACGCCTTAAATAAATCTTTGTTGGTCCTAAAGGTGCTACTGGACTTATTTTAAAATGTAACAGATTTTCTTATCAAGTCAAGGGGGATCTGTTAGTGACACTATGTGATTAACTCGTGTGTTTCAATAAAAAGGGCAGACCTTTTAACCACATTCTTTTTTTAAGGTTGATAAAAAACCTCAGTCAAAAGAAGGAAGGCTGGGTTCCTGTCAACAGCTTACAAATACTCCTTGGGGACTGTACGTTTCGGAATGCCAGAGTTGCAGGTATCCTGGGATGAGCCTTTCTCCGCTGTTTCAGAACTGAAATATGTGGGCCTATCAGGGGTTTTGCTGCTTTGCCTGCTTGCTTGCTTAGAGGAAACCATGGCTTCCACCTTAATTTTGAAGAGAAGCAGAAAAATCAATAATAGAAATTGTTTCAAAATTTAGCAATAGTAACACACTCAATCCCCTACTTTTTAAAAAAAGTTTGCTTATAGCTTTAAAACAAAAAATAATGCACTCGTGTGGGTGTGTGTGGGGGGGATCTAAAGTGTATTGGCTGCAGAAGGAATAGAATTAATTCATATCACTGTATTACCTTTAGGTAAAAATGCAGACTCAAGGGGATTTTGCATTTGAAGGGATGGAAGGTCATCTGGACACTGTTTCACGCATACAGGTCATCACTCAGTGGTTTAGCCATCGGGTGATGACCATATCTATGGGATCAATCCCTCACTCCTTGCTTTAAATTAATGGTACATTCATACCCTGTAGTGGTTCTGAATCCTTTGGCAGAACCCCCCGCACACAGGTTCTGTCTTTCCTCAGCAAATGATACGGACAAGAAGCACGCTTGCTTGTTGGTGTCAAAAGCTAAGATGTCCGGCTAAGATTTAATGGGAATGACCTAACTATGCTTAAAAGCTATGTTATGTCACTCATGATGCAGTCATGGCCATAAATCAATGTTCTTAGGACAGTGCATTTTAAAACACGTTAAATAAGGGGCATGCCCCCTCAGGAAGACTAACCCCCCACAAAAACCAGTAATAAACCGAAACTTATAAATTGATTTCGGGTTTGTGATTGGGCTTGTGATGTAGAGTGACCAACACACCACTCCACACATTGGTCCTCTGTGTCAGAATCACTGTTAATGGAATGATGTCATCGTCCTTTGTTCTCACAAGGTGCCATTTCATTTGGGGGTTCATAAGGATAGCCAGAGAGCCTCTTGTGGCGCAGAGTGGAAAGGCAGCCGTCTGAAAGCTTTGCCCATGAGGCTGGGGGTTCAATCCCAGCAGCCGGCTCAAGGTTGACTCAGCCTTCCATCCTTCTGAGGTCGGTAAAATGAGTACCCAGCTTGCTGGGGGGTAAAATGGTAATTACTGGGGAAGGCACTGGCAAACCACCCCGTATTGAGTCTGCCATGAAAACGCTGGAGGGCGTCACCCCAAGGGTCAGACATGACCCGGTGCTTGCACAGGGGATACCTTTACCTTTACCTAAGGATAGCCGGCTCCAGGGAGAGTGACGCTGAGTTCCCATACAGTAGAAATGTATACATCTAGGCCACTGGAAACCAGGCTTGCAATGTCCTTTTTCTAAGCCCTTAGCAGAGTCTTTTCAGCTTGTTTCCCAGGAATATTTTTGCTCCCTGCAGCCATAAGAGCTAGAAGCATGCTTGAATGCTGAGCATTTTTTGCTCTCCTGCCCCTTTGTGTCCAACATCACTTTTGTTGGCCATTCCTTTCACAGGGAGCCTGTGAAAATTCCACAAGCAGAGGTTTTGTCAAAACAGGGTAGTACACCGTAGAACACTTCATGTCTCTTTCATCTGGAGGTTCTGCACATTCCAGAAAGAACACTCTGAAACTTGGTAGTAATTGCAGGGCGTTTGAAATGCTATTTAAGCAGCAAATAGCACTTTAGGAAGGCATGCCATTGCATGGTCAAAGCAAAGATTGTTTTAGATGAACTGATGCACTTTATGCTCATTCTGTTCTTTTGCCTGTGTGATTGGGCTTGGGCATCTATGGTTGCAATCCCTAAGCCAAATAATCCTGTTGACCTGAGCTGGAATGGCCCGAATGAATCTCACAACCTTCCTTGTAATGCCAAAGATCACACAGATTTGTCAAGATTTGCCATTTGCCAACCCTTGCCTAGCGTTTCGGAAATAAGGGCGATCAAATCCCCCTTGAGCTGCAGCCCATAAACAGCATTCTTTGTGAGGCCTTAGCTCTGTAATGTTGTGTGTGTATTCGCTGTAAAGTATGTCTGCTATCCTAGGCACCTAAGAAAATATGGCCACATTGGACAGCATCCCGGAAGGAACATAGTACATTCCCCATCACTAATCAGCAATGCTTAATGGGCTGATCATGACACATATTGTTGGCTTTGGTAAACTCCCTAGAAATAGCTTTGCCTCTTAGAAGGGATTTAGGTCAGTGCCATGTGTTTTCTGAACATTTGTGCATTCAGGCCTTCGGTAACGAGAGCTAACCGGCTGCCGAACGCTGGTCATGACAAGGCAGGGGGTTTTGTGAGGTAAGTGGCAGGCTGGCCGAGGTGCCAGAACAGCTCCACCAAGTGTGTGTGGGGGGGAGAACTGGGCAGGCACATTCCCCTGGAGAAAGGACGCGGCAGGCTCCCCTCCACCGGGCGCCATCCCCACCTCGAGAGCAGAGGGTTGGGTTGCCGGAGCAATGAGGGTGGGAGGGGTGTGCGTGCCTGTGTGTGTGTGTGTGTATGCTCGCATTACTGCTGCCATCCAGATCTGTGTGTGGTGCCAGCCGAGATCATGGCTGCCCAGATCATGGCCCAGATCATGGCCAGATCATGGCCAGATCATGGCTGGGCTGCCTGAGCGTCCTGAGCTCGTTGGGGTAGAGTGTGCGGGCTCTGAGGAGGTGGCCTTGCTCTGCTTTACCTTGCTTCCCCACCCTTTCCTCCGCCCCTCTGGCGAGAGCGCTGACAAAGAAATCTCTGGTCTGCTGCTGCTCCGGCTCTTGAGCAAAGAGCACACTGGAGGCGAGGCACGGGTGGGCACTGGGCAAAGTGGCTTGGCAAACACTGCACCAAGGCGAGAGGAGTGTTCAAGGAGAAGAGCCTTGCAAAAGGAGAAGCCGGCTGCCATGACTGGGAAGGGGTGCGCCACTCACCCATGGAGACTTTCTCCTATCTCCTAGAGGTACTGTATTAAAGGCTATGGCATTAGGAAGGTTAGAACCACTGAGATACAGCAAAAGTGGATTGCACTTTTAAAGCACTTTAAAGATTTGTCACAAGCTTTTGCACAGTAGCCTTAATTTACAGTGTACATGGAATACAAAGGCATTTGATTTTAGCTGTTGTTTACTGGCTTTTGAAACAGAAACATTTCCTCGTAGCATGTTCCTTAGTCCCTTCCATGTCTCATGTGTTGACTATAGAGAAGCATGAGCACTGAGTCATTTGGTAGCTGAAAGGAAAACTTGGTGGCTTTTATTTAGCTAAATCTCCATCTGACCTCCTCGGTTATTAGGGATGTGTGGATTTCCCACCGTTCCCACCCTTAGATATTCTGCGCTTTCTCTCTGTGCTGCTTCTGCTCTGCCTTAATATTGGTTTGACTTAGAGAATTTCTTTAAAAATAATTCCAGATTAATGTGGCATCTGCTGTAGCTTTCAGTTCTTTCTGTTGATATGCATCCCCACCCATCCCCTTTTCTACCTGTGCAGATATTCACTTTGGTGAATCTTCATGTGGTCTTACATAGAAATGCATCAAGATTCTTTTCGTGCTGTGTTTTATGCCCGGATACTCTGGGGCTTCACTAAAAGAATCATGTGTGATGACATCAATTTTAGCATGCCTGTTCTCAGTGTTTTATGAGAGCACCCTCATTCATCAGTGTCAAAGAGGGGAAACACAAAAACACTTGTGACTTGAAAAAATAGCGAACAGTAATCTGTACAAACTTTCGAAAATTTACCCCAAAAAATCTGCACAAGGGAGGCTTCAGTTCTTTAGAAATCAAATCAGGTAATTTGGAGCTCCACAGTCCATGTGGAAAATGGGATGGATTTCAGAACCATTCCCATATGATCATTGGTTTCTCAGTTGGGCAGAAGGTATGCTTGTGATATGTAAGAATGCTGCATGGTAATTAGAATTAGGATATGGTTCTCCTAATGTTAACATCCCTCTTTGTTGCTTTGTAGACACTGCCCCTTATAAGACGAGAAAATTAAGCTCCCCCTGAACTTTGAAGGGAGAACTAATGTCATGTCATTTTTGAATGCTACAGTGGAGGGTTGAAATGGTTATTTCCGAGAAGGAGGGAGCATTCAGGGGTTGGAGTTCTCCTGTACTTTCACCCATCGACATTTGCCGCACACCACAGATTCACCAACATTGAACGTGACCATCAGCGGAAGCTATTCTTTTGACGTTTTCATTTTCTCACCCACCAGTGGACAATTTGGCACCACTTTGTTTTGATGTGCTGATGGGACTTCTTTCCTCCTCCATGATATCCACAGAATTTCATTTGACAACAAATTTAATTCTTTTCCTTTTTGTTGCTGCTGTTGTTTCGGATGCTTGATGACTTCTGTTCATAGGGGTAAAAAGCTCTACCTTATTTTGCAACCTCACGACAGTGTGGTTGGCTGCATTTGACTAGGTTCACAAATAAGCTACATTTTCTAGGAGGGTTGATTCTTTTTCTGTAATAGGTGCAACTATACTCTAATGACATCTACATATAGACCATTTTGGGGTGCTGGATTGTACATGATGATGCAATAACATTGAGAAGGAGCGAGTTCTCCTTTTGCACTAGGGTCTGATTTAGAGCCCATGACATCTATGGGTTATGTCTCAAGACCTTACTGATTCGACAACTCAGGATTGTCAGAGGTCACTTTGGGTTCACCAGTATTCCTAAGCTATTTAGCAATGACTCCACGTTTACATTGAACGCTTTCTGGTTTTTTAGAAGACGTGTGCCATAAATTGAGTTCATTGTCCACTTTTGCACTAAAAATAGTGAACCTGTAAGACTGCACTTTCAGTGTCCTTATTGAGAATAGCTTGATATTGGGACTTCTTTTAATTAAACTTCTTTTAATGAAGTTTATAACATGTCTTTATGCTTTGCTCATGTATTTTTCCCCTGTATGTGTGTATGTAAAGGCAGTTGGAAGTCAACAAATCTCACATCAATAAAAAGGGTAAATGTGATGAGCCCACTCCCAACAATCCAGGATGGAGAATGAGTAACATGAAAGCAACCAAAAATAGTCTTGGTTGGCTTCTTTATTATACTTGTGGGCCACAAAAGAAAACAGACTTTAAAAAGAAATCTGACTTTTGCTTTGACTACAGATGTGGTACCACAAAGTTTGCTTGTGTCAGGGTGGTTTTCTAGTAGCCGACATTTGTGGATCGTGTAATGCATTTTGCAGTTGAGCACTAGCACAGGTCGATGGGTCCCCAAAATATTAATCCCATGCTCTTCACACGCAATGCGAACATGATCCCATTAATCCATTGCACTTTAAATGAAGGGATACTTCATTCGAAATATCGTCAGGAATTCCAGTTGGATGATTCCAGTTGTCTTCATGTTCAGAACGGTACTGCACTCCTTTTTAAAGCAACTATCTTGTCTGACATGTACAGAAGGGGTAGGGATATCACAATGCAAGGGCCAGTTGGTCCAGGCTGTATCTTTTAAGCTTTCATCAAAATATTTTATCTTAACAACCACATTGTGCACATCCCGACACATTTTGGTCTTTTTATCTTCCTAGTTCTGAAACTGGAAAGCTTTTATTTATGAAATTGCCTAGGTCTGCAAATCTGAATGTACAGTCTTAGACTTTTTAAAATTTGCACAAAGCGTTTGACATGTTAAACTATACAGGTTTACCACTTGCGCTGCAAATGTTATGTGGTACTTTAAGCTACACTGGGAGGGGTGGTGGTGGACGACATGTGTCCCCTTGCCTAGAAATTTAAATTATGTAAACTGTAAATGTAATTGTAAAAATGTGTTAAATCTATATTTAAATATATACGGTGAATTTACCAATATTGCACATTGGTAAATAAATAAATGTATATAAGAAATTTCATTTTGTGTGATGAGTTTGCCGCTGCCCTTAGTCCACAAAAAAGTTGTCCCCAGGTTACAATTCACTTATGAGCATATGTTGTTATTTATTATAAAACATTGATACATTGAAGGCTGAATTCGTTTGCCGTTCTGATTTTTCAAAGTTCTCTACGATGTGTTCGCCTTCACAACAGCCCTCTGCGGTATGCGTCTCCATTTTTTTAAATTGGATTTGGGGATCCAAATGTGGTGTGTGCTGATGTGTTTGAAGTATTGCACCACCCACTAGGAAATATTCCCACTGTAGAAACTCATGTATAAATTTTGGAACAGATGCTATCAGGAAACGTTAAGTGAGAGACTTTATTCATTTGATTTCTGTACTGCCCCCTCCCTGCACGTGGGTTCAGGGTGGTTTGCAATGAAACTTGCAGCACTTTAAAGATTAGCAATTTTTTCTTCTTGCATAAGCTCTTGTGGACTCGAATCCACATGCATGTGGTAAAGTGCATCCACAAATGCTAGAACAAAAATATGTGTTTTAAGATGACACAAGATTCCTGTGTACTTTTGCTGCAACCAGCTTGCACAGATGTCCCTCTGGAATTATTTGAGAATAAATTGGGGGTTGCATAAATTTTTGCTTCTCTGCAAGGTGAAAATGCTTTGGTTCTGGCCTTAGGTAAGCCTGATTGTGTCTCTGATCCATTTGACGTATCTTGCAACTCTGGTGTAGATGCCATATTTGTCTTTCATGGCACACCGCTCCCCCCAGCTGGTTATCCCAGTCAGAAACCAGGTGCCTTCCATTTCTGTTGCATGTGGACCTCCGCTGTCTCCTTGGCATGTATCCTTTGCTTCATGAGGATGCCCTGCACAGAACATGCTGGGCACAATGGTGACCTTGGTGTTCCTCATGCAGGTTGCCCGGTCTATTAACTGGACCTTCAGAACCTGGAGGATGCTTGCCTCCCGCCCTTGGAATGCCAGCCTTCCCCAGCCGCTCACCATGCTCATTCCAAACTTGAGAAGGCTGTTTGTGAATTCCTTGTCCGCTATGCAAACAGGGGTGACGTAACTATTCAGCTCCAGTGGTGAATCCAATTCAAGGAGGGCAATGTCATGATTGTATCTCTGGCTGCTGTTGTAGGCAGGATAAGGGATTATCCTCACCACCCTGCGAGTCTGTTCAGTCTGGTCATCTTCCTCTCTGCGGAGTTCACCTGGTCAATGAACCATCACAATTGCATTAGAGAAAGAAATTGATAGTGTGCTTATCGTTGGAAGTGCGTTTCTCTTTCAGTTAAAAGTCCATTGGGTCCCTCATTGTATTTCCAGTGAGCAAGTGAAACTGGGAAGACTTAGGGACAGTCAAGAACCCCAGAACTTTTGAGCTCCCATCATATTCCCTGTAAGAGTTCACAAGTGGGAATACACATGATATGTCATTCACACCTTTGAAATGTATGGTGCAGTTTTGGAAGAACTGCCTATCCCAGATGTCCATGCCTAATTTCTGCAATCACCTGAAGTTTTGCATCATGTGCCCACATTTATCTGGAACGGGGGTGGGGGCACATGAGACAGATCCTCTTCTATAGTGGCACTATAATTCCCCATATAATAGTTGGTTGGCACCAAGTGTGCTGAGCTTCTACTGCCAGCTAAAGCTGGTCCCAGGATTTCTATTGATTCTTTTTTAATTCAAGGGATTTGCCCTGAGAAGCCCCCTTCCCTAGATGTTTTCAGACCACATGTAGAAATACAGAAATAAGGAGAACTGTTTTGTACATGCTCAAGAGCAACATTTTTCTTTTGCACCAGGGCCACTGCTCATCCCTTGTTCAGGAGCCCCAAAAGCTGTGTTGTAATTCTTGCATCTAACCCCTGTTTCTCCACATTAGACCCCAACATTGGAGTTGTTCCACTGATTTACCTGCAACAATAGTGTGTGGCCCAGACTCAATGCAGTGTGCTGCAGTCACGATCCAGTTCTCATTGATAATGGAGCCTCCACAGAATCCCTTCTGTTCACTGTCAAGCACATAAACCTGTGAGCAGAGAGAACACACCAACTGATGAGCAAGTTGTAAAACTAGGCTGGAGGTTAGTCCAATGTTGGGAAGTGTCCACTTTCAAATGGGTTGTGCAACTCCGCTGGAGACTGGGTCCATGGCACCTTGGTGGTAAGTCATAGAATTATAGAACCATAGAGTTGGAAGGAACTTCATGGGTCATCTAGACCAGGGTTAGTCAACCTGTGGTCCTCCAGATGTTAATGGGCTACAATTCCCATGAGCCCCTGCCAGCAAACGGGTTAAACTGGGTTATCCTGACTAGAGGCTGTCTTCTTAACCACTACACCAAACTGGTTCTCATATGTAGTTACCATATGAATGGTAATTACATATGCTTTAGGATGCTTAGGGCTGATCCTGCGTTGATCAGGGGGTTGGACTAGATGGCCTGTATGGCCCCTTCCAACTCTATGATTCTATGAAGAACTAAGGGCCAGATCAAATAAGGTTTTTGAAGTTCCATGATATCTTTTAAAAAATGTAGCAATCAAAGCAGGGAGAGTCTGCCCTGTAGAGGGCAGCAGAAGCTAAATGGCACACCCCAGAGGAGGAGTTCAGCATTTTTCTTGCAAAAAAAAAAAAAAGTTTAAGGACAAGAGTCTGCCCTCCAGCTGGGAACTGTTGTTTAAATGGAAAAATATGAAATGTGGATGTGGGATGAAACTCAGAGAAATTCTGGCTCAAGTACTTTTATTCTCTTCCACATATGCATCAGTTTTGTATATTTAAGTGGATGTGCTTTTTGTTCATTGGTTTGCATAAGAATCCTCACTGAGCCAAAACTGATTTATTCTACTGGAATTTATAAATGTACTGAAAATTCACAACCAACAAACTTCGTATTTAAGAAACACACCATCATTTTCTTTTCACTTTTGCATGGACTCTCCTGTGGTAGAACTTTCAACAGTCAGGCTGAGGTCATACATTTAATCCGCCACTATGAAATTCTTATTATTTCAAAAGGTTATAAAAATTAGTTATTTGATACCATGACAACCACAATAGGGATACACTATAAAGTGGTGGATTTGGTAAGTCTGGATCTAGCACTCAGCTTTATTATTTTATTTTTGATGTGGAACACATCTTGGTGTAGTGGTTAGGAGTGCGGACTCCCAGGGGATTTCCATACTCTTTAAAAATAGTGAGATACTTGCCTTTTGCACGATACTTGCCACGAAGCAAGAAGAGGCGGGACCCCTAAAGTCAGCTGGGGCCGCCGTGTGACCCACACAAAAGCTGCAAGGTGAAGCCGAGTGGGGCTGCTGTGCCGCCTCGCCACCCTGCTCCCCTGGCTGTTCCTGCCCTCTCCAGAGTGAGGCAGGCTCTGCTGCTGTGGTGCCTGCTTTCCCAGGTGGGTCCCGTCGACAGAGGAGGGCAGGCCTGGTAAGCAAGGAGACTCCTGCTTACCACCGGTGGGCCACGAAACTCCTCCTGTGACAGGTAAGGAGGGGGACAGGGGGGAGGGTGCGTGTGTCTGAGATGGAGGGGGATGGACCAGGAAGGAGAGGCAAGGGGGGGAGTGTGGGAAAGTTGTGTGGGGAGGTATTGAGGGGGGGGGTACCAGGAGGGGAGAGGCAAGGGGGTGGGGAGAAGGTGTATGGGGGGAGGGAGGGATTGAGTGGAGAGGTACCAGGATCAAAAATTTCCCATAGGCTGCCTTAAGTCAGGCTGGGATCTAGGAGCCTTCCTGTAGCCACTGGAGAACCCATTTTACTGCAGCCACCTGATGGAGTTATAGTGACAGCTCAGTTAAAATGTCATAGCAATACCCAGAAGCAGGGAAAAGGTAAATCCCATGTCGCTACCTGCCAGGGTACTTCGCCTTTCTTGCTGTTTTGGCCCCCAACCACTCGAATTTTGGTTCCTGACAGGGGCACGATCTGAGTGCTGTTGTCTTCGATGTCTGTATCGTTGGTGAACCAGTTGTCAAATGTGTTGATGGAGCGGGTGAGTTTGCTGGCCGCCTCTGGAGCTGTAATCCTTCCGCATGGAAAGGGCACTGCAATTGGAACAGAAAAGTGTTGATTCATATGGCAAGGTGGCCACTGCTCATGCAAGCACACCACGTGGCAGGTTTGTGGGGGAAATGAGCATCACACTGGGCTCTGAGCTGTTGCCCAATATCCATCCATACATCCATCTCCATCCATCCAGATTTATTAACTGCCGCTCTCAATAAACGTCTCTCAGTGGATTACAATAACAATAAAACCCCTAATATATAACCTTTAAAAATCCAATAGTCCATATTAAAAAATACTTCGTTGGCGAGCAAATAAAGGAGGGAGAGAAACTCTCCAGGGATTTCAGTCCTAGCTGTGAATCTCCCATTCAGTACAGAATATTTATTATTTTATTTATTATCTAAATTTATATTTCTTTCCAGTTACAAGAAACACGTACAACAAAATCAGAGTACAATAGCACCTTTAAGACCAACAAAGATTTATTCAAGGCGTGAGCTTTTGAGTGCAAGCACTCTTCCTCAGACTAATGAACTACCATCGTAACTGTGGAAATAAAAAGCAAAAGGTAATTCTTTTAAATTAGTAAACTGTGTCACAGCATCCAAATTCAACCATATGATGCCATATGATAATTCGTTGCTAAAACAGCCCATCAGTCCCCTTGAATTCAGTTGGAATGGAACTCCATCAACCTTGCAAAGAAACTTGCACAGGTACAGACTGAATTCCCATGAGCCCCTGCCAGCAGTACCCCTGCTGCACTGATCTTGATAGACCAATGGTCTGCCTCGGTGTAAGCCAGCTTCACACGTTCATCTACTTCTGTCTTTTAGTGAACTAGCAAGCTTGCCTCTATGCAACAGCTTAACACAACCATCTCTAGAATTTGATCAACCTTTCTGTCCCTGAACACTTCGGTGGAGTTGCATGTCAGACTTCAGCGTTATGACAGGTGAAGAGGAAAAGGGAAGATGGATAACTAAGGGGCCAGTCATCTTCCTATCAAGACGGTGAAGAGGGCCAAGATTTTATGCTTTCCTGCTTGTGTGGCTTAAAATTATGGTGCCACAGGGAACCCTTGTAAGTCAGTAAGTGAAGCAATGAAAACTGCTTGGAAATATATTCCGCTTGGCCAGACATTTATTATTATTATTAATGACTGCCGTAGCGCCTTCAGGCATGCAAAGTGCTCTGCAACCCTTGATATTGTTTAGCATCCAAACTAGCTTGCAGGACAGGTGACAGCAGCTTGACAGTCTTAAAGCAACCCAAGAATCCCACACAGGGAAGTCTCCAGCTGGGACATAACAGCGTGGGTGTGGGGGTTGCCCCCTTCCAACTATTCAGGTTCTTTCAATTTCCCGCTAAGTCACAAGATTAAATATGAACATAGTCTTTATGTTCATTCCGACCTGGTTCTCCTATCCTGCTGTAGCAAGCAGGGATCCAGGTGTGCCACACAGCTGATGTGGGAGGAGGCTGATGGATGAGGGAATGGGTGGGAGGAACAGTTACCTTCACACTAAAGTGTGTAGGTTGCAACGTGGTGACTTTAGTTGAAGGCAGTGTAGAGCTGTCATTGCCTACAGAACATGAGTTCTTCCCACCCGCCCCTGGTCTCCTTCCACAGTGACTGTTCAGCCTGCTTTTGCAAGTTTAGTAGTGCTTCAGCTACAGTTAGAAAAAGCCCAAACTACCCACACCAGCACCAGTGAGTGCCCATTTAAATCCAACATATCTATTTGGGAAGCAAATACCAAATGCATTTCCTGGAAGCAAATTACATTCGAGTCATTGCAGAGGCAAATGTATTCAAAGGGAAATTTTGCCCAGCAAAACAATGGTCATTCTGCTGCAAAATTCACAACTGTATCTAATCTTTTACCTGCTGGTTCACAGGACCTCTGGTCTGCCCCAAGCTTGTAACCAGGGGCACAGGAACAGACTACTCGTTTTGATGGGGTGTTCTTGCAGAATTGCTTGCATCCTCCATTCTTAGTTGCACATGTAGCATCTGGTGGGGAGGGGAATCAGATACAATTAAAAATGATAGTTTCAGAGAGCAGCTGGGTTGGCCTGCAGTACTACAGTTAGCTCTGAGTCCAGTAGTTCCCTTATGTATGTCTATTGAATGAAGCCAGGTAAATGGTGATTGCATGGATCATCTAACACCACCAGGGCATGGATGCTGTCAAATTTCTCACCTTTGCTGTTTTGATTTGAGCGTCTCTTCTCCAGCTCCAGCACTCCCATGCATGAAATGGTTGGGATTCTAATTTCATGTCACTCTTTAATTAACTTTTGCAGAACTTTCTTTTTGTGGTGGTGGTTGCATATAAAAGGCATAAAAGAAACAAATAGGCAACCCCAGCAATGAAAATGGGTGAGGTGGGGCTAAAAGGGACACGTGATACCATATTGAAATAAAAGAAACAGCATATTTGTATGCCTCTCCATGAAAGACAGAACTTTCAAATCCCCAGAAATGTGACACATTTAAATAGTTCGTACATTCTGTGGCCTCTCAAGCTTCTAGCAATTTCTATTCCGTTCTTAACCAACATCCACACTAATGCTGAATGTTCAACATCCCGCTGTCCTTTAAAATGGCTCTTTACTTCGCTCCCTTATGATTCTGAGCACCCATCTCCCATTACACAAGGGCAGTATTCTAATTCAAAAAAATGGCAGATCTCCTAGAACTACTGCTATTGATCCAGTATGCCACAACCATAACAATTGCCAATAATTTTGTAGCCTATTTGAGTATATCCTTATCCATTGTTCCTCTTAATATTTGTGAAACAGCCTGGGGGGTGGAACGTGTCCAAGTTGGAAAAAGGCCAATCGGGGTGCAGCCAGACTGTGACTGGCCCTGCACCTACAGTTCCTGCCTTCCCCCCCTGGATGCTAGCCACTTTGCTCTCAGATGCTGCAGGAGCCAGCGTGTGTGAGAGAGAGACACAGAGAGCCCTGCCAAACCGCTAACAATCCCTGATTACCTGCTATGGCTCCTGCTGTGACGGGGGGGGGGGAGAGATCTGTGCCTGCCGGTGTCCCCTGGGTCCTAGTGCCCATTGAATTCTTGGTTGCAATGGGCTTTCTTGCTAGTGTATAAATAAACTGAAATTTAATAGTTTTAAATCCCAGGGTGCTTTCCTACCACATCTCATGCAGAAAGGGACAGTTTTCTTCTGTTCTTCTCCATTGTTGCAGTTCTTTCTGCCTAGAAGAGGATAACTAGATTCCAGGGAGGGAGGTGCTGTGGTGGTGAGGAGGGATATGAAGTTAAAAGTTCCACATGCTACTGGTTAGGGGACCAGTTTATTTATTTATTTTTATTTATTTTATTTATTTTTGTTGTTTTGCATTTATTTATTTTTGATGTATCTCTGGGAGAAATTCTGATTATAAATGAGACAGATATAATATGCAACTTGTCTATTGAAGGAAGGCAGCATATTATAGCCCATTCTTGTCAGATCTTGAAAACTAAGTAAGGTTAGTACTTGCAAGAGAGACCACCAAGGAAGACTCTGGAGGAAGGCAATGGCAAACCACCCCTGCTTCCCACTTGCTTTGAAAGCCCCATGCTGGGCTGACCACAAGTCAGTTGTGACTTGACAACACTTTACCCACAAATATACACACTGTTAATCTAACACAAATAAAAGTTTGTATAAGACCCCCCAAATAATTTACTAGGTAGGCTGGTAGGCATTTAAAATAACTAGATCATCTGAACAAGTGTTGAATTTCACCTTTTACATACCCAATTCACAATTCTTTCCTTCATAACCGGCTGGGCACCAACAGATGTAGTAACCAACTTGATCCTCACATTTCCCTCCATTTGTGCAAGGGTTTGACTCACATTGGTCTCCATCTTGGAAATGAACGGTTGAATGGTAAGTCAGAAAGCCCAAGAGCAGTATCATTATTTATATCCATTACACTGCCAGTAAAGAGGACAGATCCCTGCCCTGAAGAGCTTGCCATATCAAATTGAACAGTAGAAAGAAATTATGCAATTGTAGATCCATAAACCTAGGTGGAGACTGAGAAGCTATAATATGTTGTCTCTAGCTATTTCTACACATAGATTTGTCCCTACATGGACAACAGAAAGCCCTCAAGGTAAATGATGCTTTAGGTTGAGCCGGCATTGAGCAGGGAGTTGGATTATATGGCCTGTATGACCTTTTCCAAATTTGTGATAATTCAGTTGTTTTTTTCTGATCTGTTGACATCATAGACAATTATATTCATTTGGAATGAGCATCTTGGCAGGAATTAAGACATTTCCAAAATGTCAGTATAGTTGTACATTAGATCAGTGGTCCCCAACCCCCGGTCCGGAGACTGGTATCTTTCCGTAGATCAGTCGGTACCAGGCTGCAGCTCCTCCTCCTCCTCCTCCCTGGCTGCTGCCTCAGGGGCTGCCCTGCCACTCTGCCACCAGCTTACCTTTGGTGCTCTCCAACAGCTGCCATGGCTGGGGCTCCCCCTCAGCGTGGCACTGTGCAGCTGCTGCTGGCAGTGCCCCCCAGTGGGCAGCGGGAAAGCAAGTGGAGCAGGGGCTCAGGTGGCAGTGATGACCTTCAGCAAAAGACTACCCCCCCTCCCTGGGCCTCAGTAAAATTGTCAAGCGTTGACTGGTCCCCAGTGACAAAAAAGGTTGGGTACCACTGCATTAGATGATAATATGTGACAGTTTTCTGAAACGGTATTCATTCAGATAAAGGCTGCTCCCTGCAGGCAAAGTCATGTACCAACCATTACCCCTTGTTTTCTAAGGCACTGGTTTTCGAAGGCCCTGTGCTTAGCAACAGTCCCAAAAGTTTGACCACCCACCAAGGCCAGCTTCTTCTTTCCATAAGTACAACTATATTTGGGATGGATCAAAGTGGCACAATAACTGAAGGAACCAAGATAGTGACATGTTTCATCTGTGCCATGTTTGTCTTCTTACCTTGGGGAGATGGCTTTTACACATTTAGCAAGTGTAAATTAGTGGCTCTGCTGAAGGAGAAGGTACGGGGATTAGAGGAACATTTAAATACGCTGCAACATATAAAGGAAGGTGAAGAGTTCTTGGACAGAACTCAAAACACACTTGAGAGAGCAAGTGCAGCAGGAAGAGAAATTTTCAAAACAAACACAGGAGCACTGAACACAGGATGATATTAAATGGAAGGCTGTTATGCAACAAGTAGAAGAATAAGGAGACAGTCTGCCCCATTGATGCTCAGGAATTGTTTTGAGGATCTGCTTGAAAATGTTGATACAGGACCATGAAGAGCAAGCCCTCACAAAGACCAGGAAACAAGTCACAGGCCCCCACAGGTAAGAGTTGTAGGACTTCTCCCCTGCAGACCCCAACAAGTCCAAGAAACAAGTCACAGGCCCCCACAGGTGAGAGTTCTAGGCCTACCAAGGGTAAAAAGAAACGGGTACTGGTAATTGGGGATTTCCTGCTGAGAGGCGAAAAGGCCGAAGTGTGTAGACCAGACTAGTTGTCTCGAGAGGTCAGCTACCTATCTGGTGCACACATCAAGGATGTCACAGAATGGCTGGACAGGCTCATCAAGCCCACAGATCATTACCCCTTCCTTCTCATCCATGTAGGAACAAATAATGCTGCCCAGCACAGCATGGAATGTACTAAGAAAGACTTTGTGGATCTGGGGGGAAAGGTAAAGGACCTGGGAGCGCAAGTTGTTTTTTCATCAGTCCTTCCAGTAAGTGGCCGTGGCTTAGGAAGGGAGAGAAAAATAATGCAAGTAAATCACTGGCTACGTCACTGGTGTTGTTGGAAAAGGTTTGGATTTCTAGATCATGGTCTATGGTGTCTATATGAGGGGCTTTACACTAAAGGGGGAGCAAGTGTACTTGTTAATGGGTCAGCATCCTCTTGGAAAAGAGTGACAAATGGAGTTCCCCAAAGATCCCCATAGAAACCAATATAGGATGGGGGAGACTTGTCTTCTCAGTAGCATGTGCAAAAAGGATCTACGAGTCTTAGTAGACCATACAATGAACATGAGTCAGCAGTGTGACTCGGTGGCTAAAAAGTCAAATGAGATTTTCGGCTGTATCCAATGGAGTGTCCAGATCATGGAAGGTGGAACCAAGTGAGGTTCTGGTTCAGCGTCACTTGGAGTACTGTGTTCAGTTTTGGGCTCCACAGTTGAAGAGGGATGTTGACAAACTAGAGTGTGTCCAGAGGAGGGCAAAAAAGATGCTGAGGGGTTTGGAGACCAGGAAAGGTTGGGGGAGCTTGGTCTGTTTAACCTGGAGTGGAGACGACTGAGAGGGGATGTGATAGCCATCTTTAAGTATTTTAAAGGGTGCCATATAGAGGATGGAGCAGAGTTCTTCTCTCTTGCCCCGGAGGGATGGATCAGAACCTGAAGGATGAAATTAAAACATCCGGAAGAATCTCCTGACAGTCAGAGCTGTTTCTCAGTGGAACAGGCTTCCTCGGGAGGTAGTGGGTTCTCCATCTTTGAAGATTTTTAAACAGAGGCTGGATAGCCATCTGACAGAAATTCTGATTCTGTGATGTTTTACTGAAAGTTGTTTTGATGTTACAGCTTGTCTAACGTTCCATGTAAGTTATATAATGTTCAATGTAAACTGCCCAAAGCTGCAAAGGATGGGCAGTATAGAAATCCAAATAAATAAATAAACAAAAAACAAACAAACAAATAAATAAGATCCAGGGGGTGGCAGGTTACAGTGGATGATAGGGTTGTGAGTGCCCTGCATAGTGCAGGGGGTTGGACGAGATGACCCATGAGATCCCTTCCAATTCTATGATTCTATACTGAGTGCACATGACCCATTAGGAATACACAGCAATATAATGTATTTGAAGCAAGGTGATAAAAATTTCACTTACCAATATATGCATTCCAAAATTCCATCTGCAAGGAACATATTAGAACTGGATTAAGAAGAAAGCACTAGTAGAAAAGCCATTTGTTAAATATAAACCATATTTTTTCTGTGATTCTTGATGCATTGGACATATGTATCTTTATTGCATAGCTTGGTTTCAGCTATGTGTTTCTATGGAAATAGGTCAGTTCTGAAGTAGCACTCTGCACGTCCAGCAGTTCCACAGAAGTGCAAACTCCAGCAGATGAGTGCTGCTACGGGAAGGGGGGAGAGAGCTTCATTGAACATTACTTCATTCTGACCAAAAATGGTATAGGCAGCAATATACAAAATTGTACTGCAGGATAACATAAACTATGAGATTTATGCAGTTTAATTACCCATCTAGAAATTAACCAGGAATATGTTGTGGAGCGAATATTATAGTAATCATGCCGCAGGAATGCAGCTATCCTGATCCATGGTTTTCCTCTTAATATATCGGAAACTAGCAAGGGGGTGGAGTGTGTCCAGCCCCGGCAAGTGTAGGAGTCCAAATCCTGCCCAATCAGGGTGCTTCGCTGGCCGAACCCTGATTGGGCCACCCCCTACATCTGCTGCCTTTGTGGCTGGCCAATCGCAGCTCTGCCCGCAGTTGCACCTGGCTGCCAGGGCCATCGTGTCTGCCATGCTCCACCACTCCACCTGGGTGGCTGCCTCCCTCCTCTCAGCATGTGCTGCCCCAGAAAGTGCGACAGAACAGCATGGCCAAGATTGCCCACCAAGGGCCACGCTTTCGGCCCGCAATGGCTTTCGGCCCTGCGGTGGTCGGCGGCCCAGCATAACCCACAGTGCCAGCAGCATTCCCATGGCGGTCAGTGGGACCGAGCTCACCAAGTCCTGCAGCAGGGCATGCGTTGGCTCCTCCATGTGGCCCAGGGAGCCCATCTGGCTTTGGGTAAGGCGGTAGGTGGCATGCAGCCCGTGTATCCCGCAGCGCCTGCTACACCCTCTGCTCCCTGCCCTCAGGTTAGTCGACTGCCAGCGGTAAGAGCAGGGTGGCAGCCATGCTGCCCTTGTGCCATCAAGGGCCTTCCCTACATGCCTCCAGTCGCGTTTCCCACACGCGCCAAGCAGAAGAGCAACCTTTTTGACCACTGTGGGAAACTGGGTTCCTGGGTAAGTTGGACCATTGGTATCATCCAGTAGGGTTCTCCCTACAAGCTCACCGTTTTCTCATGGTTCTCAAAGACTTCTCTTGCTTCCTCGTAGCTGCATTTTTCTTCCAAGCACTCTCGTTCAAGGTTTCCAGCTATCACCTCTTCCAAGCGTCCAGAATTGAACCGTTTATATCGGTGCAAAACATAACTTGCCTCTTCCTGATCAATGAAAACTACAGTAGACACATATTTTAAAAGTACAGATTATAGAGAGGGCTGCACACAAATACACCTCAAGTGTCCCAGTGGAAGTGTTTTCTGTCTGCTTAAACCACTTCTGTAAGTTGCACATATTCAGGTGCGCTGCTTGGAGTTCACATTATGGATCAGAGGACAGAGTACAAAATGGGACAGCCCCTGATAATATCTCACTAACTCTGGATCCATCCTTTGCATCCATCCCTGTACAAGCCTGTCTGCAACCTGCATCCATCTGCCCATCTGCCCATTCCCAGGGAGGGGCAGCAGGCCCTGCAGCCCTGAATCAAGCTAAATAAGCCCACGCTTAGGTCATGAGGGGAAACAGGGGCAGCACAGAGGCCTTTCTGATTATCTTGCTTACTGCTACTTCATAATTTTTGAAATAAAGTTTATGTTTAACATAGTTGCGGGGTCTGGCCTGGAGGCTAGCCTGGAAGAAAACTGAAAAAACCTTCAGTACTTTATTGAGTCTTAACGTTTTGTCTGTTGAGCAATGGAAGGGCTAAGGGGCACTGAGGGGCATCCAGGGCCTTAATCTGCCCCTGGCACCAGATTCTCTTCTACTGTGCTTAGACCAAGGACCTAACTGCACAATCCATGTTGACAAAGTGTGGGAATTCTGTGCTTCCTCTGGCATGTCAGAAGAGGCAGCTTAAAATTTGCGATTTTCCAAACCGAAAATGGCCCTGTAGAATTACTATTTGTTGTGCCGGGGAAACTTAGCATCTAACCTCTAATAAAATAGTAGCACCTTTAAGACCAACAAAGATTTATTCAAGGCATGAGTTTTCGAGTGCAAGCACTCTTCCTCAAACTAAGAACTGACCATCATAACAGTAGGAATATATAAGCAAAAGCTAATCCTGTTAAACTGTGTCACGCCTTGAATAAATCTTTGTTGGTCTTAAAGGTGCTACTGGACTCTGATTTTATTGTGCTACTTCAGAACAACATGGCTACTCATTTGACCTTTAATGTTAAGGTCCCCCACTGGGACAAATAACTGCTCCTTGCAGTCGTTTTAGGTCAGGAAAATAGCATGGGGAGGGGGCAATGAAGCCCTTTCACCCTGATCTAAATCAGGCCAACAGGATCTTGGGAAGAACACCCAGTCGACATTGGTGAAGCCAACTCTTGAAAGTATCTGAATGTTAAACCATGTAGGAGATATACATTACATTCTTAGCTCTTAATAATTTTATTGATTTATCAAAGCAGCTGTTCAAATATGGCAAGGCTTGTAGTTCAAGGCAAGCAAGAGATGCTAATTTTTTTAATGACACAATATTTTTGTAAAACAGACAAAGGAGTGGAACTATGAAAACTTCACTTCTAATACAATTAAACTCCCTTCAGTGTTGCAGTTTGTATATTAAATCCCCCCCCTGCACTGTCAAAGGAACTGTAATTATTTATCTTCTTTATTGCTAATTTATACATTAGGTATAACTCCTAGGGAAACAGCTAGGCTGCATTTGCTACCCCAAAACAACCCAGGAGTGCTATGAAACATTCCAGATGAATGACTATATTGCTTTTGTGAGCCAGTGCTGGGTTCTGGTCCACATTCTCCAAAGCATTCAGTTCATTAGTTTAAAAGGTGTCACGAAAACCTTCCTATTTTCATGTCAACTATTACTCTTATCTTTTTAAAGGGGAGAACGCTATTGAATGGTAGAACATACAAATTAGACTGAAAAAAAATCAGTTCTTTTAATTAATGAAAGCTAGACCATAAATGTTATTTCTCTTTTCTTTAGATGGTCTGGGAGAGAAGGGGAGGGGCTAATAGGGAAACATTGTACGTTGCTTATAAATTATTTTATTCCATATTACAGGGAAGGAATGGGGCTCTCATCTCAGACCAAAAGAAACACAGGTGATGGGTTAGCTTTAAAATCAACCAACCTGCACATTCGGCCTTAAGGAGGTATCCCAGAAGGAAAACAGCAAACGTGAAGGAGCCTTTTGCCATATTCGTAACACAGCGTCACGGCTTCGCCAGCAAATTGTTAACTGGGAGCCTCCAGATCAATAGTTCCAAAGGGCAAGCACATATTTGCTTGTTTTAAACTCTGGACAACCTTCTGATTAAAAGTCCCTAAATGGGGATCTCTGGAAAATTCTAAAATAGCTACTCTGCTGATTTAAAAAAAACAAAAACAACCCACTTGGCCATGATTGGTTCCAGAATCTTAGGCAAAAATTCTAGGGATCAGGCCAAGGATTGCTAGACTTACAATCTTCCTTATTCACTTTAGCCAGCGGGAGGTTCCAAAGAGGAGGTTGGGTTTGGCCAGAGAATCCTGACTTCATCCCTGGCACAAATATTTTGGCCGGCTGGAGTCAGGAAGTAGATTGGAGATACAAGTGAAGGACAAAAACTCCACCCATTATTGAATTTGCTGTCCCCCACCCCCTGCTAAGGGAAGGTGCTATCTGGATGGTCCACCTCCTTCCCAAAGTGTCTTGAACAAGGAGCATAGACACAACGTGAACAGTTTGGCTAGCCTGCCAAGAACCTGATGGGCCGTTATCCCAGGTTGCCCATTGGTCCATGAGTCCTAAAAAGAAGAGTCAGTAATTGGTTCCAATATAATCCTTCATTTGCATAGTGTTCAAGGTTAGCACTATTCCGTTTGTTTAAAAAGGGGTTGTATCGCTCTAGTCTTGGCCCATCTACACTGGCTTCCTTTCTGTTTCTTGACATCCATATCTGCTAGGCCTCACTCTTGGCAAGCCATCACTCCAAAGTATTACAGGGCAGATGTTGTTGTGTTCCATAGTTCCATAGTCAGCTTGCCTCTGCCCCTGTGGCCAGGGCAACATTGACACTCATTGGCTCTTACTGCCTTTAACATGCTCTTCGTGTAGTAAACTTCAAGGGGATAGTGTTCCTGATGCTAGGCAGTGACCCAAAAACAACCTACTTGGTCACCGAATTTCTGTCTAGCATATTTTACTTTAGTAAATAATGTATTATTCTTTTACTCATTGCTCAAGATCATCTGATCATAGGAGCTCTGAAATGTATGGAAAGCCATCAAAGACCATTCTTGACCACAGGATCCTCTGGCAGATGTGTGTAACCTTACTAGCAGTTATAGGAATCTACATAGAAAGTGAGCTCCCTGGGGGCCTGTCCATTCCCACCAGCCCAGGCTATCCCATCACCAACACAGCTTTCATGTGCTTATGCTTGTGAAATATTTACAGGAAATAAATGTCAGAAAGCAAAGAGGGGGAAAAAAAATAACTGTCTATAAACCCCACCCCGCCCTGCTTTGAAATCTTGATGTTCAAAGCCTGCTTCCTTTTTTTGAATGCTGCAGAGACAGCTGAAAAGATTCCCAATGAGTGGAGTAAATATGATTATTAATTCATCACATTGACACATTCTGCTGGGGTGCTAATAATGCTTTATTACCATGTTTTTTAAAGAAAAATGTATTCAGAGACTTTGTTTTAATCCGCCGGTAATTTCCTTTTCTGCAAACTAGATGCGCAGATCTGCTTCAGACTGGCAGAAACCAAATTTAGAATCTTCTGTGACATCACCAACTTGGATCCAGGTCTGAGTGTACCAACTAGAGGCAAAGCATGCAGGGAAATAATGAGCACTAGGATGCACACCTGCACTTGGCCTTCCTGGGGGATGGATACATGGCAAAAGCTCCTGCCCACCCCTGAACTGTTGAGGCCCTGCCTTCAAGCCCCGGGGAATATTCCTGACCCAGGGGCTGCCAACTTCCAGGTGTGGCCTGGAAATCTCCTGAAATTAGAGGTCATCTGCAGATTATAGAGATCAGTTCCCCAGGCTGTTTTGGAGGGGGGCTCTGCAATGACATCTCCAGGCTCCTGGAGATGAAAAGGCTTGCTTGGGAGGGGGGAACTCTGTGGCACTGTGCCCCAGAGAGGTTTCAGGGTGCCAATTTCCAGTTTTGGACCATCTGGGGATTAGCTGGAATTGCAGATCATTTCCAGACAACAGAGATCAGATCCCCTGGAGGCAAGAGCAGCTTGGGGTGGGGGTCGGTAGCACTCCCCTCTACAAAGAGAGAGAAAGAGAGAGAGAGAAACAGAACACAAAAAGCATTCCTTCCTTCTAAAATAGAAAACCTTATTAACCACACAGTCACCTCTCCATGTTGGAAATACCTGAGTGTCTCCCTCTTTGGATTGCTTTGAGAAGCCATTGGCCAGAAAGTCCAAATTTAAAGAAAAGGAATCCCATAACAATCAATGAGCAAGTAAGAAAAGACCTACACTATCCTCCTGCAACATATTCTTCTGCCTGTGCTCTAGCTACATCTCTTTAAGGCAATGGCCATTTGTCCAGTAGTGGCTAAGAGCAGTGGCTTCTAATGTGGTGAGCTGGATTTGATTCCCTGCTCCTCCACATGCTAGATGAACTTGGGCGAGTCATAGTCCTATTAGAAACTGTTCTCACAGAGCAGTTTCTCTCAGAGCTCTCTCTGCCTCAACTACCTCACATAGTGTCTGTTGTGGGACGAGGAAGGGAAGGCTATTATGAGCCTCTCTGAGACTCCCTTGGGCAGTGAAAGCAGGGTATCAGTCACTATTTCAAATTGAGCATCATGCGTTTCTGGCATCTAGCCCCTGTTAACAGTTGGGCTGCCACATTCTGGACCAATTGTAGTTTCCAGGATGTCTCCAAGGACTGTCCAATACAGAGTATGGGCACCTCTCCTTGGTCGGGTGGCCTGGGGTGGTACCAAGAGAAATCTATGCTTCCTCTTGGCACCCTAGGTGAACACCTGCATTCCTGGTGGGGGAACTGAGTTGACCCCAGGGTGTTGCTGGATACTTCCCTTGGGTGGGATCCCAGCGGCAAAGGGACCCATGTTCCCAGCAGGAGGATGGGCTGGGCCCTAAGCACTGCTAGACACTTCCCTTGGGAGGGATACCAGTGGCAATGTGTTCCCAGTGAGGGAAGTGGGTGGGCCCAAGGGCACCGCTGGATCCTTCCCCTGGATGGGATCCCAGCAGCAAGGTGTTCCCGGCGAGGGAACTGGGTGGGCTCCAGGGTGCCACTGGACACTTCCCTTGGTGGGATCCCATCATCAAGCAGACCTCTGTTCCCGACAGGGGAACTAGTTGGGCCCCAGGGCACTGCTGAGGTCTGGGTTCTTGTGCTTGGCTGACTGCAAACCAGCTTCCTCTCTGATACTGCACCAAAACTCCTGTGAAGTTAATAACAAAGCTGTGACCTTGTTTAAGCTGATGGAAATGTGCTTGTGTCTTCCTTGAACCCAAGGTGCCCTCCTGCAAGTCAACAAAAATGGCAATAAAGTGGCAATAAAGTAGGGCACCAGGTTGGTTGTATGCAAGATGAGAATTTAGGAGGCGAAGCATTTCCAGGCAAAACAGGAGGTGAAAAGAACCTCTTGTTCCTTTGCCTGGAAATGCTTCACCCCCTTAATTTTTGCATCTTGGACTGGCTGTGAAAAGTGCAAGAGCAGGAGGCAATTAAAAGGTGACCGCTTTGAACAACAGATAAATCCATAATCCAATTAAGTGTATCCTATGCTTTGTGCTTGTGGCTGCAAAAGGCCTGTCAGTGAGTTCTGGGAGTTTAAATTGATGCATGTCTGTTTCTAAATTAAAGCACTTTAAACAGATATCTTTTGCCTTCTCAATTTGGGTGACAGCCAGTTTAGTGAGCCTTCTGTCAGAAATTGCTATTTATAACTTGCATCATTCTTCCATTCTGAAAGAGTGTTAAGATCAGATCAAGATCTGTTTAGGATCCTGGACCTAAAATTAAGTGAAATTGGCTTCAACCAGGGTCAGGGCCTTTTCACTTTTGGCTCCAGCCTGCTGGAACATTCTACTCAAAGTCATCAGGCCCCTTGGGACTTAAATCAGTCCTGCAGGGCTTGTAAGACAAAACTGTTCCATCAGGCATATATTCGGGTCCTGGAAAGACTGAACACTCTAATTGGTAACAGCAAGTCTTCCAAAACGTTCATAAACAACCACCAAAATGAAGGTGGGTGGGAAGCTCTCTGCTTGGCTGCCACAGGAGAAGAGGCCAGCCTTGGCTCACGTGGCACCTTATAAAGACCCGCCTGCCTGCGCTTCTCCTCCTTGCTGGAGGGCATACATGCCCTGTGTCCCCTGCCCCCATGCTTCGCAAAGAGCGCCTTCCTCCTCCGCCCACCCACCACCTCAATGGTGGCCGCTTGGTAAGTCATGACCTCACTTTATTAGAAGCTGGTACAGAAATAGGGGCTGAAGGTGCAAGGTATCATCTACAAACAAACAATATGGTACAATTCAAAGATCAGGTTGCTTTGATGATTCCAAGTATTATAATTTCAGGACCCAGTTCATAGTGTTGCCGGCATCCAGGTGGGACTGGGAAATGTCCTAGAAGAAGAAGAAGAAGAAGAGTTGGTTCTTATATGCCGCTTTTCCCTACCCGAAGGAGGCTCAAAGCGGCTTACAGTCGCCTTCCCATTCCTCTCCCCACAACAGACACCCTGTGGGGTGGGTGAGGCTGAGAGAGCCCTGATATCACTGCCCGGTCAGAACAGTTTTATCAGTGCCGTGGTGAGCCCAAGGTCACCCAGCTGGTTGCATGTGGGGGAGCGCAGAATCGAACCCGGCTCGCCAGATTAGAAGTCCGCACTCCTAACCACTACACCAAACTGGCTCTCCTAGAATTATAACTCTTCTTCAGACCACAGAGATCAGTTCCTGGAGAACATGTCTGCTTTGGAAGGTGCTCTCTATGTCACTATGCCTTCCCCTCCCTAAACCCCACTTCAAATCTTCAGGAATTTCCCATTTCAGAATTGGCAACCTTCACCCAGGGCATACACAGGAGTCCTCACAAATGGTCTCCAAACCCCCCTTCCTCCAGGAACTGATCCTCAGTTGTATAGACTGTTTCTGAATATCAAGATTTCATGTATGTGGTAATCATCATGAATTGTAGACATCGATGGATCTCTTCTCTATGAATTTACTTGTATCATCATCATCATCATCATCATCATCATCATCATCATCATCATCATCATCATCATCATCATTATTATTAAATTTATTTCCAGCCTCTCCCCGCAGGCCCGAGGTGGGTAACAGTAATCTCAACCCCATTGAAACCCATTAAAACCCCCATTAAAACTTTAATACCAACATGGCGGCCAAATATACCCCATCCCTCTCCATACTAATTTTTAGAAATGCTGGTACCATTCTATGTTAAGCTGAGGGAGTAGGCCTAATGTACTGTGGATTTGTAATGTTTTGGTGCTTTTATGATGTTTATAATACTTTTCATTATTATATCACTTTATTTGTGTGCTGTTTTGACAGTGTATTTATATACCGGCAAAAAGAAAGTGTAGAATAAACAGATAGAAATCAAGCTAAGAAAGGGGTGTGTGTGTGTGTTAGAATTTCTAGATTCCCGCCCTGCCTTCCTAGTCTTTCTCTACGATTAAACTCATGATTTAGGGTGCTGTTCTGCTATCTCTTTAATCTGGATAGTACACTGTTTGCCTACACAGGATGAAAGAAGATATAAAATCTGCATTTATCATGTTAAGCCGGCTGCAAGACACAAAAAATGAGCTCTGCAAAGGAAGCAATTAGGACAAATCAGTAATGCTCTAATAAAAATCTAGTTTCTGGAAGTATTGTGCTTCAAGTTAGATAACTGGAACATCTTGTACCTTATACACCAGTTGAAGCCTCCAGGATATGTTATTGGGTCTCCAGAATAGCCTGTGTATTTGAAATGGGCCGTGAAGCACAAACCCTCTTCTCACTGACTAATCTGTTTCCTGCTTAATGTTGGCAGTGACAAGCAGCTTATCACAATCCATTTCTTTGGCCAAGCAATTGAGGATCTTTCCTCCCAAAGGTCCTGGTTGGGGACATCTCACTGGCTAGCTTGATGAGAAGCCCTAATTAAATGCAGCTCCGTAGGCCTGACATCTTCAAAGACAATCAATGCTGTCCTTTAATTCAGCCTGTCGTCGCCGCTTTGCTGAGCCAAAGGAGAAGAAGAGAAAATCTTTCCCCAAACTGATTTTTGCTTGCAATAAACATACTCACAATGCAGGGCTAATAACCGGCAGAAATGCAAGTTAGTGTCATTAGCAGTGCCCATCATTTGTGCTGCTGGCTTCACCGACTTAGTCATCTTGATGCACAGGTTCTCAAGATGCCCCCCAAGCCACCTTACATGCTCTATATTTGCTTCTTTGGCCCCTCAACAGTCATAGAATCATAGAATCGGCACGACTTCATTCGGCACGACTTCAATGTTGCAAAAGGTTTCCAAATTGTAAACGCTACTAATTTGCAGTTATGCACGATGTTGCACACAATCTGCCGCACTCCTGAAACAGTCCCGCAAAAAGCGATTCGTTGTAGCGCTTAAAGGGAAATCCAGAAAAGTGGATTCACCCTCCGAAAAGCGCTACACTCTTGCAAACAATCTGCAACAGTAGCGAAAAAGACCTGTGCGTTCCCATTGTTGCGGTTCCAGCCAAGTCCCTCCCCCTGGCTCTCTCCTCCGAACTTCCAGCAAAGCGATCGCCATTTTTGTTTTCTCGGAGCGAGCAGAAAGCAACGAACCGGTGAGCCTTCATTTACCCAGCAAGGCTTCTCCAGCTACAGTCCCTCCACAGAACTGCTTTAAAGCTTCCCTAAGTCACCAAGCACAACACAGCCCCGTTTGCAAGTTCCCTTTATTTTCGGCCGAAAATCCCGCCCGTGCATGGTGGGGGGGATTTTTCTTTTCACTCGGAGGAGTAATGATGAATCGCCAGCTCACACGCCAGCTGCCAGCTAGATGGGTCTCTACGTTAGGAGGAATCAAGGCATATTCGTTGCAACATGTGTTTTTCTTATTTAAAAAAAACCTGTTCTTAAAGGGAAAGGGGCTTTTGGGGAGCATGATAATGGCCGCCCCTTGGCTGTTTGTTTGATTGACGGCCAGGGGGGGACAAAGCACAGAAAAAAATCACTTCCTTTCTAGCGATTTTTGGTGAGACCGGAAACCTGTGGGAAATGATTGAAACGCTACTGGATTCCACTACAAAGGCAGGTATGCGTAACTCGAGATTGCACTATTAAAAATAGTGTTTCCGCTATCAGGAACCAATTGGAAACATTGGTTCTTGTGCGGAATGGGCCATAGAGTTGGAAGGGGCCATACAGACCACTTAGTCCAACCCCCTGCTCAACGCAGGATCAGCCCAAAGCATCCTAAAGCATCCAAGAAAAGTGTGTATCCAACCTTTGCTTGAAGACTGCCAGTGAGGGGGAGCTCACCACCTTCTTAGGCAGCCTATTCCACTGCTGAACTACTCTGACTGTGAAAAATTCCCCTCTCCCTGGCCCCCAATTGCTCATCAGCAAGCCATGATTCGCTTTTGCTCTGACAGATCACTGAAGGATCTGGGAGTTCTTTCTTGGTGTTGGCTCTGCCACTTCCATCAGGCTCGTGTGAAGGCATTGCAAGAGAAATCTCCCTGCGGATGCAGAATGCAATGTTTTGCTGACAGACTCATCCAAGAGTGACCTGGCTAGAGTCCAAAAAGCATCCTACTTTTCCAGATAACACAGCAACACGTGAGTCTATATTTCTCTTCCTGTCCCCATCTCCAACATGCAAGTTTCCTCATTTCAAAATGGAATTCTAGTTTTGGTGCGGGTGAGTGCTCATTTGTCAGGTTCTAAAGCTGGCATCAGGAGTTTATTTCTTGATTTATTTTTCAATTTATACCCCGCCCTGGCTTGGGGTGGCTTCCAGCATACTTGGTAAAATTATAGTTTATCAATGATTTAAGTTAATGTAATAGTAAAACCGAGCCTCTTGTGGCGCAGAGTGGTAAGGCAGCAGAAAGGCTGTCTGAAGCTGTCTGCCCATGAGGCTGGGAGTTCAATCCCAGCAGCCGGCTCAAGGTTGACTCAGCCTTCCATCCTTCCGAGGTCGGTAAAATGAGTACCCAGCTTGCTGGGGGGTAAACGGTAATGACTGGGGAAGGCACTGGCAAACCACCCCGTATTGAGTCTGCCATGAAAACGCTAGAGGGCGTCACCCCAAGGGTCAGACATGACCCGGTGCTTGCACAGGGGAAACCTTTAATAGTAAAACCATAATTGTTTTCTTTGGCACAATTGGGGATCTGATGTGGCCCATGAGTAGCACCAATCAGAGATGCCTGGCCCGTGAGCTTCCATCGAGATATATGAGCCTGTCCAAGAGCCAATGGGATAATCTATGATATTGCAGGAGCCAGTGAGACAATCTCCCAGATATTGACGTGAAAAGCCCCTGAAGTAAGCAGCGGGAATTCTTTCAGACTCCTTGAAGTTCATCCAGTTTAAGGTCTTTCAGATTCCTTCAGTGCACATAGCAGAGGTTCTAAAAGAAGAACAAAAGCATCAGAACTCCCTCTACAGTTCCTCCCAACAGAAAATTGGAGATGATCTCCAGGACCATCTCCTATTTCCTGATCCTGGAGCTGCTGGAAGGAATAAAGCACTCACTCTTTTTTGTTCCCTTTAGACCTGCTGGCATTGGTATTGTCCAATCAGATACATGTTGGCATGTGTATACATATACAAAGAGAAGCTGATGAAATGGAGGAGAATCATTGTGTGTGTGTATGGGGGAAGCACATGTTGCTCAGGTTTCCCCCAATAGTTTGGAGCCAGACATGGCAAGTTTAGTCCTTGGCATGTCCCATTAGACCTGATGATATTTTAGGGGACCTGTAGCCGCTGTTGACCAATCTATGTCTCTTCTTCAGAATACTGTCTTGTCTATGGAACCCAGACCCCATATTCCTTCACCTGGAGGGGTCTCTTTTGAGCTTTAGCTACTGGGTGAAAACAATTCTAAGCCTTTGAAAACATATAT
This sequence comes from Paroedura picta, assembly GCF_049243985.1. Taxonomy (NCBI): domain Eukaryota; kingdom Metazoa; phylum Chordata; class Lepidosauria; order Squamata; family Gekkonidae; genus Paroedura; species Paroedura picta. Next base: position 22,683,993 of record NC_135381.1, on the reverse strand, counting down.
TTTTTAAAAAAAATGTTAACTTTTTGGATGAGCTACTGATTCTCTTTTGTTCTTCAGTGTTTTCATGCTGTGGTATTTTGAGCAGGGTTGCCAACCTCCTGGAATTACAACTGGAAATCTTCTAGAATTACAACTGATTAGGCAATAGAAATCAGTTCACCTGCAGAAAATGGCTATTTGGGAAGGCAGACTCTATGGCATTTATGCCCTTGAAGTCCCTCCTCTCCCCAAACCCCTTCCTTCTCAGACTCCACCCCACAGATCTTTGAGTATTTTCCAACCCAGTGCTGGCTACACTAACTATGAACTAGCCTGAGCTGGCATCATCATACCATTTCAAGTAAGTACATCAAATACAATAAAACCCAGGGAAAGGAACTCAAAGAGTTGGTTCTTATATGCCACTTTTCTCTGCCCGAAGGAGGCTCAAAGCGGCTTCCAATCACCTTCCCTTTCCTCTCCCCACAACAGACACCCTGTGAGGTGGGTGAGGCTGAGAGAGCCCTGATATCACTGCTCGGTCCGAACAGTTTTATCAGTGCTGTGGCAAACCCAAGGTCACCCAGCTGGCTGCATGTGGGGAAGCACAGAATCGAACCCGGCATGCTAGATTAGAAGTCCGCACTCCTAATCACTACACCAAACAAGTAAAGGGAGGGGTCTTCTGTCAAGAACCTTGCAAACACATGGCTTCCAACCACACGTTTGCAAGCAGGAGGCAGCAAAATTTTACGCCTCCATGCAGAATTGGACTGAGCATTTTGTACTTGCTTCTTGGCTCTGTTTACACATGTAAAAACAATTTCTTCATGTGACAAATCAAATCATTTAGACTTCTAAATGGAATTGGATTATCTGACTCCTTGGTTTAAATCCAGCAAGCCTGCAGACCTTTCAGTACACATGATCCAGCAACAGGTGAACATCCCCAAAGTCTGCCGTTTCCAGAAAGGGTATACAGCCCTAGAACCCCTAACAAAGACCTTCCAGTGGTACCTGCAGGTTGGCTGTTAGAATTAGGGATGAGCAGACTGACTTGCTCTTGTACACAGCAGAGGGAACAGTGAATAGCATTGGTTTAAAATGCTTTCCCCAAGTTCCCAAAAAGTGGAATGGACAGTTGCAAATACACATTAGCCAAGACTTCTCTCTCCACAGGATACTATCATTAAGTCTGTTTTGCTGTATAGCTCAAACCCCCTTCACCTTTTTTTCTGATAGAAGGCTGTTATCCAGTTTTCTTTCTTTTTTTCAATTAGGATAGAATACCCAACAAAGTGTGGGTGGCACTCTCTCAAACACAACTGCTAATGACTTATGCCAGCGCTGTGCAGGGTGTGTGTGTAATCAAGTTGAACTGAATCATTAGATCGCATAATCAAACAATATTTGCATAATTTGTGCAATTTAGCCCACTCACAGAGAATATTTATACAATTTGACTGAGTTGTAGCATTTTCTGAGGCTGAGATTTTATTTTCTGAGTTCTGTACCCAGATCAGTAGCCCAGAGGGACCAGTGCTGCCATTTCTGACAGGCCAGTGGGTTCATCTGAATGTCAGGGTGGCACAATGCAGTTTAGTACTGTAAGCTAAGGGTACAAGCAAGCCCTGCAGCTGGCAAAGTCGGCGGAGTCACAAGCTGCCGCCCAGATGGGAGTCCTGATCCAACGAAGCAGCTTTTATGATTGAGGGGTCTAGCTGGATGTCGCAAGGGCTGAACACTCGGAGAACCAGTAAGGAGGCAAGTGCAGAAGGCAATAAAGTCAAGAAGTAGGAGAAGTCCACCCTACATTTTCTTCTTGACAATGCATTGCTCATACAAGGTGTCAGGGCTTGTATGGTCTGGGTGATTCCATCTTGGTCACATGTTAGTGTTTAGTTGCCTTGAGTCTCCTAAGACAGGGGTAGTCAACCTGTGGTCCTCCAGATGTCCATTGACTACAATTCCCAGGAGCCCCTGCCAGCATTTGCTGTCAGGAGCTCATGGGAATTGTAGCCCATGAACATCTGGAGGACCACAGGCTGACTACCCCTGTCCTAAGAGAATGCTGATTGTCTGCTCCCAAGAGAACTCACACACTTTCTCCCATATGCTTGTTAGCAGTGCTTATCTTCAAACCTGGGTTTTTTCTTCCCCCACTGGAAGCTTGGTGAAAGTTGGCCTGGCTCATCTGTTTGTTATAGCTTAATAATTCGACTCACAGCCAGCATTTATCTAGCCTATATTGTTGTACTTGTAGTTTAAACCCATTACTGCGCGTCCTTCCCTCTGCAGCCAACAGAAACAGCATCCTGCCCTCCTCCAAGTGGCAACCTTTCAAATACTTAAAGAGGGCTATCATGTCCCCTCTCAACCTCCTTTTCTCCAGGCAGAACATTCCCAAGTCCCTCAACTTATCTTCATAGGGTTTGGTCCCTTGGCCCCAGATCATCCTTGTCGCTCTCCTCTGTACCCTTTCAATTTTATCTACGTCATTCTTGAAGTGAGGCCTCCAGAACTGCACACAGTACTCCAGGTGAGTAGTCCAAAAGCAGTCTGTGTCTTGGCAATGTTCATCATCTTTCATAGCGTTCATAGGACCAGGTGGGACACTTTGGTGCTGGAGCTGATAGCTCTGGGGTGAGCAATTCCTGATGGAGTTTGATTTGTGTCAAGACACCCTCTCCCACAGGGCCTTCACTGGCCTTGAAGAGCTATATATCAAGTGGGAGCAATGGATTGGTTCTGCTGGATCACATCTCCTTTGGGCATCATGGAAGATTTTGGTCTGTGCATCAAAGCTCTAAAAGCAGGCCCTTCCTTTGATCATTTGTTCTGTGTAATGGAATGGAACTGAATTGCAGCACTCATAATTCAGGAAAACTGCACTGAGAGAAAACTGTAATGTGTGAAAGGAGATGGGAGAAGCCACTAAATATCTGCAAATGTTCATTTCAGTGTCACGCAGCCTTGACATGTTTTCTGCTGCTGACAGTGTTTTCAATTTTCTCCATCCTTTCATAGAGCCTTGCTTGTAACACCCCATTTCTTGCACAAAGGATCACTGCCCAAGCCCCCCCCCCATATTAATGTCAGAAGTTTTAGTTATGTTATTGCTCTATCTGGGGTCTGCAGCATCCTCACCCCCTCAATCACCTGCTTTGCACCCACCTGGGAGCCAGGACACTGTTACTTGTTCTTTGGGTGAAAGGTAAAATAAGTGATTGACAAAAGAATTGGTTTTTATAGCCCACTTTCCTTTACCCAAAGGTGTCTCAATGCACCTTCCCTTCCTCTTCCTGCAACAGATACCTTGTGAGGTGGGTGGGGCTGAGAGAGCTTTAAGACAAACTGCTCTGTGAGATCAGCTCTAACAGGACTGTGACTAGCCCAAGGTCAGCCAGCTGGCCACATGTGGAGGAGCAACTTGTACTGACATTGTAAGATTCCCACACCCAACGGAATGGAGAAACTAATTAATCAGAGACAGGAGACAGAAAAACAGAAGCTACCCTTGGTTAAACATACTCATTATCATCCTATAACACCATTTCTTTCTCATGAATTGGGACTAACCCCCTTTCCATGTGGCTCCTACCTTAGAGGAAGGGCAGGATCAAAATGTGACTGAATCATACGTGACACTAATCAAAGAGTGATGAATTGCACTCTGCACGCCAATTTTTGTGTCACCTTTTCCGTAAACTGCCATGTTCCTATTATTACCCAGCATGCATTTCAGCACATGATTAAAAAGAGCTATCAAGACCAAAATCTAAAATAGGTAAATTGGGTCTCTGTGGAATGGCAGATCACATCGATGCTTGGCAACAAAACACTTCCATTTAAACAGCATTTTAAAGTAATTGATAGCTAAAGCAGATCAAGGCAGGAGAAGAATTGACACAGGATAAATGTGCTGCTGAAGGTGAGGTGGGGTGACAAATTGATAAAGGGAAGGACTAAATGACTGCAGTCTTGGCCAATAAAAGCATGAAAGTGTAGCTGACACATACCGGGAGTGACCAGTGAAATAACTGATGCTCTCTCTTGGTTTCAGGTCGAGAGATTTCATCAGCTCGCCTCCAAGGCGGCCTCAGACCCAGAGACATGCCCAGCGGAGTTATGGCGACTTGGCATCGAGTGATCTTTGATGGAGTTTTGGCCTCCCTGGAAGCATGTACACCTCCTCCCTCCCTCCCTCCCTTTTCCCCTTCTTTGATTTGAGCACTTATACAGGCTCCCTTTCACAGTGTCAATAAATGGGAAGCAAACTCTTTGCATCCATTGGATCCTCTGCAGTTGATCTTCTTGTGCCAGTTCTGAGCAAAAGGGCAACAAAGATCTGCCAATTTACGACTTGAGGGGAGGGCTATTTCTATTCATCCATTTGTATCCCAAAATGCCTTGCAGTTATAGCTGGAAAATTGGGGGGGGGGAGGGAGAGTTAAAGCAGAAGGAGAAAATGTTGATAACTCACCCTTCAGCATTGAACAGCAGTAAAGGAAGCTTTGTGGTGTTACGGAGCATGGCTAACTGAAAGCAGGAAAGAGACATTTGCTTGACATTCCTTCCTTCCCCCCCCCCCCCCCTCTCTGCTTCAGCTTTTGGCTGCTGATAAATGAAGGGTTGATTTTCTAAACAAGGCACAGAATTTCCATTGCTTTGCTGAAATCAATGGGAGGCAGTTGTCTGTAAAAGAATAGCATGAAAGGCTGCCTTGCTGGCATTCATAATGCAGAGAGAGTTATTTTTACCTTACGCTGATGTACTGGAGGAGCTGTTTTATCTTCAATATTTTGCATTGCGACTTCCATTCTAGACAAGCAGCAAACAACATGACATGGAAAAATTAGGCTATGTCAAGCCTGCCTTCAGCTTGCTCTGGCTGTCCGCAGTCTGTTGTGTGCCTACCCTACCTGGCCGCATTCAACAGTCCTGGAGACAAGCATGGTATGGGGGTGCATCCTGGATCCCCATCCAGCCTATCCACCTTCCAAAACAATAATACGGAAATGTGATATGTCTTGACTTCGGACATAACTAGTTTTGTGAGAAGCCAGCATCAGCACCTTTTGATAACATGTGTTCAGTGGAAAGGCTTGGTTAATATGTGGGTTTGCAGAGTGAATGGTTTGTTTGCCCTCCCTGGCACCTCTGTGTCTCTCAGGCATGAAGGGAAGATTCTAATAACAGAAGCCTGCTGTATTATTAAACGTGGCTGAGTTTAAAATACCACCAGTGTGCTATTTTTAGTGCTGACGGCATTTTGTGTGTGTGCGCGCTGTTCTCCATTTAGATGGCTTATCAGAATTAAATAAATAAATGCTGTCGTTACTGCTCCTGAGCTCTTGTCTCGGTTTCCATGACACCCGATCTGTTATCTCCAGTTTCTCCGCCAGAATTTGTGATCAACCTCTGGGACGTCACTGGCTGTTGCAAGCCTTAGAGAGAAATAACCTGTGGTCATAACAGTGAAATGATTCCCATGAAATCCTAGAGTGATTTTGCTTGAGACGTGCAGAGGAATGCTGTTGTTCTTGGTTATTATTAGAAACACTGCATTTTAGAACCAATGTCTCCTATATGCATCGTGGCATTATTGAAAGGGTGTTATTGTTAGGAATGGTATGAAATGGACAAGTCACCAGAAATTGAATCTGACCAGCAGCATTGGAGGGTGGAGGAACACACTTGTTCTTCTGAGCAGGCTGTCTAGGTAGTTGTTACATTAGGGCATACCCCTTGGTGGTTATTGAATACTGGGGCTTGAAGCATCTTGGGCCAGCTAGCCTAGCAAGTTTGGCAGCATGTAACCCAGTTCCCAGTTTCCTTGTCCATGCCTGGCCACCAGACATAGCTGGGTACAAGAGCTTTCATGTGCACAATGCCTGGGTGACATCTTTGCAGAACCTCCAACCTCAGTATTGTGGGGATGATGACACAGTTCCCCCACAGCAGGCAGACTTTGTGAACTAACTGTCAGGACATGAAGGGCATGAAAACAGCATCCTGGCACCCTTCCGGCCACCATATTCAGTTGAGAATTCAGCAGAGGGTGCAGTCCTCAACAGAGAAGGCAGAAATGTCCAATGCTAGAAGAGGCAGCTGAGGCAGGGTCTCTGGCAGCAGGACTCTGTGAACAGGAGAGAGATCCATGTTAATGGACAGCAGAGGCCCCAACCAGGCTAGTGCAGCAGCTGGTAGCCTAAGGAAGATGGATAGCCTCAGCATTTGGGGAGGCAAGATTTGAGGAGTCTGCCAGTCAGGCACAAAGAATCCCAGCAGTGGCTTGTGATCTGTGAGGATCACACATTTATGATCGTAGACATAATTGTGGAACTTCTTGACCCCAATGATGATGGCAAGAGCCTCTTTGTCCATCTGGGCATAGTTCCGCTCCACTGACAAGATCTAGGAGTAAAAAGAAATGGGAGCCTCCTGGCCATCTGGCAACTGGTGGCTGAAGACAACTCCATGTGGAGATGTGTTGCAGGCTAGGATGGCTGGCTGCAACTCGTCAAAGTGAGCCAAGATGCTGGTGAACAAGGACAGGTGAATGTCTCTATCTCATGGCACCTTGTTGTTGAAGAGACGATGGAGAGGTTCCACAATGGCAATCTTATTGGAAGGAAGGCATGGTAAAAGTTGAGGAGCCCCAATAATGCCTTCAGCTCTGACTTGCATTCAGGGCCTGCAAGCTGGAATAGTTCAGGAGGCAGAATCAGCAGGCAATGGTGATGTGACCAGGGCTTTTTAAAAATCATTATTTTATTTGTCTGTCCATCCCTTTCTCTCTCCCTCTCTCTCCGTCCGTCCATCCATCCATCCATCCACCTGCCTACCCATCATCTACCTATCTGTCTATCCATCTGTCAATCTGTCCATCTCTCCACTTTGAGACTCCTTTGGATAGAGAAAAGCAGCATATAAAAACCAACTCTTCTTCTATTTGCACTGATCCTTTGATGCGATGAATAAGGTGCCACATTAATAAGATCTTGTTTTCATTCATTATATATATCCTAGTATCCAAGCCCGCTGCAGCTTAAATGCAGCAGCGGAGCATGGGGGTGTGTGAGGGGGGGGAGGCAGGCATGCCAAGCCATGGAGAGTTATCCTGGCTTTGTAGGCAGCTGGCTGAGGTGAGATGGGGGGGTGGCATTGGGTGCAGCGCTGGTGGTGGAGGGTGGGTTGTGGGCAGCAGTGGACTTACTGGAACATGTCAAAGGGAGTGGAGTGGCGGTGGTGTCGCGGGCGGCATCGTGGCAGGCGTGGGTCCACCTCATCATTGTTAGCTCAACAGGTGCTTTCTGACAGGGTGTTCCTGTTACTGGTGGCTCACCCCTGGTAGAGGTGGGCGTGGCATGCAGTGATGGTGCATCATGGGAGACCTGTCCGCCATGGTGCAGGTGCCGTTGCCCGGCCGTCGTCATCAGTGGCAGCGGCAGGTGGCTGGCACGCGGTGGAACTGCAGCTTCTTCAGCGGGACCTCCTGAGTCGGCCCCTTGTTGGTGTGGTGGTGCTGGAGGGTGCCGTGTAGAGTGGGTGAGTTCTGCAGATGCACTCATCTCGGTGGGCAGGCGGGTCTATGTCGAGGGTTGCAGAGTGGCAAGTGGGTGAGCACGAAGGGTGGGAGCTGAAGGGGTGGGGCCAATCCGTATTCCATCTCAGACACTCCAGACACGCTCCACCCCACAGCCAGTTTCACAAATATTAAGAGGAACCATGGATATGGGATTTGACTGTGTTCTTGTAGGGGGAAAGGTTCATATGTTAGAAATTTCAATCAGGTCCAGAGAAGTTAATTATGAGCTCTGAAGAAATTCTAGTGCAAAACACACCTAAAAAGCCAGGGGTCATGAGAATCCTTTGTGGACCCCTCTTAGGAAATGAGCTTATTGCTCAATCATTAAACATCAAGCATATGCCAAGTAATTAATCTCTACAGCAATGTTAAAAATATGGGCAAAAGAGCAATTAGTTATCCTCAGAAGCTGATCCATCCATTATCATAACTGCTGAAGGATACTAGGCTGCCTTATTTAGGCAGACATGCACAAATCCCTTCTTTGATCTTTGTGATCGGATGCTGAAGACTCAGTCCAAAAACTCTGGCAGGTAATTAACTGGTATGAAAAGGTACTCAAAAGCAGTAAGGCTAATTCTAGTGCATGCCAGGAAGGCCCAAGCACGTGTTAATGTTGAAGACACTACTAAACTTTAAGATTCTGTGTAATGCACATGAAAACCTTAGAGTAGGCCTCAAAAGGCAAGGACTTTCCAACTGAAGCTGAAGATGTGCTGGGGGCCTCACAAGACGGAAGTAATAAGAACGAATTCCCTCTAATAGGGAACTCCCTCTGGGTGGTTTACTGTAAATCAACAATTTCCCTACTGTGTGTTCAGGGAAGGTAAGCATGCCATGAAGAAATAATTCCCTTTGAGTTAAGGATGCCAGCGTCCAGGTAGAACCTGGGATCCCCCAGAATTACAGCTCATTTCCAGATTACAGGGAACAGTTCCCCCAAATAAAATCAGGGTGAGCTTTATGGCACTGCCCTCCTCTGAGACCCCTATTCTCCCTAGGTTCCATCTCCAGGAGTTTCCACTCTAGATCTGGCAATCCTATCCCCCTGCCTCCTGCTAGTGGCTAGGAGGGAACCCTTAGGCCTTCTTTGAGCCCACCCTCAGAAGTGTTGCCCCTGTGTGATCCAGTGTGACTATAGAGGTGTATAATGGACTACAGTTGGGAACACCAGTGTTCCACCACAAAAATCTCTGGGATGACCTTGGGTCCTCAGCCTAACCTAACTGTTCTAATAAATGCTGGTGTCTAAAAATCATTATTTCTTGATTATAGTTGTTCCTAATTTCATAAGCAACTCCAAATGAAATCCCTTGTAGGGTTTTAATTCTGAGTCTCCTGATAGATAATTCTGCGCTTTTTGGACATCGCTTTGGTACATCACAGTTGCTTGGTGCCAGCTGCATATTCCATCTCTGGATGCTTAGTTGGTGCTGGGCTTGCAGCCTTCTGTTCAAGTATCACTTTCTAAACAATTTCTTTATGTAGAAGAAGAAGAAGAAGAGTTGGTTCTTATATGCCGCTTTTCTCTACCCGAAGGAGGCTCAAAGCGGCTGACAGTCGCCTTCCCATTCCTGTGGGGTGGGTGAGGCTGAGAGAGCCCTGATATTCCTGCTCAGTCAGAACAGCTTTATCAGTGCTGTGGCAAGTCCAAGGCCACCCAGTTGGTTGCATGAGGGGGAGCGCAGAATCGAACCCGGCATGCCAGATTAGAAGTCCACACTCCTAACCACTGCACCAAACTGGCTCTGTAGAAGATCTTTACCCCACCTTTCTGACCACATTGGAGCTAACCAGTTACAAACCATACTTTATAACATGTCTTAAAATCAAGCAAAGACATGTCATTAAACAATTAAAGACAAAGCTTAAATATGCATATAAAAGCAGCAATTAAAACTTAGGGCAGGAAGGAGGGGTCGCTGAGTAAAGGACTTGCAAAGGAATGAACAGAGCAAGCGCCCTTTGAGAGCAAGACAATATTTGCACATTTGAAAAGCAAACATTTTCCCCTTTAACACTGAACTGTTCCTCCAAATTTAATTGCTTAACTATCAAGAGTATTAAAAAGTACATTACCCCAATTGGACTGGAATGGGGAATTTAACTTGTGAGAGGTTATGGATTCTCCACCTGAGTATGCCAGGGTCCTTCCCTTAGAAGCTCTCACAGAGACAATTTAAAATAAAATGAAAATGATTTTTCTTGAAAAACAAATTAAAACTAGCGAACTTGCAAATGAACTAAACTAAGCATTCACACAAGAGAAAATCAGAGGTTTGATGGCGCAAAAGAGGAGTACGAAGAGAAAATGAAGAAGTCCAAGAGGTCCAGACTGAAGTCCAGACTGAAGGCAATTCCATACATCGAAAAGAATAGCATCACACCAGTGAAAGCGAGTGACGTTATTAAAAATCACGTCCCCTGCCATTTCTCACATTCTTGCTCTGCCGCTTTCTTCTCCCGCTTTCTCCCACTTCCTGGCCCTCCACACTGCTAATTAAAATGGCGGAGGGGAAGAACGCGCTGTACACGCCACTCTCTCCCTGCCTGTCACTCATGACAGGCAGCCAAACACCTTTCCCCATGTTTTAAAGGGGCAGCAATTAATTTTCTTTTTTTAGTGAAACTTCTCCATCTAGTCACAAATGCATAGTACTTATTTTAATGCCACCCCGCAGCCTTGAAACTCAAGAACAGTCATTGCTTTCATGATTTTGAGGGGGGGGGGGAGCTGAGAGGCATGCTTTGTGTGTTAATTGGCGGGGGAAATATTTCTTGGCTATGCCTGGCCATAGCAAAGCATATTCGTTGCTCCAGGCTCTTTGCTCAAAAAAAATTTTTTTAAGCCACGCTCGGGTAGAATGTAGAAGAAGGCAGCCTCAAGGGCAGGCACTGAAGACGGAGATCATGTTACGCACATGTCCTTGGTGTGTGGCTTGCGGCTTGCCCTCCTCCTGCTAGCGCTAGATGGTTGGGGGAATCCACTTTTTGTGATTTCCCAACTATTGCTTTAAAATGGTGGTTTTATTTGTTTATTTGTTTGTTTGTTTATAATTGGATTTGTTTACAATTTTGGTATACAATCCATACAATAAGAATAAAATCTCCATTAAACCCGTTAAAAATATTCTAAGACTCAACCCAAACAATGGTGAAATACAATTTAATTTATATCCCACACAAACCCAGTGGGTGGACCAAAGATGGCCGATGGAAATTGGGATGTTGTCACTGGGGACCTGTTGAGTCAGGCCAATCTAATACTGGCCCAGACCCTAAGGGGAGAGGGGAACCCAATCTTAATCCCTGGATCTGCTACCCAGCCTCAGATAAATGGCTGATGGAAGAGCTCCATGGAAGGCCCTGCAGAACTCAGAGAGCTCAGACAGGGCCCGCAGCTCTTTGGGGAGCTCATTCTACCAGGTAGGGGCTAGGACCAAAAAGGCCCTGGCCCTTGTTGAGGCCAGGCATGTTTCTTGGGGTCCTGGGATCATCAGCAGGTTTCTACCCACAGAGCGAAGAGCTCTGCAGGGGGCATAAAGAGGTAAGCGGTCCCTCAAATACGTAGGACCCCAGCCGCATATAGTCTTGAAGGTTAAGACCAGAACCTTGAACCTGATCCGGAAACAAATTGGCAGTCAGTGCAGCTGCTTCAGCAAAGTCTGAAGATGGTCCCTCCAAGCTGATCTAGTGAGGACCCGCACAGCTGCATTCTGAACCAACTGTAACTTCCGGTTCAGAGACAAGGGTAGGCCTGCGTACAGCGAGTTACTGCCGGTTTGCTCCTGGGACGCTGGATGTAGACGACGTCATGTAATACCTCAAAAAGAAAAAGTGTCTGCATGAGGTTAGTATTTTACGTTTTTACTCCAGTGTGGAATGGCCCTGAAATTGACCAGCCCTTTGGGTGTATGTGGGATATTCAGAAGACAGAGGGACTCTGGTCTGTGACTTAAGTAGCCAGATTCGTATCCTGAAACTAAAGTTAGGTTCTGTGGCCTCTAGAGCAGGGGTAGTCAACCTGTGGTCCTCCAGATGTCCATGGACTACAATTCCCATGAGCATTTTCTGACAGGGGCTCATGGGAATTGTAGTCCATGGACATCTGGAGGACCACAGGTTGGCTACCCCTGCTCTAGAGCAATGGGCTTGATGAGATTGCATGTATAAAATAAAAGGAATCTAGGAAGCAGGTAATGTTCTTATCCAGTGATAACAATATGGGGCGAGGTCTGAGAAGTTTCCTAGGACTGAAAATTAATTTCTTGGGATTTTTTTTTCTGATTAAACAAATAATGAACTACTGATGCATACCTGGATAGACTGGTTTCAGCCAAGCAAGTATGAGGTTATTCAGAATTGGCCTTTCAGTTTCTGTTAGGCACAAATGTATTTTTCCTTGTGCCTACAGAGAGCAAAAGTACATTTGCAGATGAGATAATAACATATTATGTCTCTCCCACATATAAATTCAGCTTCCCTCCAGAAACAATGGGTGGAATATCACTGCTTCCCCTGCACTGGGGCTATTGCACAAATCCCAAGCTCTCAAACTGTCCTTATTTATCAGAGATTTTCTGGGGCTGGTCCCTAATAAATCATGTTCCCTATTTATTGCCTTCCAGCAAGATATTGCTGAAGCGTTTTAAAGTATGATGATGTGAGTAGCTGGTGTAATCTTTCTGATTCAAGTCTGTGTTCAGAGTCTATACAAATTAAATATCTGAGAGGGGAGGGATGCGCTTGTGTCTCGCTTGCATCTTTATAAATGCAAGTGCATGAAAATCAAGGCTCCATGCCATGCATAGATAGACATTTCCTATGCTGGTCAGGTTTGTTTTGAACTGTTGATAAGACTGTAGCACATTTGTGTGTGTGTGTGTTTTTCCTAGCACATCCTTAATCTAACAAATCCTTTCTTGGTTTATGAAACACAACAGGGCAGACTCTTGCAGAGTAATTGAATATAGCATATAGTAGATGGAATGAAGCCTTCAGTAGGGAATAATTGGGAGCAGGGCTGGTGCAGTAATCTTTTATCAAGCATTTGCCTCTTAATGGAGAGCATTCTATTCCCTCCCTCTGTTCAAATCTATTCGCATGCTTAGCAAGCAGCACAGTTTTTATTACACATTTTGTGTATTTACTTGTATCTAAGTCTTAAAAAACAAACAAACCAGGCTTTGAAAGGGATGGCAGGCAGGAGGGGTGAAAGAGGTGGCAGCCCAACAGGTGAGCTCAGCCATCCAGGTCAGTGCAGCCAGCCCCCCCCCCCCACACACACACACATTGGCTTACCTTCTGCCAGTTCTTTCTCTCCCAAAGGTTTCTTATATGCCCAAATAAATTGATTCAGTTCAAATAAATTTATTTATTCACTGGCAGTCTTCAAGCAAAGGTTGGAGACACACTTTTCTTGGATGCTTTAGGATGCTTTGGGCTGAACCTGCGTTGAGCAGGGGGTTGGACTAGATGGCCTGTGTGGCCCCTTCCAACTCTATGATTCTATGAGTCTATGATTCTATTGCCATCTATTCAGTTGCCTATCGCCAAATACTATGGGTAGAGTCTGAAAAAGAAAATTTAGCTTGGGTAACACATTCATCTTTATCGCAGCTATGCGAGCGGACCATGAAATCTTCAGTTTGGACCAAATTATTAGATCTTGTTTGATTGCCTGCCATAACATACTTGTCTCGGGGCATCGTCATTTGGAAAGCACACCTTGAGACACCAGTTCCAGATCTCTTTGGGGAACCTTTCAGATGTGCTTTCAATCATTCACTGAACGTGGCATTATATATCGGCTGCTGTCCCAGGCTTCTAAAATGGTGTGAAACTCTTAGCAAGCACAGGATATGACAAAGTAGTCAGAGCGATGCCTGCAGCTGTCTCTCTTCACTCTCTACCCCTCCCCCTAAAAAAGAGATTGCTTCTTATGAGGCTGATCATTATCCCTCCCAGATGGAGCACTGCAGGTCTACGAGCAGCAGGTGGTTTGTTGTGAGCCCTGCTTGGCAGCTCAGTGTGTGGTCATACTTCACCAGGCTCGTCTTCTCTGCCTTGTGTCTCAAAATAGACACCACAGCATGCTCTACATACAATCACGTGGCGGATGCTTTCATGGGTTAAGTGGTAAACCAAGTGCAGCAGGTTAATGCATGCCATGTTCTCTGAGGAAAAAGGAATGTGCAAGGATGTGTACTGTTGAGGAGAAAAAGAATAAATAATTCCAACAGATTCCAGCAGACAAAACTTGTACAACTGATGTACCACAATAAATGTTTAAGGCTTGATTTAAACATCATGCTGGTGAGGCTTCGTGGTGTGACTTTGCTTAGAAGAAGAAGAAGAAGAAGAAGAGTTGGTTCTTATATGCCACTTTTCTCTACCCGAAGGAGGCTCAAAGCAGCTTACAGTCGCCTTCCCATTCCTCTCCCCACAACAGACACCCTGTGGGGTGGGTGAGGCTGAGAGAGCCCTGATATCACTGCTCGGTCAGAACAGTTTTATCAGTGCCGTGGCGAGCCCAAGATCACCCAGCTGGTTGCATGTGGGAGAGTGCAGAATCGAACCCGGCATGCCAGATTAGAAGTCCGCACTCCTAACCACTGCACCAAACTGGCTCTCTTAGCTCAAGCTCTGTTTAAACTGTGCTGAAAACCAGGCAAAACTGCACCACAGGTTTATTTAGCAGCACATCAGCACATTCTCCACCAGTGCTGTAGATTACTGCTGTGCAAACAAAGGGCTGTGGATTGCTGGTGTAGCTTTTCACATGGGTGGCAGCACAGTTTATACAGGATGCTGAGCCCCTGCAAAGGCACACAGTGTGCCTCATCACCAGCTTGTGTTTAAGTGGGACTTTCATTTTTCAGGTGATGCAGAAGACTTTAGCAGGCTCAGGTGGGTAGCCATGCTGGTCTGAACCAACAGAGCAAACTTTGAGTCCAGGGGCATCTTTAAGACAAACAAAGTTTTATTCAAGGTATGAACTTTTTGTGTGTAAGCACACTTCCTCAGACTGACTTGGATACCCCCTTGAAATCTGGTAAAACAAGAGGCCTTGTGACTCAGAAGAAGCAGAGACTGTGAATTGGCAATGCCCTCTTCAGGCTGCCACATAATGGCTGCTACAGGAGGTGGAACCAGCCACCAAAATGTCTACCACAGCTTAACCTCAGTGACGCAGTACAGATCCTTGTGCTGCAGTGGCAGCTACTGCCAAAGAAACATTTTTAAAAATTTGCACAGCCAATCATACCTCCAAAAGCCCATTCAAAAACCTTGTTAGACCCTACCCTCTATCTAAAAAACATTTGGCACGGACCAGGAAAAGTACTGGTGAGCAGCATGATGCTTATGGGCACTCTGTTGTGGATCATTAAAGTCAAGCTCCCCCAACTCTCAGGAGCCAAAACCAGAGCCCTGTTGCACATGGGCAGCTTGCTGTGCTGTGTTTAGCGATGCCTGAGGACTGAGGAAGGAAGGGCTACAGCTGCTTGGGTTCTGGGATGGTGTGAAGGGCGTGCCACAAGGTCATCGGCATTGCAGTAGGAGCTGCAACCACAAAATCTACTATCCAAGGCCATCTTTCTTCCTTGTAGAGCTGGCCATGTCTCTTGATAACCCACTGCCCTATGGAATACTCATTACATACAAAGTAATTCTGGTTCAGAAGCTGGTAATACAACCATAGTGAAAGGAAGAGCAAATCCTTTCAAAGCTTATCTGGCGTTTGAAAGCAAAAGTGTATTGCTAGCGATTTTCAGTTTTAAAGTTCTGAAGGCACTTTCTCAGACCTCCGATTCAAATATCAAAGACACTGGAAAAGCCATGGTTCTCAGACAAATATCAAAAGGGATCAGCAGCAGGAATTTTGCTTTGTCTTTCACAGCCCTGCTCTGCTCACAAGCCAGTAATTCGACATCTTGTGTGTCAGTTGCAGCACAGAGAGGCACAAGAGCAAGGCTGAGGTTTCCCAAGCATGTGCTTTTGGGTTGGATTGTTTTGCTTCACAAAGTATTGCATGTATTTTTTCTCTTTTCTTACAGCAAATCTGAATGAGAATTAAAGCCTCTGTTAGTTTTCCTGCCTACATTTCCTATTTGTTTCTTTGACAGACAACCTGTCCGTGGACCAGTCGGTACCGGGCCGTGGCTCCTCCTTATCTTCCTCCCCGGCTGCTGCCTTGGGGGCTTCCCTACCACTCTGCCACCGGCTCACCGTTGGTGCTCTCCAGCAGCTGCCATGGCAAGGGCTCCCCCTCAGTGTGGCACTGCGCAGCTGCTGCTGGCAGCACCCCCCCCCCCAGTGGGCAGTGGGAAGTCAGGGGCGCCGGCAGGAAAGCAAGTGGAGCAGGGGCTCAGGTGGAGGCGACATCCCTCGGCAAAAGACAATCCCCCCCCCAGGCCTCAGTAAAATTGTCAAGCGTTGACCGGTCCCTGGTGATAAAAAGGTTGGGGACCACTGATCTAATGGATATGTTAATGGGGCTCCCCCATAATCTTGAACCTGTAACTGGAAGCGATGCCATTTCCTAGCATACGACAATCATGTAGAGGGTTTACATGCTGCTGTCAAACATCAACTACCACAGTACCTAACTGGCCCATAGTTAAATGAACCATGCCGACAAATGGAGACAAACAATATCTGGGTGGTGATGCATAATACATCCTGCCGGTTTGGAAATGGAAGTGTCTCTACAGCCAGAGACAGTAGAAGGGGAAACGAGGGCAGAGTCTGCACTTACTTTGTTCATTCAATTGTCAATCCTGTTGAATCCAGATCGCTTTGAACTTGGGTCTTCCTCTCCCCGCCCCCCCCCCCCAGTCCCTGCCCTGTACACAGAATGCAATTTCCATTTGAATTTGGGGTAATTTAAAATTTCCTTCTGCAGCAAGAAGGATTGATCTGGACTGACCATACCTGTATTGTACAATATCTTAGAGTGCTTTTAATGCTCAATATTTAAAGGCTGTTTTGAATCTGGGCTCTCCTCCATGGTAGAGGACCTGTGATTGGCCACAGGTAGTCATGTAACAAACTTGCCTTAAAGGAGAAGCCCCTAATTTCTCTCAACTTCTGTCGGTCCTGGATTTTTTCTCCCTTCTCTGCCTTTTTCGATCCTCTCCCCCCCCCATTCAAGAAAAGAAACAAAGAGGCTTGGCTCCCCCCCTTCTGAACTACCCTAACCACGTGCAGAAGACTTTCCTGTTTCAATGGGGTGGGGGGGGGGAAGAGGAAGATCCGAGTTCAAAGCGATCTGAATTCAACAGGATTGACAATGGAATAAACAACGTAAGTGCAGACTCTGCCCTGAGTTCAAGTCTCTGCCCTAGCACAAACAAAATCCACTCAGTTACCTTAAGCCAGTTACTGCAGATCAGCTCGACCAACCTACTGTGTGTGAATTATATGCAGGGGAAGGACGGCATGTGTGTTTCACCCCAAATTCCTGGAACTCTCCCAATATTTCTAGAATGGCAAAGCCTTTCTGTATTGCGTCAAGTATAAATCTTTAATTCTCTGTAAGTTAGTAATTCCCTTTCCCAGGTCTCTCTCTCCTTTCTTGCATTTCTCCCAAGGTTTCAAGAAAATACACTACCCAAATGATAGGTGTTTTG
This sequence comes from Paroedura picta, assembly GCF_049243985.1. Classification (NCBI taxonomy): domain Eukaryota; kingdom Metazoa; phylum Chordata; class Lepidosauria; order Squamata; family Gekkonidae; genus Paroedura; species Paroedura picta. The sequence continues at coordinate 22,666,791 of NC_135381.1, read as the reverse complement.
TAAAGAGGTTTTGTAATCCTGGTAGTGTGAGCTAGAAAGGCCCTGTATCTTTGCTGGGATGCCAGCTTCTCTCTGCAGTAACGGGGCTTGCCGTGTGCTGTCTGCAATGCCCTTGTAAGCCAGCTAGTCCCCTTGCTGTCAGGAGCTGCCAAAAAACAAACAGAGAATGCTAGCAAGTGTCACTTTTCGTGTTCTTAATTAGCTTCCCTGGCACCGGCTGTAAGATGACCTACCCGTTGGGCATACTTCCATAAAAATTGTTCTCTTGTTCTTTCTTCTTTGGGTGTTCCTATGTTTTTTCCCCTTACAAAATGCAGCCAGGTGTACAGGGGCTTTGACATCACTGTCCCATGGTTGCCCTCAAAAGACAGACTTCCCCTACATTAGAAGCGACAGCTGTGATTTTTGAAGCGATCTAAACTAGTTTTGCCTTCTCCCAGGCTCAGTCTTGGCATCCACAGAAACATGGGCATAGGACAGAAGATATGCTTCCATCCAAACTCTGTCATTTCCCAGCCCCCTGGTTGTCTGGTTGGTGCCAACCCACATTTTGAGCCACCGGTCAGAGATGGTGCAAAGGGAGGGCCTTGGCTGCACAATTTGGAGTCAGAAACTGATAGGGAGGGAGGAAATTAAGCGTCCCTTCCCCTTGCTGCTTCTTTCCTCAAAATTACTCACTGAAACTGTTTCCGGCATGTATTTTGCCCAAGACCTGTTGCACACATTTGTGCACATTGTATAGCGAACCTCCGAGCTGAGATCTGCCTGGAGTTTAATGTTCAAGTGACTTATATGCACATACAGCTGAAAGTGAAACATCATTCCTGTTAGCCATTTTTCATATCATAGATGAACGAGTCTTTCCATGGTGAGTGATGGACTTTGGAAACTGATCCTGACTATTACTCAAGAAGTTTGAATTGTATCCTATCAGCTACCCCAGACTAGATGACAGTGGCTTGCCTTGTTTATATAAATGTGCTTCATCACCAGTGGTGCATGGTTGTAGCTTCCGTAACTGTTCAGAGGAAATGTAGTCCTTAACCCCCCTGCTAGCTATATAGTCTGAGAGGGCTATATTTTCAAAAAAGTCATTTCTGTTTGGCAATCAGATCCTGGAATGTTGTACATTAGCAGACTGTTTTGCACACTGAGTAGGGAATGAAATAAGATCCGCCACTCAAATTGCAGGGATCATGGTGGATTATTCTTAAAATATGGGCATGTGGATGTTTTTGGATAGACCTTTGGGCATCTTTGTATTTTTAATTCATCATTTTGCTACTGGAGCTATGAGGGGTTGGGCTCAGTGAAGAAAAGAGTCAACTGTTCCAGAAAGGTATCGCATCTTCTATTTCTAGCATCCTCAAAACCGTTTTGTGACAAGAAATGTTCTGGTTTCACGTGAGCCAGCCATTGATAGGTCACTGGGAACTTCGTATCAAATAAATGACAAAGGGATACAAAACGGGATACACATTCCAACAGACTCTGCCTCTTTTACTTTAAATCTCGGGTAATCTCTTCATCTGATCCCCGACCCCCAGCTTCCATCAGGACATGACAGCTCTGTTTGCACAAATGCATAACAGCCTGGGAGCCCTTCCCCTAATGTGCAAATCTGTGCCAGTGTGGGGAATGTGCACTGGCAGTGCTGGCTGCTTTCCAAAGTAATGCTCAGATTTGCCAAAACAGGAGGAGGCTCTGACATCTGTGTCCTGCTTATTAGCCTTTTAGGTTGGCCTGATTGGTCACTGTTGGAAATAGGCTGCTGGACTGGACTGATCCTATGAGATAATCCCCAATACTGCATTTCCTCCCTCAGCAATGTAGTGTTCTGGCCACTGTCCATTCTGATTGTGTCCAACCACCACATCTTTTGTCAGCCTGGTTTCCTTTTTCCACTGACCCATCCTAGCATAATTGCTATGGCCAAAGTAAGTGAGCTGGAGTTTTGTGATTTTGCCTACCAGTGATATTTTAGACTTTATGCACAGTAGTATTTCCTTGTTTGTGACTTTTGCTGTCCATGGAACCTGCAGAAGCCTTCTCCAATACCAGAGTTCAACTGTATCGATTCTTCTCTTGACTGATTTTTTTCGTCGTCCAGCTTTCACAGCCATAAGAGGCTACTGGAAATATGATAGATCTAACTAATCTACCTTTGGCAGTCAGGCTTATGTCCTTGCTTTTTCATGTTTGATTCAAGCTCATCATTGCTGACTGACCCAGAGCAATTCGACATTTTACTTCTGTATTGTAGTCACCACACACATCTATTTGTGATCCAAGAAAAATGAATTCTTGAATGCATTTGATCTCTTCATCATCCATTGTTATTGTGACCTCTGTTTTTTTTTTTTGCAGTGGTCAGTACTTTTTTTCATTTTTAAGAAAAGACCATTTTTAAGAAAAGACTTTAAGAAAAGACCAAATTTCTTGCTTACTTCATTGACCTTTGTAATCAGGTCTCCCTTAGTTTCTGACAGGAGGGTATGGTCATCAGCATACTGAAGATTATTTATATTCCTTCCTCCAATCTTCATTCCAGTGTTCGATTCTTTGAGTTCAACCTCTCTCATAATGATCTCAGCATACAAGTTAAACAGGAAGGGGGAAATAATACAACCTTCTCACATTCCTTTCTCTATTTTGAACCAATCAGTATCATAAAATGGTGTGTGTGCAATGGCTTCTTGCTTTGTATAGAACAACTGCATCAGCTTGATCAAATGTACTGGCACCCCCAAATTTTTCATGGCTTCCCACAATTTGTTGTGATTTACACAATCAAAATATTTCTTATAGTCAATAAAGCAGCTGAGACTTCCTTCTGGTATTCCTGTGGCTTTTCCAAATCCGGAGCAGGTTTGCTATGTGGCCACAAGTACCATGCCCCTTTCACCATTGGCAGCATCAGCACCTGAGGTTCCTGCTGGATTTGCTCCAGGCATCTCATAAATTCCAGGCCTACTTGCTGAAGGTCTTCACTCCTCCCCAGTTATTTGCTGGATACCTTCTGGTCTGAGGGGCACCGTATCAAAATCATTTGAGAGATGTACCACAGGATTTTCTTGGCAAATTTATTTTACAAGGTAGGTTGCCAGGTCTTTCCTTAACCATCCCCATTTACCTGGGCTTGGGACCGGCATGCTCAGGTGTGCATGGCTGGGTTAAATTAAACATTTACCAAATTTCAAAGCAGAATTCTCCAGCCTTGGAAACCCTCTTGTCAGTTTCAAATGAGTCATGTCAGTTTCAAGAGGCCTAGGCATTCTGTACATATTAAATAGTTGTGCTGGACTTGCAAACTCTCCTAGATTGGCTATCTTGTGACTTTGCTTTGAGATCAGTCCTTTTAAGCTTTTAAGCTGAATGTGCAAATGGACAAACCGGTGTCACAGGCAGAAGCTTTGTAACCCTGGCAGCCCCCCTATGTATGAAAGTCATTGCTAGACATGCTGTTGTTATCAAGGTAGTCAACAGGCTTGTCAAAATCAGGCTAGAGACATTACAAAGCTAGATTCTCTACCACCTCACATCCCAGCATACAAACTAATCTCTGCGTTGGAAAAACGCAGCAGGTGAGGCACCCTCAATGTTAAGGTGTCGGGGATGCATGTCCTTGTTGTGTCTGTCTTCGCCATGACACTGCAAACGCACTCCTGTTTCTTTTTCACGGGTGTTGTAAATTGATCAAGCTCCAGTTGTCTTGTGCAGCATTTTAATGGGAGAACAACTTTGGGTCTTACGGTGAGGGAGGCCAAAGGCTGAGCTGTTTGTTTGGCAGGTGACTGATAAAGTTGTCTTTCTAGAACTGCTGCTGTCTGTTTCTAGTTATATCTTGGCAAACACAAAACTAGTGCTGATTGAAGTCCCCTTTGCACCCAGAGGTGCAAAGGCTGAAAGGCTGGAAAACCTTCACATCTTGTCACAAATGGCTTAGCCATTTGGATTGTGGGCACACTACAGGCAAGGCAAAATGCCTGTGTGTGTGTGTGGGTGTGGGTGTAGGGGTGTGTGTGTATCTAATGTGTTGGTACCTTAGTCTGTGCCTCTCCCTTCTCAGTCTGCCTCCTTGCTTTGAAAGGGGAACCTCCATGCTGTAAGGGGATCTGCCCACAGCTGCCTCTTCAAGCATTTTAAGAGGCAGAATGACATGGGAAGTAAAAACAACTAGGAGAATTTTGTTTCACTAAAAATAGCAGCCAGAGAGACCCTGTGACTTGCCATTTCTTCTTATCGAGGGCTGGCAGGTCCTTGAAGCAGCTTGTGATACTCTGGGAAGCAAATGACATGCTCATTCCACTTAGCCCCTCCCAGAATTGGAGGGTGGTGGCACAAGAGCACTTTCTTCAGCCCAGCCTAGGGAAAACAGGGAGAGGTGGAATTTAAAGAAGTGGGAAAGGGGCATCTGGTCAAACCCAGGATTAACTCAGAACTTCCTCTCAAGGGTGTTGGGAATCCTTGACCAAGAATAGCTTCAAAGCTCAGATCCCATGCAGGGATTCAGGGGTTTCCAAACCTGCTCTTCAGGTTAAGGTAGGTGAAATCCAAGGAAGGAGCGAAGGGAAGAATTGTGCCAGATACGAAGCGTTGTGCCAGATACAATGATTTGGTTGAGCAAATGCAATATTGGAAATCAAAGGGCAGGCATAGACAAGTACAGAGCGGGAGAAGCCCCAGTACGGCCAACTGGGGTATGGGTGGGGGACCTCACCTCAAGCCTTGCCCCCTCCCTCCTTTTATGCCTCAAAGGAACTAGATCTGTGTAGCTTCACATCCTTTTTGGGGGGGGGGATGGGACAGGAAAAAGGATGGTGAATTTGGGGGGAGCCCCCCTCCTCATGGTATTTTTATCCCACCTCATAAAAATGCAAGACAGATCCATTCTGTAAGGTTGTTTATTCCTTGCATTCTTGCTTTTTTGGAGACTGATCAGAAGCAAACTAGCCTGACCTGCAGAAATTCTGCAGAAGCCTTCCATTTTCAGTATCGGTTGCTGAGGGCTCTAGGCCAAGTTGCTTTTGAAGCAGTTAAAGAAAATGTCAACCCTGCAACTCATATTCTTTGAAACTAAGTTTAGCACAGTCATTGTTGCCCTGATCTGATAGACAGAAGAACCCCAATAGCAATAATTTTTATTTCTCTAAATTTGCTTAGAAGAGATTTGGGGTTGTCAACAGAGAAAACGCCTAGATGGGTTTATGTGCCCAGATGTGGAAATTACAATGCCAAAAATAGTCTTTCCTTATAATCAAACATCTAAGATGTGCCATAAGTGCTCTCGCTTCTGTTATTTTGCACCTCCCTGATTTAAAGAGTTTTCCTTAAAATCTGGAGGAAGGGTGATTTAAATCATTGGACAAGTGAGTGGCAACCTCATCATATTTTGGAACGTGAGGGAGGAAGGAATAAGGAAAAAGGGGGAGGATGGTTGCAGATGAATACAGAATGCTAAATGTAGTACAGATAATTAAAAGATGGGACCTTTGATGGGTAATCTTATTTATATAACTGGAGTTAAGATTCTGTTCTATCTTCTGCTCAGAAATCCTGGGACATTGGCTTGGAATACCTTTTGTGGTAGGTGTGTGTGGGTGTGGGGGGGGGGTTCCCTCAAATTATTCTAAATCTGTTGTACATCATGATCCAACAAGTCTTGAACAGTCAGATCTTCTCATAGTACTGTGAAAAGCGTGCTAGAGATCTGTAAGAGAAGTCACAAAACTCTCACCGAACTGAGATTCCCAGATTCTTTTAGAGAAGCCATAATCATTGGAACTCCCCCCCCCAAACACACACACACAGTTTTTTCTCTGGTTTGGCATCCAAAATGGAGTGTTTCAGGGGAGGGGCATGTCTTTCTTCAGTATGTTCTTTTCTAAGACTTTACGATATTTTGGGGCAGATTGCAGTCTATGTGTGCTGTCATGCCAATTGGACAAGAAGGTGCATAGTTTCAAGAGCCTGAATTCTGCACAGTGCTACCAGACCAGAGGCTTTTTTGAGAGCTCAGTGAGTGGAAATATGGGAAGGTGGGGTTTCGGGAGGGAAGGGACCTCAGCAGGGAACAAACCCTAGAGCAGAGATAGCCAAACTGTGGCTCTCCAGATGCCTTTGGACTACAAGTACCATGACTGATTGCGCTACTATTAACTGGTGGCACTGTTGAGGCTTAATGTGTGGAATGCACCAGTGAAGCTTTTCTTAGCATGGAGGTAATGCTAATGTCTGCAGATCTGTAATGTCTGTAACGCTAATGATTTGCTGCAGATCAAGCTGATATTAAAGGGACAACTGGAGGGACCAGTGTAGAAGCTGATACTCCTAATGTGATTTGTAGTGTATCTCTTCCCTTCTCATGCACACCCACCAAAGAAAACCTATCCAGGCATTTATAACGTATGTTACTGTAGAGAAGAAAACGGAAAAGCCATCTCTTAAAGTTGTGCCATGCTTTCTAGCCATTGTGAGATTTGAGAGCAGAAAAGGAGAATACATCCTTTGTTTGCAAATTTGATAATAACAAACATCCTAGGTGGAAATTGCACTTAAGGAAAGTCTTCCAAATTTTGGGCTCTGAAGAGTTGCTGCAGAAAACCTTGCTCCATATATATATAGAAGAGTTCACATTTTAAAAAGAGAAGTCAGTTCAAAGAAAGAGCACAGGGTTAGTGCTTTATGCTGCTCTGCCATTGTCTGTGTGCCAGAAATCACAATATATTTTGGAATGTGAATTAACTGCTGCCTGGCCAGACAGCTCCAGAAGGGAAATGTGTCGAGCTAATTATATACTGTCTGTGACATTGTACCTGGGTCAGGCTATTAGGGGTCTGACTTTCATAAGGCAAATTTTAGAAATGAAGTGGAGAGACTGTAGGGGGTTGCGATTGGGTAGGAAAGACATGACATCACCTGGGAACACAGCCTTTTTGCCATCACCAGATGCTGTTAAAGGGACAGTGCTTCCCAACAAGTTGGGCAAGCCCTGACAAAGTATGTGTGTGAATGTATGAAACATATACAACCTGAGGCCATAGAAGCATAATCATATGCCTGGAACTGCACCTCATGTCACGTGCCTAATTCCTGCTCACTTTGAAATCCCTTTCTCTTCTGAAATTGGTGCTCAGCATGTGTAACTGAATGCAGCTCCTTCCTTTGTTTGTTCTTGCTTTAACTTCCTTTCTGTCTTCCTGTTCTCAGATTTTAGACTGAAAACAGCTGCAACCAACTATCTCATCCCAAGTTCAGGGAGTTAAACTCAAAATTCCATTAAATATCACTACCATCCCCTTACAGTCACATTGTCCCAAATAAAATAAATTGCAAGAAATGTGAATATGCAAGTTAAACAAGGTTAGCATGCATAGTGAGATTAAAAAAAAAAACCTATGTCTTTGTTGAGTCCAGGGTATGTCATCGTTTTGAGTGTTGTAATAACTTGCATTTCTGCAATCTCTCTTTCTAGCCTGTTCTTGAAGTTCCTTTGCAATAAAACAGCTACTTTCAGGTCCCCTATTGAACGTCCTGGAAGGTTGAAGTGTTTCCTTACAGATTTTTCAGTTCTGTGGTTTTTGATGGACCTGTATCCATTAAGTCTTTGGCAGAGGTTTTGACCTGTTTGCCCTATGTAGAGAACAGAGGGGCATTGTTGGCATTTGATGGCATATACAATAGAAGATGAGCAAGTGAATAAGCCTTTGATGGTCTAGGTTAGCGATCCCCAACCTGTGGGCCGCGGACCACATGTGGTCCTTCGACTAATTGGAGGTGGGCCCCGAAGGACGCCTTCTCCCCCCCCCCGGCCCTTTACTTCATCCCCCCCAGCCCTTTACAACACACTTCATTGTTGTGGCGTGTCTGTATCTTATTTTGAAGGGATGTTTAAACATTACCATAGCGATCAGAGAGCGTTAGGGCAGTGGTTGAGAATAGAGGAGTAAACTACCCCCCCCCACTGGGCCTCAGTAAAAGACGTTGAGTGGTCACCGGTGAGTGGTCCCCGGCGTTGAGTGGTCCCCGTTGATAAAAAGGTTGGGGACCACTGGTCTAGGTGACGTTGTTAGGTCCAGTAATTGTGGCATTGGAGTGTATATGGCAGCAAAGTTGGCATCTGGGTTTGTTTCACACTCTAGTACCAGTGCCCATGTTCACATTAGATGCTGGCAACCCAGGACGTCCAATTGTCTCAGTCATAAACACTATCACCGCGGGGGTATCAGGCTGTATGGATTCTGTTCTAAGGCCCTATGCCATCAAGACTTCTAGTTATGTTAGAGACACCACAGACTTTCTGAGGAAAATACAGTCTTTGAACAACCTTCCAGAGAATACCATTTTAGCCACCATGGATGTGGAATCTCTGTATACCAACATCCTACACAAAGATGGATTACAAGCCGTTAGGAATGCAATTTCCCATAGCTGACTCAGCTACCAAACTGTGCCAGTTTGTTCTCACCCATAACCACTTCAGATTTGGGGATGACTTGTTACTTCAGATCAATGGCACAGCCATGGGCACCCGCATGGTGCCTCAATACATGAACATCTTCATGGCACACTGGAGCAACGCTTCCTGAATGTTCACCCACTCACACCTCTCGTATACCTGCGATTCATTGATGACATTTTTATCGCCTGGACACATGGTAAAGAAGCCCTGGATACTTTCCAACAGGCGTACAATGACTTTCACCCCATTATCAACCTGACAAGGAACCAGTCTACGCAAGAAATACATTTTCTGGACACTACTGTAAAAAATAAACAATGGATACCTAGAGACCACCTTATACCAAAAGCCTACTGACTGCCAAACATACCTACGTGTCTCTAGTGACCATCCTAAGCATACCAAACAATCCATTGTATACAACTAAGGCCCCACGTTAAAACCGCATCAGAATTAATTTTTGCTTTATATAACCACTGTCATGATGGAAGTTCATAGTCTGACGAAGAGTGCTTGCACTCGAAAGCTGACACCTTGAAAAATCTTTCTTGGTCTTCTTGGTCTTACTGGACTCTGATTTTATTGTGTGAGATCAGTCAAAAGAGGTGGCCATCAAATTATTAATATACCTGCCTAAAATTAATAATAAAACACACACACCATATGGTCTCGCTTTCACACATTATTTGACAGGCAGGTGAGAAATCATGATGGGGAAGGAGGACAAGCCTTTCTCACCCAAAATCACAACTCAAAAGGTATCGTTCTCTTTAGGAAAAAAAAATCTCATTACTTCCTAGGAAGTATTTGGCATTTAAGAGGAATATGATCTTAGTTTTGGAAACCACTAATTTTGGCTACATCTCAAGTTGTATCTCCAAAATTAGAGCTTGCCAAAAAAAGTCATACCAAAAAAAGTCATTCAGAAATTTAGAACTCAACAATGAGCCATTAAAAAAAAAACTGATGTTAGCCAGGTTCCAGCTCTCATGAACTGTACTCTGTTACCCAGATTCACAGAGCTGTTATGTTTTGTGTTACTGGGTTATCACACTGGGCGCTGGTGTGTAGTAATGCAGGTTTAGGACTCGAGAGACCCTTCTCTGTTACGTTTTTGACAAATTGAGCACTATTTCCCTCACAAGAGAAGATAGAGGAGAAATAGGAGTTAAGCAGTTCAGCCCTCTCTTCATCATCTGTTATAATTTCACTTTCTTGTCCTCGCAGTGGTCCTATGGTGTCCCTATTATTTTTCTTGCTTGAAATATAACTAAAGAAGTCTTTTTTGTTATGTTTAGCACTTCTTGCTAGCCTAAGTTCATATTGAGCTTTTCTTACACTTTCCCTACAATTATTGGTTATTTGTTTATACTCATCCTTGGTAATAAGGCCTTCCTTTCATTTCCTAAATGACTCTTTTTTATTCCTTTTGACAACTGCTTGTGGAGCCATCTTGGCTCCTTTCATCTTTTCTTTTTAAGGGAATTGTTTGTGATTGAGCCTTTAGTATTTCACTTTTAAGAAACCCCCAGCCCTCTTGGATTCCCACCTCTTTTAAGTCTTTCTGACCACGGGACTCTAACCAACATACCTTTAAGTCTGTGAAAATCAGCTTTCCTGAAGTCCAGTCTATATGCCCGAATACGTAAAGATTTTCTCTTTCCCACAACTGAAAATTCCAAAAGCACATGGTCACTACTACCAAGTGTGCCCACTACTTCCATCACATCTACCAGTTTTTCCCTATTGATGAGAATCAAGTCTAAAATAGCAGACCCTCTTGTTCCCCTCTCTGCTTTCTGGGAAATGAAGGTGTCGGTACGACAAAAGAAATCAACGGAGTTTGTATTTTTAGCAGAGTTGGTCCTCCAACAGATATGTTTCCCCCCTTTTTGAAAATTGTGTAATTTAGTCTAGAAGTATTTTATTCAAGTCCTCTGACTGGCTTGGTGGTCTATAGCAGACCCCCACAATAATGCCACTTTCATTTACTACTCCTTTTATATTTAACCAAATACACTCAACTGAACTTTCATGCTTGGGTACCTATATTTCTTCACGTATAAAGATTCTTAACATATATTGCTACACCTCCCCCCTTCTTTTCTTGTCTGTCCCTTTTGAATAGATTGTACCCCTCAATTCTAGTATTCCAATTGTGAGTATTATCCCACCAAGTTTCTGTGATTCCTATTAGGTCATAGCCCCCTTCCTCTATTAGGACTACTAGTTCCTCCTGCTTGTTTCCCATACTCTGTGCATTAGTGTAGAGACATCGTAATCCATCCTTTGTGTGCCTCGTGGTTTTGGTTTTTGAACTTCCTTGTAAGCTAGTAGTTCCCTGCGTTTGTCCACTTCTCAATGTTCCACCATCGCAATGTTCATACAACATTCATAAGAGGAAGCCTTAGCATCATGGATGAAACCAATGTCTTAATTGTAGTTTATAGTAGTGGACACCAGGGGTAGTCAACCTGTGGTCCTCCAGATGTTCACGGACTACAATTCCCATGAGCCCCTGCCAGCATTTGCTGGCAGGGGCTCATGGGAATTGTAGTCCATGGACATCTGGAGGACCACAGGCTGACTACCCCTGGTGGACACAACCTTGGAAGATCCAAAATAGCAGAGGGTCTCCTGCTGTGCCATTTGCAGATGTGCAGAGGAGAGAATTGTAGCAAATGCAGCTCCTCTCATTCCTGTGTAACAAATTGCAGCTACCCAAATTTTTGCACAGCTATGAAATAGTAGTTCAGTCTTCATTATTGTCTGGTCACCATGTCTTTTCTTCCATCAAGATCTTCCAATTTTTTTTTGAAGGGAGGTGCACATTGCAAGGATTAACCAAGTTCCCGTGAGAACCTGCAGTTTTGAATTAGGGAGCAGCTGAATGGGAGTAGATGTTTAATTCCTTGTCTTCTGGCTCTGCTCAAATTCTCCCCCTCCTCTAGTTCTAGATGTGCATTTTGTGCCAGAGCTGATGGGAGACATTTCCACAAAAAATACTTTGCTCTTTTTTAATTCTATGGATAGAGATTTCTGACTTTGGTAGGGGAAGCAAACCAAAGGCAAAGAACAGTAGTGAGATTTTCCTCCCCCAGATCTCTGTGAAATTTGCCCCAAAAGATCCCAAGTTGGATTTCTCTTATTGTTGGTGCAACAGAAATGATACTTAAAAATAAAGGGGGGGGGGAAGGAAAGCAATGTCCATCTACTACTTAGTGAATGTCCACATTTATTTGGGCAAGTGTAATTTTGTGTATGCGTGTATAACAAAACACATCCATCCTTTTAAGATGCTTTGTTAAATATTTGGGGAGGGGGGTGGAGATGTGTGGCATCTACTGTCTTCTCTCCAGTCCCCATTTCCTGTGCAGTAAGAGGCTTCATTCTGGCTTTCCCGTGAAGTAAAGCCAGAGCCGCCCTCCCCTGCCGTGATGTCATTGACCACCTCTAGAGACCCAACAGGTAGCACCTGCTTCACCTGGGGCCGGGATAAATGCGGACACAGCAGGTCATCCGCGTCCTTTTTGAGCCTCTCCCCCCCCTCCCGCTCATTCCTTAAAGAAACCCTGTTCGTCTCTTCGTCTCCTCCACGCCCCCCCCCCTTGTGGTGTAACATCTCCCCATCTGGGGTGGGAGTAGGAAGATTGCCCCCACCTCCTCTTTGCGGGGGGGGGGGGCGGGCAGAGGCGCCTGTGCACGTAGGGCAGTCTGCCTGCCAGTAACATCTGGGGGGTGGGCTAAGGCTTCCCGGGGAAGGTGGGGAGGCGAGAGGGGAATTCTGGCAGCAGAGCGGAGGGGAGACGGCTTTTGTCTCTGGCCACTCTCCCAGCCCCGGGGAGGAGGAGAGGGAGAACCTACATCCTGCGGATGTCCAGGGCAGCCCCTTCTCTCTCCCTGGCCCCCTTTCTCCCGTCCTAGGCACGAAAAGGCTTCCAGCAGAAGTCCAGAAGACGAGCAGCCCTAAAAAAAAAAAAAAAAGGGGGGGGGGGGGCTTTGAGAATCTTTCCGCACCAGAAGCAGCAGCAGCAGCAGCAGCAGCCAGCCAGCCAGCCATCAAAATAGCCTTTGACTCTTTTATTTGTTCCCTCTGCCCCTCCCCTCTTCTTCCTTTTGCTTCTAGGTTGTTTGTTTTTTTAAACCCCTCTCCATCCCTCCCCTCACCCCACCCCCTTCATCCCCCCCCCCCTTCCTCCAAAAAAAAATATCTCCTCTTTCTGCCCGGTTTCTGGAAGATCAGCCGGAATCTCCACGAGGTCTCTTGGGGGGATTTTACAACCAAACTGGGATCTATGAGTGGGAAGGTGATCAAGCCAAAAGAAGAGAAAGATGTTTCGAAAGGTAAGAAGCCAGATGTGCTTGCAACCTGCCCACCCCACCCCTGTCCGCAGCCCACCTCCCTGCACACATCCCTTTTGTCTCAGCATCCACCTTCCTCCCAAATCTCCTTTGTCTTTTCTCATGCTCTTCCCTTGCTGACCTTTGGGAGTGTGTGTGTGTGTGTGGGGGGGGGGGTATTCTCGACTATTAAAATGGCCCTAATTACCACACATACCCCTCTCCCTGTGTAACCAACTTGGAAACATCTTGGATAAAGGTGCTTTGTTTTGGCAGGTGTTCCCACTGCCTTGAAATATAAACGAGGGGAGGGGAGGGGGGGTCTCATTCACTGCAGTGTCTTTCTAGCCCTGGCAGTTTTGAGGTTTTTCCTTGTGTATGTGTAGATAGCATGCATGTATCCCTTGCTACTGTGCTTTGGCACACATTTGGAGATTTCAAGGCACCAGGAGGTGTGGAAATAAATTCCACCATAAATCTCTTCATTGGTTTGTTGGCAGGAGACTCTGGCTTAAAAAAAAAAATTAAGACGGGTGGCGGAGAATGTGGCCAGCAATGTTCACCAGGCGTCACTTGGCCGAAGTAGGAAGTATTCTGTGTGTCAGCCACTGCTCCTTCCACTGGCTGGGTATCTAAGCTATGCAAGATTCCCAGAGGTTACAAGTGCTACAGAGGGAGGAGGGTTGTCCTGGGAGCCCCTTCATTTGGGTCAGCCTTCCCCTGGCAATGGCCTCTCCTGCCGGTCTGGTTTTTGAGTTTGAGTGGCACATCAATTCAGGCTTAATCTTCCAGCTGCTTTGGTGAAGCCACAGGAAAGGGCTGTCTCTGGTCTGAAGGTGGCCATGGCTGGACCCAGACTACAGTGCTCACCTTGGGAGAAGCACCTGGTCTGCAAAGAAGGGGGAAACAGGTGCAGAAGCGGGAGGCAGCTTGCAAGGTGCACACCTCGAAGTTGCATGCGTAAGCAGAGGTGCCTGTGATGCTGTGTGCTCCATCGGCTCCCCTCCCAAGCTATTTCCAAGCAATGGACTGGCTTCTAGTTGTATAAACTGGGTAACAATTACCATGGAGACGAAATGGGTGGTGGGGAGGAGGAAGGCTTGGAGAGGGAAAATTGCGAGTGGATTATTTCTCCTGTACTGCTTTGTAACACCAAATATTAGACAGCGGCTGTTGCTACACTGTGCTCGGGCTTGGGAGGAAGGCAGGCAGAACTGGGATGCTGGGTACCACAGGGAGTAAAGGATGCTTCCAAAATGTCCCTCCCTTTTCCTTCACAAGGCTGTGTAAGGCTTCCCTTTCACAGTCACATTACTAAATTTAGTATACACACATGTTGTGCCAAGCCCTGCCTAGTCACTGCAGAGCGAAAAAACACAAGGAAGCAAGTTGTGTCTCCAATTTTGATGGTGAAAATAAAACCCTCTATGCCTGTAAGCCCCCCCCCCTCCGGATTCTTTTCTTTCTTTTTTTCCAGTTAGAGATATGGAGCACAGTTCTTTAGCAGTTGGCAGGCACAGGGTCCTGCACCATGAGTGAGCTGGAACTGGCTGCTCAACCCCATCAGGGCCTTCTCACATTTCCATTCTGGATTCACTGCAATCAAGTCCAAATCCTTGGGAGTTTTAAGGTGCTTCTTTCCTGTTGGCTTGGGTGGACTGAGTGGTGGGAAAGGAGTCTGACCTCCCCCACACTTCATCTAAGCCAGCTGTCGAGGAGGCTATATGCTGCAGCGGATGGCTTTTTCCAGTTATAAGCAGGACCCTGTGCCATTTCAAAACAGAAACCAATACAGCAGTATGTGTAAAGGGGGAGGGGAGAGAATGGTTTTTTTTTTAAATAATAATAATCTTCCCATGTGACATTTTTTAGGAGGGAACCTTAATGTGTGTGTGTGGGGGGGAGACATTTATTCAAATGGCACCGACTGCTTCATGGTTTTTATTCAGTCCTGACACTTGTTCTCTGATAATACTTTCTTGCTGCAACTTCTTTGGTTCCTGAGAGGTCCTTCTCAGCTCATATGAAAAGCATTGTTCATTTGTGGGGGTCTCTTTGTGTGTGAAGTTTTCTGGCTCGATGTTCAGGTGTCGCGTTCATCTGGATTTTTTAAAATATTGTGTCCTTCTCAACAAATATCTTGAATTGATTTCAGTGTGGTAAATGATTTTCTCTGTGGTTGACTTAGATCAAACACAATTGTGCTTAGTGGGTTTAATACAACATTTACTCTGTTGGATGAGTAGCTGCTGTTTACCAAAACTGTATGAAAATAATCTATATAAGGAAGCTGTGCAAGTCACCGGGAGCCTGCTAAGGACTATGTTTTGCTGCATTGTACATTTTGCATTAATTTTGGTTGCAGTGTAGCAGAGAGGTAGAGATTATCTCATTTTTAGGCTTTTTCCTATTTTGTACTATCACGCTGGCAACTTACAATGCAGTCCCCTGAAGATGTACTCCGTTCTAATATCATTGGGTTCAACAAGCTTAACACTGCAGAGGATTTCACTGAAAAAAATGTACTTTCTTGTACCCCCCTCCCCAATCACTTGACTTTTAAAAATACCTTAACATGTGCTCATTAATAAACCAAGTCTTATAGAACTTTAAATGCAGGTTGCTCCATGTATGTTTTGGAGGAACACATCTTATTTGATTGCACATCATGTGATTTTGATATCCGTGTCATCCTGAGGGTTTTTGTCAATCTCAAGGCTTTGAGTGGACTTTCAGAAGCTTCCCATTCCAGCCGATGGTTTGGTTCCCTGCTGATGAGCTCCAGAAGTGCTGCTGTATCAGGGACCCCCAGGACCGTGCACAGACATTCATCCAATCTGAGTTTTGCCCCACTAGCAAACCTTCCGGCCTCTGTGCTGATCGTAAAAGCAGCACAGTGGAGTTAACCACAAGCCAAAGGGCGATTTCTGCAAACCTGAGGCAAGTCACAGGTATGCAGAAGAGCACTGTTTCCTCCCAGCCCTCTTAATGGGGAAGAAGTACAAGAAGAATCAAAAGAACTGACTATGTACAGTGCAATTGCACCACTCTGAAGGTGTGCAAAGAAGGGGCACTCAGAAAATGGACAGGCCTGCCCCTTTCCTCCAGCATCCCAAACAGCACCAGGCCCAAGACAACCCGCCACCTGACCCTGCAGACACTTCCTTGAGGTTCCATGACCTGCAGGTATCCTACCTCCAGGAATCAACCTTGACTGCCACAGGGGCTACTGTACATTCTTATTTTCCTCCCTGGCTCCTCCCCAGGTCTACATAATAAGATGTGCACTTGTGCATTTCCCACTGTTAATTCAGTTCCCAAGGCCACAGGGCCAGATGTGGATGAGGAGAGGATACTTGAGTCTTCGTTCCCTTATGCTTAAAACTGGGAACTTAAAATGGCCCAGAGGGTTCTGTTTGCACTGTTGGGGTGTTGCCAACTTAGAAGAAGAAGAGTTGGTTCTTATATGCCGCTTTTCCCTACCCAAAGGAGGCTCAAAGTGGCTTACAGTCGCCTTCCCATTCCTCTCCCCACAACAGACACCCTGTGGGGTGGGTGAGGCTGAGAGAGCGCTGATATCACTGCTCGGTTAGAAGAGTTTTATCAGTGCTGTGGCGAGCCCAGGTCACCCAGCTGGCTACATGTGGGGGAGCGCAGAATCGAACCCGGCATGCCAGATTAGAAGTCCGCACTCCTAACCACTACACCAAACTGGCTCTCAGTGGTGGGCAATGTGCTGCTGCTGCTTCCAACTGGCCCCCACCACTGCTCAAATGACATCTATGCATCTATATATATATTAGCAACATCTCTTTTTTTCTCCAACAGAAATCCTAGATGTCCCAGACATGCTCCTTACCTGTTGGGGGCTTGACATACACTGATGGAGTATGCAGAGGTTTCCCCATTAGGGAAAATGCCACTCCCCAAGACCTATTTCAGGCTGAGAAAACACTGTGGGGGAGAGGCTTAAGGACCCTCTTCCTGTGTGCAGCAATTCTCAGCTGATGAGGGTTGCCAGCCTCCAGGTGGTATCTGGAGATCTCTCGCTATTATAGCTCATCTCCAGACATCCCAGATCAGTTCTCCTAGAGGAAACAGCTGCTTTGAAGGGTGTAGTTATAGCCTGCTGAGGTCTCTCCTTTCCCCAAACTCTGCCCTCCCCAGGCTCCACCCGTCAAATCTCCAGTTATTTCCCACCCCAGAGCTGGCAACCCTAAGCCCAACTGGGTCTCATAAATGCCTGACAGTCCTCATGGTGGGCCTGAATGGCCACAGGTCTCTGTATTGTGTCATTAGGCTGAGGTAGCCTTCCTGTGACACTTTTGCTGCATGCTCTCCTTTGCCTTTTGTGCCAGAATTCTGGCTCTATGAGACCTGAAGCATCCCCCTCACAGATATGGGCCAAACTGGTCATGGCCATGAGGATGCGGCTGCCATTTAAAAATAATTTTAAAGAGGCATAAGATTGGGCCCACTGCATGACACTCTTGTTTCCACATCCATGCACATTTTCAAATATTTTTAATACAGGTATGGGGGAGCAGTACAGCTATGAACAGGGCTGGATTTACATGAAAAGAGGCCCTAGGCTATTCCACTTACGTGGCCCTTTCACCTCCCATTTTTAAGTTTGTAAATGACATGAGAGATAATAAAATACATCATTACTGTGATATATATCAATATGTTAAATGAAACATGTTGTGATTGGTACTAACCTTTATAAAACATGTGGAATATAGGCCCCTCTTGATCTTGAGGCCCTAGGCTGAAGCCTAGTTAGCCTACAGGAAAATCCGGCCTTTTCTATGAAGCCATTTCAGCATTGGGGGAGAGGGTGGGACAAGAACCTCTCAGTCCTCTGCTGAGGACTGGGCCTTCCGGGAATTCTCAAATAACTTTCAAGTGGCGGCCAAAAGGATGCTGTCATTTCTAGTTTGGCCTTGAGTGTAGACAGAATTACAGCTTGAAAAGGCATTGCTGGAGTGACAGAGAGAAATGCAGGTGGCACCTGCTTCCCTTCAGTGAACAGCAAAGGGAGACTTGGTGGGAGGCAGTGGGACATTCCCCCTCCCTCTGCTAGTTAAAGCATGAAAGCCAACCCTGGGACTAGGGCTGAGAGCTCTCATTGCTCTGACTTAGGTGAAGACACACTACTTCTGACATTCGTAAACCAAGGTTAGATGTCATTCATGACTTCTTTTGCCCCGCTGGACTCTTGTATGCTGGATAACTAGCAGCTGTACATCTGCAACTATTCCACTTGAAGGGACCCAGGGTGAATCTGTATCGCTATATGTGCAATGGTTCACTTAGACATCATGGGTTGCCCTTATTGATAATGGACTGCCCTTGGCTCCACTTGGAATGAGCTCAACCAAAATGAGCTTTTTTGGGTTGGGTGTGGATTAGGCCCGAATTAGCTAATTTTAAACTCAGGCCCATTCTGAGATCCAGGTCCTCTTTCTCTAAATCAGTGGTTCTCAACCTGGGGGTTGGGACCCCTTTGGGGGTAGAATGACCCTTTCACAGGGGTCACGGCAGGGCAAGCAGCTCGGCCCGGGGGGGTGCCATCCACACAACAGCCTTGTGGAGTAGATCGAGATAGAGTGTTCGTCTGTCTGGAGACCTGGAAAAGAGTGAGATCAGCATGGTGTGACAAGAGGCAGAACTGAACTGATAAACCCCGGAAAAAAGCCAATTGGTATCATGAACAATGGATCTTCATGTCATTGGTCAGTTCAATGTTCTCATTGTTAATTGTGACTTTGGTGCTACTGCCGTAGTTGTCATGATCTTGGTCTTTTTGATATTTAGGTATAGTCCCATCTTTTTACTTTCTTCTTTTAGTCTCCTTATAAGGCTCTTCTGATCATGCTGCGATTCAGCAAGGAGTGTTGTATCATCTGCATAGCGGAGATTATTGATGTTACAACCTCCAATTTTGACTCCAACCATAAATTCTTCCAGATTAAGCTTCCGCATAATTACCTCTGCATAAAGGTTAAAAAGAAAGGGTGATAAGATACACCCTTGTCTCACAACTTGGCTGACCTTGAACCAATCAGTGTCTCCATATATTGTTCGTACTATGGCCTCCTGGTTGGTGTACAATGAATTGATGAGGTGGGTTAAGTGGGACGACACTCCCAATTCATGTAAGGCATCCCATAGCTTCTTGTGATCAACACAGTCGAATGCTTTAGAATAATCAATAAAGCACAGATAGATGGCCTTTTGATATTCATGTGTTTTTTCAAGAATCCAGTGCAAATTTGCAATGTGGTCTTGGGTGCCACGACCATGTTGAAAACTAGCCTGAACATCTGGTAGCTGAGCATTAATGGTTGATTTGAGACAATTCTGGATGATCTTCAATAAGATTTTACTTGCATGGGAGATCAGGGCTATAGTTTCACAGTTTCAGCAGCTGTGAGCATCACCTTTCTTTAATGGATAAAAATCGACCTTTTCCAGTCTATTGGCCATGTTCCAGTCTCCTAGACTTTTTGGCATAATGCTGCGATTGCTGCTGGTGGAACAGATCTGAGTAGTTCCTCTGGAATGTTATCTATGTCAGGAGCCTTATTATTTGGGAGCTGTTTCAGAGCCCAGATCACTTCTTCTTCCAGTATAGGCGGTTCGAATTCATGTCGGGTGTTTTTGGCTGGTGACTGAAGCACCTTGGTGTTTACATATAATTCTTCTGCATATTGTCGCCATCAATCCTTGATGTTGGCTTGGTCGGTCAAGTCTTTTCCATTCTTGTCTTTGATGGTCACTTTACGAGCAGTGAAGATGCTCCGAACTTGTTTCACCTGAGCAAAGAGGCTTCTGGTGTGGCCTCTAGTACATGCCTCTTCCAGTTGCTTGCATGGTTGTGCCCAATACGCTTCCTTATCTTGTCTTAAGTTAAAAATCTGCATTTAGCCTCCTGAATTCATCTCTCATGCCAGCAGCTTTTGCTGCTCTTCGTTTTTCAGCAATTTTGATGTTGTCAGATGTTGCATCAATTGCATCTTCTTTCTGGCTTTTTGTATGGTATATGTTCTAAAGCAGCTTCTATGACACTAGACTGAAATTCTTGCCACAATTCCTCAGGTAGCTTCTCAGTAGTATCAAGCAGTTCAAATTTGTTCTTCACTTCTATGGCATACGTTGGCGGAATCTTGGTTGCTGCTGATCCTCTTTCACTCTGCTAACCTTCTTCATTCAGAAGTTCTTGAGCTCCGAGGGTCTTGTGCTGGCTGTGTGAACTTTTCCAGGCTGGGCTTCATCTGGAATCTGTGTAAAAGTAAAAAATCCCATTGGGCTAGTCCAAGCCACAGGAAGAATTTAAAGCTGTTCTTTGGGTTTGAAGCATAAAGACTGGTCTTTACCCGCTACTTGATGTGGCTTTCTCTCCTTCCCCTCCACTGTACAACTGTTAAACCAGTATCAGGGCAATCCATATGTGAATAGAATTCTTGCAACTTTTGCACAGCAGAAGCTTTTTGCATCTTCTGCAAATTGCTTAGGATCATTGTCTTCTTGCTGCCTTGCTGGTCCCAAGATAATAAATATTTGTACAACATCATTATAGTGCCTCAATGGGTAAAGCAAAGAGACAAGACTCCCCCCCCCCTTCATGCATGGCTAAAGAGATCCAGCAGTGCATGAATTTCAGTGCAAGGAACTTCAGAGGGAAAGGCTGATACTTCCAAAAGCATTGCAGCCATAGCTGTGTTCTTTGAACTTCAGACATCACAGGCAGGCTTAGAGCATGGTGATAAGCCTACATTATCAATTTATGGGATGGCCGTACCAGGCAAAAGGGCAGAATATCAAGTTTCCATTTCAATTAGGACTCTCCCTTCCCCTCTGTAAATCTCTTGCACATTTTTCCAGGGCAATGGAGTAGTTTTTAACATGTGAAGCAAAGTCCCTTGACTGATTTGGAAAGAACACTGTGGCTGAAATCACCAAGATACCCCCAGAATTCACCTGGCCAAGCCAAATTCTAGGCTAAGCAAAACCTGAACTTACATCTTGTGTGTGCACACACATACAACATGTATAATCAGGTTTCATAGAATCATAGTTTCCCGCCATTATGGGGATGCTTGGTCAGCTTATGCTAATGGTACATTAACAAATTACACTTTTGTACCAACTGGTTATCCATAAGCAGCAAGCCGTGCTTCTGCTCAGATTGGCTAGTTGAGCATAAATCTTCTCAACAAGGCAATGCTGTCTGCTCCAAAGCATCCCAATCAGAGGGGATTGCCTGTATTAAATGTCCAGGAAGTGAAGCAATGCCTTTAACAGGCAACTAATCAATTAATTGCTGCAATGAATTAAATGCTTCTAGTTTTAAAGAAGAAGCACAGTTGACAACTCATGTCTGCTCAATGGGAAAACTCCCTTTGATTGGTCACAGAACCAGGATCCAGAATGTTGATTGCAAAATAATACATTCTGTCAATTTTATTAATTATTTTTAACTTGAATATCAAGGGGTAACCCCCCCCCCCCCCCCCGGAAGTACATGAATTAAAATCCACTTGAGTCAAATGGCATCTCAGGCAATTTGCTGTATATATGCCTGTATATCTGTCAGTTGGAACTGGATTTTATAATAGCTTTGCTTCAAATTACTACAAGCTGCAACATTTCTCCATCTACCTACATTTGTCTAGGGAAATATCTCCAGAATCCCATTCCCATGTAACTGCCTGATGAGCTTATCTAGCTTTTTTATTTTAAAAAATCGGTATATTACATTATTTCCTGATTTCTATGATGAAGGAAGAGATCCATACATGTAATAAATAAAATCATTATACTTTGAATATTCCAAATTTCTATATACTGATTTTTTTAAAGTAGCAAGCATAATGGTTGGATCTTTTTACCTCTTCTGCTCAATTTTGTCCAGTTCTACTCCTCACTGCAGGTCTTTTCCAGTTGGTGAGTGTAGCCTCCTGTTCCCCCATTTTTATTCTCTCAATTCAAACAACAACAAAACCCCTATGGATTTAGTCATGTTCATACATAAAGTGTTAAACCAAGTGTATATCATGGATATATCTGACTGTATAACAAACAATTCTCAAGCAGGAGTTGTTTTATTAACTGAAAAAGAAAAGGAGTCTTTTAGGTAGCGAAAAGGTTCACCTTCTCTCTTTCACGTGTATAGAGATTGTTTCTATGGGAGGGGGCTCACCTGATTTCCTTCCTTACCCCATCTTTCATACTTTTTTTCTATGCTGGTCCTACAATCCCCAGTACAGCGTTTTCCCCCTTGTCCTATTTGCAGCAGCCGAAAATCTGGTGAGATGTATTGCTATGAATCATAAATTAAAGGCTTAGCTGTTACCCAAAGAGACAGACTTCTAATTCAGTGGTCCCCAACCTTTTTATCACCGGGGACCGGTCAACGCTTGACAATTTTACTGAAACATTCTTTAGGTTTCGAGAAACCCCCCCATAGGGCCCTATCATACAGAACATGATTTGGAAGCATAGTTGTGTACAGACTCACCTCGGTCCTCTTCCCCTTCCCACCCACTCCCGGCCCATCCTTGGCCATTTTGGGACCAGAGGGGTAGGTTGACACACACACACACACACACACACACACACACACAAATAAATTAACTCCCACCGATTCAGGAAACCCTTCCAGGGCCATCAAGAAGCCCCAGGGTGTCATGAACCCCTGGTTGAGAAAGCCTGCATTAGCCGGATCTGGGAGTATCCCTCACCTCTTAACTTGATCTCTGCAGAAAATATTCTGGACCCAAACAAGGAAGTACCCAGGCAAGACTATGCTGTATGTATGTGTGAGGATACGGGTTGTTGGTTCTGTGTTGGGAAAATCCTGCCGTGGATCCTGAGGAGGGTAGGCTCTGGGACAAGAGAAACCTCAGTGGGGTACAATCCTATGAAGACCATCCTCCAAAATAGCCATTTTCTCCTAGGGAACTGATGGCTCTACTGAGAAGGAACCCCTTGGGAAAACTAGGTATTATACAGTCCGTGAAAAATCCTAAACCTGTAGCTAATATTACAAGAAGAAGAGTTGTTTCTTATATGCTGCTTTTTCTTCACTGGCAGTCTTCAAGCAAAGGTTGGATACACACATTTCTTGGATGCTTTAGGATGCTTAGGGCTGATCCTGCGTTGAGCAGGGGGTTGGACTAGATGGACTGTATGGCCCCTTCCAACTCTATGATTCTAAGATTCTACCCAAAGGAGTCTCAAAGTGGCTCCCCACAACAGACACCCTGTGAGGGAGGTGAGGCTGAGAGAGCCCTGAGATTACTGCTCAGAACAACTTTATCAGTGCTGTGGCGAGCCCAGCTGGTGCATCTGGGGGAGCAGGGAATCAAGCAGGGAAAGCTTGCCAGATTGGAAGTCCGCACTCCTAACCACTACACCAAGTTGGCTCAGGGTTCAAGGAAACCATTGTAGTCTGGTAACATTCCTGGAAACAGGTTTTTGCATTCAATAGAATAAATCAAGGGATTAAACTTTTACTGGGCTATGTCAGTCCAGGCAGGGAGGGAAGAAAGTTGCATATTTAAGCTCCCCTCCCTCATAGAGCTACTACTCTTGCAAAGAGAAAAACAGCTTGTCAGAGTGGAAGTATTTAGCCTTGTTATCTCTGTGATAACAGAGATAACAAGAGCCTCTTGTGGCGCAGAGTGGTAAGGCAGCGATATGCCTTATGAATATGAATCTGTCTGCCCATGAGGTTGGGAGTTCAATCCCAGCAGCCGGCTCAAGGTTGACTCAGCCTTCCATCCTTCTGAGGTCGGTAAAATGAGTACCCAGCTTGCTGGGGGGTAAACGGTGATGACTGGGGAAGGCACTGGCAAACCACCCCGTATTGAGTCTGCCAAGAAAACGCTAGAGGGCGTCACCCCAAGGGTCAGACATGACTCGGTGCTTGCACAGGGGATACCTTTACCTTTACCTATCTCTGTGATGTGTCTTTGCCCCAGTACTTTGGGAGATTAGTTTAATGATGGAACAATCCAATATGCAAATTCTTTGCCCCCTCCACACTCACTCACACCTGCGGCCTGATACGATGCAGCCTAAGTCTTACTCCTGAAAATAATATAATTGCTAGGATTGTGTCACTTTCTCTCCCTACCCCATCCAGCCAGCAAATTCTGGCATTTGATGGTTCAGCTGAAGCATAATAAAGATTTCTACATATTTCTGTAAGCTGCCCTTGAGCCATCAGCCAATCCAAATGAAATTTAAGAAAGAGATGTCCACAGGGGCATTCACTCAGATGGGTGGAATTTGGTATATTTCAGAGCAAAGATGCCATCCTTTCAGACAGTTAACTTGTTGTTAACCAGTCCCTTGATTTCATCTGATTTTGCTGAAGCTGGCTTTCTGAAATCCTTGACTTGTCTTTCTAAGAAATGAGCAACAGTTTCATTGTGAAGAAAGCAGGTGGTGTGTGTTGGGCAGCAAGGGGGGGAGGGTGAGTGTGTGGGGGGGGCACCTCTCCATGCAGGGCTAAAAGCATTGCAGAAGCAGAATAAGGATGCTTGAAGTGTGGACCCATTCATGTTTGCCTTTGATCAAATTGATATGGCAAGTTTTTGCATGATTTCAAAAACCTGCTAAACCTGTTTGACCAGATGCCACAGTAGGTGGAGGGGGGAACCAAATGTGGGAGGAAGCATTGCTTCTCTTGAACCACTGTCAATGCTCTTAAAGCCTTTTGTCCATCTTTGGCCTGATGAGATTTACCCATTGCTTTATATAAATTGGAAGCTGGCATCATTAATTGTACTGGTGATTAAGGACTTCAAACAATAAGCTTGTTAAAAACACACCACAATGTATTTGTTGCTGCCACATCATATGCTAATTGGATTTCTGAGCCTTTTCTCATGTGCTGCAGTTTTTGATGGACAGGGAGGGGGCGAGGGAGAATATGTTCTGATATAAAGCAATCCCCAAGAGCAGTCCATTAATCTGTGAGTCATCTACCTTCATTTCTTGTATTTACACAGAATCTCGTGGTGCCATTTAACTTTCTTGCTGGTAGAACCACTCACTCTTGCTTTTGGTCAAACACACCCAAACCTCACCATTCTTTATTCATATCCATGATGTCTAAAAGGCACAAGAATGGTCAGCAATACATTCTTTAATGCAGGGGTAGTCAGCCTGTGGTCCTCCAGATGTTCATGGACTACAATTCCCATGAGCAAATGCTCACAGGGGCTCATGGGAATTGTAGTCCATGAACATCTGGAGGACCACAGGTTGACTACCCCTGCTTTAATGGATGGTTATCCCTATCTCGATCTTACTTGAACAGATGCTGACTTAATAAAGGTAAAGGTATCCCCTGTGCAAGCACCGGGTCATGTCTGACCCTTGGGGTGACGCCCTCTAGTGTTTTCATGGCAGACTCAATACGGGGTGGTTTGCCAGTGCCTTCCCCAGTCATTACTGTTTACCCCCCAGCAAGCTGGGTACTCATTTTACCGACCTCGGAAGGATGGAAGGCTGAGTCAACCTTGAGCCAGCGGCTGGGATTGAACTTCCAGCCTCATGGGCAAAGCTTTCAGACTGCATGTCTGCTGCCTTACCACTCTACACCACAAGAGGCTCTTGTTGACTTAATACTTCTTCTTATATACCAAGATGGAGGAAGTAACTCCCAACCTCATGGGCAGACAGCTTCAGACAGCATTTCTGCCGCTTACCACTCTGCGCCACAAGAGGCTCTGAAAGCAGAATAGGAACCAGTATTTTTCCAGATCACCCAAAACCGCATCATCCTGTCTAACGGCTGTAATTCTATCCAAGTATAAATCACAAAAGGTAAAAGGAACATGCCTTTAATGGGGTAGAAAATATTAATATTTCATGCACCCAGGCAGTGGTTCTCTGCTTGATATTTTGGAAGGGAGTGCTCTGTGATAAGAACTTATTCTGCCCAACAGGCATCGTGAGTCTTTCTCCAGTGCTGAGCAATGCCTGATTATGCGAGCGATCAGGAGAAGCAAACCATAAAAACAAACAAAGCCCAAACTTGACAGGAATAACTTTGATGCATGGTGAGCTTGCAAACTTATATTTATAAATTACTTGGCTTGAAACTCAACTATTAAAATTGGGGAGATAGCTGCAAAGCTGCATGTAAGCACTTGATAACAGGCTCTGTTGGTCTACATCAGGGATTTCCAACCAGGGTTCTAGGGAACCCTCAGGTTACACTGCCTTTCCCAGAAGTTTGGATGGCCACTGACTTCACTAGAAGTCACTGGAGCCCACTTCCCCTGTTGCTCTACAGCAGGGGTAGTCAACCTGTGGTCCTCCAGATGTCCATGGACTACAATTCCCATGATCCCCTACCAGCGTTTGCTGGCAGGGCTCGTGGGAATTGTAGTCCATAAACATCTGGAGGACCACAGGTTGACTACTCCTGCTCTACAGGACTACTCTATTTCTCTACGATGGAAAAACGATTAATTGAATGATTGACTTGCTCCTGCATCTTACTTCGGTGCTCAATTCTCTGAAGGGGCATGTCACCACTTGCAGGGTTTCTTGAAGCCTGAAAAATATTTCAGGGTTCCTCTATGGTCAAAAAGTTGAAAAAGGCTGGTCTACAACCACTAAGACAACAGTCTCCACATTGGGATAAATCTCATTTTTCCACGGAGCCAATTCTCGAAATGTGTGTGTACAGAACCTGTGAGGAAGGGCTGATTTTACAGTTCACAATCCTGCAGAAGCAGTATGCTGAAAACTGAAATGTGGAACAAAGGCTCAAAGAAGCCATTGTGTAGATCTGCTGGCCAATAGCGTTGGATCATAGTATTTTTACCATTTTAATTATGGAGGATTCATGTGCTCCATAACCCTCCCTACAATTGTCACTGAAGTTTCTGAGTGTGCTCAGTTTGTACAGAGTGATGCACTTTTATTGTTGTTGCCCCCAGCAGTTGCTTAGCATGTCCAGGATGGTGTAGGGATTAAGAGTAGCAGCTTCTAATCTGGAGAACTGGGTTTGATTCCCTACTCTGCCACTTGCAACCAGAACTTTCTCAGGCTCATCAACGTCACAGAGTGCAGAGAGACGAAGGGTAGGTAATTGTAAGTCAGTCAAGACGCCTTCAGGTAGTAAAAAGCAGGGGACAAAAATACGATTGAGCTGTCTCTAATGGTCATGTGTAGCACCAGTGGCCCAAGCAAAAGATGCGGTGAGGGGGACAGCATATAGTGCAATAGAGCACTCACCTGTTGTGCTTGTGACCTGCAGCATATGGCTGCCACTGCTGTGAAATAAGAAACAAAATGCAATAATCTCCCCCATTGATAATACAGGAATAGTCTTGAATCCCTCTTTAAATACAGTTATTTTATAGCTAGTCAAACTTGAAGTGAATTCCAGCTTTCATTGTCCCATGATAAAAGGAATCACATTTGCTGATCTTATCCCTCCGCTCCTGTATAATATTGACATTGACTTTTCATCATCCACCTCTTGATGCTTCTTGTAGTAGACGTTTTGGGGAAGCAATATAATGAATTAGAATCATAGAATGATAGAGTTGGAAGGTACCTCCAGGGTCATCTAGTCCACCCTCATGCACAATGCAGGAACTCACAAATATCTGCCCACCTACAGTGACCCCAGTTTCAGGCCCAAATGATCCCTACCCGCACCAAAAATCTCCAGAATCCAGCCTTGCCTGGAGGAAATTCAACTACCATCCCACAGTGGCAATTAGCAGTTCCCTGGGTATGCAAAGAAGGGCCACAAGAGACAAACACTAGTACACCCCTTCCTGCCCACCCACTCACAATCTGCCTAAGTTCATAAAATCAGCATTTCTGTCAGATGACTAACACTTGTCCTCTTGATGCCTGCCAGTCTTGGCTCAAAGGGAGTGGCCAGCAGATAAGAGGTTAGCTCAGGGATCTTATCAATCTCTCCCTGTCTATAGGGGAGTTCCCTGAGCTGATGAGGGGGCAGTGGTTCACCCTCTCCCGAAGAAATCATTGTTGGGTCTGCAGGACCTTGCCAGCGACCACCTGCATTCACATTTGGCATTCCTGGATTCACATTTGGCATTCCCGTGGCCTGGGGTTGGAGCAGAGGCACCAAATTTGCAGCATAGCTGCAGGAGCCTCTCCTCAAAAGTACCCCAAAGTTTCAAAAAAATTGGAGCATGGGGTCCAATTCTGTGGGCACCCAAAATGGGTGTCCCCATCCGACCTCCGTCGCTTCCAGTGGTGAGAAATTGTTTCCAATGATGAGAAAAAAAAGACAAGAACAGAGAATCTCTTTTTCCCCACCATAGGAAACAATGTAGGCTGGATAGAGCATCCACAGAATTGGACTTCCTGGTCCAAACTTTTTGAAACTTCAGGGTTCAAAACAAAAATAAAAAACAGTGGGCTTGATTAGTTCAACAGGTGAAATGAAACTGAAATGGGGCTGTGGAATTTGGTAGCACTCATTCAACTTAGATCCCATTTGCTTTTCTCATATGCTGATAATCCTGTTTGTTTGCTGACACTAAGGGGTGAGATTATTTCTTTGACTAGCTGTGTAGCAAAAGCAGTGGAGAAAAACTTTTTAAACCTTCATCCAGGCACCAAGACTACCCAGCTTGCTGGGGGGTAAACGGCAATGACTGGGGAAGGCACTGGCAAACCACCCTGTATTGAGTCTGCCAAGAGAACGCTAGAGGGCGTCACCCCAAGGGTCAGCCATGACTTGGTGCTTGCATGGGGGATGCAAGACCTATACCAGTAACAAATTGAGTTGGTCTCCAAGGTAAGATGCGGGTAAACTGAATGTAGGAAATCATTATCTTTCTTTTCTCCACACATTCATCCATGTGATCTAGCTCTAATTAACCTCTTTTTTTAAACGAGGAAGTCACAGATGTACTCAGTGAACATTTATTTGTTCACATCTTCTTACAAAAAGGAGTAATTAACATGCTCCTTTGAGTTTGTGTTTTCAATCATGCGGCAGTCAAAGGGGGCAAAACTCATTTTATTACCTGTAACAACTGCTCAGCCAGTCTTAAATATCCTAATTACAAGGGATGGTTTTAAACTATAGGATGAAGAATGCTTTGTAATGAACTCTCCTGGTAAGAAAAATCACATAAATTGACCTTCCAAATGCAAATGTGAAGGAAATGTGATTAATTCAGTTCTGTCATACTACTCTGAGTATACATGGGCAGGACTGGCCTCAAAACCTTGTTTTCTTTAGAAGCAATGGGCACCTGTCAATCAGTTCTGGATCTCAACATGGTGTAAATGGACTTGGTGGTTGGTTTGATGAAAGTATCTTTAGATTCAATATTAAGGGGAACAAGCTGTGAAGGAATATGAGGGGCACAATCTGGAAGTATCATCATCCGTGCGACTGTAAAATCTCAGTGCTTGAGCAAACCAGTTTCCCTAGCACAATCTGGCTTTTAAAATCTATAACTGACTCTCACCTGCCCTTGACATTTTGGGTCTTCTGAAACATGCTCAGTTCATCTCAAGGCCGTTTTTTTAAAAATAGTTTTTCATTTGGCTACATCCTATGAACATTTTTTCCAGGGAGTAAATTAAATTGAATAAAATGGGCTTACTTCTGATTAGAACCGCATATGATTTCTCCCCAAATCTTAAAAAAAACAAACAGTCATATGCACATAAAAAGAGCTCTGTTCGATCACAGCAGAGGTCCATCTAGTCCAGCATCCTGGTTCATGCAGTAGCTAATCAGTTCTCTGGAGGTCCTAAGTTAAGGCCCTCCCCTGAGGTTGTCTCTAGGCGCTGATGTTTAGAGCAGGGGTAGTTAACCTGTGGTCCTCCAGATGTTCATGGACTACAATTCCCATGAGCCCATTTGCTGGCAGGGGCTCATGGGAATTGTAGTTCATGAACATCTGGAGGACCACAGGTTGACTACCCCTGGTTTAGAGGTTTACTGCCTAAGAATGTGGAGATTCCCTTTAGTCACAATGGCTCATAGCCACTGATAGATCTCTTATCCATTCAATCCTATTTTAAAGCTATCTATGCCTTTGGCCATCACTATATCTGCTGGGAGTGATAGACTTAGAATCATAGAGTTGGAAGGGACTTCCTGGGTCATCTAGTCCAACCCCCTGCACTATGCAGGACACTCACAACTCATCCACTGTAACCTGCCATCCCCTTGAGCCTTCACAGAATCAGTCTCTCCATCAGATGGCTATCTAGCCTCTGATCCCCTCTCAGTCGTCTCCTCTCTAGGCTAAACAGACCAAGCTCCCCCAACCTTTCTTCATACATCTTGGTCTCCATCTTTGTTGCCCTCCTCTGGACACGCTCCAATTTGTCTACATCCCTCTTCAACTGGGGTGCCCAAAACTCCAAGTGAGGCTGAACCAGAGCAGAGTAAAGCGGTACCATCAACTCCTGCGATCTGGACACGGTATTCTGTCTGGCGGCGGAAGCAAAGTGCATACTCATGTCTGCATGCATGTGCGGACGCTGCCGTTGGTCCCGCTTATATAGCAGAGCAGTGGCATGGTGCTGGCCTCCTCTGCGCCACCTTGGAGTTTACCGAGGCAACACTGAGGAGTCCCGTTTGACAGGAGAGGCGGTGGTAGCCTCTCAAGGGGGGTGGCAGGTCACAGTAGATGAGCGATACGGATGTGACTGTCCTGCATAGTGCATTGTGTCCTTGCAGGGACATCCTAGGTTGGACTAGATGACTCAGGAGGTCCCTTGCAACTGTATTTTTCTATGATTCTATGATTCTTTGGCACTACTCCCCACTGAAGTCCTTTCCCACCCCAACCTCCCCCCTGGTTCCCCCCCCCGCCCTCAATTCTTCAGGAATTTCCCAACCTGGAGTTGATAACACTAGACAGTGAATTTCATATTTTAATTACTCTTTAGATAATTTTTCCCCACAGGGTATATAGCTCTGTACAACCTCAGCTGCAAAAAGTGTGGTTTTGCTGATTTTGCAACTGACATGAATTGGTTTTACTATTAAATATGGTAATGGTGATAATGGTGTGAAACAGCAAACACCTAACTAGCAACAGCTTTAATAGGATCAAACGAAGCATATTACATTTACTAAAATCATTGCTTAAATCATTATTTAATCATCATAGTATTTACCAGGAACATGGAGTTCTAGTGGCATTACATTTCAATATGCACTTCAGTACATTTGAATTGAATGGTCAGAGCTTTTTATTGACCATTTGGTTAGAAAACTGCCTGTATGTTTTTCTTTATATCAGTCAGTAAAAGGCCTAGAGGCTTATTCTTTTGACTGTAAAACTTATAAGTTGTGGAAGAAGCTTAAAATACCCCTGATATCAGCTCTTTCCCTCTAAGGTTGGAGTTCAGGGGTAAGGTCATTTTTTGTTTAAAATGTTATGATGTTTATCTCCAGTGGGTTTGCCATGTATCCAGGTGTAAAAAGAAGCCATTTTTATTTTGTTATACTTGTCTGTCCTATTCAGAAAAGCTAGTTTTTGACTGCAAATGCAAAGCTGGGTCCGCCTATCATCAAGTTTGTTATGACTGCTTTTTATTCACCACACAACGGTCCATGTTCTGTAAAGATGTGATGTATACATGGGTGCCAAAGTGTGGGGTGCATGCACAGACACATGTGCTTGCAGGCTGTAAGCGTGAGTGATCTGTGAGGGGCACTGGTACCAGTAACTATCCTACTCCTCCCTAGCTCACCACTCGCTATGTGCTTTGGGCATCTGCACAGAACTTTGAGAGTGACAACAACATATCATCACAAAAACATGCCACTGGTTTCAGAAGAGACATTGCAATCCTCGACAGGTCTATTCAGAGTCAATGGGTCTTTTATTCAATGGAGCTTACTCCCCCAAAATGTTCTTAAACCTCAAGGTAGTGCCTGATTTCCCAGAAATACAACTGATCTCCAGCCTACTGAAATGAAGAAGAGTTGGTTTTTATATCCTGCTTTACTTTAAGGAGTCTAAAAGTGTCTTACAATTGCCTTCCATTCCTCTCCCCTCAACAGACACCATGATCAATTATTCCTGCAGCCGGGTGTGCCAGGACACCGCAAATTCCTAGTGGCAGGGCAGCATGCCCTGCCGCTTCATGTATACACAGAGGAGATGAAATCCCCCGATGCACAACTCTGAGGCAGGAAGGGGCCACCATGCCTTGCAGCAGTGACGGCACCAGGAAGGGTGGGGGCATGGGGGCTCCATCCTTCCTGAGGGGTGTACAAATGCCCCGTTTGGCTCCGCAGTACCGCAAAGCCGAATGGGGTGTTTTGTGTCCTTGCAGGGACATCATAGGTGGGAGAGAGGAACCAGGCTTCAATGGACTGGCTCTTCCCTTTGGCATGGGCCTTGCTATGGCAAGACAGGAAACGCACAAGAATCCATGTTCTTTCCCTACAAGCCATCAGAAGCCCTAACACGGGCCAGGCTGGAAGGCGTCGGCATCATGCATAAGCTGGGACTAGCCTTTCCTGGCCCGTACATAATCGGTCTCTGTGAGGTATGTGAAAAAGAGAGCTCTCAGAAAACTGTGACTGGCAAGCGTCATGTGAAGGAGGAGCAGGGTTATCAGATCAAAGACTGCCACTCTTAATCACTATACCACGCTGGCTCCCGATCAATTCCTCAGAAGAAGAAGAAGAGTTGGTTCTTATATGCCGCTTTTCTCTACCCAAAGGAGGCTCAAAGTGCCTTCTGGTTGCCTTCCCTTTCCTCTCCCGAGAGAGCCCTGATATCACTGCTCAGAAATGACAGATTTGGAGGGTGGACTCCATGATATACCACAGTCTAGGAGAAAGTCCTAGACTAGAGTGATTTCCCATTCCATCTTGAATTCAACCCTTCCTAGGCTCTTCCACCAAATTTCCAAGATTATTTCAACCCAGAGTTAGCTATAATTTAAGGTGACCAGATTGTCCCGCTTTTGGCGAGACATCTGGGGGCACCTGGCAAATTGTACTTATATTGAAATTAAAAAATATGTATTACAATACTATTTATGCGTTCTATGAAATTTTTTGTTGCTCCGTATAGACCAGATTTTTAATCAAGAACCCCCCCCCCCCAGTCAATGGGATCCCGCTTTACCAGTGTTAAAATCTGGTCACCTTACTGTGATTATTTAGGCTAAGAACCCTAGTTCTCTGCCAAAAGATATGATGAAGCTGTACTGAATCATATCTGAACTCAGTCTTTTCTACAGTGACTGGCAGGAGCTCTTACAGAGTCTTGTACAGAGAAAGGTCTTTGCTAATGCCTGCTGTCTAATATCCTGTCTCTAGAGATTTCAGAAGTGAACTCAGGATTTTCTGGGTGCAGCACAGGTGCTTACTGCTAAGCCATAGATTCTCTCATCTTGCTGGCTTAAGTGATATTGATAAAGGTTCCTACACCATGGCTGTGGGTGGGAGAATGATCTCAGGAACCTAGAATTTTGGGGCTTTGCTGAGATGGAGAAAGGAATCGTATCTGTCTGTTCTGAAAAGGTTCCAGGGGACTGTAACATTTCAAAAGTCAAGTATGTTGTCATACAATTGAATGCTTCCCCACATCAAAGGAACCCAGGCAGCAGAAATGCAGACTGTAACAAAAAGGGTTCACTATTGCCATCACATGGTAGATTTCTATAGACAAGGAGATTGTGTGGTTTGGTCCATCCCTTCCTACCTTCCGAAAGCGGTAGAGTCCCAGGAAGACTGTATTGTGTGCTTTTTCCCTGAACATGTAGTTCAAGGTCAGTGTTCTCCGGGAAGAAATGAAATATGCAAATGAGGCTTAATTGAATCTGTGCACCAGCTCATGTTTTTTATCTCAGATAGAGGGTGCAGTAGCTGTAATGTATTTAGTTGATTTGCTTTCATAGGATTTATTTTTTCTCCTTAAAATGCTGGGATATCAGCTGTATGTCCACTGTGTTTACCGTCAAGCACACTGGGGAGCCAAGATGTTTGCATATATTGCCTGCGAGTTTACCAACTCCCTGTTACGGAGCATAATTTATAAGCTCTGCAGGCACTTCTTTTGGGCAATGTTTTGACAGAATTCTGGATCTTAGTCTTTAAGAAGGATAACTGTGGTAGACGGAGTGCAAATGGAAATATTTTTGGCACTGCTGCAGCAAGGAGTGGCCTAAAGCAGGGGTAGTCAACCTGTGGTCCTCCAGATGTTCATGGACTACAATTCCCATGAGCCCCTGCCAGCAAACACTGGTAGAGGCTCATGGAAATTGTAGTCCATGAACATCTGGAGGACCACAGGTTGACTACCCCTGGCCTAAAGTACAGATTTGGAGATGATTTGACTCTGAAAACAAGGTTTCTGTGGAGAAAGTCCTTTAATTCCTCATTGTTTCCAAAGTCCCTAACTCCTGGTGTAGACAAAGGCTGCAGGTGGTTGCAAAAAAAAGTAATGTAAAATCTTTTAAAAGGCATTAGCTTCAAATTATTAGAAATAAGTGAACCAACCTTTCAGATTCCTCAAAACTTGTTCAATCAAGGAGAAATCAAGTAGGGGAGAGAGTAAGATATTAAGATGCGTGATTGAAACACCTGGGAGTCTGGGGGTTTGCCAATGTGTCTTAGCAAATCTTCTTATCTCTTCCCCCCCTCCCATAATTTTTGTATTAAAGGTCCTCTGTGTCTGTGTGTAAAGTGCCACCCGTTGCACCTAATTTATGGCCACCCTCATGGGATTTTTCAAGGCAAGAGCTGTTCAGCGATGGTTTGGCATTGGCCTCCTCTGTTTAGCACCCCGAGACTTCCTTGATGGTCTTGTATCCAAATACTAACGAGGGATGGCCCTGCTTTGATTTCTAGATCTAATGAGATCAGGCTAGCCGGGCTCATCCAAGTCAGGACTGAAGACCTCAGTAGACATAAAACTATACAGAACTTCAAAGCTTGATTAATCCTTTGATATATTTGGGTTGGTCTCCTAAGAGCCAGCTTGGTGTTAAGAGTGGTGGTTTCTAATCTGGAGAACCAGGTTTGATTCCCCACAATCCCACATTCAGGCAGCTGGGAGACCTTGGGATAGTCACAGTCCTCTTAGAGCTGTTCTCACAGAGCAGTTTCTCTCAGAGCTCTCTCAACTTCTCCTACCTCACAGGGTGTCTGTTGTGGGGAGAGGAAGGGAAGGTGATTGTAAGCTGCACTGGGACTTTTTCAGGTATAAAAACCAACTCTTTTTCTATTAGATTTTTTAAAAGCCTGCCTTCCCTCACAGAAACTATGTTTCCTTTCTTTATTTTGTCCTCACAACCACCCTGTAAGGCAAGCGGTTGAAATACTGAGACAGACCCAAGGTTCATTACACCTGGGGATCTACAACCTGTAGAGAGGCCAAGGTGGTAACAATCAGCATAAAATGGCTTCAGGTGTTGATAGGTTGTTGTTGCAACTACTTTGCTGAGACACAGCTGACATGGGGCTTTCTCTTCCTCTGACTTGAGAAAGCAGGGAGATTCTCAAGGCTTTTCTGCATGCGATGAATATAGTGAAATGCTTACTTAATGGAGGCGTTATATTCTGACTGCTCAGCGTGGATGCAATTTGTGCACAAGCCCACCCGTTGCCTTGACCCGGTTCCTGCCGTGCCTGTGTTTCAGTGAAGCTCTGCCCAATTGCTTCCCAGCTTCGTGACCTTGGAAATGGCTTCTTGGACTAAGATTAGGTATTGTGGGCTTGCTTTGGCTCTAACTCTGCTCCTCGGGCTGTGACCTTGGCTTGTTTACTGACTTCCCCTTCGGCTCTCCCTTGGAATTTGTCTGCCACAGCTACTGATAAGACTTGGACTGGACTCCTGACTCTGCTTGCTGGTATGTGATTTGAACTGGGCTTACCGGCCAAGAGTGTGTTCATCCAGACCAGGGGTAGTCAAACTGCGGCCCTCCAGATGTCCATGGACTCCAATTCCCAGGAGCCCCTGCCAGCATTCGCTGGCAGGGGCTCCTGGGAATTGGAGTCCATGGACATCTGGAGGGCCGCAGTTTGACTACCCCTGATCCAGACTGTCCCTGTGTGTGCCTGGCTAGGGCAGCCCACGTGCTGCCCCACTTAAGTGCTGCCTTTTATTATTATGTAGTCGTATGATTTTGCCCCTCTGGTGGAAATTTGTGAGGGAAAGGGACTTTTGTCCTTAAGGCGGGAGCCATAGAAAGAAAGGGGGTCTATGCAATAGAGCCTTCTCAAGAGAAAGGGAGAAGAATGCCATCTGAAGAGAACAAGGTATTCACCATAAACATTTCTTCCCCTTCTCCAGGCCTCTTGAAGCACAGAGTGAAGAGCTGCAAATGCTTCTTAGGATTTCCCAAAGTCTTATAATTCATGAAACCTTAGGAAGCCTTGTTGTTAGGGTTGTCCATACCCAGATGGCATCTGGGGATCTCCCGCTATTTGTAATTGATTCACAGATAACTAAAATCAGTTCCCCTGGAGAGAATGGATGCTTTGGAGGGTGGTCTCCATGGCATTATATCCTCCTGAAGACCCTCTCCAAGTCAAGCTTCCCCCAATTCCTCCCCAGTATCTCCAGGTATTTCCCCACCCTGAACTTATCTGTTGGATATGTGTAGGTAGCTGTGCTCTATTTCAAGATACCTGTAGAGTAAAGACAGAAGAAGTGTCAGCTGCTGGAGGCAGGGTAAGAACAACAGTAACAGAGGTGAGGGAAGGGTAATCATTGTAGTGGAAGAGGCAGAGGCTGAACCCATAGTCCAGTGTATCACTCTCATTATATAACCAGCTGTGGACATATCAGGAGGACCTTTGTGAAAAGCAACAAAGTATAAACACAGCTCAGAATGGCAATAATACTTGTTTCTGCAGTTGTCTTGTTAGTAGGGATGCCAGTTGCCAATTGGGACATGGGGATCTCCTGGTTTTACAGATGATCTCCAGGTGACAGATATAAGTTCCCATGGATAAAATGGCTGTTCTGGAGGGTGGACTCTTTAGTATTATACCCCATTGAGGTCCAGCCTATAGCTCCCAATAAAATCTATTTATTGAAGGTGCAACAATGCTAACATTTCTAAACTCTTGCTAAGACTAAACACCTAGGAACTGTTTCTCCATCTTAACCTCCAGTCTTCTGACTTCCTCCACCTACCCAATTGGGCATGAAACTCTGCAGATGTCACCCCATAGCCAGGCTTGAAAGATATAACTGGTGCTTCCTGCCCCAAGGTCAGGGAGAAAGAACACAGTTCCACACATCAAAGCATTACACCAGGAATTTCTGGTGCAAACTACACTACCCTAAGACATCTACATTCACATCTAAGGCAATTAGTTATACAGAATGAAAAGCAGTGAGAAAACAACAAATAACAAAAGCTGAAATACAAGGTTTTGACACCTGCCCCAAATCCCACCCACTCCCAGCTCCACCCCCAAAGTCTCCAGCTAGTTCCCAACCCAGAGCTGGCAACCCTACTTGTTGGCCTAATTATCAGAAATGCATGGTTCCTAAGAGAGGAACACAAATATTGATTTCTTCCAACTTTAATTTACAAAAAAAAAGAATGAAATCACACCTTTGAGGCATAAAGGGCAAAATATATAAAGAATTTAAAACCTGAAGTAAAAATTTGTATCCATCATGCCACAACAGAATGTTGTACATTCTTATTTTCAGCAGCTTTGAAAGGTAGCCTTTTCTCCACATTGTTATATTGATTTTCGCCTTCCTGAAAAAAAAGGCTATGCAATATTGTCTGAAATTTGTGCAGTGGGGAATCTATCAGGAAATGATCTCCCATGATTCTGAAAACAAACATGTTTTATATTATCCAAAAGGTGGCAGCTTTATGAGAAATGAGAAATACACTGACCATTTTCCAGTCCCCCCCTACAGAGGCTGATCTTAAGGACATGTTGCATACCTTAGTGCAGGGGTAGTCAAACTGCGGCCCTCCAGATGTCCATGGACTACAATTCCCAGGAGCCCCCTGCCAGCAAATGCTCCTGGGAATTGTAGTCCATGGACATCTGGAGGGCGGCAGTTTGACTACCCCTGCCTTTGTGAGAAGACCAGCAATTTC
Organism: Paroedura picta; assembly: GCF_049243985.1. Lineage (NCBI taxonomy): Eukaryota > Metazoa > Chordata > Lepidosauria > Squamata > Gekkonidae > Paroedura > Paroedura picta. Next base: position 22,628,900 of record NC_135381.1, on the reverse strand, counting down.
CTATTTTAATTCTTTAAGGACTCTAGAATGAATACCATCTGGTCCTGGTGACTTCTGGCGATTAGATTTAAGTCCTGGACAGCATCACTGTGGATTAAGTCTTAAATCATTTCCCTCTGGATGGTTCCAAGACCAGTTGTTTTAGGGGACAGCCAACCAAACCATCGATGACTTAACAAAAACAAAAAGTAACAGAAAGAACATGTTTGTCCATTTAAAATTTTGTTAGTATGGGAAGAAGCAAAAAAGAGGAAAGAGAGAAGAACAAAGGGTATATACTGGATGTATATACCGATACAAGTTGCATGAGCTTGAGCAAAATTTCAGTTTAGGACTGAGACACTAAACCAGAGAGGTGAGCTTTGTGTTTTGCAAAAGGGAGAATTCCCTGAAGCAGTCCAAAAGTACTGTAGGCTTGCTTGGTCTTCAGATTCCTTGGTTGAGCCAACTGTCAGAGTCTCTAGCTGCAACAATGGCAAAATTGGAGCATCACATAATCAAAAGCATTTGATGTTTGCTTTTCTGTGCGAATACACACACACGCACATGAGCTTGTTGCTGGCATGGACTTCCTGATGATTTATATTGGGAACAAGATTGTTTTCTCTTTTCTTTCTCTATTCACCCAATAGTCTATATTTCCATGGAGAAGAGTTCCTGTGATTAAGTCGCTTTGTATCTCTCCGTACGAGACAGTGCGGGCCTAAATTATTCAAGTTCAGTGGGTGTTAAGAGACCTTCTGCATCAGCTGTGCTCTGAATATAGAAATCAAGAGGCTTATTCAGTAAAGGGAGGGGCGATAAAGATTTCAAACTGCTTTTGGCTAGTATGAAAGAAAATGCTATTTTTTTTTTCAAAAAGGAAAGAGATGACTAGTCAAAAATAGAAGTGCGCAGACAACATGAGGCTTTGCAATCAGTTTATTATTAACAACTAGCTAGCAGACTGCCATCACAGCAGGTGAGTGTGTTTGGCAAGGGCTTGCAAGGCTGAAGTGCATACCTGCTCCACCACAACCCCTGTGTGAACAGCCAGGGTCCCCAGTGCCTCAAAGGCAGAGCTTTTTCTGACTTGGTTCACACATGCAGAACAATGAAGTCACACAAATCTGAGGTGACAAGAGTGCATAGTGGGTAGTACCCCTTCAAACTGCAGGTGGGGAATCCTAAATAGGAATACTTTCCCCCTTTAAAAAAAAAATCTGCAGATAGAAAACCAGAATATCAAGCCATTAGGGGTTGCAGAACAATTTCTCATGCTGTGCCAATTTCCCCTTTGCATACAGTAATTTATCAAAGGAACATTCAAAGCTGGAATTTCCCTTCTGCAGTCTGAAGTGGCGCATCCCTTCTGGCACCTCATTCTCTTTCTGATCTGAACCAGGCCACAATGACACTGTCTGGGAAAATGCCAATCCTTCTCCGGCATCCCCTTTTCTTTACCTATTGAGAATGAAGCCAACTGCTTGGTGTAGTGCTTAAGAGTGGCGACTTGTAGTCTAGAGCAATGGTCTCCAACCCCTGGTCCAGGGACCGGGACCGGTCCGTAGATTAGTCGGTACCGGGCCGCGGCTCCTCCTCGTCCTCCTCCCCAGCTGCTGCCTCGGGGCCTGCCCTGCCACTCTGCCGCCAGCTCACCTTTGGTGCTGTTCAGCTGCCGCCATGGCTGGGGCTCCCCTTCGGCGTGGCACAGCACAGCTGCTGCTGGCAGCACTCCCAGCGGGCAGCAGGAAGTCAGGGGCACCAGCGGGAAAGCAAGTGGAGCAGGGGCTCAGGCGGCAGCAGCAACGCCCCTCAGCAATGTCCCCCCCCCTCCCGGGCCTCAGTACAATTGTCAAGCGTTGACCGGTCCCTGGTGATAAAAAGGTTGGGGACCACTGGTCTAGAGAGCTACGCTTGATTCTCCACTCTTCCGCTAGGCTTGATTCTCCACTCCTGCCTAGATACAGTCCTGCAAGAGCTGTTCTCCCAGAGCAATTCTGTCAGAGCTGTCTCAGCCCCGCCTCCTTCACAGGGTATCTGTTGTGGGGAGAGGAAGGGAAGGTGATTGTAAGCCCCTTGGGTAGTTTGGAGAGCCAGCTTGGTGTAGTGGTTAGGAGGGCGGACTTCTTAGAAAGAATTGTGCTTTCTTACACCTTTATTTTAAGTGTGCTTAAGCATTTTGTGCTGTCAGTTGCCTCCCCCCCCCAATCTTTATCCATTGTTCCTCTTAATATTTGTGAAACAGCCTGGAGGTGGAATGTGTCTGGGGTGTCCAGGTTGAAATAGGGCCAATCAGGGTGCAGGGTGCACCTACATCTCCCTCCCTCCCTCCCTCACTAGACGCTAGCCACTGTGCTCTCAGATGCTGCAGGAGCCAGCGTGAGAGAGAGACACAGAGACACAGAGAGCCCTGCTTTGCGCTGGGCATCTGGTTCTTCTTTTTTGTTTGTGTGGTCATCTGAGTCCTCTGTGTCTTGCAATAATTCAATTGTTGCTGCCATACATTCGTAAGGATTGAAGCAAAGTTCAGCTAGTCTGTCCTTGTGGCTCCAGCAGGGCTCAGCCAGGCTGCCCACTCCCCCACTCCCTCTGCAAAGTGTTCAGAAAGATCATTCTCTGTTTTTACAGCTCCTGCTGCTTCGCGGAGGCCTGGTGCTACTTTCCACAGTTGAGACATAAATATTTAGGGACTTCACATCTCCTCTTGTCTCCTCCCTCCCCCACAGTGACTTCAATCTCTTTTGCGGCCTGGGCCATGTAAGGGTTGCATTTGTCCCGTTTCCTTTGCTTATTGAGATATTTATCAGGAAGGAGAAACTTTGGCTTGTGGCGCGCCAGCTCTATTCATTTATGATGAAGGGTAGTCTGGTCAAATCATATAGCAGTTTTGCAATGAATCAACAGTAAAATTAATTTCTTTTACAACCATACTGCCTCATGCCATGCAGTGTCTCTCTAAACATCTGCATGGTACCACACTTGCTTCTCTAGCTCAGTGAAGGAGCCCAGGCTTTGCATATAGAAGGTCACAGGCATATATACTTAACTCAGATATCAGGGTCTGCAGCCCTCTCTCTGTGGTATGCTGGAGGGTATACAATCCTGGGATAGCTGGATCTACAGTTTGGCTCAGGATAACACAGATTCATGTGTTAAAATATGAATTTGGCTTATGTTACTTGTTTGTTACCATGTTTTTCCTGCTCCTCTTTCTCCCCATGTAGTGTCAGAATTTTGAGTGTAACTTCCTTGGGGACAAGTAACCATCATTTTCACTTAATAATAGAAATTTCATTTTTTTTTCCTAAGGTAGATCCATTCAGAGGCAAACTCAGTATTTTTGCATACTTGCAGCATTTTCGGTGTACATGGGGAAATAGTGTGCTATTTAAAAACCAAGAATAATATGTACACGCATGCTTGGAATCTCTTGCTTGCAAAGTACTGAGCATGCTTATTACTCTTAGAATGTTGAGGAAAACAAAGAGTTTGTGGAAGGGGGAAAAGGAAACATGGCAGGTGGGGAAATGAGCTTACTCAAGACTTGATAGCAGACCAGAAGATGGGTTGGAGGGGGCGACTAGATAGCTCCCCATGTTGCCTTGAAGTGCCATCCCACCAGCTTGTGTTTTCCAGTTTATGGTGCTCTACAAAGCAACATGTACATTGATGGTAGAAAAGGATGTCAATTTGCAGCCAACCCCAGTACTGTTTTCAAGGCAAGAGACAAAGAGAAATTGCTTTGCCATTGCCTGCCTCTTCATATCAGCTCTGAACTTCTTTGATGGTTTTGCATCCAAGCATGAATGAGGACTGACACAACTTAGCTCCTAAGATCTGATGAGGCTCAGTTAACATGGGCCATCCAGGTGCATTGATGGTGCAATATAAATGGTACAATTATCGATATTAGTTATATATTTTTGTGATTGTTCTCCTTCTGCAGCATTATAAACCTGAATTCCCTTTTTGCACCAGATGCTAGAATGTCTCCTTCTAGTCTTATAAAGGTAAAGGTATCCCCTATGCAAGCACCGAGTCATGTCTGACCCTTGGGGTAACGCCTTCTAGCATTTTCTTGGCAGACTCAATATGGGGTGGTTTGCCAGTACCTTCCCCAGTCTTACCCCCCAGCAATCTGGGTACTCATTTTACTGACCTTGGAAGGATGGAAGGCTGAGTCGACCTTGAGCCAGCTGCTGGGATCGAACTCCCAGCCTCATGGGCAGACAGCTTCAGACAGCATGTCTGCTGCCTTACCACTCTGCGCCACAAGAGGCTCTAGGCTTATATTCTACCACTCTTTAGCCTTTCCTCCCAGGTTCATAGAATCAGGATCAATGACGTGGGGGGAGATCCATTGTGCCAACATCACTGCAGTGTAGATGACACCTGGTGAAGAGGGCTTTAAACTAAATACAAAGGGGGAGCAGGATGTAAATTCAGACCCAGGTGTGATGGCAAGAACTGAAGATGGGAAGATTGCAAAGCTACAGGAAACAGCACATAAGCAAGGGACTATTAATTTACAAGAAAGTTCAAAAACCAAAACCATGGGGTACACAAAGGATGGATTACGATGTCTCTACCCTAATACACAGAGTATGGGAAACAAGCAGGAGGAATTAGTAATCCTAATAGAGGAAGTGGGCTAAGACCTAATATGAATCACAGGAACTTGGTGGGATAATACTCTCAATTGGAATACTAGAATTGAGGGATACAATCTATTCAAAAGGGACAGAAAAGTAAAGAAGGGGGAAGTATAGCAATATATGTTAAGAATCTTTATACTTTTGAAGAAATACAGGTACCTGAGCATGAAAGTTCAGTTGAGTGTATTTGGGTAAATATAAAAAGAGTAGGAAATGAGAATAGCATTATCATGGGAGGTCTGCTCTAGGCCACCAAGCCAGAGGACATGGATGAGATACTCCTGGACCAAATTTCACAATTCTCAAAGAGTGGGGAAACAGTGGTCATGGTTGACTTTAATTACCCGGATATCTGCTGGAAGACCAACTCTGCTAAAAATACAAACTCCATTAATTAAATTCAATAGGGACAAATGTAAAGTTCTGCATTTAGGCAGGAAAAACCATATACACCAATGTAGGATGGGGGAGACTTGGCTTGGCAGTCGTATATGTGAAAAGGATCTAGGAGTCTTAGTAGACCATACATTGAACATGAGTCAACAGTGTAACTTAGTGGCTAAAAAGGCAAATGGGATTTTTGGCTGTCCAGATCATGGGAGGTGATGGTACCACTTTACTCTGCTCAGGGTTGTCCTCACTTGGAGTACTGTGTTCAGTTTTGGGCACCCCAGTTGAAGAGGGATGTTGACAAACTGGACTGTGTCCAGAGGAGAGCAACAAAGATGGTGAGGGGATTGGACACCAAGACGTATGAGGAAACGTTGGGGGAGCTTGGTCTGACTGGAATGTTAGAGGAGAAAGTGAGACATTTGTCCTACCAATAGCAACTACCATCCTAGCTTAAACTGAAGCCGATGGCTAGCTGGATTTGGTTTCTGGAATGCCACTTGCTAGTTCGGGTTCTAAACCTTTAAGAAATGCCATTTCCAGTTCCTTGGAACACACTTGCCCTTGTCTCCAAGCAGCCATGAGTATAATCAGACTGTTCATCTCAGTGTAACTTTACTGGAGTCTGTGCCAAGGTAATCTTGCTTACCTGAGATTTCACACTTAATTCATGAGCAATGAATTCCTTATTTGTCCAGCTCTCTTTCAACGGTGGATGGCAGAACACAGCAAGAACATTTCCAGGCAGACAATGTCCATTAGCTTCAAATCCTCCCACTTGGGACAAATGTCACTTGGCAGCAGGTCTTTTATGGGGGGAGGGAGGACGGGAATAGGAAAGAAATAATGGAAATAAGCGGAATCATCGCTTTTCCTGGAAATGAACTTGTAAGATGAAGAGCAGACAAAATTTGTAAGTAACCAGCTCTGGGATTTTTTTTTTAAGTCCAATGGAACCTTGGACCAACAAAGCCCCCACCACCACCATGTCTTACTTTTATAGCATAAAAGAAAAAGACAGTAAGATAGAATACAGTGGTATTAGACCTCCATATAGTTAGCCCTAATTCAATTAATACATTGATTATCTATGTATATAATCTGTGTAGTGATGAAATAGTTCTTTAAATTCTTATTCTGGTCTGCCACTCACTAAGCTGATTAGCTTTGCCATTTTAGATAGTTCTCCTCGTTTATCCAGCCATCCCATTATTTTTAGCGGATTCTGTTGTTTCCACTTCTTGGCTATAATTATTCTTGCCGCTGTAGTTGCATGAAAGAAAAAGTCTTCAGCCTTCTGAGGGATATTAACTGGCATTACACTTAATAGCATGTAGTCCGGAAATGTTATATTTAACATCTTTTCTGAAGTAGTATGCATTTTTATCCAAAACTTCCTCATTATTTTGCATGACCCCCCGCCCAACCTTGTCCTTACATCTCCAGCATTTAACTGTGTTAATAAGGGAAGGAGGAAGGGAACTGGCACAGGGGCAATCAGTGACACTCATTTGATTCCCCAGACATAGTTAGGAGGTTCACGTGGTAAGGAGATCAGGCTTCCAAAGGAACAATGCAATGAGAGATATCAAGAACAGGCAGTATGGGTGCCAGATGAGTTGCCACCTGAAGCATCCAAAGGAGCATACTAGCTATGGCAGGTCACGTGAGAGGATAGCATCAGTTCCGGAACTGAAAGTGGTGCAGAAGAGGGCATGTTGACTTTTCTCATTCCTGAACAAGAAGTTGCGTTTCCCATGATTCCATCATCCATGCCGCCCTCATTGCACCAGACTCCTGCTGAAGTCTTTTCTGTATTTTCAGAATTGGGCCAGAATACAAAATAACCACAAAGCAGGAAATACTGTTGACAACAGAAGAATGCCACTGTTGCAGCCCAAGCTGTGTGTACTCTTTACTTATCATAAGAACCTGGTGGGGTTAGACCTAGAGAAGCCAGTTTGGTGCAGTGGTTAGGAGTGCGGACTTCTAATTCTGCACTCCCACACATGCAACCAGTTGGGTGACCTTGGGCTCCCCACAGCACTGATAAAGCTGTTCTGACTGAGCAGGAATATCAGGGCTCTCTCAGCCTCACCCACCTCACAGGGGGTCTGTTGTGGGGAGAGGAAAGGGAAGGTGATTGAAAGCTGCTTTGAGCCTCCTTCGGGTAGAGGAAAGTGGCATATAAGAACCAACTCTTTTTTTCCCTTCTATCTAGTTCACCATTCTGTTTGCAACTGTGGCTAGCCAGATACTTCTGAGAAGTTCACCTGCAAGATGGGAAAGCAATAATCTCTCCCTTGTGACAATGTCTCTCAGTTATACTCAGAGCATGCTGCCTCTGAAAGTGAAGGTTTCTTTGTGTGACCCTGGCTTAAAGCTGTTGATAAACAAAACTTTGTAAGAGATTCGGAAGTTGGGCTTTGAGAGAAAGAGAGAGATCCTCATCATGTACACACAGCAGGCCTTTTGTGCCATTGTTCCCTGAGCCATGTTTAGTTAGTTCTTGAAGTGCTACGAAACATCTTTTGCCACAGAAGCAGTGAGGTATGTGTGTGTCTCAATGGTGAACTTAACAGGCTTGAAAGGGGTGGGTGGGGAAATGAGATTTTTTTGTCTCCAGTCTGAGCTTTTCATCAAGTAATACACTAAAACAAAATATGCAGAGCCAGAGATGAGCTGGCATTGTGCTGGCACACTTCCCAAAGATACAGAGTAGGCAGACTTAATCCCCCCCCTCCATTTAACAACTTCAGGTTTTGTTGCCACCCAGATGCGAGGATGCTTTGATGTAGATGCTGTTCCTGCCCCCCTTCCCCTCCAACATTCCTAGTTGTAAAACTTCTGTTCAGATTTAAATTTCAAGGTGTTTACTTGAGCTACAAGAGGAGCAGACTACAGACTTCCCCCCCTTCCATTCCCATCCATATTTTCAAAAATGCATTCTCTTAAACCAGGGGTAGTCAAACTGCGGCCCTCCAGATGTCAATGGACTACAATTCCCATGAGCCCCTGCTAGCAAATGCTGGCAGGGGCTCATGGGACTTGTAGTCCATGGACATCTGGAGGGCCGCAGTTTAACTACCCCTGTCTTAAACAGAGGCTTATACTTAACTTGCATTGGATTGGTTTTCTTTCAAAACCCTTTACTCATCATGAAAGAATAAAGCAACATATGGGCTTGGGGATTCTCTCCCTCTTTTGTGGAAACAGTCCCGCTGTTGCTTGAATTTAAGCCAATACTCTTAAATTACTTTATTTGATCTCTCCCGGGCTTTCAATTAAATATCTAAAACTCAACGTGATGTACTTGCAGGGATATTTCGTGCTTTAGTCCACGGCAGCAAGACACCTGTCTGTTTCTTCTTAGACTTCTTCCTCCTCACGCATACCCCATGACAGACTACTGCATTCTTTTAGGGTTGTTGGTGTGGGTTCTGGTAGGACTCTGGTTTGATTACTGCATTCCAAGTATTAATGGTTGACCCCCTATGAAGATGGGCAGGACTATTGTACCTTCGATAGAAAAATTCAGGCACATATGATTGTTGCATAGGTAGCCAATAGCACTCAGAGCTGGTGAGGGATGGTGAAATCCTAATGGAGAGGTCTGCCAGGTAATGTCCAACTGTATTCTTGCTGCGCATTTGGTATTGCAGTAGTACAAGATATCCGAGGATATTCTTGTACAGTAAGCATCTAAGGCGTACTGCAGTTATAAAAAATGAAAACAACAAAAGAGGTGGGCATCTAAGGCCTGTGTCTCACTGAACTAGCTAATCTGTATCTTCCCAGTATTGCTTTTCATTATAGATACCAGCCCAAAGTTCTTTGCACAAGGAATGCTGGCATGAAAGAGGCAATCGTGCCAGTCCACCTTTCCCCCTGGTTTATTATTTTTTTGTAGAGAAAAGCATTCCAACATCTCATTCCTACTTGCAGTTTGTAGAGGGATCGCCCAAATGTACATATGTCACATCCGTGGGAAGGAGGTCAAAATAAATGACCAAGAATGACAATATTCGGAGCCTGTCCTTTGAAGACTGCAACACTGAGTGGTAGCCTGCATGTGTGAATTGGACATTCTAGGAAGTGCCATGGATACAACTTCCATATTGTATCACATGCAAAGCTCTGGAAGGGAGTCAGTTCATACATGCAGCTGTCCGACATCAATGGTTAAGATTGCTAGACATGTACGATTCTATACAAACTACCCTTCTGGATACCATGCAGAAAGCATATCTGTTCATGTTACTATCTGTTGTTCAATGATAAAATAAAAGCACAGATAGAACCTAGTAATGTGCCTGGTCTGATTTGCAGCTGTGTGACAGACTTGGATGAGATGTCATCTGCCAAAGGTGAAAGAAGTTAACTGCTGGGAAAGGCATCAGTTGTAATTAATGCTTAAATTAGAATGTCCTTGAGATTCACTTCTTTGGGGGAGTCTTGAATTCTGCAGTTGCTATCATTGTTATATTTCTTCATAGGACTACATCTTCAAAAGCAGTGGGTTCCCCATGTATGTAGGAAAATATAAAATACGTGAAAAAAAGAAAAAAAATCTTAAAGTGGCCCAATAAGAACTGAGTATGCTCCAGAAAGCAGTAATGTTGACAGCAGCTGAGAGGCAGCTAAAGAGGAACTTAAGTAAGGGACATTGGTTTGCTTAAACCTTTGTAGGGTTGCCAAATTCAGGTGGGGGAAACCCCTGCAGATTTTGGAGGTAGAGCCTTGGGAGGGCAGGGTTTGGGGAGGGGGAATCTTAGTAGGGCATAATGCCATAGAGTTTACCCTTTGCTCATGGAAACTGAGCTAGAAATCTGGGCGTGATTTCTGTAGAGGTGCAAGTCAATAAAGTTGCATGGCTGGTGTATTACCATCTTTGCCAAGCCAAATTACTAGCATTCTACTTGGCCCCAGAGCACCTAGCCACAGTTGTCCACATAACAGTCACATCTAGACTGGACTTCTGTAACTTGTTCTGCTTGGGCTTGTCCTTATCCTTGCTCCAGAAACTGCAACTAGTCCAGAATGCACCTGCCAGTGTCCTCACAGGAACATCTTGGAAGACCCATATTTGGCCTGTGCTTCGGCAGCTGCACTAGCCCCTGGTTGAATTCTGGATGAAGTTTAAGGTTCTGGTACTTATTCATAAGGCCATTTGCAGTCCACGGCTGAATCTGTACTTTGTTTATTCCATTGTGAATCCTGCTGAATCCAGATCAATTTGAACTCGGGTCCTCCTCTATCCCCCCCCCCCCCCATTGAAACAGAAAAGTGTTCTCCACGTGGTTAGGGAGGGTTGTATAGAAAATCAAATCAATAACAACAACAATAAACAACCTCTAAAGTTGCCATTCAGTGAGATCTCTAGGCTCTGCCAGGAGGTTAGCAAATGTAAGCCCTTGAACGTTCTTGGCATTCTGAAAGAGGAGATTCGGGGAGGGAATTTCTACATTTTTTTCTTTCTCTCCGACAATTTCTTACAGGCTGCCAGCTACTCGCTGTGTAGTTATTTAGGGATGAGCTGACATGACTGTATTTGTTGAATTTGGATTCTATATGTCATCATTGGTTTCCATCTGCCTCATTTTTGTTATGGTCATTAATTGTTCTATAGTTTCTTTTATGCCATTGATGAGCAAATAACACTGAGAAATACATATACGCCTATGGAGAAATTTGATGCAGGAAACTGAAAATAGGCTGACGTGTTTATTTCTCATAAATGAGAATTAGATTGAAATGAGGCTATTTGAATCAAGCCAGCAAGCGTGCAGAGTCCAGCAGAGGGGGGGAGGCCAGTACTAGACTGACCTGGTTCCCCAGAGTGTTCCATCCTATGCCCAATTATCCTCCGTTCCCTTCTGCTCATCCAGTGGGCCTGTACGGGAATAGCTTTTTAATCGCCATCATTGTGATTTAGTCATTGTTTTAATGGGGTTTTAATGGGGAATTTTAATGGTTAATATATTGTATTTGTATTAAAACATTGTGAACCGCCGCGAGCCGGTTTCCGAGAGTGGCGGTCATACAAATCAAATAAATAATAATAAAAATAATAATAATATATTCCGTAGCAGAACCAAGAAGAGGAGTATGTGTATGGGGGGGGGGGGAAGCCAGTCTTTCATATTTCTTTTCCTTTTATCCTTGTAACTGTGGCACTGACAGGTTTCAAACTGCCTCATCTCCACACTTTGGCGTTGCTGGAGTCTAAGGTCTATACCTTTCAAGATCAATTCTCTCCCTCTTAGACAGGCCCTCTTTTCCTTCCTTAATACCTTTGACATTCATCTCTTGCTTCATTTCACAGTCCAGGAACTGTATTTTGGTTTCTGAAATGCCACCTTTGTGGAGAAGTGTATCTTACACATCTCTCTACTGTATTTAACCTGGTAATTCTTTCTGGCAAACTGTTCTTAAAAGCTAAATATGGATGTGTAGTGTTGTTGGTCTGAAGTAGGCATGCACACAAAAGAAAAGTGAATAATTTCAGATTTGGCCTAAATCAATTCAGGCCGAATCCACAGCACGTGAAGCACTCTTCCCCCGTTTGAATATGGTCAATTTGATTCAGCCAAATTCGAAGCAATTTGGTACCATTAAAGCCAATAGGAAAATTTCCCCTTCCATCTATTCCATGGTCTGGGGGGGTGGTGGTGGTGGTGGTGGTGGTGGTGAAGTAAAGGCATCCAATTGGCTGTTTACCCTAAGTTTCAAAAAGATTGGACAATGGGGTCTAATTCTACAGGCACCCAAAGAGGGTGCCCCATCCAGCCTTGATTGTTTTCAGCAGCGAGGGAGAAATGATTCTCTGTTCATGTCTTCCCCCCTCACCATTGGAAACAGTGGAGGTTGGATGGGGGCACCCTCCTTGGGTGCCCACAGAACTAGACTGCGTGGTCCAAACTTTTTGAAACCTGGGGATTTCTTTTGAGGAGAAGTTCCCATAGCTATACAGTAAACGTGGTGCCTCTGTCTCAAACACCTACCCGCCCGGACCATGAAATAGTTGGGAAAGGAAAATTTTGGTCCCTTTAAATTGCCCAATCTCCACATGGCTGAATTGTGGCTCGGTGATTTCGCCAAGGCTGATTCAGGCAGTTTAACTTAAGGGGAAGTGTGATTTGACCTGGATATGTCCAAAAACTGTCCGAATCAACATTGCTCTGGGGACTTTCCAGACTATCTGAATTGAATTGCAGATGCCTAGTCTGAAGCAGCAGAACAACGTTTGAGTCCAGTGGCACCTTTATGATTTATTCAAGGTATAAGTGTTAAATACGTGGATTCATAGGAAGAGACCAGGCTACTGGGCAAACAAACAGCTCTTTATTGGTGATCTCAGCAGAAAACACCAGCATCTATACATGTGGCAGACAGAAGACTTCCCACTGGAGTGCATAGTAGGCTAGACTGACATTGAATGATTCAAATTTATAGAATCCAGGAGACAGGATCCTCACTGTGCATTGGTCAGTTCTGTGTCTGCCTGGATCCTGCCTCCGAATTCAAGCTCAGTTCTCAGCAGATCCACATACAGAACAACAAGCTTTCATGTGCACTCATACTTCTTCAGATAAAATGAAACGGAAGTCACCAGTCCATTCATAGAGGTGAGCAGTAAATGAGCATACAGCATGAAGATGTTTTAATAGATTCAAGGACCAAAAAGGAATAACAAGGTTAGTTTATATGGTTACCATTTTTTTCTGGGAGAACACATAGTGAAGGGAATAAATATGTCAAGATTGGAGATTGATGGGCAGATGTATCCTTAATCATGGAATGCTGAGTGTGACTAATGGAGACCCTGCTATTATGTTCCATCCATATTTTGTCAATCATGGAGGTGACCTTACAGCATCTTTTTCTTTGATGTCGGGCAACTGGCTGTGTAGAGGTATCTCCCCTGTCCCCAGACCAGAAAAATGCATTCAAGTCTAACATTTCAAATTATGTTAGTAATTAGTAATCTACTTACTATACATTACAATCTCCTATTCTAATATACTATTCCAAATCTGGAACAGTTTCCCTGTATAATATAAAAAGCTCAGGCCTAGGTAGGCGGAGAGTGGGCGGAGCCAGTGTGATCTTTGGACCAATTGGAGGCCGCCCCGGACTTTGGGCCAATAGGTAGGCAACACAGCCTGCCCCCCAGCCCAGCCAGGGGCAATCTGGCAAGCTTGCAGCCAGTTTGCCCCTGGCTGCTGACAGGGACCAGTAAGTTGGCTGGAGAGGTGGCCTCCTTTCCCCCTTAGCTGGGAAGCCCTCATGCCACCTTGCAGAGGCAGCGTGAGGGCTTACCGGCCCAACTCCCGGCCCAACAGAAGCTGTTGCATAGGTTCTTTTGCCTCCTGTTTCATCTGTACAGCAATCCTGTGCAGTAGACCACAAATCTGCAGAGTCGCGCAGAAGAAATATACATGGCTTGGCTATTTCTTCCCTCTAGCAGTGAGGCTAGCCAGAGCAGTATTTTAATTGAGAAAGGGCTTTTTTGTCAGCCAACTGTTAGGCAGAAAGGGAAAGCTACCCCCTCAAAGGAAAGCACGAGTACCCCCACGTCTCCCTTTCCTCAGTGGGGGGGGGCTGTTAGAGGCTCCTTCACAGAAGGCCTGTAGGGGAGGGGATGTCCATTTATTTGTAGCAGAGTTGGCTACCTCAATGGTTCTCATAATCCCTGGCATACTGTCATCTGGCAAATGATGCAATAGCTCTTCAAGTATTAAACTCAGACAAGATCTGGATTAACTTTGAAGTTCAAACATGAGCCATTCTGTGACTACAAAATAGTGCATAATTTTAGCTTGATGCATAAGCTGCTGAATCCAAGCATAGAACCCTTCTGGGCATAGAATTTATTCTGTCCATTAATTTGAAATGTACATGTTGTCCTAGAACTAAACTCTGCTCAGGGCTGTTTGTGATGTATTAAGTCAGCATGTGCAGGTAATTTTCAAGTATAATTAAAATTGCTGTAGATTTGATCACATACAGAATATTTTAGTGTTCATAAGGGGTATTTTATGTAAGCAAAAGATAAAGTGGTAAGCTCATCTTTGAACTCTGTGGCTTCAGATTGCAAGTGGGGAATCATATAAAACAGTGGTCCCCAACCTTTTCATCACCGGGGACCGGTCAACGCTTGACAATTTTACTGAGGCCCTGGGGGAGGGGGTAGTCTTTTGTCGAGGGATGTCGCTGCCGCCGCCTGAGCCCCTGCTCTGCTTGCTTTCGCCCTTGACTTCCCACCACCCACTGGGGGACACTACCAGCAGCAGCTGCACAGTGCCACACCGAGGGGGAGCCCCAGTCATGGCAGCCGCTGGGGAGCACCAAAGGTGAATGGCAGGGCAGCCCCCGAGGCAGCAGCTGGGGAGGAGGACGAGGAGGAGCCGCGGCCCAGTGCCAACTGATCCACGAACCAGTACTGGTCCTCAGACCGGGGGTTGAGGACCACTGATATAGAAGATCACAAACAGACTTTTCTGTGCTTGATTAGAAACTGTGTGTCTATAAATTCCTATGGAGAATTTCTGGGGCAACACTTAGAATTTACAAAGAAACCACAAAACATAAATCTTTTCCTATTTTTTCTCTTTGGACCTAGCTTTACTCAGGAATCTTTACGATAAAGCTACAGCTGCCCAATGTCTGAAAAAGCACCATGTCTCTTGTTGAATCACAGGGATGCAAAGCTGTCACTGAGCAGACTTAGAAAAATATAGTGTGCTGCAGTATTTTATACTGAATGCCTCCATACTAAATAGGGAAAAATCACCCTTGCATACAGAAAAAAATGAAGATAGAAAGTGCACACCTTGACTTTCTTTTTGATGTAGCAGTTTTCTTTCTGCGGGGGGGTTTTCATGCTGCACATTGGCCATGTAATCTCATCTGGCCACAGTACCCCACTTGTTGACTGAATAAACCAGGCTTAAAGGGGATCAGCATTTGTCTTGGTCCAGAGTCCCAAAACTAGGACAGCAGCTCAGCTGGGGCTCTTGCTCAAGCTTAATTTGTCTGGCAATAACATCAGTTTTATATGAGTTGTATGAGTGCTCTCCAGTTTCATGCTTGAGGCTGATTAATTTTAGATATTTCTACACTTAGCCTCACAGACGGCTATCATACATGTTTGAATGTGCCTTTTTAAACCTTCTTGAATAGAACAAAAATAGCATGTATCATCTTCTGCGTAGTTCTGGAAGGGTCTGGATGCTGAGGTGAAATTCTGAGTGATGAGAAGCAAATAACAAAAACGAATTGAACCTACCAAGTTTAAGAACTTGGAGAGCTCCTAAGGAAGGTAGATGTTGCTTCTGAGAGCAGTGGGAACTCACTTGAGCACCTAAACAACAATGTTGAACTGCTGAGTATGTCAGCTAACTAGCAAAAAGAGGAGCTGTGGGGAAAGGGACTATAGCTCATATGAAGAAGAGTTGGCTTTTATATCCCACTTTTCTCTACCCCAAATAGTCTCAAAGCATCTTATAGTTGCTGTTCCTTCCTCTCCCCACAACAGTCACCCTGTGAGATAGGTGGGGCTGAGAGAGCTCTGAGAGAATTGTGCCTGACCCAATTACATGATTACATTTGTTCCATCACAGCTTTGAAGTTCCCTTAGAATATCACTATTGTCAATTATCCTTGAGTGTTTATTTTCCCTCCTCTTTTTTGCTAGTTTTTGGTGTGACTCCAGTTTGTTGATCTGACTTCGTAGAAAGCAAGTAGAAAGTGTCCATTTGTATGAATTCACAAATTCATGAGCTTGGAGCTGAACGTTAAAAAAACATTCACATGGCTGTGAGTTGAACTGCAGTGGAATAGTAACTTCCATCCAGCACTGCTAATCATGTTCTTTATTTGTTTCAATTTCAGAGATTTAAGGGATGGTAGCAGTCAGCAAGTGATGCTTATGTGTTTATTTCCCTGTAGTGGCATTTCATAAACATGTTGGACCTGCAAAATGTCTCCAGACTGTTTGCATGCCTCATTCTTAAAACTTGGGTTGTGAGCAGCACAATTACGATTTCTTTTGCTTTAATGCTAGATGACGCAAATAATTTTCTTATTTGAGATCAGATTGCCTTGAGCCTGTTTAGATAAATTTAATGATTATAGGATAATAGAAAGATGTCATCTGCATTGTACCTTTTATCTGAAGATCATGCAGATGCAATTGCCTCTGGGCAGCAATTTGAAATCCTATGTGGTGGTAAGCCAACCATCATATTTCCTAATTGTTGAATTGTGCCTTTCAACAATGAATCATCAAGCATGTTTTATTAGGGCAGTTTAATGGATTTGTTGATGATAATAATAACAAACTGCATTTTATATTTTACAGTTTGATCCTTCAGGGTCTCGCATATATTCTTGCACAAATCCTTTAAATAGCCCCGGAAGTTAGAACTCAAGGGTTATGGGGCTTGAGCCAAAAATTTGATGGCCAGCTACAGTCAAAAGTCTTGAAGCATGACACCTCAGACAGAATGAGTGGAGCCTGAGAATTTGGGGGCACCACCAGTTTGAGCAGAGAGCAGTCTGCTGGAATTTGTTTTATCCTTTTTAGAGCCTCTCTTTCTATTTGTTGTTATTACCCTCTTTCAATGCATTTCCAAATAGGTATATTATGCCTCTCTTCCTCGGACAGAAATATATTAAGACTAGAACAACAGGTTGGGGTGGGATGGGACGGGGTAATGAATGGGGAAGGATGGGGTAATGACTGGAAAACGGTAATGACTGGGGAAGGCACTGGCAAACCACCCTGTATTGAGTCTGCCATGAAAACGCTAGAGGGCGTCACCCCAAGGGTCAGACATAACCCGGTGCTTGCACAGGGGATACCTTTATGGTGTCTCTAGGTTGGCCAGAGCTGCTATGACTCAAGGTGAACAGGGAAGTAAAAATGGCCCTGAAAAGGACCCAGCTCCCCCCACAGAGCAGAGGGAAGAGGAAAAACTGGTTCTGGACACGGTAGTGGCTTCTCACACATCCTTCATGAGGCTCAGGCAGCTGGATCGCTTTTGATGGAGGTTATGAGAACTGTCTTGAATGGAACAATGACTGCTCCTTGCTTGGAGCTGAGGGGGGCCTGGCAAAAGGATTTCCCCCAGTGACCTTAATGGCTAATCAATTTCTTCTATCAGCACTGGAATCTTGCCTTTCTACCTTTGTCCTGTGAGCAGAATGACACCTTCTGCATTTGAGGGTTCAGTGAAAGACCATAGCCTGACTCCAGTAATTGGCTTTTAGGAACTTGAGGTTGGAGAATACACACTCCAGGACCTAATTTAGGTACCTGGCCTCAACAAGAGATGAATAGTTGGTTTAGTGAGTTTCTATCCAAATAGGAGGAGAGATTTAAACTGAAGAGTACCCAGCTTAAGCACTATGTTATATCTCTGAACATCATGTTTTGTAAGATGCCAAGAGCCAGGCAAACTTTCCTACAAAGGTCAGGATTAGATGGATTAATCTGCTGGGAAGCTGATGTGTGAGGCAGCTTCTGCTTTTAGAGGTTTGTCTTGATGAGGATTGTCCCTTTTTGCAACAGTGAGCTTTGTGAATTAGATGCAAGGATAGAGGGTTAAAAAGGGATTCATTGTTAATGATCCAGTAAAACAGTCTTCAAAGACAAATTGGCTGAACCATATTGGCCTGTGTGCTTGCTTTCTATACTGAGAATTTAATGGAGAGGGTGCCAAATGCTAAACAGCTCTTTGTAATGTTCTTCCCATCCTAAACTAGATGCAATGAAATCTGGAGTAATAAAACCAGGCATACTTTTTTCATGATTTACCCAGTCATTAAAAACACATTTTTTTTCCTGGATATGTTTTTGCATTCTACATACAGAAAGAAAAGATCCTTCAGTAGATGATCTTTTTTGTTTTCACAAACTGTTATTGCCTTTTCCATTGTTTTTATCTAGGAAACAGATGTTTGCCACTCTCGCATAATATTTTCTGCTTTGCAGCAGCTTACCTAGAATCTTTGTAGTTGGACCTAAGCTGATTCTGCACTTACTTTGTTTATTCTATTGTGGATCCTGCTGAATTCAGATCGATTTGAACTTGGGTCTTCCTCTATCCCCCCCCCCAACTTGATTGGGGAAGATCAGAAGCCCAAGAACAGCAAGAGCCTCTTTCTTTTCTTGAATGGGGGGGGGGGGAGGATTGGAAACAGCAGGGGGGGGGGAAACCAAGAGGCAAATATTTGCAGAGAGAAAGCGCATTCACTTTAAGACAAGCCTTGCAAACAAGAACCAGGAAGACTTTGAACTGACGCCCTGGCCAATCAGGGAAGACTGCTTTGCTACAGCGTTGGAGGCACGCAGCAAGTTAATTCACAAAAAGCAGAGAGCTGCACATTTACTCATGACGGTTTTTGAAATATCCACTCCACGATATCGTGTGGGAAAGGTAGGGTCATCACGAATCAATCATGCATCTTGCAGAGGGAAAATCTAAAGCGCCCAAAGTCAAAATGCAAATCGAATTCATTGTAGATGGGAGGGATTCATTCAAACTGGTGCCCTGTGCAGACTACAACCTAGTTCCTGCTATTCCAACCTAAATGGCTCTGGATTTAATTATCTCTGTTTCCCACTTTGGTGTATCTACTTGCAGTTTTGGTTCTTCCTGCTGACCAGTCAGCTAGGTTGTTTTATAAGCCATCTCTTCTGAGTACTAAATCCAAGGCAACTGCTTGCAGCTGCTGCAAAATCAAGGGCCAGTTCCAAGTACCCCTTGTAACAGAAAAGTGCCTGGCCCTCATGATCTCACAATCAGCAATATCAAGCCATGCTCAGTAGGCAGGGCTTTCTACATATTCAGGGGGACATTCTAGGTATGCAGAAAAGCAACTTTGTAAACTAACCAAAAGAAAAAGGAGGGGGAAAGGGAAATTACATATAAGGCCCTTGAAACGGTCTTATATTGAATCAGACTATCAGTCCATCATAGACAGTACTAGGGATGGGCGATTTGGCTTGGATGAGCCTGGAAGTACCCAAATCAATGCTGATTTCAAACATATTGGAACTGGATAAATCAGGTGTGCCTGAATCCTGATTTGGAGATTAGGTTGTGATTGGGACAGTTAAAACTTTAAAGGGGAGGGGAGGAGAGTGCACCAAACTGCTGCTGGCCATGATCAGCTGCTTGGTGTGCCCTTTATATGTCTCCCCCCAGAGCCTTCCCAGGCTGCCCAAAGATTGCTCTCTGCAGCCTGAGAAGGGTGAGGAGAGAGCGCGCCAAACAGCTGATCCTAAGTTATGCCCTTTAACTGCCTCTACCAGAGTCAGCTGTTTGGCAGCTCATTAAATGCCTACCCCCCCCCCCCAAGCTTCCCAGGCAGCAAAGAGCTGGGGTGGAAGAGCCCAGAAGGGGGATAAAAAGGAATCACAAGGCAAGATAATGTAATAATCCTCTCTGTATTATTAGTAAAAATCCAAATAATGATAAAGAGTCAACTAAAACGGGATCCTAGGTAAATAACCCGCTTTCTGTGTATCTTCTTCAGTGGTTGCTCTGCAGACTAAGTAAACTAGTTGAAAATATACTGATATACACTTTCACAAAACCCTAACTCATAATTTTACAAAGCTAAAGTAAGACATACCTTCCAATGTAGTTATGTTATAGTAATATGTATCACATTGGCAAATGCTCATCCCAATGAGAGGAATTCAATATGATAAAATTGGCATGCTAAGATTTCGATTAAAAATATAACAAGATTGATTCAGCAACAGGTTAAAATAGAGCCCCATAGCCAGAGATGTAGGCAGTGATTTTCAAGCAGTCCAGGCACTTTTCTGATCTTTTCTGCTGTTGCCTTCTTTCCTGGGCTTCTTCGTCCTTCATGGTTCCTGATCTCTCAGTCATCAAAAGCTGACTATACATGTGTGCATCAGCCTTTTTATTCGCTGGTGTGTAGGTAGACCTAAGAAGAATTGCTGATGTTATGAATATTCACCTTCTGGAGGTTGAGATATATTCTTTGGGGCCTTTGAACAAAAGGAAATTACCATCTTTTCCCGATATACAAACTTTTGTTTCTGCAGGTTGAATTTCAAAAGGTGCTGCAGGGAGAAGTCATGAGTTTTGATACTGCCAAAGAGAGGACTTCAAAAGTTGATTCTAAAAACAAAAATCTCACACTCTGAGTATCATTTTTATTATTTATATAAAAGGGCATCTCTTCGTCAGAAGAAGAAGAGTTGGTTCTTATATGCCTCTTTTCTCTAACTGAAGGACTCTCAAAGCGGCTTACAGTCGTCTTCCCTTTCCTCTCCCCACAACAGACACCCTGTGAGGTGGGTGAGGCTGAGAGAGCACTGATATCACTGCCCGGTCAGAACAGCTTTATCAGTGCCATGGGGAGCCCAGGGTCACCCAGCTGGCTACATGTGGGGAAGTGCAGAACCGAACCCGGTATGCCAGATTAGAAGTCCGCACTCCTAACCACTACACCAAACTGGCTCTCAGTGCATGCAAAGAAGTGGAACATTGTAACCTGGTACTGATGTATGTTTCCTGTAAAAAAAAGGTTCATTTTTTCCCTAAATGAGTACACTTCCAGGTGTTTGGGTGGATAGTGCTGTTGAAATAACACCACTGTTGGTGGTGAGTCTCTCAGAAACTGCTTTGTAAGTTTAGAAAAAAACACTCATTTTTTCTGTCA